>NC_134277.1:21492178-22117178 GCF_949628215.1 Phalacrocorax aristotelis
CCACCAGTTTTAAACCCAGCGCAGAGTGCACTTGTCCAAGCCATGAGCAGACAGCTTCTGCAGGATAATGCTGTGAAAGACAGTGTCAAAGGCCTTACTAAAGTCCAAGTAGACAATGTCCACAGCCTTCCCCTCATCCACTAAGCAGGTCACCTTATCATAGAAGGAGACCAGGTTAGTGAGGCAGGACCTCCCTTTCATAAACCCATACTGGCTGAGCCCAATCCCCTAGGTGTCCTGCATGTGCTGCGTAATGGCATTCAAGATGATCTGCTCCATTAAGTTCATTCTGGAATGCAAACACCTTCACCAGGACTGGCATGCACTTGCCTTGCTTTACTTACCAGCGCAGGATGACAAACTTCAGCAGTTTTTATCATCCACTTAAACATTTGCAGCATGACTGCAAACAGTGAGACGTATGATGAACTATCTCGGAAGCTCACTTCTAGAAAGTGCAGCGCAGTTGCTGATGCTGCCAGGCCTGGGATGGGCACACACACGGTGTTTGGGTCATCCATACTGGTACTCTACTGTTTGCCTAGGGAAGAAACCTACCTCCCCAACCTGTCTTCCTAACTTCAGAGACATGTTTGACTCCTGTTGGTTGTTCAGAATAGTGGGTTTGATTTATTTTCCTGCTCTGGCTGTGGTGATCAAGTATGGGGTTGTTTGACAGATACCCCTGGACAGCTTTGGTGTAATTTTTACACCTTATTACCCCTTTTTTTGTTCCTTACTTTCTCTGCTCTTGCACCTACATTTCTCTGTCCCAATCTCTCAGATAAACTACTAATCCCTAACTACTTTTTCCCTGTTTGTGCCAGTTTTGGGACATTCATACTCATATTTGGTATTTCTGTTACCATTGCTTAGGTAATCTTAACCTTATTATTTGGTCACCCAGGCACTGTTGACCTTGCAAGACTTGACTATCCCAGAGATCCCCAGTGCTTCTCTCTAGTTTTCTGTGAAGTTTGGTCATTTCACACATAACTTCTCCTTAACCACCTGTGACATTCAGACCGCTCCTACAACGTTCTCTGTACCTTTTGATAGCATCCCACACCGTTATCTGTCACATCCAAGGACTTCTCAGGTCAGGTTTACCCAGAGGGTTTTTATGCCCTGTCCAGCTTAGCCTCACTGGGACTCAAGCCAGTAGCGCTGGCACCTGCCTGCAGCCCACTCAGTCTGTGCTCTTTCTGGCTTTCTTTTATTTTACATCACTTGGCATATTTTACTCTTTCTGAGGTTTGTTTCCTTCCCTACTTTTCAGCTTCCTTCCACTTTGAAAGAAAATCTTTCCATAAATAAAACTTTAAAAGAGCAATGTCTTGTGGTCTTAACTTATGTCTGGCTATAACTGCTAAAAGAAAGAACTAATCAGAGTTTGGAGTGCCCTGCATGAGCTCTGATGTAATGTGTGATAACATATTACAGTACAATAAAGGAAATTGGGTCACAGATTAAATTGGCTTGTTGAAGTAATCTATGACTCCCTGGACTATTGCATTGTTATTCTGACTCATCTAGCTGGAAGGGTCCCAGCTCTAAATGATAAAACATACAACCAGATCCCTGATGTATGTATGTACAAAGACTGATGATTTGGGATCTTTGAATAAATAAAATTGCTAATACGAATATACGTCAAATCAATGTGTTTAATATGTTAACAGTATCCTTATTATCTCACAGGTGTGTTTCAGAGTTGCCTTCTGGTGGACTCATGATAGATTAACCTACTTCCAAATTCCGCAAAAAGCCTGCCGCTCCTTAGGCCTCATCAAATAAAAGTTTCTGGCACACTTAAAACCTGAACCCGGTGCTTGAGTTCTTGCCCCTGAAATATTGGATCTGCACTCAGTCATAAGTTATTGTTTCATAGAGCATCACATACACTATAAGGTACCCCAGTTTTTGACAGAAGAATCTCTAAGCCTTTTTATGCTCATAAGAAAAACATGGGCTGAGATTTAAATGCTTGCACATATCAGTCCTTTCCCCCTCCCTGGAGGAAAGGAATGTCACAGTTGGTGAGAGTTAATGCTTGCAAAACTGCAATACTTCATATAATTTCTATCCGTGTTGCCAAACGTATTTTAAATTTTAAAGGTTTCTTTTATAAAATAACACCCCCCATTACTTTTTTGTATTAAAAGAAATTAACTAGTATATTTGTGTGTGTATGTGCTCTTCTATTCAACAACAAAAACCTGCCATCAGGACAACATAGTCATTTACCTAGCAGGCGTAATATGGATTGTAGCCTTAATACTAAGTTTTGCCACCTGGATGTGTTTAACAAACACTAAGAGTTGAGGATAAATTTGGCACCTTTTTTTGTCCTCAACTGCAAAAAGATTTTCTACAATAGAGCTGACTTCCAATGCACACAGTACTGATGTGTTATCCTTATGATAAAATCCCAGTGCACTAGAAATGATGGGTGTTCCATTTCTGCTTTCCATTGCCCATGTTTTCTCCAATTCTTATCACTGCTGATTGTTGCTGTTCAATATTTTCTGTATTTTCAACATGATAAGGATCTCTGCCTTTCTTTGCTATTGCCATGTCTGGTCTTCCCACATATATTCCAATTCCATTCACAGTAACATTTGAAAAATGTAGTAATGCTTTTTCATTTCTTATTTTCTACATCTTTGTGTCTTATGAAGATAACATTCCTTTCTTACTTGCTGCACATTACTGCCATCTTTCTAATGTAGTAATTTACACTCATATCCAGACAGTTAGATGCATGAACTGAAGTGTGATTTACAGTTAATGAGGCCAGGTCATACAATCTATTGTATGAATTCACATTTTTCCTATCATCTGTCTTCTGTCTTGGCATTAACATATCTTATGCAAATGACCCATTTTGAGCAGTCATAGTTAAAACTTCAGGCTGTTCTGTCCTTCCTCCTTTTTCAGGTCACTTGTAATTTTCCATTATATTCAATAAGGTTTTGTAAAAGAGACTCCATGTGGGGTTTTTTTTATCTTTCTGCTTGGGTATCTCTTCCTGTTGTCTAATGACTTATTGTCAGAAGTAGTATATTCCACAGACAGTTTTGGTTTTGATCCAGTAAGTACATCTCTCATAGTTTCCTGTCATTATTCACTGTATTCCCCGACATCCTTCACTGATCTCATCTTTTCTTCTGTATGCTTCATGCCAACATAAAGTCACTTCAGGTCAGAGTTCATACAGTGCTAACTTCCTCCTGCTGCTCCTGTCAGATTTCTTTAAATCTACTTTTCATCAAGTCACTAATCCCAGGCATATGATCTAATTGGGTGGTACGCTGCAGATCCTAAGTAAGCCTAAATATTACTCAATTTCCCTTAAAAATACACTTTATTTTCTTTGTTTCCTTATCATAATTCTCTTCTCTTGAACTCCTGTATAAAGCTGTCAACATCTGCACTGTTGCCTCTTTGCTGTGGCATTTGTGCAGTTCCTTTCACTATCACAAGACGCTGCTAAATCTATTAACTCTCAAATGTCAGAAAGTTTTCACTGAGGAATTGGTAGCAAGGAAAACCTGCATATTTTCAATCCCTATAAAACACATGGAAATTGTTCTTTTCTTTTCTTTTTCCAGTAACATTTCCTATACATTTCAATATTTGCAACTTTTAAAAAAAGAGATAAACAAGAGCAAACTAGGCCTTTCCTAAACTCTTTGCTTCTTGTTGTATCAATCCATTCTTTTCTTAATGCAGCCTATTTTAAATTCTAATAACAGATACCCTTAAAATATTCAAATGTATTATTGCAAATTTCAGTCAGTGTGATATTGTTGAATACTGCCGTGTGATTTACCCAACTAAACAGGCTTTTCCTCATTTGTTTGGCAAAGCTTTCCTCTTCATATCATCTTTGTGTGCTATCTGATGGCTCTTTACAACCTGAAACAGTGGCATCCTTCGTGTTCTTGAGGAATCCTACCATTACTTTCAAAACACTTGACTTTTTTTTTTTTTTTCCTATTGATTTAGTTAATGCAATTCAGTTACACCCAAATCTTGGGAAAACAGAATATTGACTAAATTCTGGCTGGAACATTTTACTTTGTAACAATATTTTTCATTAACAAAATCTTTCTTGACACCATTCAGTTAAATGCATCTTTTCCTGATCGTTTGCATACATTTTTTTGAGCAGAAGGTTTATGCTTGCAAAACTCTTAACCAATGATTTTAGATTCCCTTTATTCCCAGTTGCTTTCCAGTTAGGTAATTCTCTCTGAACATCCTCATCTGTGATCTGCACTTTATTTTGATTAACCACACCATGTTAGTCACATTTAATTTTAAGCATCCACTTCTCAAAAGAATCTTTTTCTTCCCTTCAGTCAAGAAATCAAGCATACTTTTTCTTCAGTAGTTGCTGTGTTCTTCCTATATTTGTTTCAATCATCTGTCCAATTTCCTCTTTTCATTTACAAACCACTTTTTTGGTGGAATCATCATAAGTGAACTTAGTTGCAATCTGGAAGGTTATCCCACATTTAAGCTGCAATAAATATAATATTACTAACTTTAAATATGCCCTTCTTCAAAATAAATTCCATTCTTTAAATTTGATTTTGAGATTAAAGCTCTGTGATAAGAAAGCCAAGTATCGGTTTTTAATTGAGAATGACAAGGACTCCCAAAATTGGCTACCAAGTAATGATTTATTCAAGTTTATATGGAAAGTGCCTTCCATCATTGTTTGTGGACACAGTAAATACACATCAAAGGTGATCTTTTCTATTGGTGCTGTTTAAAAGAACACACATGCACAAAATTAAAGGATTTTGTTAAGTAAAGCTATATGAGAGCAATTTCAGACTCAGTGCTGGAAAGATTTGCTCCTCTGCCAGCTTCACAACTGCCAAAGGAAAGGATGGTTGCCATCCTACAGTGTCAGTACACAAAAAGCCTACATGACCTGCTAGCATGCCTGACTGCTTTTGCTTACTGAAGAAAGTAGTCTGGCAAGAAGCCCTAGATAAAGTTACCATCTGCTGGGCCTTTGCATTTTCTCAGCAAGGCTCCTGCCCTCCATAGCCAAGTCTTTATAGAGAAATCAGCACTGGACAATGCCGTGCTTTGGCTTCCCATGTCAGTGTCACAAAATAAGACTACTGACAACAAGGAAAGGAATTGGGATTTTGGCAACTACTTAGGAGCACTTGATGCTTGGCACCAACGGATATGACGAGGAGCACATAATTCAACACAAAATCTCTTAGTAATGTAATAACTGGCCCAGAATTTGCTGACTACTTGTTAATTATTGAACAATCCCAAACTGTCTGACCAAAAGCCAACCCTATGTCTCCTCAGCTGCTTGTCCCAGATGACTAATAGCAACGGTTTTTGAAAGGAGTCCAGGAATGTCTTTGTAGTACCTTTACCTTTCCACAGCTCTAGCCAAGTGTCTATGTACCAAGAACTCTGAAACTCCAAGCCAAAACCTCTCCCTCCTGGTACTTCTTCCATAAACAAGTTCTCTGTTAAATTTCAAATACAGCTGATGCTGAAATATGCCAAAAAATGAAGCTTGAACAGAAGTATTCTTTGATTAGAAATTCTCTTAACATCTTAAAAAAAAGATGGCTTCTTTGTTGTTACCGTTGGTGAAATTAATATGGGGAGGAAGGGAAATATATAAAACATGAACTCATTTGACAAGAAACAAGACGTAATAGTCTCTAAATTCACAATAAAGAAATAAAGCAATAAATGAATAAAGAAAAAAAAGGGTGTTTTGTACACAAGGTGTCTGTTTCTGTATCTCTCTAAGTTTCCAGACAAATCTGGGGAACAGCAACTAAATATTATCTTCAGACCTGAATTTTTAGAGGCGAATTTTTTAGGTGACACCTCTAAAAATTTCTTTTCAAATGCCTTTCTTTAGAAACTTGAACTTAGTTTTGAAAAAATAAGAAAAAAGTGCTTAGTTTTTTCAAAATTGGCTACAGCTGAAAAGGAAGCCACAGTAAAGGCTCATTTTCTGCACAGGTATCTGTCATTTCTGTCATACTTTGCACATCTAATGTTACGGGGTTTATAAAAGGAGAGCAGGATTATTCCTTGGTCAACAATGCCCTGATCCAATACTGGCTGAAGAACTTGTCAAATGAGATCCATGACTAGATTAATCAGAGTTTTATTCCTTAAATTTTGTTTGAGTACTGGCTTTATTCATATTCTGAGTTTTAACAATACCATGTGCTAACCTTCACAACACAATTCAGAAAATCTTTTCTCTTTAAGAAAAGGTTTCCCTACTTTCTTCTGTGATACTATCACATCTACTACTTAAGTCAAAGGAAAAAGAAATACTTAAAATCTTCTTCTTTGGCATAATATAAATTAATATATCTTGTCCCTTTTCTGTCCCTAACGTCCCAGGAAGGTGACCATAGAAATGACTAAAAAGCACTGCACTAGTCTTTCTTGCTACGTCCTACACACTTATGTGTCTATCAGGCTGGCAAAGCAATTTCATTTGTCTTTTCTGTCTGTCTCTATGGATATGTTGCCATCTCCCCTTTAACTCTGTTGATTTACTCTTTGCTTGGGAATTTGGCCTGTAAGTAGCTTAGACTTTTAACAGGCAATTTTGTGCCATTGTATATCCTCTTAGTCTCTCCAGATGGCTTAGTTAAAATCTTGACACCTTCAGGTGGAACATTGGAATATGTGGAACTAGCATTTTTGTGTATTTTATACATAGCAACATGTCTTTCTCACAGTCCCTCTCTTCAGTTTGGTTACTTGCCATTTAAACATGTATTATTGCTCTATCTGCTAAAATGTGTATGCTAATACATCCTTTGTCTCCTTGGTCTTCATATTCACACTAGATCAGAAACAGTGGGAGTCAGCAGCAACCAAAAAATATGCTCCTCTCCATGTCTTACTCCAATCTCTTCTCTTAAATCTACCTGGTACCACATCAGAAAGCATTCCTTCAACTCAGTTCCTAGGGAGGAATCCAGAACAGTGGGTTAGATGGGAAGGTGCCTCCTACAATTTACAGAAAAATTAGAGGCATCGGGATGGGACTGAAAATGACCAATGGAGTGATCCATCTAGTGCAAGTCTACCGGAAATATTAAGGATGGGGAGTTATCTGATTTTTTTCCTAGGCATTTTCATGGTTGTGGTTTTAGATAGGGACTTAGAATCACAGTCTTGGATCCCCTCCTGGTAACAGCCCCAAATAATGGTTCTTCCCATGAAACGAGCAGTGTTTGTTCTTTTTCTTTACAGGAGGAGGTTGGTGCCATCACCCGTTTTCTATAGTAAAGTGTAATTACTATAGACGTTCTGAAAAATAGAAGAAAATTCAGTGCAGGATGCTGCAAATCCTTTATATTACACTTTGTTCAGTTACCTAAATCCTCTGTGTGTTACAAAAAAAAAAAAATTACCTGCATCTAACCTGAAGATAGGTCAGTGATATAAAACCATATTTGTTTTAAATTGTCAATATATTTGTGAGAAAGTTGGAATTAAATTAGCTATCTGGGACATTTGACTGAAATGTTATTGCTTACTCGAGCTGGAAAATGTAACTCATTTATTTGTTAAATAAACTATTTTTGGCACTAGTAATAAATGATTTCAGGAATGTGTGAACTGTAACCTGCATCAGGAAGGCTATGAAGAGAAAAGGAGGAAAGATCAAATAGCTATACTGCAATTGTGTATCAGAGTTGCGTTTATACCAGTGTTTCCAAGAACAAGAATAATATTCCTGTGCTAGAATTCAGACAATATATCTGGGGTCTTAGAATTGTGCTGCATTTTGATTAATGTTCTCATCACAAAGCTTGATTTTTCATTGGACAGCACCTTGTGTAACCATTAGGCAGGTGCTAAGAGGTACACATACTGTGAAACAGTGGAGGAAATGGTCTTAAAAATATCAGCAGTGAGTTAAACACTTTTCCCTGAGCAGTGTACCCTCTCCCATTCAGTTTGTGGCACATAAGGTAAAATGTAACGTGTAAGGGAGAAGTTTGTAGTTTTGTAACCGGCATTTTACAGAATGACTGTTCTTAGACCTCCAGTTGCTCTTTTTTTGATGACTATGAACACAGACAAAACCCAAATGCTTAGCCAAATAAGTTTCCATGCCTGGTGTGCTTTGGTAATAGGATGAAGGGGGAAGCAAGTCCAAACTACCATGGGCTTTGGTTTTGCAAAGTTGAGGTTTTGAAAGACCAAAACCAAAATCTAAATTTTTCTTGGCACAGTTGACTTTGTTAAGGTAAACTTGAACAAAGTGGCACATAACAGGATTTTAGCTAATCGACTGCCTTAGTATCTTCATGTCTTGTCTCTTTTCAGTATGACAGTTAACTCTGTGGCCTCAGATTGCCTTCCAGTTGTAACCTTCAAGTCTGATCTCCTTCTTTGTCTTCCTCCCCTACAACTCATTCCACACAGACTTCCTGACCATGCTATTGAAATAATATTCCCCACAAGCCATATGCCAAAACACACTCTTTACTAGGCCAAGGAATACACTGTGTGGTTGTTTCTTTGGTATTTTGTCTATATATTGTCTCTGTGCATGAAGAAGTGGTTACAAATTCTCCCCCAAGTTTTGCTTTTGGAGCCTAGGACATATCCTTGATTGTGTCTGCGCTTAAGGTGATGGTGATCCAGTGCTAGCTGCCAGTGGCTGTCAGACCTCAGAACCAGGAACAGATCTTTGTGCTTGGGCCCTCTACCAATATTTCTCATTAATAATATTAGTTAGAGAACTAATAGTTCTCTAACTGTAGTTTTTTACAGTATGATTTGATCTGGGAAGACCAGCTGTGCTGATTTTAGAGATTTAAGCTCTAAGATTTTGCATCATTGTTTATAAAACTGAGCTAAAAAACTATGATGATGCTTAAAAAAATCCAGATATCTGTCCTGCCTTTTCTTTTTATAGGCATCCAGTTTCTCATGCCAATAGTTATTTTGTTTTTATGTCACCACATACAAACTAGTGGTTGAAAGGCCGATAATGTTACTTGAAGATTTTTCAGTGGCTGAAAGCTGTGTAGTTATGCAATTTCAATCTGCAAAATGCACCTGAATGAACCTGAACTTTTCCAAATATATTAAGACTAGTCTATTGATCAGAGGCTGTGCTTTGTGCTAACTAGACACATCTTGGTCTGCTTCCCAATGTGGGCGAAAGGCTGCTGTGCTGCTGCATCCATGCAAGGTACAACTGCCATGCCTGGGGCTGGCAAGACAGGCACTAACAGTATGAGTTTAATGCACACAGTAGACTTCACAGACCAGAGTGAGGTGTCAGCTGGTTTTCTTTTTTTTTCCCCCCGTGCATTGAACAGGTTAAACGCCACATACTTGGCAGTTCTACTAGATGGTGGACATCTAACTCTCTTTGAGAAACCAGGTTAGCACTTATTTAGCATCTGAATATTTCTGAATAACTGCTTCGTAATGACCAGAAGTTTGTTCTCCTGTTCAGTATAGGCAATACTGCCTCTATTTAATAAAACATTTTTGTGTGTCATTTTTTCTTTTATGTTCTGTATCTGTAAGGCTTCATTCAATCAATAAAAACATGTTCATTTTGTACATTTTTAATGCACTTCTAGTTTCCACCAGAATACAGAGTGGCAAAAATCCCAATTAAGAAAACCACCTTTGGCATGGCATTAAGTAATGCATCATATGCTGATTTTGAACAAAAGGGAAAAAAAGCGAAAATTAAGAAGCTGGCTATTTTGGATTAAGATGAATCACCCTTTGGAAGTGTGTGTGTTGTGCAACTAGCTAGAGTAAATTTAACTTAAATTAGGTGCTGACTTTCTAGATGTCTAAAGTTAAGACACATGAATCCCACCTTCTCTGGATGGTCTATCTAAATGAAACCAAATTTCCTTTAATAACTGACCTATGACCAGGGGTTCACTGTTTTTGGGAAAATTATATCTAAACACAGAACATAACAAAAATCTGTACTTTAAAGAAAAATTCTTACCAGTTTAAATCCTAACTAAAAAAAAGTTTTAAAGATTTTTAAATATCTTGGCCTTAAAACAATTTACTATGATGATAATAGACGATCAAAATAATAGTTTAGCTTTCCAAGCTGCTGGGCAACTTGTAAAGAGATGAAATAGAGCAAGCACTATGTGGTAGAATTGTTCACTTGTCTTTGATTTGAAGCAGGGTGTCAAAGGCATGAGCTACATGAACATGTTTTAATAAGAACTTGAAGGGGAAGATATATTTTTTTAAATTATCTGTGATTAGACACCACTGAAATCTGGGATCAGGTAAAAATATTCTGTGAAACACATGAACTTCCTTTGTATATGTGTGTTAAGTCACTGCTCATTTTTAGGCTTGCATTGATTTCATTCAATATTGTGATTCAAAATATTTTGAATGTTTTTCAACCATGTTTCTTCATATAACACTTAGATATGAGGAAATATTGAGATACTTTCTCATTTTGGTTCACTGCAGCCAGTGCAAGTGGGAGAGGTCTGATGGGAGAGGCCAGTCGTACAGGATTTCTTACCTCTACGTGCTAAAAACTGGGGCAGTTCAGAAAACTGTCCATATTTTTTGATGTTTATTCAAATTGTCCAAACAAGCTAATAACTTTGTGAGGTTCATGTGTCCTTATACATTTTAATGAGCAGGTATTATAAACAATATTTCAGTTATTATTATTATAGGTATAATTCAGAAATTGAGTATGCCGATCTTATGATGTCTAGACCGAAAAATGAAGACAACTGAGAGAGTTTCCATTAAAGAAGGAAGGCAGTTAACATACTCTGATAAAAGGAAGCAAATAAATACAGAAAAAAGTAAGAGTTTAGCCACGTGCGCCATCAAAGTAAAGATTAAGTGTCCAAACAGAAGCTTATATAAAAAGAGGCAATAAGAATTATTTCACAGACTCCAGATGGATTTGGCGCACTGAATGAGTTCATAAGCTCTAAGGACTCACCAGTAGAAAAGAATACTTCAAAATGCATAAAAGAAGTGAACTGAATATTAATGCTTATGCAACCAAATTCAAATATGACTAAGTAGATTGCAGATTGGAATGCATTTGGTCCAGCTTATACATATATAATTTACAGTTGTAATGTTTTCTTGGGCAATACTTTTCTGCTATGTCACTTTCTCTACTTTTTGCCCAATTCTTTCTTTTAGTGAAGAACATGCAAAAATAAACTTCCAGGTTTTCAAGGAGTTAGTCAATAGGACCCCCAGGAAACTGCCCCTAGGGACAAGGGAGCAGAACAGAGCTGGCAGATCTTTAAGGCCACTGCCCATAGAGCAAAAGAGCTCTCAATACCCAGGTGTAATAAATTGGGAAAGGAAGGCAAGAGACCGGTATGGATGAGTTGAGACTTCCTGGTCAAACTAAAGGGTAAGAATGGAATGCAAAGGCAGTGGAGGCAGGGACAGGTACCCTGGGAATAGTATAGGGATGCTGCCCGTTTATGTAGGGTGGGGTCAGGAAGGCCAAGGAGCAGCTGGAGCTGAACTTGGTAAGGGATGCAAAAAATTATGAGAAGGGCTTCTACAGGTATATCAGCCAGAAAAGGAAGGTCAAAGTGTACCCCTCCTTGGTGAGTAAGACTGGCAAACTGTTAACAATGGGTGAGGAGAAGGTTGAAGTACTCAGCCACTTCTTTGGCTCAGTCTTTACTGGTAATCTCTTTTCCGATACCTATCAAGTGGATGAACTGCAAGATGGGACTGGGAGGCAAAGTCCCTCCCACTGTAAGAGAAGATCAGGTTCATAACCACCTGAGGAACAGGGACGTACATAAGCCTATGGGTCCTGATGAGATGCATCCCAGAGTCCTGAGGGAATTGGCTGATAGAGTTGCCAAGCACCTCTCCATGATATCTGAAAAGTCATGGCAGTCAGATGAAGTCCCTGGTGACTGGAAAAAGGGAAACCTTGCACCCATTTTTAAAAAGGGGAGAAAGGAGGACCCTGGGAGCTACTGACCTGTCAGCCTCACTTCTGTGCCTGGGAAGATCATGGAACGTATCTTCCCAGAAGGTACACTAAGGCACATAGAGGATATGGAGATCATTCAAGACACCCATCATGGTTTCACCAAGGGCAAGTCCTGCCTGACCAACCTAGTGGTCTTCTATGATGGAGTGACTATATCAGTGGACAAGGGAAGAGCTACTGATATTGTCTAGCTGGACTTCTGTAAGGCCTTTGACATTGTCCCCCACAACATCCTTCTCTCTAAACTGGGGAGACATGGTTTTGATGGGTGGACTGTTTGGCGCATGAGGAATTGGTTGGATGGTCACATCCAGAGAGTAGTGGTCAATGCTCAAAGTCCAGATGGAGACTGGTGACAAGTGGTGTCCCTCAGGGGTCTTCTATTGGGACTAGTAGTGTTTAGTATCTTCATCAGTGACATAGGCAGTGGGATCAAGTGCACCCTCAGCAAGTTTGCAGATGATACCAAGCTGAGTGGTGCGGTTGACATGTCTGAGAGACAGGATGCCATCCAGAGGGCCATGGAGAAGCTTGAGAAGTGAGCCTATGTGACCCTCATGAGGTTCAACAAGGCCAAGTGCAAGGTCCTGCACCTGGGTTGAGGCAACCCCTGGTATCAATACAGGCTGGGGAATGAAAGCACTGAGAGCAGCCCTGCTGAGAAGGACTTGGGGGGTACTGGTGGATGAAAAGCTGGACATGAGCTGACAATGTGCGCTTGCAGCCCAGAAAGTCAACTGTATCCTGGATTGCATCAAAAGCAGCATGTCCAGCAGGTCAAGGGAGGTGATTCTGCCCCTCTACTCTGCTCTGGTGAGACCCCACCTGGAGTGCTGTATCCAGCTCTGGAGCCCTCAGCAGAAGAAGGACATGGGCTTGTTGGAGCGGGTTCAGAGGAGGCCACAAAAATGATCAGAGGGATGAACACCTCTCCTATGAAGAAAGGCTGAGAGAGTTGGGGTTGTTCAGCCTGGAGAAGAGAAGGCTGCGGGGAGACCTTATTGTGGCCTTTCAGTACTTAAAGGGGGCTTATAAAAAAGATGGGGACAAACTTTTTAGCAGGTCCTCTTGTGATAGGATGACGAGTATTGGTTTTAAACTAAAAGAGGGCATATTCAGACTAGAGATAAAGAAGAAATTTTTTACAGTGAGGATGGTGAAACACTGTCACAGGTTGCCCAGAGAGGTGGTAGATGCCCTGTCTCTGGAAGGCTCAACGTCAGGTTGGACAGGGCTCTGAGCAACCTGATCCACTTGAAGATGTCCCTGCTCATTGCAGGGCAGTTGGACTAAATGACTTTTAAAGGTCCCTTCCAACCCAAACTATTCTATGATTCTGTGATTCTGTAATCCTATGATTCTATGCCTCTAATGATAAAGTGCATGTTACTTCTGCAGGTTGTTTCAGTTTAAGCACACAAGACACATTTAACATTGATCAGTGTAATCTAGCTATGATATAGGCAGAGGTATGTCTGAAATTAAAGATTTGCAGTGCACTTGTGGCTGTATATTTTACTCTGATAATCCTTCCTGTATTCAGTGGGTTGGAGAGAAACTCCATACATTTGATATTTCTTTCAAGATGACTGAAAAAGTAATGAATGAAAGAAATGCAAGTAAATGGCATTGACCTTCCCCCCTCTTTCTTCTTTGATTATTCCATAAATCTGCTCACATAAATTCTTTTGGTTCTGATGTTTCAGCTGTTGACTGCAATAAAGCCAAACACCTCATAGGTAGGCAGTTAATCACTTAAATTTTCAGACTGAGAGTGACTCTGTCCAAATAGGTGCCGTTGAGCAATCTGATCAGCACAAGCTCTGAAAACCTCACTTTTGCTCAGTTTACAAACAAGCCTATGAAAGAGTGAGGCCACTTGTGGGGTAAGGATCAATATTGCAGCAAAGAGCTTATCATCATTTACTTACATCATGGGCTTTAGGTGATGCTTGATGTGTTTCTAGTAATACTATTTTCAGTCCCACAAAACAGAGGAAAAAAATACAGTGTCTGACAATACTTTGCATTTTTTTCCTTAAAGAAGCCTTTAGTAATTACTGGCTTCAGCAGACGGTGCATGTTATTACATTTTGACATTTGTGTTTTGCCAAAAAAGAAGGGAATGTTTTGAAGAACTTTGGTTGTGGAGCAAAAAGCAAGTTATTTCCACTCTTTCATTCTAATGTTATTTTCTTCTTTGCCACATCCAGTACTGTCCCAGAAGCATATCCTTAGTATACTTTCAAAGTAGTGTGGCAGTTTCTGAATATTCATTTATAATATCACTACTCACTCTAAGAGAAGGAATTGTATATAACTTTCACGTGAAATACCTTGTTGTGTGTTTTATGTCAACAGAAACATGACAACAATAATAAATGGGATGCAATAATAATAATAATAATAATAATAAATGCAATAATAAATGGGATGCAATGCAGATTAAATTAATTAAATTATTTTAAAAGTCACATGTTGGCTACACAATATCAAAGTGCAAAGCTCTCAGATCCAAACTCAGCAGTATACCACCAATAAACAGTATCCAGACTGAAGTCCATAGGTATGTTGTAGCCATATAATAGATATCATCCCAAAGGTAATAAGCTATTTATAATATCCTTCTTCTCTCAAGGAAACTGTGATCTGTGTTTATTTCCATCTGTAAACCCATGACTCCTTTAGAGATACTGGATTAGTTTTTCACTGTAATGGCATCCAGTCTGCTGGAGAGAGTGTATTTACTCAACCCTTTTTCTTGTTATCCAGCTGCATTCTAATAGAGGTGATGTCTGAACTGAAAGAGACATGCAAGTTTCAAAAAGCAACAAAAGTCTGAAACTAGGAGCTCATTATAAGCAAAAAAAATTGGTTACTATGATATTTAACATGTGACTATCACAAATTGCAGGAGGGAAATGGGAAAGCTTTGCTTGCTTTCAGATTTATTTTTAATGAATCAAATTTCCTTTTTGTGAAAATGAAGCCTTATACATCAATACCCCGTTGATCATGAACAAAACAAATTGAAAATATGAAATATGATCTCAAACTTAGAATTGCATGTAGTAGCTTTTATGTTTATTTCAGAGCACAGAACAATGTAATTGGAAAAACACAGTATTTTAGTTTAAAATATGCAATTTTTCGGTCCAATTGATAAGTTCCAAGCTATTTGTGCAAAAGCTTCTGTGTCTAAATGAAAGCACCCACAGCATGTTTGTGTCACCTTCTCAAATAATAATGTGCAACATGATAGAATTATGCATTTATCCTTGGTGACAGAAATAGTCTTCAATTTGGGCAGGTAACTGTCTGCACAGTTAATTCAGGACATAGAATTGTCCCAGCAGGACTGCAGGCTTGAAACCACTTATTTTAAACAAACCACTGTGGTCCTAGCAATATTCTCTACTGTCTTGGCTGAAGAACATGTCACAACTCTCCTCAGTAAACAGAAGTGACGAAGTCTGGAAAAGCTCTTCCTCTTCCCTTGTGTACATTTTATAAGTGACTTTTTCTGGATGTGAGTTGTTGGAAGTAATAAAATGCACTCTCACCCAGCCTTTCAGTGGGATCTGTAGATGCTCAGGACCAGGTGTCTCAGTGTCCATAGCCACCCTCAGTTTATGCTGTTTTGTAAGCCAAAATCATCATCGCAAGTTAGTACAGCTGTCCCCAGGGACAACAGACTCTGCTGAAGCAGGCAGCCAAAAGCAAGAAACAAGAGCAGTTTAAAATTATGGGTTTATCACATAATTTCCTTCATTAATCTCTTGCTTTCTTTTCATTCTCTTCCTAAACTTTGTATCCCAGAATGATGAGCTAGATATCAAAGACACATAGACTTTGCAGTGACACCTCCAGTGGAGCAGGTCAGCAGGGCTCCTTTGGCCAGCCCCAGTGTGGCTCCTGAGCGCTATCCCCAGAGCTCTATCTGCAAGCTGAAGGCAGAGCAGTGCCTTAGTTCCTGCTTAAAGCTGTGGTTGAGATTTCAGATTTAGATTTAGATTTAGCTTTGCAGTGAAACAAGGAAAAACAGAAGGTAATGGGTGGTGAAGAAGGACTCTGACAGACACATCAGTCTAATGGAGAATCTCAAGGGTTTTGGTTACCTTCGCTCAAACTCAGAGGATGAGATCCTAGTGTGAATCAGCAGAATCACCTAGGTAAAAAGGATAATACTGACTTCTCCAGCTGAAAAGTTGCAATGTATTTCTTGTCTCCTCCCTCTCAAAGTTTATTCAACTAAGCTCACTTAGAGGAGAACTAGAGAAAAAGAACTAGAATCCTTCTCTGCCTCCACCTTTAATTTAACAGAACAAATGTAGGAATTTTCTTCTTTATGGTGTTATGGTCCGACAAGTGTCCTACTGGGAGTCTGCCCTATAGCTTGATAGTACAAACTTTGGTTAACTTCTTTTTAAAGCCAGCTGGTGTATCTGGCCTTGCTACTGACCTATCTGTTTGAAGTGTGTGCATATTAGCCGAGGCTAAACTGTTTGCAGTGAATTAGCACAGCTCAGAGAGAAATCTCGTACTATCTTACTGACCCAGGACTGCATACTGACGAGAAAGAAGTTTCACCTTTTTAATTTCCTGGAAGATAACACCTGTTTTTCAGCTTATATTTATTATCATTTGTATTGTTATTCTTGCAAAATAATTTTTGCAAAGATTTTTGCTTTCTTCTGTAGGAACTTTTATAGACACTTATGAGCTCAATTACATCTTATTTAGATTTATAACACATTTTACTTAAATACCTTCTGATCCGTGATGCTAGTCCATACTAACTATGTAATTTGGAGTGTTTCTCATGCTCGTGAATATCTTTGTCATTTTCACCCATTTAGCTTATGTCAGGCTAACTCTGCCTTGAATATAATGGACTCTAATGCATGATCAGGAAATAGTAACAGTGCAAGAGATGAAAGATGCAAAATGTACTTGTGCTTCTCTCCAGTACTGCAATGAAATGAGTGATTAGAGTCAAAAGTGCATCATGGATGGTGGATGTCCTAAGAACATTGTTTATTCAGCCTTGACTAGCATCTCTCTGTACCCTCTTCCTCTCTTGGAGACAATGTTGTTTTGTTGATGGAAAGTGACAGTTTATAGTTTACCTTGGTGGGGGGTAGAGTTGCTATTTCATGCACCCCATTGTTCCTAGAAAGCTGATCACTCCAGGACTTGGCTAGGACCAGAAAATCACCACTACTATCCAAGAGTGTCTATGAGGTTCAGTTGCCCAAGAGAGCAATAGACCTGATTTTGGTGCACCCTGTTTAGTGCACCCATCAGCAGTCATGGACCTGTTCATGAGCAATTCTGACCTGCTCCATCAGTGAGACTCTGTAAATCAAGTTACCAGTGAACAGTGGGTTGAAGCCTGTTGTGACAGCTTTGCCTGGTGACACCTGTACATAGAAAGAAGCCAGTGGTCATTACTTAATTGTTCTTATCCTCAGTTACAATCCCCCAGTCACACATTTGTTTAAAGCAGATGATATGAACTATGAAAGAACAGATCTCCTGGATAAGTCGCTATGGGAAAATAGATTTTTGCAGTAGGTATTAATAATTTTATTTGAGAAATACAGTGTAAGAATGATAAATGTAGTTGTCTGTAAACAACTCTTTCAAACGGACTGATGTTTTAGGTTATTTTTATAGCATTACGTTTGGCAAATACTGGAATTACAGAAGCCAGTCAGTCAGTCTAAGGTTTCCTTTATTTACAGTGGTCTACAATAAAAACAACTGCTGCTACTGTTATTGTTCTATATATGTTCCCTTCTGTGCAGTATTTTTTTTTGGCTATGTGCTGAAACACAATCTATACAGAAGACTATAAAACAACAACTTAATTGCTGTGTTGATGCTTTCTTGGATCCCATTGTCTTTCCTGGGCAGCCTGTTAGCCCAATCAGAATGTAGAAATTTGGCATATAGTAGGTGTGTAAAAGGTTCACGGACAGGAGAAAGACAGGATAAATGTATGGAGCTAATGAAACAGAGAAGAATCAAGTCACCATCTTGAAAGCAAAGTAGATACATTAACTGGTAACAGTTACAGTGCTTTCTAAATGGTTTTAACTAATTCAAATAACAGCCAAATAAACAAACAAACCTTAGTATTGATAAATGCTGAGGGAGGAATACTCTTTTTTTTGGTAGGAAAGGATGGGTAAATGTACCAAAGGGGGAAGAGAGGCACAGGAGGGGTGACCTCCATCCCTCTACCATTGCTTTGGATTCTTGGCTGATTCTCTTCTACACACACTGGACAGTACCTCTGCTGAGAGAAACAGAGAAAACAGGAGAAATTAATTTCTATTGTAATAGCAAGAAATTCAAGACTGAGCTTCCAGAGAGATTACTGCATTTCACAGGTGGTTGAGTCTGCTTGGCTTGCAGACCTCCTGCCTTACAGCACCGTCCAGGGAGCTCTAATTGCCTGCAAACACACTGCCAGTATTTTCTTATGGCTTTGTTATAGCTCAGGTTTGCTAGTTCCTTCTCTCCTTTTTTTTTTAATATTTAAGTTTATTTAACATTACCTGTATTTGGAATGGTGGATAGAGAAAAGTAGGATATCAGGGTATTAAGCCTGTTTGCTAAATTACTATAAATTTTTTTTTAAAAATCTGCACTATTTACAAATATTCCTTAGATGATATTTACAGATAATCATATGGGCAGTGTAGTTTGTTCTCTCTTGGAGTTTTTTTTTTTAACTGAAAATATTAAAAAGCTGCTTGGAATTACATTGGTTTGATTAATGTGGGGTTAGTACATTTTCAACTTCACTACCTTAATGTAGTGCTAAATAAAGAAAACTAAAAGTGTACTCTCAGTAAACTCTTAGTATTGCACTTGCACCTATCACTGCCTTTGCTTGAAAGTTTCAAGATTATCAGAGGTGTAATCATCCTGATAGTAAAAGACCCTAAGGGAGCTAAAATTCTGAAGAATTTAATTTAGAGAAAACAATTCAAAGCTTGTGTTGAACCTGTCAGAACCATTTGGCTGCACAGTACTTTTATTTCTAAATAGATGTTTTTCTTCTTGGAAAAACAAGAGAAAATACATTTAGGTTAATAAAATGCTAGTCATATAAGCACAGTGGAGGAAAGGAAAATATATGTTGTAATTGAGAATGAACAGCCCAAGGGTTTATTCCATGTGAAAGCTTTTGAAAATTTACAGAAATAATTCCTAAATTAATAGTAATATATATATATATGTGAAATTAGTCAGAGTTTTTACATTTATTCACCATAATTCTAATGCTACACATAGTCAAGACAGCAAGGTCGCTGCTGTTCCATCCGAAGGCACAGGTATGTTTCCGTATCCTGTTTCAGTACAATTCAGATGAATTGTTTCAGTACTGCATTAATTTAGGCATATAAGCTCCTGAAGGAGATCCACCAAGGGATGTAATATATATTGCTGCCAGTGTTTGTCAATTATCTTTCCCTATGAGCTATATCAGTTATTGCTAAGGGAAGCAGATCTCCTAGGAACCAGAAAAACATCAATTTGCCATGAAGGATATGGTGAAAATCTTTTACTTTTGGCATCTTGGCCTTGGAATAGCAACCTAGGTATCTGTCTTGGGGAACTTGGGGATTGAGATAAGAAAATACAGAAACACTGTGCTCCAAGTAGGGAGTTGGATTAGTGTTAGCACATCTCCAAAGGTTGTGTCTTTTGTTCCTCAGGTAAACTAACTACTTCTCTGATTTTTATGTCTGAAGAGGGCATAAGAGTTTATAGGTTGGATGGTGAGATTGATGCGGTCACTCAAGATTACTTCAAGGTGCAGTGAGCATCCTTGGGTCACAAGTAAGCACCCAATGAATTTTCAACAGCTCCAGCATTATATGTCAGCTTAAGGTAATTGGATGTTTTTAAGGTTGGGAAGGTAGGAATTTCCACTTTCAATTTATGCACCTACACGTTACTTAAAACCTCACTTACGTAAGCAGCTGATTTCTTTTTAGGATAGACTCCATAGTGAATATCCAGAGGCCTTGGCTCTCCTTGGTAGAAGGAAGACTCTTTTAGGTACAACTGAAGGGATGGATGTTGCTGATTCCATCCTCAGCTGCTCTCAGACTTAACTGTCTGAGACATGAGCATGGAATTATTTTGGCCATTACATGTAATATTTCAATAGTGAAAATAAAACAGTTTAAATTACATAAAACTTGACAGGGTAAGTGTGCTGCAGCCTCTGTAATCTGTAACGTTTGCGCAGAAGACTGTGATTCACCATGCCATACACAACATGTACCCCTTGCAATCAAATCATAAAACTGCATCAGGTGTCTCAACAAACCCAGAAATATATATCTCACCATTACAAGCAAACACACTGTGACGTGTTGGGAGCAGTTACACACTGCTTCTCTTGCTTATCATAAAAAACCAGGGGGTTGCTTCTTTGAAATAGTTTGATTTTAACAATAATTATTTTTATTTTTCTATTTATGGTGAATCTATTGTGATACTTCAGCATATGTCCAGTGCCATTGTCTTCTAAAGTCCTTCAGTGTTTTGGGTCTGTTTTGCTTGGAAGAGGATTGTCTTTGCATATTCCATTAAGACTGTTGAGTGCAAGGAGCAGCCTCCTGCTGAGCAGAGAAAGAGCGGTATGGACTGCCAGACTGCCCTGCAGGGAGGCAGCAGGCAGCTGCCTTGACAAAAAAGAATCCTGAGGATTCAGAGCATGACACTCCCACAAGGATCAAATGGGCTAGCAAATATAATAACGAAATCTACCTGACAGTATTTCAGCCCTCTACTGCACCTCTCACACTTGCCCTGGACTGAATGGCAGTGTCGAGCCACCCAACACCCAAGAACTTCTGAGAACTTCCAGGGACTGGCACTTCTAGACATCCCTTTTCTCCGTACCTCTGCGCTTTGTCCCTTCTGTATCCTTGTCCTCATCATTCCTCAGGGAAACCTGGGAGCCAAACATTATCCTAAGAGAAAGAGACTTCTCACTCTTGCAAATGAGATGCTGATAATGAAAATTCTGGCCCTCAAAATTACCAATTATTCCAAATAGAGTATGTATTGAAGTTACAACCCACAGGAAGTATTTGTAACCATGAAATCCTAATACAGCAGTATGCTTTTAATGCTTTTCATTTTTCTTTCAATAAGTATTTATCATATGTCAGATAAGGCAAGAGTTATCTTTGATAACATTCTCAATTTTCCTAGTATTCATGAAAAGTAGCAATATTTAAAACCGTACAGTCTAAATACTGTTCCAATATTTCCCCACAGACAAACTGGCGGTGCACATTTGCTTTAAAGATTTCCATATTCACAAAAGGCATTGAAAATAATTTTCACAATTTATAGGGATTGGAAGCAATATCTTCAAGATGGATTCTAAAACTGCAAACATTTGTTCATAAGACTGAAATATAAAGTGTAATATCCAAAGCTGTACTTCTGTAATTCCCTCAGAAAAGAAAATAGCAACTGTACGCATCAAGTTTTCCAAGGAAAATATTTTGTACTCCATGTACAGGCCAAAACTTAATCACAACTTCAGTCAGAAAGCATGCACTTTACTATGCAGAAGATAGTAGCTACCAGACACGTTTTTGCTTTTCTTTTTGAATAATTATAAGAATGTTAAATCATCAGGGTACCAGTTATGTGTCTTTAAGGGCAGTCTTCAGGTTTTTTTCCTCCACATCGTGTTCCTAAGGACATCTAAATTATCTGGATTAGCTGGGTAGTATTCATCCCACCTAACTGGGAAAAGATGGGTTTCTAATTAGGCTAACAACTTCAGCTCCCTCTAGAGTAAGTGGTGAGTGATAGATTCCTTCAGAGTTTGTTTCAGCTTATTCTACGACAGATGAGGAAAATCTTCCTCTGGAAGTGCCAGTTTCTGTTCACTAGCTGTACTTTGGCCCTAGATAGCTAACAGAAATAGACACTCCTGCACTTTCAGACAGCAAAAAATAGTGTGAGGTAAATCCTGCCCTTTGCATCTAGCCTTTGCTTTTAGACATGGGTGTGGCCATCAACTCACAAATGAGTTTTTTCATGTATTTTATGATCATCTGAAGTGGTAACTTAGTGGGTACATGCCCTAATCCTTCTCCACTAACAGGCTAAGGAAATTAATTTAAAGCACCTTAATGCTTTTGCAATATTGTATAATACTAAGCTTCAGCTTTTAATAGTTTGAAAAATCAAGCAAAAGGATTAAACTTTTAATAAGACCTTTTATGTGATTACATCTACTGCACCAGGAGGAATAGTATCTTATCTTGCTGAAGCAGATGACCTCCTGCACCTCTCACACTTGTGAGCTCGCTACTGAGACCTGTGTGTTGTACTGCTTGTAAAAAATCTCGGGAGGAACATTTCATTTCCCTTGCTGTCAAAGTGTTAACTTATCTATTAATTCACTTAAATTCCTAATGAACACAGGGAATTTGAATGTGTTGGAGAAAACATGCATCCCACAATTTTAGTGATGTTCAGTGCTATTAAAAAGTGCCCAGTTTAGAGAAATTTCTCTTCATAAGCTACTCCTTCTTTATCTATACAGTTGCAATCCCTACACTGCCAACAGAAGACAAATAATAATGGTAAGAAAAAGGCAGTGCCTGTTAGGGCTACTAGATTTACTTTATGCTAAGGTGCATATTTGAATATTCTTATGTTCTTAGGAACACACTGTGATTATTTAACAAGTCCATGATTTTTTGATCTGTCTATGAATTAATATTTTCAAGAGAGTTGTACTAATATTTTTGCCAGCATGGTGATTTCCACCAGGGGTACATGTTTTGGAATCAGCAGAGGAGTGACTTTCTGAATCCCACTAACAGCAAGAAAATAATGGTTAATCCTTAGTTAGGTTTGAATACTGTACACAGGGCACAAACAAAAAAATAACCTCTTTTCTGAACATTGCAAAACTTTATCAGAGTTTACTATGGTGACTCTTAAATGCAGCTTCTGGGCTCATTCCAGCTAAGCTTCATGCAGTCACCTGGACCATTCACCAGCAAGGCTTAAATGGGGATCTAATACTCCCTCTATAACTTTAAAAGAAATGGAATCTCTTTTACCCTTGTGGCAGGTCTGGCATCTTATCCAAATTCTGTCTGAAAGAAATAATAATTTATACTATCAACTAATGAAGTAATGCTAATATGACTGTGTCCCAGTGTGAGCCAGCTAGCCAGTAAACAGTGCAGCTGTGAAGCCTCTCTTCTGATTTAATTCAAAGATGTCAAGGTTTTCTGAAGCCCAGAGAACAAAGTGAGGACCTAGCACTTCTAATCTGAAAGGGAGACAATGCATAAAAAAAAAAGCCATAGAATCATAGAATAGTCTGGGTTGGAAGAGACCTTTAGAGGTCATCTAGTCCAACTGCCCTGCAATGAACAGGGACAACTTCAACTGCATCAGGTTGCTCAGAGCCCCGTCCTACCTGGCCTTGAACGTTTCCAGGGATGGGACATCTACCACCTCTCTGGGCAACCTGGTCCAGTGTTTTACCACCTTCTTTGTCTTCTTTATATCTAGTCTAAATCTAGCCTTTTTTTAGTTTAAAACCATTAAGCATAAGAACAATTACATAGAAAAATAAATTCTTGAATGTTCTTTATACAGGATAAATAAGCATTAAGGAATGGAAAATGGATCTCATCACCTTTAAGACTTCCAGCTCTTAAAGAGAATTTTGCCTAAAGATATCACAAATGTACTGCTTTTTAATGGCTTGCTTTTGGACAAAAGAATTTTTCATTTTCATACCAGTTGGAATACATTGGCAAATTTGTTACTGGACAAAGCAAGCACAAATAGTATTTGGCAAATTTATGTGCTGAAGGAAGATACTCAAAGGTGATTTAAGTACATGAGGGAAGACAAGAGGGTTTAAATTGCTAAGTTTCTTTTTCCCATTAGGTGTCTGCCCAGAGCTGTATTAGGGGTACTGCCAAAATGGGGTGTTTCAGACACGCTCCTCCCCTCAACTTTCCAAATGGGAAGTTTAAGTCTTAAGCAATCAGGGAATTGCATGGATATCTCCCAGATCTTTAGTGGCTACTAAATGTACTTCTTCTTGTCACTGACTATTTTTATCAGCTATGTGTGACTCTCCAGGGTGGAAACCACCATGTTAATTATGTTATCAGTGGTGACAAAAGTAAAGGGAAACCTTCCAGACAATTCCTGTTCTTTTTAAAACAAAGGCAAGTCCCTCTTTGCCTTGTGCAAATGAAGCTGATAAATATGTCTTTTTCTCCTCTCTTACTCTGCTTATTCAGAAACATGTAGGCACTGAACTGATGTCTATCTGCAGTGTTTTAATATAACTGTTAAGGGCAAGGAGTAAAAAAGAACAAGGACAAAAAATGCATTTCCTTCAGTTGTTCCCAAGAGTGTTGATGGCAAGTTCTGCTTTCATAGCAAAAGGAATGCTGCTGCTGCCTGTTGAAGGAGAATATATTGCTGAAGAAAAAAAATCAATGTAAATTATTTTAAATGTCCTGCATTATATTACCCTCAATCAGAAGAAACAGTTGAAAACAATGCTGTATGTGATGGAGAAAGGATGTTGCTAAATACAGAAAGGCATGAATTATTTAAAGGCTAATACATGACAGAAACAATACAACATCTAGAAAGTCACCTTCTTTGCCGCAACCTTCTGAGCAGGAGGCACTAATAGGTCCCAGACTGTGGACCTCTGAGGCCATACTGCCTGAGCAATATATTATGTGGGGCTCTGTGGTCCAAGGATACCTACTTGATAGCAGGCATTTCAACTGCAGTGTAGTGCTGGGTTCTCCCCGTCCTGGGAGGGAAACAGTAAGGCCCATGGTCCTTCCCCATCACCTCTCTGGCCATGTGAGATGGTATGGTCAAGTGGACAAAAGTGGAGACACCTTTGTAATCAGATGTAGCTTTGCTCTCTCACAGAGGGTGAGGTCCAGAGCTGTTTTGCTCCATAATACACAGAAAGGTTATTGCTGTTGAATGACTTCTTAGCAACCTTAAGCTACCTGGGACTGTTTCTGTCAGGATGTTGCAGTCAGCACATCCAGCAGGTTGAGTGAACTGAAATAATTAGTGCCATAATAAGGTACCCATAAGGCTGCTGCAAAATCACTCACATGGCATCATTTGGAGATGGGGAGCTCTGCCTTGCCAGCAGGTATGGGTGATTCCCCACTGACCCCAAAACACACCTCCAAAACTACATAAGAATTTCAGAGGGTTGTAGGGCAATGGCAACCTGTTGAACATTTAAAAAAATTTCCTTATGTTTACCAACTTACAATTGACTGCAGTATAGATGCTTAAACAACATGGAGTCTAATGATGATGGCTTCATTATATCTTAGTAGGCAAATAGTCAATTATTCTTGAATAAATAGAAGTTTAAGCTGTTATGTGTAGGTTAGTATGAGTTGTGTTATAACACAGTAATTTTAACGCAATCAGAATCCAGATTAACTAAACCAAATATTTTCAGACAGATTGGAGAAGATTAATTAGAAAGGACTACCTGTGTCATATGCCTAACTAATGAAAGAAACAGAAAATAAAAAATGTAAAAAGACAATAAAATGGCCCAAGGTTGCCTTACCCAGCAAGCCTAGCACCTGTGCAAGGGCTGTAAATAAGAATTAAACTTTCCTAGTAATATGCATTTGCATGCATGTATGTTTGATTTCAATGGGTCTATTTGTCAAGTGAAATAGCCTGAGGAAAGCAGCTGCAAAAAGTACACAAAGCAAGGCACTGACAATATATATTTGTAACGATAAAAGTTAGTTTGAGTGCCAGCAGTTCTCTACACTTTAAAAGAGTTACTAGATATGAGCAGCAGGAGAAATAGTCAGCTACAGTCTGATTTTTCTAATAAAAATTAGAAAGAGCTTCTTCTGGATAGCCTGTTGTCAATGACATTTTCATATGGAGTAATGCCAGCCTTGCCATATCAAAGCTATACTTATTTCCAGGATGGCTTTCCATTAGTGAAAATTTTTCTTTTTTTCTTCCTGTACTAATTAACAATCTTCCTGTCAGAATGGACATCGATAGTATGGCCTTTTTAATGTGACATTTTGCCATGCATTAAACTGCTGTTCAGTCTGGTATGTTTAGCCTAGTTTAGGGCAATCAAATCTATCACTATTGTCTATTCTGTGTCCTAAGACTATGTTTTCTTTTTCGGCCTGATTTCTTAGTATTCACTTGCAAAAACTTTGATGAGAAATTTCCCTCTTTTATTTTCTTTTTTTTGTTGATATTTTCAGATAGTTTCTTTTTTCACTTTTTACTGTTTTCCTGACAAATAATATCTGTGTGCAATACAAAACTGGTTTTTATTTAGCATGTAAGCTGTGCAGGAATCACTCTTTTGCCATTTAAGTATGGCCAGCCATGAAAAAATAAAATAAGAACACATAGTACTGAGGATTATTAATGTTTGAAGAGGTTTACCAATGAGTTGATAGTTTCACTGTTACCTGAAGTCTTCAGATTAGTATTAAATTCTTTCTGAAAGGTAAGGTCTAACTCAACCTGAAACCTTGTTTAAGATACAGTAATCACTTGGTAAGATATGTTCTCACTTGCTAGTCAGCAGATCAGACCAGGCTATCTTAATAGCTTCTTGGCCATAAGTCTATGAACCTATAAAAGATTGCAAACTCCTTCACAACAGCAGCTTCTGAAACAGCATAAGTTAAGAAGAAAGAATTGAAGCTGAAGGGTACATAGGCTGTGCCTAATTGCCTAGTCTACACTTTAATTCATAGCACAGTTGAAGTTTTTACTTGGGAAATTTCTTGGTGATCTTTAAACTTCACAGACAACATCTCAGTTTTGCCGTACAAGGCTTGCAGTTGGATATCTCTCTGACCGCAAGTGGTAAATATTAGTGTTTGAAATATGCAAACTCTCTGCTTAGGAACCAAAATGTCACAAGGAAAGAATACTTGAGAGAACAAAAAGTTTACATGCATTTCCTCTATGTGAATGGAAAATTGTACAGAAAGGAGAGGAACTAAAAATAAGCTTCCACTGAGCTGTGTCACACTTTCTGAACAAATTCCATACCTGCCAGACAGCTCTTGAAAAACCATATAGTCAAGTCTCTTTTCCTTAATGGAAAAGCTGGGGATGGACCAAGTGAAAACTGGTGCATTTTTATTGAATAAAAAGGAGAATTAACATGAAATAGATGAGTTGGAGGACAAAAAGAAAAGTACACAAATAGACACATGGCCCACATGTTCACAGGGAGAGTGGCATTGGAACTGTGATGAAACAGCGAAACTTGCTGAAATTAAACAAAACAAAACACAAAAAACCAATAGGAAGGACCAAACTGTAATTTTCATAAAATACTGAAAGAATTGAGGGCTGCCAAAACAGTAGGGAAGTTTGGGTTTTATTCTTGGACTAGCCACTGAAATTTGAGACCTCACTGTAGACTGTATTTTTTTAACAGATAAATATCTGAGCTGATTCTCACTATGTGCAGTACTGACTCAGTCTCCAGAATTTATTGGCACCCTATGAGGTAGATGGAAGTAAATGAAAAATAAAATAGCTCTTTGACAGAATAAATGATTGCTTGACAATTTATGAGTTAACCTTAGATATAATGATATGATTCAAATTTTTTTTAAAAATTACATGTTCTGTTTTATGTTCTATATTTTCCAAGGTGAATGCACCAGACCAAATTCATTCCCTGTTCAGTCCACAGGCTTCCTCTGGCTTACACCAGAGATGAATTAGTTTGGACCCAGCTTGAAGTCTTCCAGTTTCACAGGCTAAAGAATATTTCCTGTCTCAAGAAGCAGCGATTTTCTTGTATTCCTATCCTTACAGTGGAAAATTTATTTTGGTGGTAGAAGTGGCATATAGGGTGTTAGGGACAGTGAGTTGTGAAAGGTCAATGGGAATTCTGGTAGGATGAGAAAGAGATGGGAAAAGTGGGATTGAGGGTAAAAGTTCAAGGTCAACCAGTGTTTTGGGGTTGTTAGGGTGAGGAAGTGTATCTCTTTCCTTTCCACAGCCACCCTGCTCTTCGGACATGTGAGAGACTCTGCATATCTACTCCTCCTGCTTCTCCCCTCCTGCTCCAGGTTGGGGTCCCCACCCACAGTCCACCTTCAGCCTGCAACTTAATGCCTCCAATCCTTCACCAGTCTCCCTCCAACCCCTTTGTGCAAGCAGACCCCAGCTGTCTGTGCATCACAGTTTGTTGTTGCACAAATGGGGTTGAGAAAAGCAGTGGGAAAGGGGTTGGGATGGTCTGGGGCAGGTTTGAGCCATGGCTGCTTCAGGAAGGAGAAGGTAGAAAAGGGAAAGGCAGGGCTGGATGCTTCTTCGCATGCCATAGCTTCTGCAGCTGGGTAAAGTCTACTTTCAGCAGCAGCTACTGCTCCAGTCATCATAACTTCTTGTGAGGCAGCAACCCTGATATCTGGTTAGGCCAAGGTGCTTGGTCCCCAGCAGCCTGCTGTGCTCCTTTGAGAAGATTTAAGGATAATATGGCTTTATAGAATCACAGAATCTTTTAGGTTAGAAAGGGTCTCTTGAGATTATCTAGTCCAAGTGCCCTGCTTATGGTCAGCTAAAGCAGGTTCCCCCGGACTGTGTCCAGTTTGGTTTTGAATATCTCCACCAATGGAGACATATGTAATTATGAAAGGACATTCCTCAAACTGACTTCATAATTATATGAGAGAACATGTCTGAGTTAAATTCTAGAGGAGATGGGACTCTGCAGAGCTGGTCAAACTTTAACTTTCCCACAAACCTTCTATATGACTTTGGGTTTAATCTTCTTACATATTTGTTTCCTAGTCATGAACAAAATTGGAGATAAGTTTTATTAACAAAAGGTTTTATGTTCATGGGGAAGGCAAGAAAGAAGTGAAAAATTTCATTTGTGGCCAACAGAGGCAAATTTGCATTCTTTAAATCAGCAGTAAAATCTTAGCTTCAACTGTATGAGCTCATCACTAGCACATATAGAACCTTCCTTTACCAACTACATTTCTATAGTTTCTTATATGTCAGAGTCATTCTTGGAAGGAAGTTCTTCCTTGGAAGGAACTTCTTACACTATAATCAAGTGCCTGATTCTATTCTATGAATAGAATAGTGCCTGATGCTCTTTTATGAATAGCAATTGAAATCCCAAGATACAAATGGCAACTGTACAGAAAAACACCATTCAGTGTTCTTGAAAATCTTAAACTCACAAGCATGAAAAAATAATGGTATTTCAGAGAAAATGGTTATCTTGCCTACTTTGATATGTTCTATTCTGAGTTTACTGAAAGTACAAAATTGGCAGCTACGTTTAATGAATGCCACAATTTCACCCAGACGGCCAGGCTAAGCACAGGCTAAACAAATTATGCCTGGTGAGATAATACAGCTTAGATGACCTCTTCAAATGATAAAATGCACTTTGGTCTTTAGGAAGTGAAACATCTATCTATAACATCTCACAGGCAAAATGTAACACACTGCATTAGAAATCTAGAACTTTTTGAAGGTCTCAGTTTCAGGTTTTCTGTCTTGGGCACCTGGAGCCTTTGCAAGCTCCCACCTTGGGCTTTGAGCAAACAATCTGGAGTAGTGGGTTTCAGTTACAAGAATATTTTGGCTGCTGTGAAATACAGAATCAGGAACAAAGAAAAGTATATTGGCTCGTAATGTTACAAGAGATCGAGGAAATATATTTCCCCTCTTTCTGCACAGCCTGTAAGAGAGGATGTTCTGGTTGCTCTGCTTTTCAACTCAGTTTTAGGCAAGAAGGTGATTTTTCAAATGCCTAAGTAAAGTGCCCTAGAAGTCTACTTGGTTACCTTTCTCTGCCTGTTTGATTTGGTCTTTTGGAAAGCTGAGCCGATGGGTCCTCTGTCATCTCCTGGCTTTCACAGATTAAGTGCTGACACTGCTTGTTGCCAGTGTAATTTAAAGTCAACATCTCCCCCTCGACATGAACATTGCAGAACAATGTGGCTCTAAGATTTTTCTCTGAGTGGCTTTGTGCAATGGTTGAGATTTAACTTATAAGTCTCCCAATCTTGATGGTTTTCTTTTGTCGTTTTTTTTTTTAGTCTCACATCCAGAAGGCCTGGACATTAAAATCCATCATTGTTAAAATCCAGAGCCATATACCCATTGCCTCTAGTACTGAAAAAACTGGTCCATGTAATATGAGACTCAGAAGATGTATGCAGGCTTCTGGTGGAGAGCTTCACTTAACTATATGTAAATATTTTTTTTTTGAGTAATAGATATTTCAGATTTCCTTTCAAAGTAGGTAGCAAGCATAAATACCCAGCTATAATTAGGTATTGGTTTTTCTCTACCAGTCTTCATAATGCATCCATTAAAGAAATGTTCTTTATTCCAGTAAGAAAGCCCATTGCCACTCCTTTTTAGCAGGTAAAAAACAGTACTCTGTGTAGTATGTTCCTTTGACCAAAATCAATATTCAAATGAATTAAGTATTTAAGAGGAATAAAGATTGAGTAGTTGAATAAAATATTTTGATTTAAATCTAAAGGCTTCCCATGTATTTTAAATGCCATCAATGCAATTTCACTGTGAGAAGACAGAGGAAGAAAAGGCTCCTCAAATATTTTTTTTACTTGGCAAACTGAAAGGCAGTTTATGAATAGTGAAAAATCTTTCATGGGAGAATGCTGGACAATATTAGGGAAGCAGTTTTTTGTGTAACAGGAGATAATGAAGTTTCACCTTGTTTTTTAATGCAGGTTCAAAGTCACTAATTCTAAAGAAAATGTGAGCTCTGACTGGTTCTAGACAATAGGTCGCCTTTAGAAAGGTTTCTATTGCCTGTTAAAAAAAGTTTGTTGCTACAGCTGTATCAAAACTGAATACTCAGTACCACTTAGTTCACCCATGTACAAATCAATTGAGGTCATAGTATTTCTTGAAATTATTTTCTTCAAGCTGCATTCAAGCCCTTTTTGGCTCTCAGGAGAGTATAAAAACTGTAGTTAAGGCAATATAAGTTTCTAGTTTGCCCCCAAGTGTGACTAAAATTGAAAAGATTTGATTTATTTGTGTCTACAGCAGTGGCCTTAATCAGGGATGTAGGTAATATGTAATGCATTGCTTAGTGAGGTTTTCCACCATGACTCAGCTGTAGGAAGTTGCCCTTGTTATAGACCATTTTGATAAGGAGAACGTGATATGATGTTGCCTTCTTCTGTCTGTCTACTCTAGATTGCTGCCCAGGGGCTACTAAAGGTGACGGATGGCTGGCTTGAACATTACACTGATTTATTTTGTGCTGTTTTCTTCTTCTGAGATGTACACAGTTCTTAATGTGACCCTAAATCAGCAAGCATTTGGCTGTAACAGACATTTATACCAAGCTTTGCTTGGGCTATCAGCAATCACATTAATTGGAACATAATAGCAGTGTATAATCTGGACAGGCTATAAACAAGGCTTCATGAGATAAGTGTGTGCACAATTCAGATCATTACCCACACTCTCTGATTTTGCTTTCCATGGAAGAAGTGACTGACTGCACTTCCTGGACTTGTCTGGAAACTCAGTGTACATCGGGGTGTATGAATGTGTGGAGTACCTGAGGGAGAAAAAGGAACAACACCATAGTGCAAAGAAAATCCCCTGACGTTCCAGAGGAGTTATAAATATGTGTGTGAAGGACATTTGAAACAAAATAACCTTGGCTACCATTTTCACACTCATGTAGGTTTTTGCAGAAGAAGAATAGTGATGAGTATGGGAACAATGATGAGCTAGAATGACAAAGTGTCAATAAACCCCTCAAATTTGGCTCTTTAAAGGTCAGAAACTTTTTAACATTAGAACATTGAAGGACTGGAAAATCATATAGCACATGCTATAAATCTTCTAGCAGAAGCATGAAGAAAGCTATAAAAAATCAGGGTTACAACATACATATGATTGAATTTCAATGAATCATCATTTTATACTGGCCATGACATGAAATCTCCATCATCCTCTGAAATTGAAGGTTAAGAGTGATACACTATTTTATTTTGTCCTGATGTTTATATAGAACTCTGAAAACAGCATAAAGGAAAACAGAAAAATAAAGCAGACGTACTAAAAACTATGCAAGATAACAGGGCAGCCATTGTTCTGTTACATAGTTACCTGGAAAAACCTGCCTTGAATTAGTACTATCCTTCGTTCCACTAGTGTAACAATCAAGACTACCTTGCTTTGGCAGCTGTAGCTTTATATATAATATACCTAAATAACATATCAAATGCTTTTAGAGTTAGAAGAAATTTTGATTTCATTTGAGTGACTAGCTCAAGATTTTATTTCATCCTGCAACTGGTTCGTTCAAAATATGGCACCAAGACTTTAAACACAATTCTAGGAAACAGTATTCCAAAAAAACCATAATGGAGACTCTTATGGGTCTATGAGTTTTAACTTCTTCTGGTTGGATTTATAATTGGTCATCTAGCAACAGTGCTAAACTTTCTTACATCAGGACATTTCATATGCCAGTGACTTCTATTTTTCCTGCACTAAGTCAATAGTCATACATAATTGCAATTAATAATACTCCCATGTGGTTGGTAACCGGGAACAGGCTCTTTTCAGTGGTGCCCATTGACAGGACATGGGGCGATGGACACTAGTTGGAACACAGGAAGTTCCACCTCAATATGAGAAAAAACTACTTCCCTGTGAGGGTGCCAGAGCAGTGGCACAGGCTGCCCAGGGAGCCTGTGGAGTCTCCTTCCCTAGAGACATTCAAAACCCACCTGGACGCGTTCCTGTGCCCCCTGCTCTGGGTGTCCCTGCTCAAGCAGGGGGGTTGGACAAGATGATCTCCAGAGGTCTGGTTTTATCACTGACTCTTGATATTATTCGGGACAACTTCTTGTAATCTCGGTACCTAGCATCCTTGTCTCCCAAAAATGTTTGCAGTCAAGCTAAACTGACATAGTTTTAGGGTCTCAGTTCTAATACTTTAAAGGTATTTTGGTGCTCAGAGTAACAAGAACTATGCAAGTACACACAGCAGATAGAGTAAAAAAACCAAACCAATGCCACAACAACAAACCCCCAACCTCCCAACCCCACTCCCAGTGTCAGAAAATCCACACTGCCTGCTCTTGCTAATATGTTCCAGATGACAAGAGGTGAGCCAGTATGTATGTGAATAGAACATCAAAACCTGACTGTCCTGAAGGGACGTTTGCCCAAAAACTGATAACATACACAGGAAACTAACAATGACAAAGTTTGTTTAAGGTTCCCGTGCCCTGACTGAGCAGTAACCTTGGCATTAAGAAGAGATTGTCCAGAAAAAAGGTGTCATCTTGAAAAGAAGCATGGACAGTACTGGGTGCAAAAGGGAGGGACTCACTCCTTGGGGATTAGCTGTAGAAGGGCTTTAGAAATTTGGTGTTTGTTCATTAACCTTTTGAATGTGTCTGGTGTCACTGTTTATCTGTTTCATTGCTGATATTGTATCCTGAATGTGTAGTTCAGGATAACTACACATTTGCTGTGTAATTAGGTGTTATTAGTAAATCAATAAACTGTTTCCATCCCACTTCCCCCTGCTTCCCTGTATTGTACCCATTACTTATGGTGTTAACACTTACAACTAAAAAAGTTGGAAAATAGACAGTAGGTTCAAACAAAAGAATAAAAAAGTTTAAAAATAAAAATGCAAGGGGCAAGATTTCTTCTGTACGTTGTCATTAATTGCATTTGCACAATCAAGATATGCTGTTGACCAAGATTACTGTAAAACTCCTTTTTGCTGGCTGAGCTATGCCATGAAGTAGCAAAAAGGAGAGCACAGGAGAGCATCTGACGTGGAATTTTTATGCCAATTTAGTTTCTTAGAGTGTGAACCAGTGATAGTGGAAAATTAACAAAGTAGTAACTTTGATATAGTCTTTATACAGAACATTTTGTCTGAAATAATTTTGTTTCATTATTCTAGTTCTTCTATAAACACAAAAGGAAAAGGACATTTGCCTGAGCAAGATGCTCTGTGCTGGGCTTTTTGCACATGAAGCATAGAACTTGCATGTGCCTGGGGTGAAGAGTGCTGTGGTAGTTTGGTTTCTGCCCTGAGTTTGGTCTGCCCCCAGGTCTGAATATAATGTGAGTATGCATCCTGTGGCAGTCCCTCTGACATTCAGTATAGGCTATAGTGTTGCCTGGAGGTCCTTATACAAGACTTCTGCTTTTCAACTGCAGTTGGAAACCTGTACATTTATGGTGATGTTGAGGACAGTACATGGTGTTGCTGAGGCATATTTGCTCCACTGTGGGGAAACTTCCTCACCAGCAACAGGATGTGACGGAGCTGTATGGCATTGGGAGTGTAGTTTCCTTATGCGATGCTTTTCCACAGGATGGATAGACCAGTTCAGAGGGATTTCTGTTGACAGTCTCTATCACCATACTCCTGAGGTGTGACATGCCTTCAAAGTGCACTGTGTTCTTCAATTATCAAAAAGAAAATTCCATGTTATAATTGAGTATCTAAAAGAAAATATGGTTTATTGGTAGCTGTTACAGATTTTGTGCAGCTTACCATGACCGGGCTCACTTGAGGGGTAAATGCTTTGTTGTACATTGACCACAAATATGTAGGAGGCACACCAGCTAGCTTTGGTCCTCTGTGGTTTCAGGCTTGATGAGGTGGTGAGAACAGAGTTAGCATAAATCAATGACATAAGTATTTGCAAACTAATTCTTTGGTTTCATTGGGTGTGAACTTGAGTCAAAGCTGAAAGCTTTGAGATTGGGGTTGTTTTTTCTCTCAAGATTTAGCAAGAGCTTTTGAAAATTTTTCCAGAAAACAATAGGAGAGAAGGGCATTTCTATCATAGCAATTACAAATTTTATCTTTCCTGGACACTCTGATGTTTTGATTTTGCTTGGAGGGAGCTGCAATGAGTGAAGACCTACGGTAGGAAGAATAACTAAACATCATCAGCATGTCTGCAATAGCTTAATCACAGTAACCATAAAATACCTTGAAAGAAAAGCCAAATTTCCTGAGGTGAACAATCTATAGCAATCACAAAAAGGCTTCCTACACCCCAAGCTTAATCACAGGTACTGGTGATAGCAAGAAGACCTGAGAGTGTTTGTGTCCACTAATGACTGTGGCTAGAAAAATGCATTGCAGTAGAGCTGAAAGGTATACATGGGGCAAATAAGATGCAATACATTTACGTTGCGTTTATGTCCCTCTCACAGTTCTTTGTATCAGAAGGACAAGAAAAGGTGACAACTTTTGCTTTATACCAAGACTAAATTCTACATTGATACACATGTATTTTATTTGTTACCTATCAGTGAAACCAATGCTGCAAAGGGCTTAGCACCAATTGGGCAGTATGTGGGAATCTGGGGTATTCATTGTATCTTCTGGGCCTCATATCATTCAACTAAGTAATAGGCCTTTTATTACAGGCTAGTTACAGCAAACCTGGCAGTTGTAAAAGACATAACACTAAAAGCCCCACAACTTTAGCCATCTGAGAATTGCAATATATCATCACTATGAAATGCTCAGCCTGAAATGCCTGCTTATAAAAAATGTCAATAGATAAAAAAGGAGAAGTTATAGTTCGATGCATTCCTTAGACTTTATAGGTGCAAGTGGTGAATTTTATGAATCAGGACATTCCAGTTACTTCTGTTTGTCTGAAAACCTTATTAACAGTGCATATGCTTTTCTGGTCACTTTTGTTGTTTTAAGTGAGGCTGGATCATGATAAGGTCTTGTGTAAAAATGACCCCTTCTTATTCAATAGATTTGGTTTCCTGTTTAGCTCATCTATGTATTAATATATATGGTTAAGTAGGACGGGTTTGGAATAATCCATTTGCTCCAGGCAGCACAATTTGCCAAGTAAAAGTGAACAAGCTAGAATGTACCCCTGCTCACACCTCATTAGCAGATTGTTTCCCCCAGCCCAGTTCCTGGATGAGTGTTAGATGTGAGCAAATCCACTGAGGGCAATCAAAATGCACAGGTATTACTCAAAGCAGAAAAGGAAAACAATTGCCTGATCAGACTTCAGGCATCAGCATTTAGCCTTATGCGAACTGTGTTAGTGGAGCTGATGTATAGGAAGGAAACCAGTTATATTGACCTTTAAGGCCCAGGAATTATTTTTCCAGGCTAATACTTAGTCAAACATACAATTAGGTTCATATCTTATAAAACAAAATAATCACGCTTGGAATTACTAGGGACAAAAGTTATGGATACCCACAATGACACTTTTACCATACACTTTGTATTACAGCTCTACATTAGTTCAGGATGATGATTTCTAAAATAAATTTTATTGATTCTTTTCTTTGTCAAGGTACTGGTTCAAAGCCTCAGTTGTGTGGCTCACCACATCTCATTTGAGTTGGCAACAAGCCTGATGGTCATATTCATGCATAGCGTGAGCCTATTATGAATATGAATTTGGCCTTGCATGCTGCTGCACTTTTTTTGGGAAATATTTTAAGAAATGCCTCAAAGATATCCATTAGAAACCCAAATAAAGCCAGACTGGGAGTCCACAAAGTCCTATTAGATGGTATTTTAGTGCTTTGCACACATAACCAACCAGTAAGTGACAAAGAAATGGAGTTTTATGCATCATATATTTGTTTGATAGAACATTAAAAAAAAAAGAGACTAATTCATAACACTTTTGGCAGCCTTGGGAAAAAAAAAGGAAATAAAAAGGGAAAAAGGAGAAATTAAATGGCAGAAGAATATAAATGCAACATCTCTTTGTTTGTATGAAGAGAAAAAAAAGACTTGGTGTGATGGCTGACCCCTCTGTTAAAAGATGAAAGGATTTGATTATAATATGTAACAAAGCAGGTAAAATTTTTATTTATGTATTCTAAATTAGTAGACTTACATGTTCTTTTTTTTTTTTACAAAGTTTTTACAGAATTCTCGAGTTTAAACTGAATTCCTCCCAGATAAATTGCTTCCCTTGTGTTCCATTTAACTAAAGTGAGAGGTTTGCTTTAATGGTAAACTAACTAATTCAGAAATTTACTTAGCTATCTGTAAGTCCATAAATGAATCCAGCATTTTATTTGCCCTGTTTCTTATTGATCTATATGCCAGATGCATTATCTCACTTCCAGTCCCACTGAATTGAGGAAGTGGATTACTTTTTTTAATTCACATTTGTCACTAGTGCAGCAGACCTGCAGCCCAATAAGCCTATCTCTCCATTTAGTTTTTGTAGTCTCCTCATTGCCCACTGTTTGGAAACAGTCTGCAATACCCAGGACTGCAAGACGGATCCCCATTCAAGTATTAACGAGCCTATCTTGGACCCAATTAACATTTTGGACAAAAATTGGCAACACTGAGTTTTGAATTTCATTTGAGAACAGTGGAAATGAAGTGACTTTTGATGCTCAATACTAGTAAAAGCTTACAAGGAAAGACTAGGTCTCTGTTTTGTGTTGAGATAAAAGACTAACCCTTGGATTACAATGTTTGGAAACAGAGTTGCTTGAGCTTTTAACAATAAAATGCATTGCCAATGGGTCTTGAAAACCTGGCTCTGTTTGCAGCCAGTACTTCAGGATTCCTCCCAGGACTGTTGTCCTGTACAGAGATCTCATTACTTCCTGGCACATCTGCAAGGCTGGAAATGGAGAATGCTCAGATTTCCTTTGCTGTTCCAATTACACTTGGATTTTTGAGTCTGATATTGAATCAGACACTACTTTATTCTGGTGTTTCTACTCACATTTCTCTTGTATGCATTTACCTGCCCTTACTCCCACTTTGATTTGCTCACCTCCGGCAAGGAAAATAAAACTTCTAAAGCCTGGAAGCTCTTGTTGGCACTCCAGAAATAAGGTTGTACTTTGCAGTTTGTAGTGATGTCCCCATAAAAGCGGAGGAGAGAAGATAAAATTTAGAACTGGAAAGCTCAGGCTTTGCAGTAGAAATCTTACACCTATAAAGGACTTGGCTACAGCTGCTCTGTGGTAACAGGTACACAGATAGGAGTTTCCTTTGGCCATACTTCAATTTAGATAGACATGAGCTAGCTGGGTATGTAATTCAGGGTATCTGTGATATTACTGGGCTGAGGCTGCGCTGACTTGATTTCAGGAGGTTGTTTGTGTAATATCTGTATAACAACATAGAGTTTGACCTCTCCTTAAGAGAGTTACAGGGCCCCCATTGCAATTCAGGTTTAAGAATAAGGACTTTAAAAATAAATTACTGTAGTTTCTTTTATGTGTGTATTTTGAAATGTTTTCTGGAGGTTTTGAAGTACTTCAGGTGCAGAAACAACTTGTAATTTTTTTCTTTACTTATGTCATTTTCCACTTGACCCTACTAAGAAGGCTAAGGGTAGGTGCACTTTCACTTCAGGAATTTTTATTAAATTGAACATTTCTGTGATAATTAGGACTGAAAACAAGAGTCAGAGAAAAGAAACTGTAAGTAGGCAGGAAATTAATCTCCACCTCTTTCTACCAGAAATGCCACCTTTTGTTGTGTTTTCTTTCTGCACAGTTGCTCTGCTTCCCATCGTTCTTTTTTTACACTGCTACGCCAGTAAGGTTGATACTGGGAACACACTTCAGGAATCCAGGTCTTCCTAAGGTCGATCCTGACTGCTAGCAACAGGAACTCGAGTTTGCAGGGCCATTTATCATTGGGTTTTTGAAGCCAATGGTGAAGTGAGGAGTACTTCATTTCTACCAGTAAAACCACTACCACCACTAGAAATGATGGTGTGTGGGAAGAGCATGTTTTACACCTTCTGGGTTTCTGAATATGTTGTGACAAGAGCAGAAGTGGCTGATGGCCACAGGGGTGCCATGCCCTTGAGGCAGGTAAGCTGGTGGCATGCATCCCCTCCTCCTGAAGCTCAGCCTCTTGCTTTTGCCCGTGCTGATGACCAGCTGTCAGCTGTTTCTCCGGCCAGGCTCCCAGTGACCACTTCACTAACTGGCTGCTGTTGCGAGAATGTGCTGATTTCGACAGCAACCTGCTCCCTCATTGATGTCTGTGCAGGCAGGCATCAGACCAGAAAATTCCCTGTGTGAGCTGGATTTCTGTTTTCCCTTTCAATACAATCACAGGCGTTTCAAAGCAGGGATTTTTATTGGTTGCCAGCAATGTTTTCCTGTAAGGGACTGTTTCTCTGCCAAAGTCATATATGAGCATGACAGAAATTACCATCCTGAGTAAAGCTGTGTATTCCATTACATAACCCCTTAAAAGAGGGGGGAGGGGGAAAAAAGGCAACAGCTACAGCAGCACTTATATTTATGAGCAGTATTTCATGGCATTAGATCCATTTAGGCTGTAATGCTTCTCTGACACAGATGCTTAATCTACTCTTTATTTTCAAGAATGCCATGCTAATGTCATCCAATAATTCTCATTTCAAATCTACCAGCACACCCTCCCCAGCCCTTTGGCTAATCACTGTGTTAAAGACTTTATAATAAATCTTTCAAGTGCTGTAATGAATTAGCTGAGCTTTTTTTTTTTTGATATGTTTTAGTTGGAGTTTTTTTTGGAAGTGGTGGGCTACAATGGAATGGCTGCTGTGTAGAGGCAGAGGGGAAGCCATCCTGCAGATTAAAATAGATGGTGTATCTGGTCTAAAGGAAGAAAGCAGGAAGTATCACAGTGTCCAAGCTTATTTAGGTATTCACAAGTTTCACTATGGTGGCTGGGCATACCATTAAGCTCTTCTCTTTCTCTCCAGGTATGCATCCCTTTGCCTCCCTAGAAGGTGTCAGTCAGCTGAAGCACCCTATTTTTGGGCACGGCACTTCAGTAACCGATGACTTAATGGTTTCCATATTCCAGTGTAATGTCAGTAGGAGGGAACTAAAGCTTTGCCATAGAAATAATCATTTTCAGACCTAGCTTTTCCAGGATACTCTTCATTCAGTCACTGAGGTTAGTGGAAGACTTAATTAAGAAAGATGCTTGTCAGCATATATAAATATCACTGCCTTTTTTTTTGCTACACACTTTGGAGGTTTTTTTGAGTAAAATGTGTAAAAAGACATCTGTAGTTTTGATCTTTACCTGTAAGTTTTTGTTAGTATTTACTTGCCACTGCTAAATATTTGCTTATACTCCTTTCAATATTTGAAATATTTGCAGTGGTTTTAGTGCTGATGTCAAAGATTAAATTAATTAAATACAGAAAATTAATTTCAAAACATCTGAAATGCTTATACCAATAATACACAGCAGAACGGGCTAGCATCCTGTGTGTAATCAGCAAAACCCATCTTCTTCTTTATTCAGATAAAATGTACTGCTGCTATTTAACCTTCAGAATCATTCCAGGGCAGTCTTCATGAAAACATTTGAGTGTTAGTAGCTTTGGTGAGGAGTATTGTTTATCTGAGTGTGATTTTGCTCGCTCTTTTCCCATTGCCACGTGTGCAACTGACATCCATCTGTAGTACTTCAGCTGAGCTCACTGCATGCTGTACAACTGTTAACACACACTGTAGGAAGGAGCAAAACCAGAGGGCTCAGAGTTTCTCTCAAAGCCAAGATATTACTGCTTCTTCAATATAGGAACAGCTGATAGAACTTTTATTAAAACAACCATGTTGCTAAACTTCAGTTTTTTGTATACATTATTCTGTAAGTTGAAAAGCTGGCATATTTCCAATTTGCAATAGGCAGTGGTTAGAGAGAAGCCACAGACCAGACAAATAAAAGCTCCATACATCATTTAGTTCCCAAAGTACAAGGTGATGGTGCTAAACCATTAGAATAGATGGCGGCTAGACTAGCCTCCACACAGCACTTCATCACTTCTGCAGTGAAGGGTTCATCTGATTTCATTAGGGTCTTGCTCAGGATTTCCTGTTGTGCAGCAGAAAGGAGTTTGGCTTTTCTTTGTGCATGTGTAGCTGTGTGTTCTTTATTCCTAGTGATGTTCGTCACTAATATGTCAGCATTCTGCAATAATGCTTTACATGTCCTCACTCCTAAGGCACCTAACAAGTCAAGGAATAGCATACAGTGATGCAGAGCATTTCCACATCAGCTCTGGGAATTAAATTCCCAAGCAAATGTTGTACATCTAAATCTATATATTGGAGGACTGGATTCCTGAGGAAGAGGCTGATGAAAAATGACATGACATACAAGGCAAGGGTGTTTTATGCCTAGACTGTTGCTAGTAAAATAGGAGCATATATCTGAAAATCCATGTCTTACTGATTTTGGGAGTCCAACATTCCTGATTTAAGTGTATATTTGAGTCAGAGCCACAACCTGAAATGACTTTGTACTTCTACAAGTTCAAATGCCACCTCTAGAGCAGAATCCAGCAGACACCGCTTCCCTCAGCACAGACCTTTTACAGTTGGGCACTGACTAATCCTGTCCCACGCTCACTTGCTCTTTTGGGGACAAAGAGTCTTGCATCTTTTCTGCACCAGGGAGGGGAGCCACTTCTGCAGAAAGGCGTTGGGGAAGCTGAATGTATATGCTATTAGTTGGGATGCTCTCCTGGATGACAACACATTCCTCCAAGGCTAAGAGCTGCTTCTGTCACCTCATGGTCAAATGATCTTATTGCTAGGCTTAGCTCTCAGTACAGATGATGGAGATGGCTGCTGAGCTCTCTGCTGTGTTCATTGCTCTTGGTGAGTGTTAAAGATACACTGTGTGCTCCTCATTGCTCTGGCCCTCGAAGTCACCACTATGGAGGCTAACTCAGCCAACACCAGTCATATGTGTCAAACAACTTTACATACCAAAGTCAATTCAGGAAGGAAAATCTACATCCTTAGCTAAAATTGTAGATGTTAGGTCTTTTCTAAAAGATTGATTCTCAGCTCCCACCAGACGTCTTTTCATGCCTGGTTCCCTCTAGGCAGCAGCCTGCAGGCCAAGGTAAGCCCCAAGCATTTGCTACCTTTCACTGACATGCTCACCTGCACCCCAGGTGAGGAGGACAAAGTACTGGGAATGTCAGGTCCTCACAGCAGGATGCATATTAGTGTTGTGGGAGACAGAGTGAAACAGAGTGAAACGACTTTGTGTCATCTTTTATGGTAAAAGAGTGCTTTTGTTTTGTATTATCTGCATTGTTCACTACTCTGCACTGAGAAAACACTTGAAACCCAAAATATATCATTGACAGCAGCTGGAAGAAGTGAGTGAATGTGAGGCAGTGCAAGCATGCATGTGCACAGCTGCAGGGTGCCATCCTGCACAGAAACAAGGCTGTGTTCATGCTTCCCATCTCACCCTGCCATGCTTTCCTCACAGGGCTGCTGAGGAGACCCTCTATTCATGCTCAGTGCTGACAAGGCAGAGGGTTGCATGTCATCATCCTCATTTTCTGGACAGTGGAAGTCTTAGTGAAGGTGCCTCCTGTCTCTTTGCTCTCCGGGCAGGAACGGCACCGGCAGCCGTCCAAGCATCTTCTGCCCTGCCTTCTCCCCAGCCCACAGCCCGTGCTGCAGAGGGGCTGTGGCTGGGCTGACGCTCCAGCCCGGAAGCTTATGAGCACTGGAGGTAATTTCATCCAGTGACACTGCAGCTGCATATGGTTTATGTTTTACAGAGTTATTTATTTTCAGTGACACTCTGTTTGTAACCTAGACTGCCAGACTCATCTCCCTAGGAACAAGATTCCTTCTGGAAACAAGCCATTGTGAAAATACGCCCACGTCTATGAAAGACACACAGTTTCCTTCCTTTGGAAAGCTGCATTTTGTTGCTAAAACAGGGATGTGTGGTGTATGGTGTGATCCTGACGTCCTCACAGGCAAGGCAGACTTGGAAGTCTTTAAGCTGAAAAGCTTAGATAAAAGGACAATGCTGTTGATGTGTAGCCAAACGTGACGATCAGATCACAGTCACATTTGCTATCTCCCAAAACAAAAATCTAATTACTCTTATTGAAATTGAAAAAATCCCCAACCTTGTAATAAAACCAGCAGTCCAACCAAAGCTAGATAGGCACAAATTATATTTATTCCTAACAGCTTCTAGGTGTCTGAGGAAACATTGTGCCACCCAAGCAGTCAATAAACTAAGTCTCTTTCAAATTAACATTGGCAATTAATAAAATGGCCTTTTTGTTTTTTGAGTAAGAGCTACTCCAAAGGAAAAAAGCAAACTGCATGGGAAGACTTTAATTAATATCCCTAAACACTATCTTCCCAGAGAGACAAGAGAACCAGGCATCCATATTAATTAATTGGGCAAAAATATCTGCTTAGTTAAATGCATGTAATTAAAAGTAATGTCTTGAGGCCTGCTTTTAAGTCCTTTTGCTGCTTTAAAAAAATTATTTGGGACAAGATTTTCACTGAAGAGACCAGTAGTCTGTTTGACCAAAATGTCAAAACAAAAAGTTCCCAAGAGAGTCAGAATTTAGCTTGTTGACTTCTGTGGACAGAATTCAGTCAGTAAGAGGAAAATCTACCTTCAGATAGCTCTATTAACCAGAACCCACGCACAGAAGAAAAATCAAGTGGAGCTTTTTTCAGATTGAAGCTTATCCTGAGTGACACTGAAAGTGGTCATTTCAGCGTGTAATTCAGGGCCTAGTGGAGTGCAAGAAAGCAAAGTAGTGAGAAAGCAGAGTTAGATCAGAGGTGAAGAAGAACCAGACAAGAATAAAAAAGTAAGGCAGGAGATAGGTATAGAAAAATCTTGCAACACACAGACAACTGTATTGAAAAGTGTGCAATGTCCTGAGAAAGAGCATGGAGTCAGCACGAGACCTGTTGAAATGAGCTGTGCACGGGGGAGCACCTACTCTAGTCAGGACAGAACTGTGTCAGGAGATGAGACTCTCTTCCTATCAGAAAGATACTTTATTCTACTTGGCATCCTCAACTCTTTTCATCTCCATAAAAATTAAAAAGTCAAGAAACTCTCCTAAGATTTGACATAAACTGATAGTTAAAGGCCAGCTTTACAATTATGATACTGTCTAAATCAAGTTGAATCAGCCCACAGACTTGAATATCTTATCTGCTCCAGCCATAAATATATTGGCTGCTCTGGATAAAATGAATCTCATTTGTCCCTTTCAGTTTTATACAAGATACATCCTACTTTGTCATATTTGACTTCTGGGAAAGCACTACTGGCACACTGTTCCACCTCAAAATGCTGCCTGTGGTTCAAGCTTTTCTCCCTAAGGAGTGGCATAAACCGTCCATGAGGTCAAATATGGACTCCTGCAGATTTAGACAGAAGCTAGTGGTTCTGGTGACATTTCTGATTTTTAAATGATGGAGCTGGACATGAAGGAAGGACTTGTATGTTCTCACTCAGTGCCACTGGCACATGGTACCGATGCTCTGGAGGCTGCACATAGGGTTTCTTGCCTGGCCACTAAACCATCTGGGAATACTGACTGGCACATCTAGCTGGAACACGGACCAACACGGGGTACTCTGCATGCTCTCATCACTCACCTATTCTGTGAAATACTGCTAGCTCATGACAACTGCTTGCACAGCCTTGTTTAGAGACTCCCTACGAATAAAAAAGATGAACATTGTCATTTACAGCTTCTTTTGTTTATCCAAGAGGTGCTTTAATAGAATATAGAAATATTCTTATGTTTTCCTTGGAAACTTTATTACTCTTCTGTAAAGAAAATCTCTTCCCTGCTCACTGGCAAACTGGTTCACCACTTCCTTTTCCATTGCTGTCCCCATTTGGATGGCAAACTAGTGATTCCACTACTCAGCTGGCTCAGGTACTTGCCTAGTGAGTTTTATGGTTTGAACTCTGTTGACCAAAGAAAAATGGTGAAGTTTGCAAAGTCAAATATTCTGTTCAGCCTGTGAAAATTTAATTTGGCTTCTACAATTTTTCAAAGTACAGAATGAATAATGTTTCTCCCCAGAATTCCGTCATACACATTTGTAGAAAATTACCTTGATTTGAAGCCAAATTTTAATGGCACAATGAAGGAGGTTGTTACTTAGAAGACATCTATGTCACTTGCAACAGAAGCTGCTGAGAACAAGGAAGGCAATTATAAGAAAAGGAAGAACAGTTTCACACTGGTCTTTTCTGGAAAATTGTCTCCCTTCACAGGAATGCTCAGAACACAAATAAATCAAGGGGTATGAATCCCTCAAGTACAACAATGATGGGTAAGGAAGAAGAGTCTATTAAAAAAAGTCCTCTGACTTTGGACAGTATGTAACAAAGTGCAACAAAATCTGAGCAAGGGGAAGAAAAATATGGAATAGCTGCTGCTTATGAACATCTTGCATTCTCTACGTCCTGCGTGTCACAGGGTGCAGAGAAACACAGCAGGCAATTAAATCAGGTATGCATGCACATGGGAGTGAAATTACAATTCCACTTCTTCTGCAGTTCCAGAATTTTGTAATGTCTGAATACAATTTTGTAATTGTAAGGATCTTTTTTCAACAATCTCTGAGTGCAATACACATATCTGGTTTATTGTTTCATCTTACTGAGATTTACAGAGCTATTTAGTAATGTGCTTTGAATCCTTGTAGTTCAAATTTTCCTTTTTTTCTGTGAAACAAGATGAGCTAAAGCATAGCACTGACAGTGTAAGGTATTATGGAATGTTTAACACTAAAATGGAAAATAATAAGAAATTATAATTTTGGGAGATCTTGCAATCATTACATGCATTAGATACATAAATTAACCGGAAAGTTTGAGTTAAAAAAGCTGTTAGAATAAATTACTCTGTAAGTAAGCATTTAAACAAATAAAATATTCTGAAGTACTTTCAAATGAAGGACCAGTGGGAATGCTAGGAAAGCCACTCTTTCAGAGACCTAGATAGAAATTTCTTTATGAATTGTTGAATAACATTTCAGCTGGATCTCTGAGAATGGGTTACATGACACTTCTTCAGTCTGGATCAATTAATGTGGTGCTTTATAAAATTATAAGAATAGGATTCTCAGTTAATTTCAATATTTCATCACACCTATAGATTAATATTTGTATAATTTTTAATGTGGCAATTTTAATTATTAAAAAATTAGAAAACCAGATGGAAATACAAAACAGCAACAGATTACTTAATTAACTTTTGCCTACTGGGATAAATAGAACATACCACAGAATATATCAAAGCAGACACCAATGAGACACTATACATCCATTAGTATGCAGGAAGTTTTCTCTTCAGATATCAGTTCTTATCAGACATAAGCATATGCCTATCAGTCTTATTAAATAAACCCAGCAACTCATCACGTTATAATCCATATCATATAACATCATGGCAAAAAATAAAAAACAGTACACTATGATGCTCCCCATAGACCAGTGAAATCTGCCACCAAATGATGAGAAATGGACAAAGAGTGAAAAAAATAATTGCTATTATCTTATGAAGGAGTATGAAATCTAAGTTAGTTTGGAAATACTAATAAACATCCTTCAGCTGCACAAGAGGGCCTTAAAACAAAAGTAATCAAAATACCAGATTTTAAAATTGTTGTGTTTGTCTAATAATGTTACAAATGTTCTGTCAGCTCCATTGCATGACATGTATTACATACGTGGGTAAAGCCATGAAAAACAGGAGTGAAACAGCTGAAGTGCAGACCTGTAAACCCATAACATGAATTTTCTTTACTTATACGAAATATCCTTTGAACTTATTGCAGTACTGTGTAGATTTTTGTAAATTTCTTAGTATAATTTGCCAAGATGTGCTCTGAAATAAAAAATATTTCAAACAGGGTTCCAGCATGCTTCAAATGGAAGCTCTCCAGTTGCTTCATTTGGCCAGTGGACCCTAGCTGATGACTTCCAAGATTCCTAGAAAAACTAATGATAAGTATTGCACACCAAATACGTGTCTAAATGATGTGCACTGATACCTTTTTATTTAATAGAAATGAGTGTCGCCAGATATATATATGTGCATACATTTGGTTATTGCTATCGGAATTAACAGCCTGCAATTTAATCCCAGCCTGTTAGAAACAGGGCTCAGCAGACCCGCACAAACTGAAATGAATACTTGCCACAGACCTTTCACCAGGCTTCTAGACAATATGTTTGTTAGTACCTTCAGATTAATACCAGTTAGGTTTTGACAGTTTCAATCTCACACTAGATGATTTAAAACAGATGAAAATAAAAGTGTGTTACACAAAATAAAAAAAATACAGAAAATACAGTATTGTATTATTTACTGAACAAAATAACAAGTAAAAATCATGTTTGTTTTTGTTTTAAAACAGCATTAAGTAATCAAATTTAGGCTATACAAACATCGACAAGAAATGTAAAATGTACTGTACTAAATGTACTAAACTGTACTATTAAGGTGGTATCTACAACTTTTTTTTCACTACTTGAGATCCAAAACTGCAAATGTTGTATAACTCACTTTAAAATGATTCAAGTGCCTTGTCAGTATGTCAAAAATTTGATAGTCAATGGCTATGGTGAAATGCACATACAATACCTGAATTTAATATTTTAATAGCTCAGGCCCAGATCATCAAAGTATTTAGGTTCCCACTCCTCATGGAAGATCTAGGTCTCAGTGTATATTAACCCCTTCCATGAAAGGAGTAACTGGTTTTGATGGTATGAATTTATAGTCTTGTCTTTCCCTATACAGGGAGGGAAAGGGTCGATACTAAAGAAAGAGTGGTTCCAATAGGCAGAAAGGTTATGGCACTGCAACTACATGAACCACCTTCCCTACACAACATAAAAATATTCTAATATTAAGGATTATTTTACAACTCAGTGGAAATATGCAGTAATGCAATCCATTTCCTTTGTCTGGATGACAAAAATGCAGTCTTAACAGTCACAAGAGCCTGCCTTGTGTTAGCTATAAAAAAAAATATATTTATATATATATTTATGCAACTACTATGTGCATTAAAGAAAATCACTGTATGAATCAGCAGGGTTCAATAACACTTGTATCTGAATCTCTGGAAGGGGTGCATTGAAGTCTGTGGTGCTTCTCAGTAAGGACTCACAATGAAATGGCAAAGGATAGAAAGCCTTTTGTTTAAAAAATTATTTTTCATATCGCATTGCCTAAGAAATGGTCCATAAGATCTCTGGCAGCTAAAAGGATCTGTTGCTGTTACTTCGGCCTACTGCTCAGAAATGAAAGCTATTCCTTGAAAACAAACCTGACAATTAATTTTCAGTGAACATTGAAACAGAAAAACAGCCCAATTTATTGTGAACTCCCATGAAATAAAATAAATTTACTGTTGTGAAAATTCTCTGTTGTCTTCATTTCTTATCAATTCGTATATCATGAGTTGTTTAGAAAGAGAGTAATCAGCAATGTACAAGAAACATTGTTCTATTCCTGGAAAGCATATACATTGTGACTTGCTCAGTTAGGTGGGTACGTTAATTTAGAATTGAAAAGTGAGTGTATTTCACATCCACTTGTAGAAGTATTGGAAAATTCCTCTTTTTCTTCCTTATCTGCATTGAGATACTTTTCTTAATCACCTGTGAACACTGATCAGTGCTCAGTCTTTGAGATACCAGAGAAGAACACTTGAACCGAAGGGCAATACCCTTGTGCACCAAAGCTTTATTATATTTTTGATTACTGTGCATCCCCATACCTAAAGCCAATAACATGGCACTTGTGCCATAGTTCTGATACCATATGTGTCCACTGACAAGTGTTCTGCACGGACCATTGTGTCTCAGTCCACTAACAAAAACTACTGTGCAGTGGTAATCTGGTATCTTAGATTTTCTTCTTGGACAAAGCTTATCCAAAATCTTCTTCCTATCAGGCTACAGCAGCTTAGGGCTCCTTTTCTTTAAAGAGAGGCAAAGTAAATGTCTTACACCTGTAGGCCAGTACTGGTGTTCTGTCCTAGAAATTTTAGCACTGCTCTGATACAATGAACCCTTCTTTTTCTCCAACTGGTTCCACTTCAGCATAGGCAGGATGTCCGGATCCTCTTCTGAATTTCATTGCTGGCCATCTGCTTGGACGTCGCTGTAATGGCAACAACAAGAAAACAAACTTTCAAAATATGAATCTTACAAGAACTTAATAATAAAAAAAATAACAATGAGCTTTAATTTTGGTCTCTCTCATACTAAACCCCACTCTGTGTTGTTACAGGAATGGAGAAGCACAGTTCAGCAGCAAAAGTTAGAGGACTTCCTCCTTCTAAATTCGTGGGTGATGGCTGTTCTCAAAGACCTAAATAATTGCTACTAGTCCTAGAAATGAATACAATGAAATAGCTCCTATCTAAAACTGTTGATCAGTGGATCTGTGCATTTTGTCTTATAAAGACCTGCTGATTCACCACTCCCAAAAGGATCTGTCCACTGCTTTTCATTCTTAGTTCTGCATAGGAATTTGCTAACATACTGCACTGCATGGAAGAACGTGTAGCAGAGTACACAGAAACTGTAATTTTAAAAATGATTAGAACAAAACTCTGGCATGATTTTGTAGGACTTCCAAAATAATTACATTCTATTTCAAGTGCTATAATTTCTACTTGACTTTCATGTTTCATGTTTACTTTCACGGTTCAAAGCTGAAGCAACCTTTTTGTTTGAACTCCTATGACCTTTGGGTACAAGGGTCTTAAGAGGACCTAACCAATTTTCATTAGGAACTTTGGTGCCTGCTTTAAGAACAGCTAATAAACAGAGAAAAGAAAAAGATCTTTTCTGGGTCAGAGAGAACAATTCCTTTATGATTGTGATGCTTCTGGGAAGGAAAAATTCTTTAAAACCCAGGTATTTTTCAAACTAATTAACGTCTGAGAAGGCTCAGACTTTGTGTGACAAAGCTGAGGTTCTGTCAAAAGGAGAAGTTTTCAGAAAAGTAGGAAAACTGTTTCTTAAAGTCAGTTAGCAGAAAAAGCTCTCCTAAAATGATTATTCCCTATTGAAAATTTTATCTGCCAAATATGCTGACACATATTTCTTTTTCTTTACTGACAACAGTTACAACCTGCTTGGAAGGAGGTCTAGAAGGTATAGCAACCTATATAGAAACGTTGCAGGAAAATGAGAGGAGAAACAGTGAAGATAAGTCACAGCCTGTATTTTCACTGACAGTTCAAAATCTAAACAATTTTACTTTATGATCTTTCTTCCAAAAATAAACATTGCATTTGATTTTATGTCCCCATAATACTCCATTTTGATTGCCTTCTGATCACTAATGATATTTCATGCTTCTGAGGGGAGGTGTTGGGGACTACAGAACAGGCACAAACACGACATTATGCTGGGACTCATGGTGCTGTTGAGCAGAAATCACTAAAGAAATCTAGGGGAACCACTGAATCTTTTTAACTACAAGTCACACAGCTGTCTGCGGGTACAGCACAAAGTCTTCCTCAGTGACCACTGTTAGGAAGATGCAATATAAAAGCAACTGATTTATTTTTCTCCCATTGCAGAATCAGGTTACTTCTGAGGCATCCAGAGTTAAATTCTGTTTGGCAGGTAATTTAAAATCTCAGGTCTTTCAAATATAACACCTTCCTACCAAGCAGGAAGTCGGAACACTGTCCTCTTTAATGGATGTCTTTTCCTAATAAGAAAACTTAGTCTATTCCAACTTTGGAGACTTTTTTTCCTACCTAAGCTTGATTCAGCAAGGTTTCAGAATTAAGAAGGACAGTTTGGTTACTGCTAAAGAGAGAGGGTCATATTCTGTTCTTGGACTCACCAAAGTAAATAAAGAATAATTCAATTAAATGTAAAAGACTTATTCCAGATTTCTACTGGTATAAATGTGAATAGAATTTGACCAAGAGGTCTCTAATGGAAAAAGAAAATGAAAAATGATTGGAAAATTAGAAGGAAAAAAATAATTAGAAACAGTCTCAAATGGCAGCATATAAGGACGAGCTGAGTTTTAATCTATTAAGTTGCTTCCTAATTTAATTTTAAGATGTACCCATGATTAGTTAGTACTTCCTTGTTATGTTGCCGTTAGAAACTAAATCTGCCATTTGGCTACTCTTTTTAACTGGCCTTTCCAGATGCTGAAATACAGAACAGATGTGTATCAGTTCTAATGATACAACACGATACAACATCAACATCAGCTGTTGTTCCAGAAATAAACCAACAGATTTGAAGGTCATCTCCAAATACTACAATTGCAGCTTTCTATGTTTTCTCTTCATGCCTGAGGTGAGATTTTCCGTTCCTAGTGACAGACTAATTTCAACTTCTTTGTGTGCGTGTGGGTAATGTAAGTGGTTGCCAGCCTTAAAAGACAGCATTGACAAGCTATGAGTTCATTGCATTGTGTATTGACCCCCAGAAAGCTGTAGAGACATTACCATTTTAATTGATAAAACCAAAAGTAACCTAATTGATATCAGGAGATACAAAACTCCTTGAACTACTGAAGCAGCTCAGGAAATGCCTGATGCATTCTTCCCCTTAATTCTCTGTGAAGCAGAGTAATGAGAAGATATCAAAAACCTAACACACATCCCACCTCCAATCCACAAAAAAACACAAACAAAACAAATCAGGGAGAAAGCAAGCTGGGTATTTTAACTAATTCCTTAGTTTTGTCATCCAATTTAACAGGAAAAAATATGCTTCTTCCTCTGCAGCTAGAACCCTTAAAGGAAATCCTTTGAGCTGTGGCTGGAGGGTTGTAACTCCTGCTTCCTTTCAGTGTATTACAAAGCAGGAAAGCAGGAATAGGATTTTTCTCATAGGAATGAAGCTTCCTTGGGTTCATTATTTTGAACAAATAAGGATGAGGGAAAAGCACTTGTGACCTTACATGACCAGGATACCGAAGATACATGTTAGGAGGCAGAAGAATAATTTATGATATGAACTAAAAAAAAAAGTTAATTCCTTTTGAAGGTCAATAAGATAAAACTAAAGAAACTAGTGGTCAGATAATCCATGGGAAGTGAGATCTACCTTTTACATTTCTTACATTATGCCTGTCTAGAGCACTGATGGTGGCTGTGGAGTATATTTGACTCCCTACAGCAATGCTAAGGCTAGAATATGTGTCTTTAAATAAATCTTGCCGTAGGGTCAGAATGGACACTATTTGTCTTAATTCTGAGAAAAAAAAGAGGGGATTCCACCTCTTATCCTCTATTCCACCTCTAATCCTAAAGGGTGGAGACCAGAGTATCTTCTCACTGTTGTTGCACGGAAAGGTCTCGAAATGTATTCTCATGGTTGATCAGTTTCTTTTTTTGACATCTTTCAACGTGAGGGAATGTTGAGCCTTATAGGGCCTCTTTTACCCATCAAAATGGTGTGATCGCATTAAGACATGATTTTAAAAAAAAGGTTTGAAACATATCTGAGTGTACTTAATTGAATACTGTCTAAACAAAACTCGGTGTGATCTGAACATGGTTTCCAGTGCTACAGTCTATGATTGTTTTTCTGAGATTGCTGGCTTTAGACCATCTTATTTCCTGCTGAACAGTAACTTTTTTAAGCAAAAAAGAAAGAAGTGGCTCAAGCTGAAAACTACAGGAGAGTCTCAGTTAGGTCAGTGGTTTCTGTATGTGTTTGACTGTATTGATGGAAATTTACACAGAAATTTCTACTAAATTTGATCAGATTGAAAGAGAGGAAAGCGAAAAGGACCCATCAGTTTTTATGTTATGGGCCTCTATTAACTGTCCAGAGATCATTTAAAGTGAAGCCATTCATTTTCTACTGTCAGCAAGACTCCTACCTTTTATGAGCCACCAGATCACCAATGAGGCAACAATAAAATAAGAATGGAACAGTCTGCTTCAATTTAGTAAAGAGGTAAAATTCAGTAAGATGTGCATTTCTACACTGACTTACAGACTAGAAACCAGTTAGTGCCCGAAACTGATATTATCTTGAAAACAAAGGGAATGATCAGTTCAGACTTCCAGTGAAGAAGCTGGTATAAAATCAGTTCAAGATTTTTTAATGGATTTTAAAAATATTTGAAAGAATGAACTGAGTGTACATAAACAAGAAATGAAATCTACTTTGTACATGCAATAGGAAAATGAATTATAAGGGATAAGCAATATACAAGATCAATTACAGGACAGACAGTTGTATAAAGTTGTATTGAAATACTTGTATTTGACGACTGATGTCCTGCTCCTGAGAGATTCTGGTGCTGACATTATACACTATCTCTAAAATTTATGCCAGTTAACACTTTTCACTTGAGATGGTAATTCATTAAAAGCAATTGTAATAATGTATATTTCGCTAGCTGTGGTGATTGTAAGCTTTTACATTTCCTTTCATACATCTGCATAAGGACAAGTCTCTGTCAGTAATGGACAGAAGGACTTGGCAACATGTATTACATATTTGATTTTCTTACATCCTATCCTCTACTATTCCCATCCCATCCTCATCCTCTCCTTCGTTCAGTACAGAAAAGTTAAATGAGCATGATTCTGTACAGATCTGCAATGTTGGAAGAGCAGTGAAGTGAAAAAATCATGAAAAATCTGACCCTCCACCCTCTCCCCAATCTGCCATACACACACTTTGTTGTGAAAATTTTGTAAGATTATCAAAAGTTCCTTCATATATTTCAACGAGCATAAAATCCCAGAATGCTTGTGCATGGATCAACTATTTATTCCTACTCAGCAGTAAACTTGAACAGCAGATTTCACCAAGACACACACATTCTCTTTCCAAATAGTTTACATGAGTATAAATAGTTGAATTAGCAGAAGAAGGTCAAAATTTCAAAGTCTTGAAAGACTCTTCAGAGCTCCCTACCAAACTTGATTTCCCACTAAACTACACAAAAGCTGAAGTTATTGAGTACTTTTTAGGTTGAGTGCTCTGATACAAGTTTGTCTTCTTTATCTATTGATTATCTTCCAGTATTTCAAACCTTTCAAACTTTCAGAGGACCATTTCGTTGTTTCTACTGAAGGTTACACCTCACATATGCATTGATGTCAAATTATTTATATAATTCAAGGGTATAAAGACACCTGTTTAACTGTCTTAACTGGAAATATGTAAATACACAGCCATCCAAATTCTGGATTAAATTGTCAAAACCCCAGCCAAATTGTAAAGACCTACACAAATGGATTAAGAACAGGGGGGAAAATAGTAATGTCTGCTACTAATGTTAACATGATACCATCAAGACCCATTAGTCTAAGTACCCTTGCCCACTCTATCTGTCTGGCTACCCAGGCCACCTTCTACTCTCACATGATGAGGAAATATTTTTCTGTTACGAATTACCTTGCCCATAATATGCATTGGCATGCTCAAAGTTACCTGAAATATTGTTTAGGCGATTATAATCTATGCATCAGTCTTTAATCTCTTCTAGAAACACCTGATTTATTTGGCAAATCATAGTCAGAAATGGATGAGGCTTCAAATATCTGAAACTGTAATTCTGATCCATATTTCCAGGAATAAGAAAGATCAATTGCCTGACACCATGTTAATTGAATATTTTGAAGAAACTGTTCTGAAATAAAGATTGCTTCAGACTTAAAATCCTGTAGGATCATTTACTGACTTAATTTTTCTCCTTGATAGAAGTGCTTGCTTAAAGTATCTTTTTGTGATTTAAGCTACTTCTCATTATAACAATGTTTCAGCAGTCTTAGGTTCATCTAAGTAGCTGGCTGCTGACAGACGAGAAACAGAATGCCTCCTTCCTCCCCACCTTTGACTTTTATTGTCGGTGTTGATTATTTATTTTAGTGCATCTCCCTTGTGGCCGATTTAGGTTTCCCTTGCTGAGCTGCTGGTTCCTGCTGAGCTGGATAAGCTTTGGAAAAAATAACTTTGCTATCAGTACAAGACAATGACAGTGAAATCAATGACAATAGCCCAAATGCCAGGACACTGCAGGACTTTGAAAGAAGAGAAAAATGATACTTGTTCTCTTCTTTTTAATCATCATCTTCATGAAACACAATTCAGCTCAAACTTCTGTACAAAAACAAATTGATGACCATGTCAAGCCTTTTTCAAACTAAAAGCATAATCCCCTGTAAAATGTATATATATAATAAAAACAATGGACCATATCCCAGAAGAAATCAGCAGAGCTGTGTGAGCTTCATTCCCTGTCTAAGCCAGCTGAGGTTCTGACTCTTTTTTAAAAAATGCCTTCTTTTTTACTCTGCCTCCTCATTTTTCTGAAGGCATACACTGCATCTGTGACATTAATGCAGAAACCCAGAAATGGTGCATGGGGAACTGGGCTGGCTGTTAAATGCTGGTTCTTATTTGTGAAGTGTTGCTATGAGCAGAGATGTGTAACAGTGAGCCAGAAATGCCCATTAATTCCCTGCGCTCTCAAACAGCAAGAACTGTCTCCTGCTTTTTTGACTACTTTCTCCTTCTGTGATGGGGATGAGCAGAAGGTCAAAATCTGAAGGTAATCTACTGCTGGATCCACTTGCCAGTGAATGTTTCCAGATACTTCAACACAATCCAATATACAGCTCAATTGTTAGAAAAATACCCCAGAATTAGTGCTTTCTCAGACCACCCCAGCTAGGGTTCAGGATTTGGGAACCATCCTCAGTCCATGCTAATAGTCTGCATGCCATCACCTTACTGTGAGGCTAACAGAGTTAAATGACAGGAATGTAGACCCTTCCATGTTAGTTGGTCTCTATGCTAAAAAACAGTCCCAGGCTTATTTAATTTACTAGTAAAGTCATAATTCAAGTTAGATCAGGAAGAGTTGAGGATCACAAACTATTATTTGATTTGCTGAAGATCTGCAGCTGCTCATTCCTTCATCCCTTTCTTTCTCCCCAAGGTTACCTCCTGGCTCCACAGCACCAGTTCAACTCTCTGTGTGTCCATTTGGAAAAACAGATTTGTGAAACATCCAGCTTAAACATCCAAAACGAAGTAAAACAAACAACTAAAAAAGTCATAGGTATGTGCAGATGTGTGTGTGTGTGTGTATGTGCAGATGTGTACACGCATGTTTCTAAGCAGTTGAATCAGCACAATAAAGCTCTGGAAAACCTCCAGGGAGAGTGGGAACATGAAGGCAAAGGCTATGACCTTTAAAATGAGATCTTAACTCAAAAGAATGATAACTTGTAGCCACAAACACTCATGCTTCTCTTCAGTGTGTGACATACTAACTACTATTAAGACATACACAGCCACTATTATGAGATACAGGCTCTGAATTCAATCCTATCCCTACAGCTTCGAAGTCTACATGTGTTAATAACTTGGATTTGGTTTTGTACCTGTAAGCTGAATATAAGAGAAAGGTTCTTTGCCTGAGGTTAAGATGGTCCCAACTGGCAATGTTAGTTTAGACTCCTTGAAATCCCCTCCCCTCAGAGAACTGCCACAGGAAAATTTTATTCCGCTGCTGCCTAGCCTTACATAAGCACGTTTGCCAACAGTATCTCTGTGCCCAGCTGGGAAAAGACATCACAAGGTCTGACTCCCTGCCTTCATATTGGCCAGCAATTCCTCTGATGTCTTCTCAGTTTCAAACATCAAAAAGACTTTGGACCAATATATAAATAAGAAAGGTAAGAAAAACACAGTAAAGGCATGCACATGAAAGCTTCTTGTGTCATGTGCAGCCCTTCTGTCCACAGCTAACTGGGTGCAAACAGGCAGAAGACATCTGAGTAAAAGACAGTCTCCCTTATGCCTTGCTTTTCAATTTGCTAAATGTTACCTGGACATTAATTGCTCTCAGTGCCAAAGTTCACACACAAATGCAAATCAATAAAGGTTAAAAATACAAGAAAAAAAAGAACATGAAGAAAAAGAAGCAAAGAAGTAAAATCACAAATACTACTAAAACTGCTATTTGGCCTGCAATTCAATGAAATTTGAGGAAATCTGACTCATGGGAATTTCTTTACTCCTATTTACATTCAGCTTTAGATATCTACAGCACTTTTGCTATATATCACAGGCATGCAATCCACTACAATTAGGACATCATATTTGGCTTCTTGGCCACCAAACCTCAAATCCTGAATGCAAGTATACTACATAGGTTAGTGAATAAACTAATTACGTTTAAATTGTGGTATAGCTAGTGTGTAGCTATATGAGTTATAGCTAGATTTCTGACATAAGATTCTGCGGTGTTGAAAAAGACTTGAAGAGCACTTTGCTCTTCAAGTTTGCTACTCTTCAAATATCAGTGCAAATAAGTTCAAAGTATACTCAAGAGACACAAGATTCCTCAAGGTAAGAGTAGGTATGTAATTTGATTCGAAAGGGGAAATGCAACAAAATCAAATTCAAGGGAGAGAATATACCACAAGACCAAAGCATACAACACCTCTTCCATCACTCTGCAAGCTAATCTTTAGCCAACATTTACTCTCAGCCTTTAGAAAAAGCCTGCATTCATTGTAACTTTGACTGGGACTCCCTTAATTTTAAAGGTTGATAATTCATTCTGTCTTTAGGTCACCAGGGGAGTGTGCAACTTAAACAATGAAACACATTTTGAATAACGTAGGGGCTGGAAGAAAGAGGAAAACATTGTACTGTGATTTGAATCTTCTACATGCTTAAAAAAAAGGGGAACTTTTTTTCAAAAAGTATTGAAATATCTGGATGGTATTCTTTTAAAACGATACACTGGTATGGCCAAACTGAATAGTGTTGACATTCAAGACTTCTCAAGCTGTTTGTTCAAAACAGCTATTTTTGTTCCAGGTGGGGCTGCACATATGCATTGTACTCAAGAGTTATAAACAAAACCAGTAGAGGAAACGTTTTTTTTCCAGACTTTAGGGGTAAAAAAAAATCATAGAGTAATGTCACTGTTCTAAAACAATAGTTGCTTTTTGAAAAAATGGCATTTTGCTTGGCTTTTGGGTATCACTTATTTCAACTAACTAGTGCATTCAGGATATCATTTAATGGTGGTCAGAGGTGTCACAAAGGATTGCATTTATCAGTGCAAAGTTAAACAGTGCAATCAAAGTGTGGGTGTATTTATCTTTATCCAGGGGAGCTCACTGAGAAAAGGGACTACATGACCAACATGAGGGGCATGACAAATGGATTTGAGATGAGCTATGTGAAAACCTGAGTGAGGTGGTAAGTGGATATTGAGTGATATCTGCAGAGAACACAAGGGAGAAAGAGGCTTAAAGTCTCAGATATGGGATCAGTCTATTATACTTTTCTTTATTCAGTAATCAGTCATGACTATAAACCGAACCAACTCAAAATTCCTTACATAGCCCTTAACCTAAAAAACCCAACAAAATCTGACTCAAAATGATGCTTTACCTACAAAATCATGACAACATCCTAGAATCTTAGATGTAAAAATAAGTTTCTCTATTAGTTGTGTTACAGTTTTGAACGCATGCTATGTTTAATGTCAATATGATACCTCTATAAAGCAGCTTCTTTAAAAATAAACACAAATGGGGCAGGTCCCAGTTCTTTATTTTGCCCAGCCTTAGGTTTATATTAATTCCTGATGATAGATAAACTGATGCAGATCTTTATTTGGCTAGAAGACCTGATGGCGGTCTACAGTGTACTAGTAATTTTTTAGACAGCTGCATGAGGGACCTGCCTGTCCATCTGTCACATCTTGTTTTAACTGTGCACCTTGCTTTATTAATCGAGAGACTTACACAAAACAATATTTTTTCTGAAATATTTATGTGTTTGTTCTCATTTAGTGACCAAGCCCACGGCAATCCTCTTGAGCTCTTTCCCCAGGATGGTAACATCAGATCCACATTTCATTCATTTCCCATAAATAATGCAGCTTCTCTGCTGTGATGTTATCTGTAACAGCTTACTCAAATATTTTTCAATTGCACAAATACAATAAGGAATGCTTTTTTGTAACAGTGACCTATTTATACCAGTTATAGCTCATTATTTTTTTGTACTTTAGTTTCAAAATGCAAGTCTGAGAAGATATATTCTCCTCTGTATTGGAAACATGCACATCCTATAGATCAGATGAATATAAGAAAAATATATTCTACTCTTTACTTCTTGAGCTGGTCACACTATTTTTTTTTTTTATTTGGAAATTAAATTACTAAACTTCTTAAAAGCAATTTCATTTCCAGATTGGGTTACCTTATTCTGTTCTTAAATGTTTATGACACCAACAATTTGGAATTTGCGGAAATGCTCTGAAATACAGAGTAATCCCTTTCTCCACCCCTTGTGGTTTTACCAGTGGATTAGTGGTTTTACCACTCACAGGGAAAGGCCACCCTTTCATGGCTAGAAGTTCTTATAATTCTTGCTAAATGGCTGATTCTCCACAAGAATCACAATGTTTCTAGTAACAAAAATAGAATGTAGTTTATACCAAATTTTGCATTAATTAGATTTTGACTAATTTATTTCCTCCTGTCCTTATTCAATTATTTCTCCTTTATTTTAAGGAAAAAGGTTATGCTTTTCCATTTTTTCTAAAAGCCAACATTACTTGCTAAAAGACATTTTAGTTTTGACTGCATAGATTGATTAATGCCACCTAAAGATCATATTAAATGGAATGAATTTAAAACAACTGATTAAGACACCACTCTTTGCATGATGAGTATATCAATAAATGAGATAAATTAACGTGCCATTACTACACTGAGAACAAAAAGAAATAAAACTCGGTTTTAATTTGGTATTAGTCTCTCCTTAAAAAATGGTGTTGCCATTTACTTAGCATTTTCAGTCATATCATAACAGATAAGAAACTTGTTTATACTAGAGTGAAAGAACAGCAATTCAACCTATGTGCAAAAAAAAGAAAGGGACAATCTTTCTCTTTTGTACAAGGACTTCAGTGGAGTTTTGTTTGTCTACATCAGTAGAGAACTGGCTTGAAATGTCGCATAGACATGGAAGAAAACTATTGATTTTATTACATGGATGCTGTTCCCTGATGGTTAACACTTGAGTTACATCACCTGAGCCTGGAATACTGATGAAAAATTCATTTTGATTTCTGTCACTGCTATTGCATCTAAGCAGTATATTTATTATGATATAATTTTAAAGATGAATCATTCTGTTCATGTTCATGTCTCACTTCAATTCACACTGCTGTCACTAAGAATGAATGTCTGTATCTTCCTGGCCCAGGCTTTTACTTAAGCAATCCCTGGGTACGTCCCTAGTGACACTTCCAGTGGTTCTGTGCCTTCACTATTGCCCATTAGAAAGTGTCCAGGCTCTTAAAAGTAAGGGAGTACTGCAGGTGGGGGTTATGAACAATCAGCGTTTTCTTTCATGTTTAGCAACTATACTTATCATAAGGTAGAGGAATATCACTGTGTTGAAAAAAACCCAAGTGAGTATAGGTATTCACAGTTTTTTGTAGAATCAAACACCTGTGGAAAATGTTCCTTTCTCATATTGTCATGTACAGTGGAGTTGAGCTGACTAAATGTCAGCCTCTGCAATGTAGATGTCTGCACCTGAAGTAGTTATCTATATTTGAGGGAGAAAAATGTTAATTTATCTAATCCTAAAGGAGATGTCTCAAATAGGTCAGATGAATCGTGGTCTAAAAGACTTTGTTTCTCTCTACTAATAAAAAAGAGCAAAGGGAAATTACATTAGATTTAGATATTAAAATTAGGTGAAGAGTATCTTTCCCACAGCTTGAGGCAAAGCGTTAAAAGATTTCTACAAATGAATGTATGGAACAACTAACACATGCTCCCAGCTAAAAACTTACTTTAAGTCAGCTTTTCTGGAGGATTAATGAATGCAAACCTTTTCTTTTTCCACAGGAAAATAATTGAAAAAAATATATGTGCTGAAATAAAATGCCAGTGTATATGACATCTAACGGAAAAATGCTATGGTGAGGACAATGAAAGATAGGAAAGAGAGGTAGAGTGGTATCTGAGGTATATCTTTTAGATATATGTTCTGTGTAAAACCAAAAAAAAGTAATAGCAATAGTAGTTAAAGAAGCAGCTGAGTGACAAACATGCTAAGAACAAAACAGCATCGCCTTCTAGGTGAGGTAGGTCCATTTCTTCAAAGCTTATACTACAAACACAAGAATACTTTCCAGATTAGGTTAAGAAAGTTCTGTTCTGGAGACACCAATTCTACTAGCTGAGTGACAAGACTAGTGCCACAACATGTTGCTTTTGTCTTACCTCTATAAAGAAGAGACTAGCAGCTGACGTTGGATGATGATACATATAGACGGTCACGAGGACGGCTGCAGCGACAATGAGGACCAGTACTAGAATGCCGACAATTAAGCCAGCATGAAGCGTTCCACCTTTCTTCTCCGCCGCACTGTCATCTGTGGAAGCTGCACAAATGGCAGTTATTAGCCCAGTAATTTAAGTCTTCTCCATTCCATTTCACAGCTAGCAATTGAGCATTTGCTTTTTCTGTGTTACATGCTCCTTGTTTTCCAGAGCCCAAGTTGGAAAAAGATGTTAGATGTCTCTTTCCCACAACTGAATGCTCTCATAATCTTAATGAGCAGGCATTTCCAAATGTTTTACTAATTCTAACTCAATAAACAAAATTAATATCCTTCCTTTTGAATGCAGTCTGGACATTCTGAAGTTCTTAATTACCTTCATAATGAATTTTGCTTTGATTTTCTCATAAAACTATCACGGTTGCCCTACAGACAAAAAGTACTAATTGAGTACATTTTGAATTCTGGGGTTCTTTTTAAAGCTTTGAGTTGAGACATGCCACAAACCCTTGTGAGGTCTAGTTAATAAACACATTCTGAAAGCCTGATTCATTAGCTTGGAGAGGGGTTTTGAATCACCCTATGCAAGTGAATCAGACAGCCGAAAGTGTAACAGATGGATGTTAAATGACCCTACAATATTCTAATCTTGGTCTGAATTGAACACTCATCATACCAAAGTATTACAGAAGACCATCCATTTACTAAACTTGATACCAAGAGGCTGCTTATGTTATGCTCCCGTCACAAGAAAAGAGGGCTGTCTGTCACACAAGCAGCTTGTCAGCAGTGTTTCGAAATAAGTGACTGGAAATCTTTTAACAACACTGTAACCTTTGGGGAAAAAGTCTCTCAATAAATTCGCCAACATCTGTAGAATTGTTTGCGCTCCGGTATGATTTCTACTTTGGACAACCCAGAGTATCACAGCAAGTACAAACATGGTGTTAAGCAATGATTCTTCAGCATCCTCTTGCATAAAAGAAGTGCTGTTCTACCCATCACTGCAGGCAAAAAAGCAATTCAGAAGCCCTAGGTTTAAGAAACAGCAGCAGAGCACTGATCATTTGGCTTCACAAACTTATATTATTCTCCTAATATGCCCACTGCTTTCTGCCTTGCTGGCAGTCTTTCAGATCACCTCCATGCCTTACTCTGTACAAAATCTGGCTCTGGTTTCACTTATAAGAAATTTTCTTTCAATTCCACTTTTAAATTTCCTCTGACCATGCTTGTCTGCCAAGCTGACTGTAATGAAAATGGCTGATTTCTGCAGTCATCCTTTCTGTTGTGCCATCCCCCTGAACTAGTCTTTTTGGTTGTCTTAAAGTGTCATGGTCTGTGAGGTCAGGGGCTGACCCTTTTATTTGTTCTTGGAAAACAGCTATCGAGTTATGGGTACCACTTCAAACAAGTTACTGTTATTGCTTTTAATAACAACAACAACAACAATAACACCACCAATAACTGTACGTGGTCTTCTACTATTCATCAGATTGTGACTACAGCACTCCATGCTAATATTAAAAAAAGAGAACTAGAAAATAATAGAAGAAGGTTCTATTGATCTCTTATATAGTGTCAAATGACCTATATGAGGGGCAATGAAAGAAAATAGGAATGGTTAACCTCAGTGTAACAGGTCATCCATGTGTGGCAGCACTGTTTCTCCCCAGACCAAGGAAGGCTGCATGGCCCAGTGGATTGCATGGCATTGTTGTGAGAATAGGGTCAAAAATAATGAAGATGTATTATCTTATCCAAGAGCTATTTCTAACTATAACATGGAAGTAAATCTATGGGAGAGTGAAGTGATTCATGTAAATTTCCCCTGCTTTTGTCCATATTTCCTCAATATTTAGTCAGGACAGCTGAAGTGCTGCCAGTACTGCTCTGTTCTTTCTCATGAAGTCAGTAAGATAGCTTGTGGGGTAAGGAGCTGAGCAACAGAATCAGAGGAAAAAGAAAAAGAACCCAATAATTTTACAGGCTAAACTAGGATGTGGGAGGCATTAATTAATCTAATAAAAAATTGCAAGCACGGACCCCCACTTAGTTACTGCCTAATCCTGAAGTTATCCTTCTTTTTACTGAAAAGTTCATGAATACCTGTTCACGCAGGAACTTCAGTTTTAATTTTGCTGACTGTAGACATGAAGTTTGAGCTTAGGCATGAATGGGATCCAAGAACCAGGCCTCTCCCTGCCTAAATCCTACAAAGGGATTTACTTAGGTTTCTTAAAGCTTAGTTCACACAGATGTATAGGAACTTTTAAAAAAGAAAAGCAGTGTCAGCCTTATTATTTTTTTTTTTTAAACACAGTACATACAGTGAAAATTTCCAGGCCATTCATTACATTGCAGTGAAATAAAAAGATATTGCCTAAGATGCGGAAGATCCATTTTCAAATGTATTCCTACCCAAAGGGCACTTGAAACACTTTCTGGTAGTTACAGCACTATGTAGCAAAGGATGCAAGATTCATGGTGGAGACAGAAAAGAAAGGTGACCCTAAAAATGGTTCCTTTAACTTTCAGGCAGCAGAGTCTTTTACTTGACATAACAATTAATAATTTATTAAATAGCTATTCACTTTCAGCAGAGAATAGATGAATGTATACAAGCTCATTTTAATTTCTGTTCATGTACTGTAACAATATTTAGTACTTGCACATATCGCCAAGCAAATGCAAATTAAGCAACTGAAAGGCCATCAGGAAAGGCCTGCTTTATTGTACATGCTCTGGGTTCAGCTATTAATTCCCAGTGATGAGCAGTTAGTTGTGTGAGTCACCCTACTGAGAAGTAACTGCTCCCCAGAAGGAGCAGGGGATTCATAGTTTGTCTGTCTCATAATTGCCTTTTTGACAGTTCTTTGACTCTTCCCCTCAATGCCACATCGGTGCATCATAAACTACTTTATCACTTGTACCCATTTTCAGGCCAATTTGCACTAAATGAGTAATTTGTATTGTTACTATGTTATGGCTGAAGATAGAACATCATATCCTACATACTGAAAAATGCTGGACTTCAGCAAATGTCCTAAACACTCTATAAAGGGCATGAAATTAATCTCCTTTAATTTGATATTTTCTCAGTGTTTAGCATCGAGCTTTGCAAACGAGAATGCTATCTCTTCCAAATAGCACAGGTGACAACTGCCTGCCCAGATTTCTACTAGGCTAGGGTGGAGCACAGCATGGACATCAGGGCAGTGATCAGAATGCCAAATACAAAAAATAATGAAATACGAGAAATGCTTTTCTTAAATGACAACAAGTGTGAGTAACTTGTAATTTCCATAATCGAAATTCAGTTCATTGACCCCTAGGCTCAAATACTCCTGAGAAATTGATTTTGCTCTCTTTGCACAGAGACAATAAACAGTGTTGTCAACTTTGAAAATACTCTTTGCTGCAAAATCAACTGACAGTTCTTTTAAAAAGCCACCAAGGGAAGTAGAAAAAACAGACATCGAAACTTTTTCAGGTGAAGAAATATTATGAAGGTTATCACAGTGTATCTGCTGTTCCAGGCAAGGCTAAACCCATGGGAGGGTATTTATCTTATGACCGACCCTTTTTCAAACGGAACTTTCTCAGTGGAACTTTCCCCAAACTTTCCTTTTCTTGTGCTCAGAAAAGTAATTATTACATACAATATGCTCCATTTATAACTCCTCCCCAAATTCTTACGTGTATAAACCCTTTAAGCAGAAGGAGTGTGTTAATCTCTTCAAGGTTAGTCTGCTTCTCATTAAGTGCTGAACGACAGCACAGAATCAGCAAGTAACCTTTTTTCCCCAAATATAAAGGCACACAATACAAACATGAAATAATGTTCTCCTGCTGGAATGCTGTATAAAAATGTTCTAATTGTTTGCATGATAAACACATAAAGACTATATAATCTTTGATTTCATATTCCTATACCATGTATCTAGTTAGAGTTGGGTTAGCTTCTTTTGGTGCAGGGAAAACAAAAAACTCAAGGATTTATCATGAATGAAAATCTTGTCCTTGTTCATAGGGACTGTGATGCTGACAAACTGGGACTGTTATTTAGAGTGTTTGAAAACATGTTGTGGATACTTTCTCAATATAATTTACCTCACTATTGCATATCATTGAGGTCTGCAAAATAATAAAATACAGTATTTTCTATTATCTAAATTTAAGGTTTACACAAAGTTTCTATTGTGATAGTTTTATACATGAGAAAACAAAATTGTGGTACATAGATGCACACCTCTCATGACATGAGATGGAAAAGAGTTTACTTACCAGAGATTAATTGTCAGTGAGAGTAGAGATACAAAAAAGTGTTATGGTAAAATGGATGAAAAATAGGTTCTGTTACCTCCTGGCTAGAAGCTTTCCCTTATATAAGGTGACATGGAACTAAGGGCAAATGACAGATAAAAAGTAGAATTTAATTGTGTGGAATTACAAAATAAAACTTTGCTTCTTCCCTCCAAGAGCCGTGTCATTTCATTCTACTCTTGCATTTCGATCAGATGGTAAAAAGCTCCATTTCAAACTCAATTCTTATATGCATGTGCATCTTTATGGGATAAAATGCAATACCTTATTTGACCCTCTGACTGACACAGCTATACTAGCAAAGCCAGGGATATAGGTGACCTAAATAGCAGCAATCACACTAAAGAAAACTCAGTACCAAGCTTTGTTCTCTTCTCCCCTCTTTTTACCAAATGAATGAATTTTCATGGCAAACCCCTGAATTTCTCACAAAGAGATAGGGAATGAAGCCTGCAATTTCTTCTCATATAGGATTGCTTTATGATAAACTGAGTGGTTGCTCTTAGGTCACACGGCAGCAATTGGATGAATTCTTTATGTTCAACAAAACCCATAATTTTTTTAGCTGGTTGGTCAGATGAATATGAACCTGTACTCGGCACTGGTGAGGCCACACCTCCAATACTGTCATCAGTTTTGGGATCCTCACTACAAGAAAGACATTGAGGTGCTGGAGTGTGTTCAAAGAAAGGCAACAAAGCTGGTGAAGAGTCTAGAGCATGTCATATGAGGAGCGGCTGAGGGAACTGGGGTTGTTTAGTCTGGAGAAAAGAAAGCTGAGGGGAGACCTTATCGCTGTCTACAACTACCTGAAAGAAGGTTGTAGTGAGGCGGGGGTCGGTCTCTTTTCCAAGTAGCAAGTGATAGGACAAAAGGGAATGCCCTCAAGTTGCACCAAGGGAGGTTTAGAGTGGATACTGGGAAAAATTTCTTCACCAAAAGGGTGGTCAAGCATTGGAACAGGCTGCCCAGGGAAGTGGTTGAGTCACCATCCCTGGAGGTGTTTAAAAGGCACACAGATGTGGTGCTTAGGGACATGGTTTAGTGGTGGACTTGGCAGTGTTAGGTTAATGGTTGGCCTTGATGATCTTAAAGGTCTCTTCCAACCTAAATGACTCTATGATTCTATCACAGGGGTATGAGAGCATCTATACAGCACTATTGGTACAGAAATGCAGGTTTATTAAGTTGGCAGTGTTCCTGGCATGTTCTTATTTTTACAGCAAAACGGGTCTGGATACAAGTGCATGAAAATTGCTCCTACGGATGAAGCAGACTGGAAAAAGTAGAGACTTTTATGTACTCGTAAGTCTCTACAGTAGAGACTTATGTACTCATTTACTTTTATTACTTAGGAGTATGCACTATGTAGATTAAACATTACAGAAACAGAATGTGTGACGATATTTTCAGAGTCTCCATGCAGACATGTCATTTTTTAATAGTTTAGTTGTTAACTGCAGAACTTCCTTTGCATTCCTTAATGTACCCTTTAGGTAATGACTATTTCAGTACTGGCCATGATTTTGAAGCTGTAGCATGTCCAGCTTTATAAAACTACATTTACAGATTAAAGTAGATTGTGCCATACTATTAATACTAATGCAAAACTAGTATCTTATTGTTCTTACAAAAAACCCACTATCCTTCAAATACTAGCTTAGGAAAGTAAGACACGGTTATACATTACTGTTATTATAAGTATATATCATTATATTCTAATACAAACATTTAACACGATAATTCATCTTTCCAAAGAGCTTACAAACAAATTGCCGATACCTGCCTACAGAATCTAAAATTAGGCAGAATTAGGTACAGATAAAGAGTAGACCTCTAATGCAAAATTAATATTTTCACAGTAATTTTTCTAACTGGAACTATGTAAAAACCACCCTTATAGTATCCCAAAGGGGAGCTTCTTTGCATCAGTATTTCAACTGTAAAATTATTATAGAATCACAGAAACTTGATGATCCTTAAAGAAGGTAGCATTTAGGTCACTTAAAACTTGCTGTGATAGCACAATACAACTTTTTTTATATTGTCCACAGGTGCTATTCTCCATCAGAGACTGTAAGTTTTGTAATTGGTTCTGTATAAAATATTTCTGTCTGAGGTCTGAGCTGTGGGGAAAATGAGATATACTGAAAGGTGATTTTTTAGCTGCCTATTTGTACTTGTTGATTGGGTGCTGGGAAGTATTTTTGCTAGTTATATATATCTGATATATAAACACAGGCATGTACTGCATGCTATTTGATGTAAAAGACATCTATGATAATATAAAGCCAGCTTTTCAAAAATTATCTAAGAAAGTACTCAAGCAATTTTCATCCCTCTCCAAGGTCTATTTCAGGGTAATAGAACTGTCCGCCTGTAACAGTGCAGGAACATTCTGATTTTGGGAATATCAGCTGAATATGGCAAGTCAAACCCACCTCTCCTCACTGCTGTCCCTGTTACCTGCCTGATATGGTACTGTAGCTATGTTAATCTCATTCGACCATCCTTACACCCACAACTGTTCTTCTTCCAGTGATCCTTGGGACTCTTATTGGTCTGGTTCCTCTCATCCAGGAGCTCCAGGGTGTCTGATAGCTGTTTTATAGAATCATAGAATCATTTAGGTTGGAAGAGACCTTTAAGATCATCAAGGCCAACCATTAACCTAACACTGCCAAATCCACCACTAAACCATGTCCCTAAGTACCACATCTGTGTGCCTTTTAAACACCTCCAGGGATTGTGACTCAACCACTTCCCTGGGCAGCCTGTTCCAATGCTTGACCACCCTTTTGGTGAAGAAATTTTTCCCAGTATCCACTCTAAACCTCCCTTGGTGCAACTTGAGGGCATTCCCTTTTGTCCTATCACTTGCTACTTGGGAAAGAGATCATAGATAACAGAATCATAGAATGTCCTGAGTTGGAAGGGACCAGCAACAATCATCAAGTCCAATTCCTGTCCCTGCACAGGACAGCCCCAAAATTCACACCATGTGTCTGACGGCATTGTCGAAATGCTTCTTGAATATTGTCAGGCTTGGCACCATGACTACCTCCCTGGGGAGCCTGTTCCAGTGCTCCACCACCCTCTGGGTAAGAAACTTTTCATAATATCCAACCTAAACCCCCCCTGGCACATGTTCTTGACATTCCCTTGGGTCCTGTCATTGGTCACCAGAGACAAGAGACCAGCGCCTGCCCCTCCTCTGTCTCCCCTTGTGAGGAAGCTGCAGACCACGATGAGGTCTCCTCTCAGCCTCCTCTTCTCCAGGCTGAATAAACCAAGTGACTTTAGCTGCTCCTCATACGGTTTCTCCTCTAAACCCTTCACCAACTTCGTGGCCCTCCTCTGGACACTGTAGTAGCTTTATATCCTTAATGCACTGTGGTGCCCAAAACTGCATGCAGTACTCAAGGTGAGGCCGCACCAGCGCAGAGCAGAGAGGGACAATCCCCTCCCTCGGCCGGCTGCAATACAGTGCTTGATGTACACCAAGGCACAGTTGGCCCTCTTGGCTGCCAGAGCATGCTGTTCGCTTATGTTCAACTTGTCCTTGACCAGAACCCCTAGATCCCTGTCCATGTAGCTGTTCTCTAGCCTCTCATTCCCCAGTCTGTATGTACATCCAGGGTTGCTGTGCCCCAGGTGCAAAATTCAGCACTTGCCCTTGTTAAACTTCATACAGTTGGTGATCGCCCAGCTCTCCAGTCTGTCCAGATCCCTCTGCAGGGCCTTTCTACCCTTGAGAGTGTCAAGAGCTCCTCCCAGTTTTGTGTTTGTATTCTTTCCAGTCCTGCATCCAAGTAATTTATGAAGACATTAACGAGTACTGGCCGCAGGATGGATCCCTATGGAACATGCTAGTAACTGGCTGCCAGCCTGGTGTAACCCCATTTACTACAACCCTTTGGGCCCGACCCATCAGCAAATTGCTCACCCACTACATTATGTATTTATCCAGCTGTACGCTGGACATTTTGTCCAGGAGGATACTGTGAGTGACAATATTGAAAGTTTTACTGAAATCCAAAGACTACATCGACTGGCTTCCCTTAGTCAACTAGGTGGGTAACCTCGTCTTAGAAGGAAATTAAGTTTGTTAAGCAGGACTTTCCACTCATGAACCCGTGCTGGCTGGAACCAATGGCCGCATTTTCTTTCAGGTGTTTTTCAATACCTCCCAGAATAGTCTTCTCCATAACTTTGCCAACATTCACTTCACAATAACCTCCTTTCAGGTCCCCTCAGCCTTCTTTTCTCCAGTCTAAACAATCCCAGGTCCCTCAGGTGCTCCTCATACGACCTCATAGAATCACAGAATCACAGAATGGTGGGGGTTGGAAGGGACCTCTGGAGATCATCTTGTCCAACCCCTCTGCTTGAGCAGGGACACCTAGAGCAGGGGGCACAGGAACATATCCAGGTGGGTTTTGAATGTCTCCTGGGAAGGAGACTCCACAACCTCCCCAGGCAGCCTGTTCCACTGCTCTGGCACCCTCACAGGAAGGAATTTTTTTCTCATGTTTAGGTCCTGTCAATGGGCACCACTAAAAAGAGTCTAGTCCCATTGTCTTGACACCCACCCTTTAGATATTTATAGGTATTGATGAAATTCCCCCTCAGTCTTCTCTTCTCCAGGCTAAACAAACCCAGGTCTCTCAGCCTTTCCTCATAAGGGAGATGATCCAGTACCCTCATCATCTTGGTAGCTCTCTGCTGGACTTGCTCAAGCAGTTCCACATCCTTCTTAAACTGGGGGGCCCAAAACTGGACACAGTACTCCAAATGTGGTCTCACTAGGGCAGAGTAGAGAGGGAGGATAACCTCTCCATCTGCTGGCCACACTCCTTTTAATGCATCCCAGGATATTGTTGGCCTTCTTGGCCACGAGGGCACATTGCTGGCTCAGGGTCAGCTTGCTGTCCACCAGCACTCCCAGGTCCTTCTCAACAGAGCCGCTTTCCAGTAGTTCAGCCCCCAGCCTGTACTGATGCCTGGGGTTGTTCCTCCCCAGGTGCAGGACCTTGCACTTGGTTTTGTTGAATTTCATGAGGTTCCCCTCAGCCCAGACCTCCAGCCTGTCCAGGTCTCATTGGATGGCAGCACAGCCTTCTAGTGCATCAACCACCCCTCCCAGCTGACTCACAGCAAACTTGCTGAGGTTACACTCTATCCCATCATTCAGGTCATTGATGAATATGTTGAACAGGACTGGACCCTACAGGTTGGTCAAGCATGATCGCCCCTTGGTGAATCCATGTTGACTATTTCTGATAACTTTCTTGTCCTCTACATGCCTGGAGATGACCTCTAGGATGAACTGCTCCATCACCTTTCCAGGGGTGGAGGTGAGCCTGACTGGCCTAGTTTCCCAGTTTTCCTTCTTGCCCTTTTTGAAGATTGGAGCGACACTTGCTGTCCTCCAGTCCTCAGGTACTTCTCCTGTCCTCCATGACCTTTCAAAGATGATGGAGAGTGGCTCAGCAAGATCATCCACGAGCTCCCTCAGGATTTGCAGGTGCATCCCATCGAGGCCCATGGATTTGCAAGGATCCAGTTTGCATAAGTAGTCTCTGACCCAATCCTTCTCAACCAATGGTAAGTCTTCCTTTCTCCAGATTTTTTTCTCTCTCTTCTGGGGGCTGAGATGCCCGAGGGCCAGCCTTAGCAGGAAAGACCGAGGCAAAGAAGGCATTCAGTAACTCTGCCTTCTCTGCATCCTGCGTTGCCAGGGACCCTTCCTTGTTCAGCAGTGGGCCCACTGTATCCCCAGTCTTCCTTTTACTGCTGATGTATTTAAAGAAGCCCTTCTTGTTATCTTTGACATGCCTTACCAGATTTAATCCAAGTGGGCCTTGGCCTTCCTCGTCTCATCTCTGCACACCCTGACAACACTCTGATATTCCTCCCACATGGCCAGTCCCTTTTCCATGTACTGTGAACCTCCCTCTTCCATTTGAGTTTTCTAGAAGCTTTTTGCTCATCCATGTGTGTCTCCTGGCTCCTCTGCCTGCCTTCTTCCTCCTGGGGATGCATAGATCTTGAGCTCGGAGGAAGTGGTCCTTGAATACTGTCCAGCTCTCTTGGACCCCCCTGCCTTCCAGAGCCCTAGCCCATGGGATTCCTCCTAGCAGGTCTTTGAAGAGGCCAAAGTTGGCCCTCTTGAAGTCCAAGGTTGTAAATCAACTCGTTGCTCTGCTTCTACCACGCAGTATCCTAAACTTGACCATCTCATGGTCACTGCAGCCAAGGCTGCCCCCGACTCTCACATCCTCAACCAGTCCTTCCTTGTTTTTTAGGATAAGGTTGAGCAGCACATCTTGTCTTGTTGGCTCCTCCACCACCTGCATCAAAAAGTTGTCCTCAATGCTCTGTAGGAACCTTCTGGATTGTGCATGGCTCACTGTGTTGCTTGTCTAGACTTGTTCTCTAGACCCTTCACCAGCTTCATTGCTCTTTGCATACGAATGAGACAGGTTTGCTCTTGAGAAATCTCTACAAGCTATTTGGCAACACCTTGTCTCCATGTGTTTGCTCTCCTCTTTGGGCAGCCAAAGAGCAGAAACCTTTTCATGCGCATGGTCTGGGGCTAACCTGCACCTATAGGTCCAAGTTCACTCCACCAGCCCTCCACCCTATTTATGTATGTAATATCTGGCCTGGAAGCTGTATCACCCTATTTGCATGACTGTGCCTTTGAGTTAATATGCTCCTGCAAAGAGAGAGGACATAGTGTTTCAGACAGCTGAACACACAGGATTAGAGCATACAGTGAACTCAGCACAGCCACTGCATTTTCCCCCTCTTTTGGGCCTCCATTTACATCTGGAATGTGAGTCTACCAGGAGACTGCTTGTTTTATGGGGCAGGTATATGGTCCTCTAAAGCTAAGTTTTTTTCCTGTACATAATGCAAATTCCTGAATAGATGATTAATGACCTACATACAGTAACTGTGGGAGGGAATAAGGGAATGTACAGTTGGAAGGATTCTCCAGATGCTCAGAGGAATCTCCATAAAAATATTCTCTCTTCCTTTTTAGGAACAGTCTGCTCTGGGCTTAGCTTCTTCCTGGTAACGGAGTATGATTTTCTTGCTTTTTTGCGTTCATTCCCTTAGCAATTGTTAACATTTGGAGGTTAAGCCATTGCTACACTTTACTTGGTTTCATGATGATTTGTAAAGTTATGGCTCAGCTAATGCTTTAAAAATTGGTTTCCAATTGCATGTAAGGAATGAAAAGCGGTCTTTGAGTGAGAAAATTATGAACTGTAACTAACAAATTCTGAATTCAGTATCTGGCTTTGCTATCAATTTTCAGTAGGACCCAGGGCAACTCAATAAGCCTCTCCAAGACTGATCAACTGCTTAGTGCAGCAAATGGACAACAGTGCACTAAAATCAAATCCCTCTGTTTATAGGATGACAGCACTCTGAATGTGTTAGCTAAGGACTTTCATTCTTCTTCTCTAAAATATCATCTAATGCTACAACAGTTGTGTGGTGGGTTGACCCTGGCTGGATGCCAGGTGCCCACCAAAGCTGCTCTATCAGTCCCCCTCCTCAGCTGGACAGGGGAGAGAAAATGTAATGAAAGGTGTTTGGGTCAAGATAAGATCAGGGAAGTTACTCACTAATTACTGGCATAGGCAAAACAGATCAAGCAGGCTGTTCCTCTCTAAAGCTGTGTCTAATGCTTCCAACTACCATGCCACGCCCACCTTGTGGAGGCAGAACAACTTCAGGTACTTCAACTCAATGAGAAGTGCACAACTCTATTAGTCTTCTTTCACCTGACGTCCTTTTTTCCCATCTGTCACAATGACACGTGCACACTGATCTCAAAGATGAGTTAACAATGGGTTAACTCCACGTACACTAGACAGAAGATCAAAGGAGCTTTGTGTGCCCTAGCTGTCACACTGCCACAGCACTGTGACAGCAACAGGAGCAGCTGATAAGATAAAACATTAAGTAATGCAGCCTGGTCTTAAAAGTTTTTCCAGTCTACTACATTTAGCCCTCCATAAGACCTCCATTTAGATCTACATGTGGTTTTCACATTAACCCTTTGCCTTTATGGCAAAGTCATGACAACTGTAAGAACAGATACTGTATATAACTTTATACCTGGCTTAGAAAACCAAAGACAAACTAAACTGGTTTAAGTCAGAATTCAATATAAGTCAAAGTGTCTACACATAGTTGTTCTGGTTTAGCTAAACTGTTTTAACATCATGCTCCTTTAACCTAACACGTTATATAATGCCTAACATGATGTGAAAATTCTCTTTTATGCTAGACACAGAAAATGACATTTGTTCTCTAGGGAATACATTCCAGTGCCACTACTTCGGAAAACCTCTGCCGTTATTTAATTTTCTGCAGACTGGATTGGTGTTTTTTACATATTCTGCGGTGACAGCTGTAATAAGATGATCACAGCAAAACTGGGATGCAGTGGAGATGCATGAAATTCTAGAAAATACACAAATGTCTTGTCCTAAGTAACATCTTAGTACAACCCAAAGTACCATGAAACAAACATAAAATAACACAATTTGTTAATGTGACCAACTTAAATGTCCTAAGAATAAATATTATTAATCTGTGATTCTATTTTTTACCTAGAATGGATGACTTCAACACTTTTCATTTGTATTTACTTTAAAAAACATGCATGAAGCCCACTGGTCATTGCATATAATATATAGGATACATTTCTTCCTGTGTCTGATGCACAAGGTAGATGGGAATATTTATATCAGAGGCTGTTGCTTTTCCAAGCTTATGCTCTTGGCTTTGGAAGGCTCCATTTCCATTAGATATCTGCCAGCACACACTGATATAGTATACTGAACACCAGCAAGTCTGTATATGCTTTCCTTAAGTTACAAGATTTCCTGAGAAAGAAGAACTTGAATTACACTGGGACATCATTTCATGTTTCTTACAGCAATATACTATGGTAGATCCCATACTTTTTTCTAAGTAAAATGCTTTCCTATGCTGAGTGTTACAGCTGAACTTGCAGAAAGCAGTGAGCAGCATTTAGCAAATTGCTTGGCGTGTAAAGTTCAGCTTTCATCATGGTTTGATCATACTGAAGAGAACAGGATAGATCTCTAATATATCTTAAGACCTGTCTCTAACTAGTGCTGAGAATAGTCTGCTGAGAAATGGTAGAGGAGAAACAGCTTGGAAACGTTCAGGGAGAAACAGAATAAAATGTGGAGATGTATCAGCATCTCTTAGCTTGTAATCTACAGTGTAAAATACAATATATGGAAAGACTTGCTGACTTCTCTGAGTTATATTTTATTTGTTCCCTTCGGAATTCCCCTCCTACCTAAATATAAGAAAAAGGGTAAAAAAAAGATTCCAATAAACTGTTTACAAGGCTCTTTCTGGTTTATTTGATAATCAGGGTGGCTAATTCTTCTTCTTGAATCTACCTTTCTTCATATTCTTATCCTATTAACACATTTCTATCCATCACCACCTATTTTGCTTACCTCTGTATTCTGATACTTTTCCCTATGTCGTCTTCTATTTCCATCACTACTGAAACCATTCCAAAACTGCTCCTTCATAAGAATTTTTTTATACAAGCATAGCATATAGTACAGCATAGATAAAGTAAACCTTATGACAAGTTGTCTCCAAGGAAATCTTTGCTTGCCTAAAATTGTATGAACCCTGCAATTTTAGGGGAACATCAGCAGTTTTGAGTAAGTGGAAAATACAGACGTAAACATACAATTACGTAATCCATAAACTATTCTCAACAGGATTTTTGCAATAACGGTAAAAGCCTTACATCCTCCCTTTCTCATGAGAGAAGAGTAGAAGAAGAGGTGTGAATCTTGGCCTGCCAGGTTTCTGGACAGGAATGAAAACAGAAAATGTTAGCTAGGACGCCCTGAAGAGAGTTAACGTAAGGAAACCTCGGGTACCTACAGGTAAGATGCCCACTCTTAGCATGTCATTTAGATTTTTCTCTGTAGCTGATGGAGCTAGGCACCTCTGTATAGTAACTTATCCCACTTTGGTGTACTTTGGGTACTTCTTTTAGGATGACATGAATTACTTCCTCTTGCCCATTGCTTGCCACTGGCTATGAGAAAGACCCAGAAGAAGAGCTTGTGGCTTTCTGGCTAACTCCAGATAAGATGAAGCCTCTGGAAGGTCATTTCCTGTGGCTAGACCAAGATCTGATGATAAAAGAAAACCATATACTGTTGATCTTATCCCATACAAGGTCCATTTTAAAACATTTTAAAACTATTTAAAGATTAGGTTTAGCATTTTTTAATTTTTATTTGGTGGTGGTGTCTTTTTTTTTTTTTTACTTTAAAATTGGAGAGGATTTAGCTAATCTGTAGTGATTTGTTAATCTGAGTTAGCTACTTTGGACTGTGTGGTCATAATAACTTTTGTTATGTGAAAAATCTTTGTTTTCCCTAATAGGTTTGCTTGTCTCTTTGTTGAAATAAGTCTCATCTACTGGATCATAACATATCTGGAACTTAACATATTAGAAAGAAATAAGTTACATGATTATTAGCAGGCATGAACTAGTGTTCAACATGTTGCAGCTGATGTTCAGGATACACAAGGAAAACAGGACTGAGTCTTCTCCATAATTTGTCAAGAATTCTTATGGTAGGAACAGCTCAAACTGCAATTTTTAAGGGAAATTAAGAAGACAGATGACTAATGGGAGCTAGTTGCTAGGTATAGGGGACTATTACAAAAAATAGCCTTGGGTAAATTTATCACTGTATGTAAGGTATATAAAAGTACTCTTTTTTTGTTTCCAAAACTTGGGTCTATATTTTGGTTATTTCTTACAGAGTTTCCTAATCTTTCAAGCTCAAATTAAGCTCTGTATAGCACTAACATTAATTCTGTACATCACTAATGTTCATATCCAGACTATCTTCACAAGAATCCACCACAGAGTGTAAGCAGCAGGGCACAGACATTTCCTAGCACTACATATGCTGGGATGGACTTGTTCACAAATAAATAAACTAGCTTGCTCCCTCAGGTACATGTTTTTGCTTAGCTTTACTTTTTTTGTAATAGTAATTTCTGTATGTCTTGATGAATGAGAAGTTTAGCATTTTCTCTGACACTCTCAAACACATGTGCACTTTCTTATTGAGTTATAAAGCTGAAGGATTAAGAGGGCCTCATCGCAATCAAATCATCACAATAAGGTGACTAAAAAGGTCCAATAATATGTCTAGATGTGCTGGCCAATCATCTAAATCATCCACCAAAGAGTTTTCAACAGGCAAATACTGCATTACTGTATAGCCACAGCCAAATGCTCACAATTTTTTACAAAAAGATAGGCTTTTAAACTGTGTTGTAAGAAATATGAAAAAAACCAACAGAATCTGCAATTAATAACAAAAATATACATTTGTAGTGCTGTACATATCTTAAAACTTGCAAAATGCTTGTTATTTTAAAGAGAATTAAGATTTAACAAACATGCAATGGCATGTCAGCTGTATTTTAAAATGGTTTAGGCATGTATGTATTAGGCATCTACCAAATATCTGTGAAGGAAGACAGAAGAAACAGAAACAAGCAAATTTGAAATGTATGTTAAAATATGCCAAATAAGATTGTGGATGAATTGCAGCACTGACTTGCAAGTGATTTTCTCATATAATTCAAAAGTCAAAGCAGTTTGACCCGAACTCAAAATTAAATTTAAATTTAGTTGCTGCTTTATAACATTTGGTTTCAAAAGTTGCAGGCAGAGGTGAGATGCAGAATTTCTATAGAATCTTTTTGTTGCACCTAACCAGATATTGACTGCTGTCATCCAAGGACACATCAAGCTATAGGCCATCATTGATCCAGTATAGCTTTGGTTTTCCATTATAAGAGGTTCCCTTTCATTAGTTTTAAAGGATCTAGTGTGAGAAAGTAAAGACCCTGTATTCGTGACCTGAAATAATCTACTCTTTATGAAAGGCTGACAAATCACAGAGAATCAAAGAACGTGCCTGCGGCTGCAGAGGTTTTATCTGAGCCTAATCTAGGGGTCACTGGAAAATTCAATGCATAATTGAAGATTCATCAAAAAGAATTTCTCAGATTAAAAGCTACGTTTACTGTGTGAGTGAGAAATCCTGGTGTGTTGCTTTGCTTCCATTTTGTTTGAAGTTAGTTTCTTTTTTTTTAAATTTCAAGAATAAAAGAAACAGCTCAAGGAAAATGAATAATCACATCAGGTGCTGCTTTGTCCTTTTAAAGTGCAGCAGCTTTCTTCGCAGAAATGGACTTTCTATATTTAAGGTAAGTGATGCCAGAAACCCTACCACTTCACTCTACCAATTAGGCCACAGCCATCCCGCACTTGCTCTAGTATTCATCATTTTATTTGCTTTCACGGGTTTTTCTTTTCAGATCTTGGGCAAAGAGTAGACAAGTGAAAAAAATAATCCTGTTGCAATTTCCAAACCAAAAGAAACCTGGAATGTGTTTTCTAAAACCCACCTTTTGAACTATTTTTATATAACAGCGTCTCATTCTGAGGTGTTCATGGGATGCTCAAGCCAGAGGGCTGCCTGGTCCCAGGCCAGCCACCTGCCATGGAACGATGGCTCACTGGGCAGAGCATGGGGACAGCTCAGCTGGGAACACACCTCATGTACAGAGCAGACACGAAACAGGAGAGTGAGGTGCTGACTGATTCACCTTTAGTGATCTTTAAGAACACTGAAGCATTTTTCACAACAAAATAAAAAGCAATTTGATTTCAAGATGAATAAGAGAAAAAAAAGGTTCAGGGACATTCCTGTAGACAAAATGCCTAAAAGTACCACCCTGAGTTTATATATGACCTTATTCTAAGGCACCACTTACATGTCAAAGCCATGACAAACAACAACACTGCCAACAAATGGGCAATTCAATGCCCGGTACTGCATGTGACCAGATATCTTCTGATCAGTGACAGCAAAATGACAGAGGAGTGACTGGCGAGGAAGGGGATGGCAACTGCCATCCAGTGAGCAGATCTCTAATTTGAGGGATGAAGAAAATAATGGCTAAATATTACTGAAAAACAAATGACAGGAAAACAGACCAAAATTCTGGGTGGCATCTGCACACTGTGTTTTTTCAAACTTGAACAATTCTCTGCGAGGGCCCTGAGAGAATACTATGCTTCAGCTGTCCTGTCCCACTGCACCTGGAATCTCTGCCCATGGGGTTGGGGACTGCATGTAAGCTCAAGCCCAAGCCTAAACTATGCTGTAGGTGAGCCAGCAGTCAGTCCCATCTTTGATCTTGTGTCCTGGACCAACCTTGGGTCTACGCTGAAGGTAGTTTGCCTGCAGTCCTGTCACTGACCTTGCCTTCTTGCATGGACCTTGGAGATGTGTTGTTGCCTCATATCTGGCCCCATCTCTTTTTGTTGCTGACCAGACTCCTTGCATGGACCTGGTTCTTCACTTCACCTTCTCTAGGACTTCTGATGGGAGCTGCTTCCTTTGGTTCTTGCCTGAGCTGTGCTGCTGGCTGCTGTGTGCCTTGCCTGCTCCCCCACCACTCCCAGCCTTGCCTTGCCAACCTGGCTTCCTCCCTTGACCCCAGGCCTGCCTCATCACTGCAGACTTGGCTGATGGTCATTGCCCTGCAGATGACCCCAGCTTCTGCCCCTGAGATTCTGGACTCACCCTGCACCCTGCCTGTGCCTGCTGCCACGCTTGCTACCAGTTCCCTTGCCCCTGGGAGAAGTTCAGTGCTCCCTGCCTGGAGGAAAGGCAATCAAAGCCAATAATATTCCCCTTTATATCAGTGCAAATATAATTTACTTAATTTAATTCAGCAAATCATCCTCCACTTTGATAGACAATTCTGAAGCCTGCAGAAATCAACCTAAATCTTTCTCCTCAGCAAGGAGACATTGGCAGTCAAATCAGACGCAGCCCACATCTAATGACCCAGTCCTATTCTAACTAATAGCAAAATTCTCATCAGCTTCAAAGGGAGAAGGAACAAACCTCAGGTCTCAGTCCTTGAACCCACAAAGAAGATGACAAAAGCAGTCCCTGGCAGAACCTCATTTAACAGAGGCCTTTATCAGTAAGACAAGGTGATCTTATTAACTTGAACAGGGAAGGTGCATGCAGAAGTGCAGGATCTCTGCTAGTACAGGGACACAGATATAAAATGGATATGCTTATTAACAAAATGTCATGTAATAATTCAGTACTATGAATGAGTTTATAACACAATATTATTATTTAGAACTAGCATCATATCCACTCTTAATACAGTTAAATACTGTATTAGTATAATACAGTATATAACTGTATTAAGACAGTTAAAAATATACTTAATATGTCCATATTTGGAAGTTAATAAAACATGCTGTTTTATTAGAGAGTTATAGAGTTGTAAATTTTTAATTTAATAAGCAGTTACTACGTTTATTTGCCCTGCTGCTCTTTGACATAGATGTGGAAGGCAGAAGCCCTTTGTGAGTCTGGTAAAAGCTATTTCTACTATCTGATTTTGATTAATGAGGTTCAGCAGAGTATAATTTGACAAACTACTGACATTATTTACAGACAAAAAAAATAATCTCTTACCTCCATTGTCTTTTAGGTGCAGTGCTATCTTGGTGTCATCTACAAAGGAAATTCAAAGTTAATTGTACAAAAATGTGTTTTTTTAGGTCATGAGTCATTTTAGGAATGACTTTCTAATGTCGAAGAAATTTCATGATTAGAAAATGATTTGGTACTCAATGAAATTAGATATTGGTGTTCTTACCTATATTGAGCAATGCTTTAATTCCTTACTATTAAATAAAACACTTATGAGAGTGTTACAGTGTAAAGGAGGATTCAAAACACTGGTAAATAAGAGTCTATCTATCTCATAACACCTACAAATAATTAATTCATGTTACATGTTCATACATAGCTTGAGCATTCTATCATATTAAGGACTATATGAACCAACATATGACAATAAAATAAAACAATTAGTTTCTCTTCTAAGAATCATGAAAAGGTCTACCAGTTTTAAATCCTATTTATTTCCATATTCCTCTTCTTGTGAGCTTTAATGAACAAAATGCCAGGGAATAATGCTGCTAATGCAGTCCAAACCCTGCACTGAGAGTTTCTAAAATTCTCTTGCTGCAAACAAAACCAGCCTTTCTTATCAGTAGATTCCCACCTTGAAATGACTTCAGTTTATATTTTCCTGTCACAGGCCACTTATAAATTTGCCTGTACCTTGTCCCTTTTCTTGTGTTAACATACAATTCTAACAGAAAACTCCCTCTCCCCCCGGGTTTTATAGAAGCTAAGATGCTGTATGATTAATCTGCATTAGTTTTTTTACCCAGCTGAATTTTCCCCAGAAGCAGAAAAGCAGGATATTTCAACCACAGAAAGGCAAGATTTAAGCAGCCAGCAGAACATGTGTGAGAACTGACACACCATCACTTACCCAGTTAATTCAGTTCAGAAGCCTATAGAAACTATTTCACAACAATGAGCACTACATGAAAAGAACAGTGTCAACTGACTGAAAAAATGTAAACAGGCAAATTTCAAAGAGGTTTTTAATTTGGGTTATCTCTCATTTTCACCCGGCTAAACAGAATACCCAAAGGGATTCAAAATTCATTAGATCTGTGATGGAAGTTTCTTCACTAACTTTAGCAGGGCCCTCTCCATCTACTATTTCAACAAGTTTTGGACTATGGCCTGATCGTTGAAGGAACACAAACAACTAATTCTAACCACAAGTTGTTCAGAAGTCTGCCTGGCTTGTCTGTGCACCCTCAGCACTGCCCCCTCCTCCAGCACTCATCCCCTTTGCACCTTACTGTTGCGAGAGCAAGATGTAATTTAAAAGCAGTAGTAGATACTGCCTTGACTTCCTCACTCCTTCCATTGCCCCAAAGAGAAAAGGTCAACACAAACACATACTTAAGGGAAATAAATTTCTTTTTGACTTGTAAATGACTTGTTTGCACTATAGAATAAATCAGTGTATACACTTCACCTTCCGTGGGCAGGCTAGTTGGCAGGTGTGAAGTGGTGGATCCTCTGGTGGTTGTTAAAACTCTGAACTTTGTGGTGGTTGGCAAAAGGGTAGTGGTAGAGTATGGAGGTGTTTCAGTTTTGTCTATATTCTTCTCACAAATCTTATCTTTTGACTGTTGGAAACAACAAAAACAAAGAAGAGAAAATTAATTCTCAGTGGAGACTGTCACTGAATGATGAATTTAAGCATGGACAAACTGTCAGGATAAAAAGAATGAAAATGGTAACACTGAATCAAGGAATTTCAAGAGTTTTTTCTTTCTCTTTTTTTTATACTTTGAAGTGCTCTACACAGTATTCAGCAGCATATATTTTTCATTTAGCTGCAAAATTTACAACGCTCAATTGTTAATGACAAGGCTTCAAAGTCATCCCTGAATGTCAAACTTGTTATTTTCCCCAATCAGATTTTTACTTCTAATATTATAATTCAAATGTTCACTCTTCTATTGTGAATACTCACTGCCATTGGTCTGGGTGCCATAACACATAATATGTAGTTAAGGAGCATTTAATTAGGCTTTACATGCAGTGCATATAGAAGAATATGCATATATGTGTAAAATGTGTGCATGTATTCAGCCTGTAGAATATTTATATACCACACTATAGAACAACACATTTGCTATGTGCCTATTAATTTTATATAATATTAAAATTTCACACATTATATGTGTATATAACAGTTATTACAAAAATATAACTATTATATAATATACACTATAATGATAATAAAATGATTATATTATACTATATTAGCACACCATAAATAATATTTACCAGCATATAATAATTTAACTTTTATTTTCATTGCCAAATATTTTGATACAAATCTTGAGTCTATTTTTTTTTTTGAATTTCTGGACACCTTTAAAATTCTGCCAGTGTAATGAATATCTTCTTCTATGGATCACACAGTTTTGCAGGAAAATACATCCAATTAACTAGCAGCAAATATTGGAACTGCCTCTAACTCCTCCTGTCCCCATTCATTTTAATGAGAAGTGGAGTCCCGCAAAGCCTGTTCATTTTGTTGATATGGCTGTCAAAACCCAATGGGTGTTGTCTTCCTTTCAGTATGTATGAATATTTATTGTCCTTTGTTTTACAGCAAACAATATATTGCATTAAAAAAAGTTATCAGTACCTGCAGTATAACTATTCTTTAAAGTTCTTCATGGTTTAGCTTGAAAACCACTGTTAATTTCACAGATGCAATTTAATAAAAATTTAGCTCAAAATCTATATTACAAAGAAGGAAATATTACTATGAGAATCCTCATTATTTATCCTCTTGAATGAATGGATCTAAAATTAACCTCTGCATGCTAATTATTGATCCTTCATTGAACTCCAGCAGTCAGCTCAGGCACTGCTCTCGAAGATGCTAAGTAAACTGTTGCTTCTACTCCAGAGAGCCTGAAAGCTGGACTGTGAGCAGCATTCAAGTAGCCTGGAAATGTGCAAATCAAACTATTAGTTTCTCAGACACACTTAGTGTATCAATAATTTCCTCTCAGATATGTACTAAGCCTTGGAGCCCTAGTTGAGGTGAAACAGGAAGGGAGACGTGGAATAGGATGCTACTGTCATGCAGAAAGCAGTGTTTGGATAACTTCATCTACAGGCACAAGGGAGTCCTAGCTAATTATAATCTGGATTAAGCAATACAAAGGTTGTGCATGATGACAACCTATACTCCCAACTGTTATTTTATGTTCTTGAAAACGTTGTCCTCCACAGAAGAAAAGTCTCACAGAAATTCGATTCTTCAATCATCAGTTTACAAACTGCAAAGCTGAAGCTTCAAGCCCATGTAACAGGCAGTATGCAGGATGCAGTTATTTTGCAATTACAGTTATAAGAAAAAAAAATTCTTCCATCAGACTGGATTTATATCATTACTTCTCTCTGCTTCTACTGAGAATAAAACAGAATGTGCTTTCCAACAAGACACTTGGGGCTACATTTTGCCCTCAGTTTCACCTGACATTACACTTCTGTAGGGCTATGGTGGTGAAACGCATGACAGAACTTAGCCTTTTCAGCCAAAATGGAAAAGTAACTGCTTTTTTATGGCCATCAGGAGATTGAAAGTGTCATAAATAAATTTGTTCCTATTACCACACTCTCCATATGAAAAAAAAACCACAAAAAGGAACCCTTAAACCAAAAAGCCTTCTAAAGGGAGGATATTGGGAAAAAACCAGCAGTAAGGTATTTATATGTGTCTTGAACATGAACTGCCCTGGTCCAGGAGTACCCTGAGCACCTCTTTTAGCAGAGGCCCATAGTCACTGTTTGAACAGTCCACCGCTACCACAGTCAGATATCTTTCTCGTTCCCTCACTGCCCCTCCAGGAAAGGACATCCAAATGCCTTGCAGTTGTTTTTTTTGTCGTTTGTTTTGTTTTATTTTTTGTGGGTTTTTTTTTGCCTTTTTTTTTAAATCTTTGAATTCATCTATGTAATTTCTTTTGAACTAAATCATTTGGTCAGATTTAATAACCAAAATGCAAGATGTGTAATGCCTATTTTTCACTTAAGACTGTTCTGGCAGAGGGTTTTCTGAGATGAGGAAAGTCACAGTTTCTTCCCTTCTTCTGGCAAGAGTCAGAGATCTAACAGAAAAATGGTGCAGGGACATTGCTTTGGTGTGGGATTTCTGGTATTTTTATTTTTCATTTAAAGTATTTTCTCAGAGATAAATTTCCTATTTTGTGTCCATTTTATTCCCTGAAATGGGGAGTGAAATTGTTCAGCCTATTTTTCTTTATTATGCCTTACAGCATTTCCACTGAATGATAAATATAGCGGGTCTTTGGCCTTGAAACTATGCTTCATAATATGAAGAATTTAATCAAAAGCATCTTAAGTATATAAATGGCCTCTAATGGGCTGAGGATGTAAACTACTCACATACCTCTTCAGGGCAGCCACTGTCTACCCAATCTTGCCGGTGACGGTCAAATCCACTGGAGCATCTTTAAATGATGAAATAGATAGTAGTTGTCCAGATGGAAAAAGGAGGAAAAGAAGAACAAGAAAGGAAGGGAGAGGAAGAGAAGAGAATGACAGAGAGAATAAGTAAACGATGTGATTTATTTTAAAATCCATATGATTTATGTGGTATTACTTTTATTCAAGAGGCTGTTGCTTGCAATATGAGTCAATCATTCAATCCACTTCAATGAAAGGCATTTCAATGAATGAGTTATTTTAGGTGTTTTCTTTTCTTTTTTAATTTATAGTTTTTAAATAGGAATATCTCCCTTCCACTGGGTAATTATTCTGAAGACTGTACCGAGTCATAGCATTTTCAAGTTTGACATCAGCCATATGGATGTAAATCGGTTTAATTATTTCTGTCCAGACTTCTTAGCCAGGAAAATTTAATCTCACAAAGGATGTAGTGAACCAGTCACTGCTTTTATCAGGCAAGGTGATCTGAGACATCAAGATACACATATAATGATGCGATCAATGTTCACAGATTTAGATAACAGCTCCTCTGAACAGCCTTCGTGACAATTAGAGAATACTATACAGCTGCTTCTACCTCGTAACTAGCTGCAGAAAATTTAAGTTGCATACATATTTATGAAATTAGTTGAGGTTAATAACCTGCTTGCAATATCCTTTCTCATTTGCAATACATAGCAAAGAAATTTTAAAGCAACTTGTTACACTTTAATACAAAGATTGCCCTGGCAATCCCCATCTCACAAGAGTGCTCTCAGTGTTTATACCGTAACTTAGGCTGTCCTAGACCATAGGTATCATTATAAAAAGAAAGCATTATTAGAATGGCAAGCAAATAACTAAACCGTGATGTCTGACTTTGAAAGAGATTCTCCCCAGTTAGGTTTTTTATTTTTTTGGAGGGGTTGTTTTTTGCTCTCTGCAGTCATCCTCTGTACTATTTTATTATGAGACAGGATGATGTCATTTGGCATCCATGGTCATAACTTACCTGACTGTATAGCAAATAACTTTCTTATTGTATTTTACTAAGAGTAGGCAAGCAAATAAATCCACAGGTATGGTTAGCTGTATTTATGGGGTAATTTTTTATTCTCAGTGAACTGAAAGATGACAAGACATGTCAAGTACTACCCTACTTCAACCAAGGTAGACAGGTGCATTTTGAAGAATGGAAGAGTGGAATCATTTTTACAGTAGGAGGGGATATTGCAAGAGGATGTAAACAATGTTAACAACACACTTAATATAACAAACTTTTCTATATAATTATTTTGAGCAGAATCTACAATGTCTTTGAAGAAATATTTTGAAAAACTCTTGATTCTCGTTAGTTGTACTTGCACTGATCCACATTCTATCATTTGTAATGTTACTAAAAAAGTTATCCTAACGGATGTCAGTTATCACTCACTCTATAGCAACTGACTTTTCCAAAAACCTATTGCAGTGAAGTAAAAAGATGCCCAAACCAGAAAAATATTCCAGAGAAATACAGAGACCTCCTTCCCAATGCATGGGAATAAAGGCTACTGTAAAGAGTTTTTACTTCTTGCTGAAGGGTGAGTGAATCAGTGCTATGCTGGGACCTCAGTGCTGCCTCCCCATCTTCGGGGTGTCTGTCTCCATGAATGTTTGAGAGAAGAAGGAAGACCTTGCTAAGCAGAAAGAAATGACGATGTGACATTCTGGGTATGAATAGAACATATTTTTTTTAAGTCTCAGTCTCTCCTACTTTTCTCTAAAGTTTGAAGAGAGAGTTTCATTAGCAACTTCTGTGCCCATCTTGAAGGAGAACTGTGGATGGAGGCATGTGTCAATGGAGGCATGTGTCAATGAGATGTCAGCCGCAGAAGATACTATCATTGTTCCATCATTGAGTTAGAATTCTGGGAACTGTCATTTCAGTGCACCACCCACACTACTGACTGCATTTTTAAGACCTTCATCTATTAGCATGGTGATAATTCCCTGTTGCCAATAAAACATTGGAGCAGATTTGATTAGCTATGCCATTTATGCCATCTGTCAACATGGCCATTTTATAATAATATAATTTTCAAGTGATGACCGAAATCAGCTCCTAGCAAAGCAATAACAAAGATGTTCTAGGAAATGAGAATAAGGACATTCATGAAATATAAGGAATTCCAGGATTTTTGTGGGTCCCAGGGGTACTGGTTCAGGGAGCAAAGGGAGAATTAAAGTCTCTGCATGTATAGCAATGATGATTTAGTATAACTAATGCAGCTGAATCTGGGTGACAAGACAGACACCAGAATCCTTTCAGGGAACTGTATGTGGGCAGAAAGGAGATGGAGATGTAATCAGATCTATCAGATGCCATTTACCTCTATTTGGCAGAAGCTATTTAAATGACAAGAAGTGTCCATCCAGTGCATGAGTTGAAATGCTTTTCTTTTTCTCTTTTAAGAGAGTTCTATGAGGATTATTATTATTATTATTATTAAACCAGATACCCTGTATACAGAAAATTCATTTAGGTTTAAGCTGTAAAAGCTAAAAACATAATGGAAAATTATCAGGAAGGAAAGGGACAAAGTCTGGACGGGAAAATCTTTTCAGCAGGTTTTGCTGGTATAAAACAAAAAAGAGCATTAAAATGCACAACACGTGTCCTTTAAACCAACTATTCCCTAGGTTTTTTTTGCCAGGATATCTGTAACAGCATATGAAGAATGAATTCTTGGGAACTGAAGGGCATTCCAGAAATCTGAAATTATTTCTTAAATACCAAGTAATTACTCTGCCCAGTTAAAATGTTTATTAACTCCTCTAAATAAAAGGTTAACCTGGAAAATTAAGTAGAAAATTGAACAGACATAACTCTTTTCTGCCTTTAACCACTAAGGAAGGCCCATCACATTAGGAAAATGTGACAATTAGAAAAATTACGATATTTTTATTAGGAAAAGATTAAGACACTGGCTAGGCTTTTTGAATTATTAAAAAAATAATCAGAACATTTTAAAGCAGAATCTCTTTCTAAGCTGAGGGAGATAGGAAGTAAAATATAAAAATAAATATATATATAAATATGTATATAAAAAAATACTGGAAGCCTTGAACTTCATGTCTGTCCAACTGAAAAAAAACCCTAATCACAGTGATTTTGGGAGGGAAAAAAGCACCATCTTTGTGCTTGGTCTGGCTTTGCCTCCATTTACAACAGAACAGACTCCATTTTTATTGCTCCATCCTTTGAATACCACTTTCTTGTCACACAGTTCACCTGGGAAAAGACTGTGTTTTCCTCCCTTTCTTATTTTCCACTTTCCTTTGTCACAAATGCAGAACTCTACCACAGCTCAGAGCGCTTATGAAGTTCATGTGAGGTGTCACTGTGAGTGACACTGTGGTATGAATTTGCATGGTATTTGAATGGAATTTGTCCTTAGCACCTAGCTCAATACACTAATCATGTATGTGAATTCAAGCATAAATGTGTTGTCTATATTATCTTTTACTTAAGCATATTGCTTAATTAGACTGTACTTCAGCATAGAATGACAAGTGGAATTGTTAGAAAAGGACTTGCTCCCACCTTGTTGTGCTAAGGTAAGGATAGCTAAGATGATTTGCTTAATACAAGGATTTTAAACTTACAACACTATAAACAGCATGTACTATTTTAATGTTTATGAAAAATTCAAATATAATAACTAAAGCATAGTTAATACTTGATGCAGCATATCTGTGTCTGCAGCACTGAATTCAATCATTGCCTTAACACTGCTGCCTCTCAAAATTTCCAATATTCAGGTGATGATAAGGAGGATCAGAGAGTGGCACTAATTTCAACAGGCAATCTTCAACTTGATGATGATTCCACAGTTTTATGGGACAGAAAGTTTGGAAAAATAAAGGTACATGTTCTGTAAAGTACTCCTGCAATATCATGTAGGCACAGAAGTCAAAAGACAATAGAAAAAACCTGTTATTTTGCAGTAAAAGAGATTGAACATGAGTAAGACTTGGTATTTGTAACTCTGACACAACATGTGAATAGGCAGTAGGAAATAAAGACTCCCACAGGGAACTCTTGCTGTTGGAAGAGCCTAAGAATAAATGTGGACTAGAAGAAGTAAATTTTATTTCCAATTCAACTAGAAAGAAAGGAAAAAATCCTAGTTAAAGTGAATCTTGCCAGACTTCTGATTAAGAAATGAATAGGAGGATATTTTCTATGATTTTAATGTCAGATACAACAACAAAGAAAGCATGTTGAAAAGCAGATAAAGAATAAAAAAGAAGCTTTTGCTAAAGGCTCTGCTTTGAATAACTAGAAGAAAAAAGAAAGTGTATGAGGAGGGCCCTCATACATTATGACATTATGGTATCAGAATTTCAAACAGAATCAGCAGAAAATAATAAAAATCAAATGTTCTCTGGGAAGGATTCACACTGAAATTAGCCTCTGATACTAAATTTCATTCTCCACTGCCTTTGTGCATTTATGCTGCACAAAGTGGGGATAAAGAGCTAACAGCAACAGAAGTTAGCAGAGAATTCTGATCTGTTGGTATCACCACCTGTTTTGCACACAAGAAATTACTCAGGGTTCGAGGCAAAGAGCTCTGAAGCACTACTGGTTGTACTTCACACTCTTGTTGATGATCCTGACTAGCACAATTAACCCCCCCTTTCTCACTTTTACATGATTTTCTGAACTATTTTCTGTCTTTGAGTATTCAAAATGACCTCTTCAGTTTTAAGGTGGATGCTCCCATGATCTTACACTTTTTTTTTTCCAATATTACATGTTACATATCCTTCTGGTTAAATAAATAAAAGTGCGTGGCCAGCTGCATTTTGAAAACTGCTATATAATGCTTTACACTGACAACCTCAGAAGTACAGTTAGCCTCAGATACCCATTGCTTTGTCTCTTGTTTTTAATATAAAAATATGGTCACCTTTGGAGAAAATATTTCCTTTTCCACTTTAGAGATGAGGAACTAGAGCATAGGAGACATGAAACGATTCAGCTAAGATAACACAGAGTTCTGTAACAGAACCTAGAGGTAAGCCCAGGTTTTCTGAAAACCAGTTGAGCATACATTAATTCCCTCCTCCAACGCTTCCCATAATACTCCCAAACATATGAACTGTAGAACTGGGAATGATATTGAGAAACATCACGTCTCAAGTGACATGCACCAAGGCACAGATCTCATTCACACATTGGCCAAGCTCCCTTTTTTATTCATATACTTTTACTGGGCTTTGGTCCTTTATAAAAAGCCACAGATAACATTAACAAATAGTAGAGTTCTTGGGACATGATCAAAGTGGCCTGGTGTCTAGAAACAGTATGAAATAGGGCTGTTCACATTTCTGTTATCACACATGAACTCCCAGCAGCCAAGCAATACATAACATGGCTGTCTCAGTACCAGTGGGCATCGGCATCTGAACTGCTAGAAAGACAAGTGCGGAGATGTTCTGGTTAGGCTAGGTTACTGCTTCTGTTACATCTCATTCACAAATCTAAAAATAGTAAAAAGTCAAAGGAAGCAGGAGCTATGACAGGAGAAGGAGGCATAATGTGCTGAACTGACTCTACGTAAGCCAAAGTTTATACGCCTGTAAAGGTATGCCAGTAAAACAGGAGAGCATTCTGCACAAAGAACATACACAGGTTTGAAACTGCATATTCATACTACTGCATTTGTGGAAAGTATGGATGAATTAGGGTTAAGAAAAACACCTGCTGAAAAGGCTCAGTGAATTCTTCAGCTAGAGAGAAAAAGAAAGGAAGGACATGAATCATCCTGTAACTGGTTATTTTCAAAGGAACTTAAAGTTCAGAAAGTTACTTGTTTCCCAAATTAGTATTCTACTTGCACCTAATTTTTTCTTTAAAAGCAAGTCAAATTCTGAAGTCAACATTCAGCAAGAACAGCCTGCAAAGCAGATTACCAAAGAATTACGGAACAGTTGGGGGTCATAATTTTCTTCACTAATTGTACATATTAATATTTGCTGTGATATCTGGTGGGAAGCCAGTGGTTTCATTGATGTTGTATGATAATGCAGATAGTGGAAGAGTTAACAGACCTGAATAGAAGGGGAACTAAAGACATAATGGTGCATAAAAAAGCCTTGATATTTAGGAATAATACTGAGAAAACTTCATAAATTTCCCTGAAATCGGGAATATTTCTACAGGGAAATGTTACAGAGTCCCCATTGTTTAGGTGACTGGAATGATTGATAAAATATACATGTTATAGAGAATCAGTAGACTACGCTGAGAAATTGAACAGTTTGCCTTAGCAGATCTTAATCTCAGATTATCCAAGTTTTATGAAGAGACTTGCAGGTTTCAGATTTGTCTAAAAAATTTATAGCGTCATTACAGAGGAGTATATGTATAGTGATATGTAAAATCTAAAACATTATGCTAACAAAAAGAGACTTTTCATTTATGGCCATTCCTTAAAGAGCAATATCTACGAGACTACAAGACAAATTATTTAAGTGATGCTCAAGTTATATTGAGGGGTACACCATAAGAGGTTAGCACTTCTGGAAAGTGGTTAAGACTACTGTGATCATTCTGGCTGTTTCCATACTAGTAAAATAAACATGCCCAGAAACATTCCTTGGCACTGAAGAGTGCTGGCACAGAATAGCCTATGCCTGAACAAGCAAACTCTCTCAACCTTGAAAAGAAGGAGGCTGTACATAGACTGCCAGCTGGGAATAATCCCAGGGACAGCCCAACTCCTGCACCATGCCTGGGAACTGTTCTGGACAGTGCTTCTGGGCATGGACTGAAATCATGTCAGGGAACATCATAACTATTTAATGGTTCAGACAATCATTTTCCAATTCCCAGAAAGCTTCCCAAGCTCTGTTTAATTTGCAAGTAATTCTACGTCAAAAAATATTAGGTATGAGAAGATGAACTGCAGCTGTACAAGCGACTATTTTGTATGACCACTGAATTGACGATTAAACATATCTGTCTGGGACTGACATTCTGCACTATATTTCAGTAAAACTGAAAAGGTAAAGAAAATTTGATACAGTGCAAAAACTTTCCATTAAAAAACCTTGATTGATTAAATGAAAACATACTTGATTTATTTAATTCCTTATTTATTTATTTCCCTTTTAACGAGAGCAGAGGAAATGAAGAATAAGAGTCACAAAATTGGTGGAAGACAGATTTCTCCATATAATGCAGTGGGCTGGATGCTTATATGGATGGAAGAAGACTAATGCTTCCACAAAAGTACACGGATATTAATCATATAAAGCATCCTAGAGTCAGGTGTGGTAACCTGGGCTGCCTGTCTCCACAGATATGTCCTGAATTTCTGTCCTGAACTTGGAGGTCTTCTGAAATGCTTTGTCCTCAGTTTCTGTTCTTTCATTTTTTAAAAAATGCTTGAATAGGAGAGAAAGAGCCAGTTGAGAAAATTATTATCTAGCCCAAAAATTTAGGATATAATGGGAAGGCATTATCTGGGTTCTGTAATATAGTCTCATGAACATTTAAATTTTTGATAAAAGATACACAGCAACTCATTTCTCAGAACATGCCATTTTCCAACAGTCAAGGAAGGAGTCAGGAGCTACAAATTAAATACATCTCGGACATGAAAGGGAAGAAATCTGATACTTTGCTTCTCACTAAATTAACGATCTGGCAAGAGGGCCTATTGGACAAAATGCACCTACTGTACAATCACTACTTTTGCTCATCCATTAATGAAGCTTTTTCTGTTACTGAATTCATCTGACAAATTGTCCAGAAGACATAAAGCTTGGTCAAATTTGTGTATTTTCTAATATACCATTGTTTGAAAAGAAAAAAACGCCCAAGTCATCCAGCTGTTGTAAGAAGTAAAAGCTGATTTATTTCAGTCTATTAGAAGAGAAGGAAATAGCAAAATAGCTGTAGCAGTGCTCTAGGTACAGTAATAAAACCATTACAAAATGAGGAACTACAGATAACCAAACTAACCTGTTTTAGTACTACCCTAAGTTTTATGATTTAGTTAGGACTATAAAAACTAATTAATTCCATTAGGACTGCCTTGCTTATACATTTGGCCCATATAGTGGGGCAACTGCTGTTGTAGGGGCTATCTGCTCCTTTAGAAACTAAGCACCTACTTAAGTTTTCTTTTTTTTTTTTTGTTTTCCCCTTGGCTTCCATATTAGAACTTTGAAAGGTTTTTCCCTCCAGAGTTGAAACTCCTTATATCCTGCTATACTTTGCTTTCAGAGTAGTGACCATGAACTATTTAAAAATTCACTATTTTCAGTAGGGGAAGAAACCAGTCAACTTACTTCTAACTCTTCTAGTAGCACAGGAATAGTAGTTAGCATAAAATAATATTAAAAAACCTATATATGATAGTCAACAGAGAGAGGAGTGAATGAAAATATCAGTAGTTTAGCAAATAAAGGTAACTCTTCCAGACAAATTAGTGTAAGTTAGCGAATTTCAGATGTGTGAAAAGAAGATGAGTTGGGATTTTACACATGCAAGAAGTGGAAGAAACAGCCTGAGTGCCAAGACAACAATCTAAGCAGGGTAAAAATTATACTGTAGAAAAGATGATATGTTGATATCTCATTATTTTAGGTTAAGATACATTATGTTGAGAAAACCACAGAAGAGTTTGGGACCCTAACTGCATTCCTTTGTCTGAACCTGTGCTCATACGGAGGAGGTTCCTATCTGCAGATGCCAAAACCTTCTTGAAGCTCTGCCTCTGAATTCAGGTAGAGTAGGCAAAATTTCTGTCTTACCCGGTAACTTCCTTCTCAGTGTTTTTGAAGTAATCTTTACTCTTGTGTTTAAGTAGCTATCTTATTTTTTATATTCATTCTTATTTCTGTTCTGTATTTACCTAATCATCACCCACCTATATTTCACATTACTGTACCATGCAAATTAACATCCTAACTCTTTTACATTATATTTTATTTATCCAGTGTAATGCATGAGCATGTTGTTAAGTATAGATCTTTGAATTTGTTATCAGGAAAGCCTGTTTTCTTTGAGACGCGTTCCTTGCACTCTTCTGATTATCCAGTTAAAGTCTAATAGTTACATTAGACCACAATTTGAGACATTTATTTGGACATCAGCCAGTCTATAGTGCCTGGTATAGAAACTCAGTCCTGAGAAAGCCCATCACATGGCATAGAACGATAACTAGAAGTCTGAGGCAAGTTTCTTAAAATGTCTAGGATACGTATAAATTGCATTCTGAGGCATCTGTCTGTGGAGCCCTTTCACAGACAAGCATCACCTTTCACCAGTGAAATAGGAACATGTTTGAATCCAAACTTTCTGGTACTAGCTATCAATGTAAGAAATGAACAGATAAAAATGAAACCAAACAAAAAAGAGTCTGGGGCTGTTGTGTACCTGAATGTGGTGCAGTTCTGCCAGCAAATGACTGTTTAATCCCAGAGTGAATGCCTGTTTAATAGAGCAGGGTAATACCCACTACTATGGCTATAGCACTCAGGGTAAACAAACAATGCAGAATTAAGTCTGAACTCAACTCTGTTGGGATTTGAAAGATTAATGGCTGGCACAGAAGTTGCAGCCCTATCTATAAATGGTTTTGTTTTATTGTTCCAATACAATAAATGAAGAATAAAAAGTTACCAGTATGTAAAAAATAGCAAAAGAAGCTTCTACAGAAAAGAGCTGTGCTACCTACCTATTTATCTACTGTTTTATCACTACGGTATCTTAGCCACATCTGTGAAACTAAATATGGAAATGAAACACAGATTTTGTGATCTTCCTTCCAAATTAATCAGCAAAAGTAAATAATCTCACAGGTATAAATAACAGATGGATGGCTACTTTCCCTCCTCTCAACAGGATTTACGTACTTAACTGTCCTCTGTATCTTTGATAACTACTTCCCGCATTTATAATAAAACACCTTAGGAATGTGATATATTTGAATGTGGTATACATGAGACAGGCTTTGCATTAAGGTCTTAAAACAGTCCAGGCAGTGATTCTTTTTGTATTGACTGTGATATCTATGTCTTGGCCAAGCTGCGTTGCAAAATTTGATACCACAGAAACCTGCAGAGTGGATAACGAACAGAGTTTCTAAGCTCCAGAAGACACAGCAACATCTTTGGCAAGGGAACCAGTCGCTAGTGAAACCAAACTCAGATTTTGAAAGGCAAATGATATGGTAAGAAACACAAATATACAATATGAGTAGTGCAAGTGATGTGGCTTAAATAAATCACTGTGTTTATAGCTAGATTAAGAAACTTTAAGATGCTTCCCAGTCTTAAGGTCCAGGACTTCACAGGAAATATTTCACCAGAAAGATTAGGATTTCAGAGTAATGAGAATTGTAGCAATCTTCTGCCTAATTTCTAGAAATAATTTAAAGCTTTGTAACCCAGCCTTGCATTTCTTAAAAATCTGGATCAGTTATGAGCATAGCTGTTGTCCTCATGTTGTTCTGAGTTATTCAGGAAAACAAAACAAAGCATACATATGTAAAAGTGTGTGACTAATGTTGCAGCTGTAAGAAAACTGGCTAGTTTCTGTATGAAACCAGGGTTCAAATTCAGGTGGGTAGATACTGAATCTCTTATTGGTAGGATACTGATAGTTTTATACTGTAGCTGGGGGCTGCTGAGAACATGAGTGAGCAGAAAGGAGGGCACTGCAGAAGAATGTGTGGGGGAAGGAAACTTGAGGAACGATGCTCATAAGACAAAGTTGTGCAGGAAAAAGCTCTGCCCTGAAAAAGCATTCCATGCAGCATTCAGGCAGTATGTGTCCATTTTAAGATATCAGCTTTGAACCAGGCAAGGGGATGATTGTACTCCAGTGAGTCCCACACCTGATCTAGTGAATTGGCCGGTCTTGCTGTGACGTGTCCTAGGCCTCTGAGAGCTACTGCACCTTCACTAGAGTTCTGTTCAGAGACTGAACTTTTTACGTTTATTTGTATTAATCATAGGAATTGTACCAGAAAATGCTCAAGGGGAATTACAGAAATTCCACAATAAGTCCATGGAATGCAGCTACTAGCAAATTCCAAAAACTTATCAAAAAATGTAGAAAGGCTATTTATCTGCTTTTTATCCATGTATGAATCTCAGTGAAAAGTTAGTTCATCTGGCTGCAGGCTAACTTTCAATAAAAGCATGCTAAAATCTCAGAATCATCTACGTTCCATAACATCAATTTAAATGCACTGATATGTACATCTTTACCATTATGTATGTTTAAAGGTACCTTCAGGCTCACTGAAGCTTATGCTGCCTTCTAAACAGAACTGCCATCCCACTTGAGAAGATGTATTACTATGATCTTGTGAGGCTTCGTTCATCAAACAATACCATCTCTGGGCTCACTCTGGTTTGAGAAAATGCTTTGTTCATTAAGCACTTCTGTGCCACTTTCTTTTCTTGCTTTACTCCCATCAGGCTTGCCATGCATACAAAATTCTCAATTATTGAATGCTAATTTCCTAACAGTTTCTTGAAGTTCATGCGTTCAAATTATCTTGTCAAATTAAGGGCGAGCAGCTTGGAAAACAGTTGAAGAAGTTGGGTGTGGAGCAATTTTCTGCTCAATAAAGTATAGATCTAGTTATCGTATCATTCTTATCAGTAATGTATCAGGGCTGACAAATTTACACAGTCATTCTTCATACATTTATTGCACTTGATTAAAAATCCAATTGCTGTCTCAACACAACTTTTAAAACAGAAGAAAAATATGTTGTATTTTAATCAGAGCACTCTGACAAAGGGCCAGAATTTCTCCTCCTCAGCTTTTCAATATGATTGCCCCATAATTGCAGAGAAACAGTATGCAAGTTAGAAAAATAGTGCTGACATTACTTTCCATATGTCACAGGGCAAATTTGACCTAATTCAGCAACCTGCTTGTTAAGATCTAGGTGTTAGGACTCTGCCACATTTTCCTGTAAAACTGCTCCAAGTATAAAGAACTGCTATGGTGGAATACAGATTCTAGAGACAGGCAGAATCTGGGCACATTTCTATCACTTTGCCTGAAGCAGCAGTATGATCAGCAAATTCATGAAGTTATGCACTTTGATAGAATTGAATATATTTTACAGAGTACACTATATTTTAAACCTCTAGCCCTTCTAAAGCATTTAAAATGAGATTTTCCTTGTCATTTGTATATGAATCTATTACACTGATTGGATTATATACACTCCCTCTGGTGGTTTACTTAATCCATACAAATGCCTCATTTTTTAATTCTGGAATTCAGTGGCTAAGATACTGTGGCCAATTTTGTAATAACAACACACTACTGTCAGTTAAATAGTGTTGGGATATAAACAGCCTGAGTATAAATCAGGAAGTCTTCCTCCCATCTTTTAATTTGGAATTGAAATATGTAATACCCCTAAAGCAAACAAATAAGGAAAATTAAAATCGTTAAAACCAGGAAGTATGTAAAATTGAGCATTTGAATAAAAATTGAGCTCTACAACTCAATGTTTATGAAAGCAGAAACAGGAGTAAAAATATTTTCAGGCTCACAAGGTAAAACTCCCTTCCTTGCACTGTACTAAGCGTTTTGCCATGCTGCACTCCAATGCCCAAGCTAGTTACCTCACCCATCAAAACAATAGTAACTTCAGTTCTTTACCTTCACTGTAATTACTTTGCATAAGAAATTCCAGAGCTTTCGAGGAGTGTATTTATAACATCTGAGTTAAAAACTTGTAGAAGTCAATATTTTTTTTTAAAGAAATTCATAGTTTTAGTAAAATACACTGACGGTCTTAGATCAAAGTATGTTGCAACAGGAGATTTTCACTACATGTTTGCTGCTCAATTAAGCTAATGTATCTGCACTCTCAGCTGATGAGTATTTTTGGCCCTGGTCTCATCCATTGCCTTTCTGTGCTCTGTAATGGAATCTGCAACCTTTGTTATGATGTCAGCTGCCAAGTAAGAGACAAGGGAAATGTAGGTACCAAACAGTAAGCTATGTGTGGAGAAATACCCTGTGTTTCTTATTTGGATTTAATTTTCTTTCATATACCAGGGGGTTTATGTAATCAGATTGTATGATATTTATTTTTGTTCTTTTTTTAAATGTAATTCTGTATGGGTGCTGCTTTGCTCAGCCAATAAATATTTTAGATCACATAAGACTTACTTATGATACAATATTGGATTTAACATGGTTTTTATAAAAATAGGTCACATGGGACATACAGAACAACAAACAAACAAATACCATAACCCTTTTCCTCTTCCTGATATTAAAAAACTTCCAGACATAAACTCGGATTTGAAAGTTAACTAAAAATGTTTCTAATTTCCTTCTAAAAGAAGAATAAACAAACAAGACATTTCAAGCTTGCTTAGAAGTTCAGAAGAGAAATAATAGGTGACCATTTTTACCTCAATTACCATAAAGGCACCATGGAAACCTGTCATTTCATATTTCAACTGTAAAATGTTTTCTTAAGAACTGCAAGTGCCTAAAGATTTTTCCCTTTCCTGATGATCAGCATAGAATGCAAAAAAACTTGTTTCTTTGCAAGTGCAAGGTTCTGCACCTGGGGAGGAACAACCCCAGGCACCAGTACAGGCTCGGGGTGACCTGCTGGAAAGCGGCTCTGTTGAGAAGGACCTGGGAGTGCTGGTGGACAGCAAGCTGACCCTGAGCCAGCACTGTGCCCTTGTGGCCAAGAAGGCCAACAATATCCTGGGCTCCATTAAAAGGAGTGTGGCCAGCAGATGGAGAGAGGTTATCCTCCCCCTGTACTCTGCCCTAGTGAGACCACATTTGGAGGACTGTGTCCAGTTTTGGGCCCCCCAGTTTAAGAAGGATGTGGAACTGCTTGAGCAAGTCCAGCAGAGAGCTACCAAGATGATGAGGGTACTGGATCATCTCCCTTATGAGGAAAGGCTGAGAGACTTGGGTTTGTTTAGCCTGGAGAAGAGGTCTCATTAATACTTATAAATATCTAAAGGGTGGGTGTCAGGACGATGGGACTAGACCTTTTTCAGTGGTGCCTAATGACAGGACAAGGGGCAATGGACACAAGTTGGAACACAGGAAGTTCCACCACCTAAACATGAGAAAAAACTTCTTTCCTGTGAGGGTGCCAGAGCAGTGGAACAGGCTGCCCAGGGAGGCTGTGGAGTCTCCTTCCCAGGAGACATTCAAAACCTGCCTGCACGCGTTCCTGTGCCCCTGTCTCTAGGTGTCCCTGCTCGAGCAGGGGGGTTGGACAAGATGATCTCCAGAGATCCATTCCAATCCCTACCATTCTGCGATTCTGTGATTCTTTATTACCAGCTTAGATGGGAACAGTGATTAACATAATAAAAGATTAGAAGTATAAAGACTTAAATCAGATTATTTTTACTGTTCCCAGACACATTTCTGGTTTTTCACTTTGCTCAGAACACATTCCATAAAAACCAGCCATAACCGGTTGGTTTACACAACTGATTTTGTTGCTGGCATATGGGATTAAGCATTGAAATTAAATATATCACAAATGGGATTCTTTCATTTTTTTAGCTCAGGACTGTTTTAAGAGTACAAGAAGCTTGGGGAGCTGTGTGCATACACATGGGCAGAATAACTCTGCCTAGAGTGCATGGAGTCTCCTGGCTCATCACTACACACAGAAAATCCAACATGGGAATTTGTGCAGGCTGTTCCAGGGCACTTTTCAAACCGGGGGTTTGCACTCCATGGGTCAATATAAACTGTTATGATTTCAAACCAGATTAGTCAATGCATAGTCTGGAAAACAGACACTCTTAAGGATGAAAGTGCATTTAAGCATGTAACATGAGCAAGAGCTTTCTGTGAACTGGGACTCCTAAAGCTTGAATCTCCCTTACCTTCTGGACGTGGGAAAGCTCCCAGCAGGGCTGCCTGGACAGCAGTGGCAGGAACTGACTCCGAGTCTCCAGGCAGCCACTGCCTGAGGGCAGTGGAGCTGCTCTGAGCTGGAGCAACGCAAGGGGTTTTCAGTGCTCAGGCTTAAGCACCTGGACATCTAATGGGCCACCTTTCAGGGGTGACTTGGGTTCAGAGGACCCACATTCACTTACCTCCTGTGTCTCAGGGTATTCTCTGATCATTGTGAGACTGTTGTGTAAAGGGAGGTGTCACTGCTGAGCCCTGCTTAGACTCAGGCAGCTGTAGGCACTTCCTGAGACAAAGCGTTTGAGCCCTAGAGACCTTTTTGTTCTTAGATACTTAAGTCCAGAGTTTGGTGGAAAGGTACCCTTAGTACTGCTCTCCTATTCTGCATAACTTCCCTTGAAAACATAAGTGAGCGAGCCAGAAAAACATTCTTGTGGATCTAGCCGTTAAGTGCCCTTGGCATAAGGTAGCCAGTTTTGAGCATTTAAAATTTGAATATAGGTACCAACAGTGACAGCTGAATAAAACTATCATCTAAACTGTACACAGTTCTTCTCCTTAGTTCTTCAGTACTCCAGTTCCCTATCTCCAATGTTGGGATGATAGTACCATGCTAAACCTGAGGGATGTTGCAAGGACTGGGAAATGCTTTTATCCTGTGTTAATGAAGCGAAGCATGAGGCACATTCAAAACCTGAGTCTCTAACATGCACAGGTTGCAAGCGTGCGCTCTTTGCTTATTTCTGAACTCACTGAATTATCAGTATCACTTCACTGCTGAAGTCTGAGATTTTCCTGAAGTTCATCCAAACAAAAACATAAATATCTACAGAATCTGAACATAAATATTTTCAAAACTTTGTATAAAGGTGGCTTTTAAAGATTCCTTGATCATTTAAGCATCGTATTTCCATTCTATTTCAGTGACCACTCTTTTAAAGTTAATAAAAACAATTTATTTCTTGGGCAATTAACTTATATTTCCAAGGGAACTCACTATTTCAGTAATGCAAGCAACTTGTACAAATTGAACCTATAATATAACAATGAAGTTACCTTGAAGCTTCCAAAAGCTTTCCTAGAAAATGACATCTCTAATGTGCAGGCTACACCAAGCACCTAGAGTATATAAACACTTTCAGAAGCATGAAAAGTTTATATAAACAGATCTAACATTAATGAATTCTCCCAGCTTTTACATGCTGGGATGTCAGAGCTAATGAAGAGCAAATAATCCAAGTTTCAAACAGAGGTGATTATTATGAGACGGATGCTAAGTGTTTCTGGCATTTTGTAGTCATAGGTGTTTGTGTAGGAGAAAGCTATGATACCATCTTAGCTTACATATTTATTAGTTAGTCTCTTTTACTTATGGAACATAAATAGTTCAAAAAAAAAAAATTAGCACCTAGGGGGGATCCTCCATCTGCTGAAGTCAGAAGAAAATGATGTGCCTTTGCTTTAGTCATAATGAAACTGTATGACATACATCATATTGGATTTCAGAGTGGATAGTTTGATGATCTCTTATGAAAAGGGAAACTGTCCTTTAAGCTTGTAGAGAGTGACAGGAGCAGAGGATTTTGCTCTGAATCACCTACAAGAACAACGTGCTCCTCCAAAGATTCCAGAGTTTGCACAGCAGCTGGGCTGAAGTCACAGGTAGGAAACAACGCACTGTTGTAGAATACAGTTATTTTCATTCCAACACAGATTGCCCACATGGGGGAGTACATTTATTCTGCAATAACTGCAGGTCAGTTTTCCTTGTGCAGTTACAGGTTTTATATAAACTTTCTGCTTTTCCAACAACTGTACTCGGTTGTGTGAACGATTCAATATATGGTTTAATTTTTATGCAAGGAATACAAGATGCTGTTCTTGGTAGTAACGTTGCTCTGGCTAAATGGGGTCATAACTTGTTGAGAGAAAAGGGTTGCAGAATTGGCATAGGGTTTTTTTTCTGCTGGATATATGTTTGCTTGTTACCCACGTGGGAATCTGTCTGCTCTGGGAGATCTCACTTTGGAGTACCAAAGTGCTACTCTGCCTCCACAGGAGGAACATCACTGTCTCTTACAGCCATATCTGGCCCTCATTGCTCCCTAACAGTCTCCTCACTAGCAAACAGGCATTCTCCCTCTGCAGAAATCTGAGCACTAGATCAGTTGGTAGATTATTGCCGCACTGGAAACCTGGCACTATGAAGTTCAAAGCCTTCTTCAGGCTTTTGCACCAAAGGCTAACTGTCTTCCCCTACCCTGGGCTTTGCCTACAGCCAGGAGAGACAGCTTTTGGTTTCTCACCTCCCAGACCAGCGTGTCCAGTCAGCTTTGCAACCCAGAAGCACTAGTCACACATTATTCCTAAGCATCTGCTTCTGCTTACTTCAAAAACCCCTACGAGCGCTCATTAGAAAGTGGACTGTAAATATTAATTTTCTTTGTACTCCAGGCAGTTCTGAAATGTCTAAGTTAATACTTCATGTAATGCTTTACCCCTGTTTTATCAAGCAGATTTTATTCGGCTGCAGCAGAGTGATGTATATCACACAGGAGATAAAAGTCTAGGTTGATTTACAAGGCTGGTGACAGAAGAGCAGTGACACACAGAAAATGCTGGAGCACCGTCATGAAAGAACTCAAAACTTTCCATCCTTTATGACTATTAACCAACACATTCAGATTTTCTTGTTGAGCAAGTGCTTATCACATGCAAAAAGAACATTTTAACACAGCGAGTTTATTTTTGAGGGGAGCAAAAGCACAATGTGGTACTGAAGTAAATTATTCTGAGTACTCTCTGGTGATCAGACATCTCCACTGAGAATGGAATAAATCTTTTTTTGTATCTCCCTAAAATGAATAAACATGCTGAGGAATAGCAAGGTAAAAGAAGAAAAGCACTGGACTAGAAGGCAGGCGAGAGTATCCAGACCTGGTAGGGAGCAGAAAATTGTCAAAGCTGAGACAGGAATGAGTACTGATCATAATGATCCTGCATCCTAACCATATAAATGCTTAGTCTTCACTTTTTGGACAGCAAGTCGCCTCTTTTCACAAAATATGTATCCACTTATTGTTTCAGATTTGCTACTCTGTAGAACTGAATTAGTTGAAATAAGCTGCTCATTTCAGAAGCTGGAATGACAGTGGCCAAGAAAGGTGATGGGGCTGATGCAGACATCATCACCAAAGCCATGTTTCCAGAGTAAATAACAATTTTAAAAAGAAGGTGTTAAATCTAGTATAAAATTAAGATGTTCAGGGGACTGGACCATAGCCTGAGAGGTTTTCAAGACCAAGATGAACAGAGTCATGGGCAAGCTGGTCTGGTCTCATAGCTGACCCTGCTTTGAGTGGTAGGTTAGAGTAGATGACCTCTAGCAGATCCTTCCATTCTGAACTATTTTGTGATTCTATACACAATTCTCCATTTGCTTAAAATTTGGCTCAGTATCACTCACCTTTATAGATGCAAATTGGATGGTATGACTGTTTTTAAACTACTGAAATTCCCGTGCAGAGGCATAACCTTAGTTTGCTTTGCTGGATACATCATTTTTTTAAGGAATCAACTCCAGTTCCTGCTTTTGCTGCTAGTCAAACAGTGTACAAACACAGCCTGCATGAAATGAGTCTTGCTACTGTCAGTAATGGGCTAATTAACAGGAATAAAACTGTGCAGTCTGTCTGCTGCAGCTTGTCAAAGGCACAACTGTACTGCAGCGTGGAGCCAGCTGTTTCTGGGAAACAGTGCAGGACTGCCTCACAGTAGGTTCATCTTTGATTGCACTGTTAACTTCACAGGCAAAATGAAAAGCAAGATTCTTTTCATGCAAACGTTAGTTGAATAGAAATAGGTGTGTTGAGACTGTATATTTTCCAGCAGTAAATTACACCTTGTCAGTTGTGAAGGGGCAGCCACAAATTCACCTAAATACGTGGAAGGGAACACAGTGCAACTGCATGCCTGGTGTTGCTTCTTGCTAAAGGTGAAGAATGAAACTCTTTTAGTTCTCCATGGTGAATTTGTGCTTCGGTGAGTGAAACAGATTTTCCAGCAATTCCAGAACTCAGGAAACTCAGTTCTTCAGAAACTACAGAGCAAAACAAGGGATCTCAGAATCTGCCTGTTCTTAATAAGAGGTCTGAACTTTACCATCTCTTAAAATCTTACCTGCTAGAATTGAGTTTATCCAAAGAGAAACTAGAACTCTGGCAACAAAGCAACAGACCTTGTTCAAATCAAAGCCAAGAGATTCTCAGTGCTACAACATTTATTAATGAAAGTAGAATCAAGCAGTTCTTGAAAGCAAGAAAATGGCTGAAGCAAGCAAGATCTTTTCATGCTTCCTTGGTACAGTTTTCTACAAGTATCCTTACTCTTGAATATGTTTGGTATGTTTTCTGTGAAATGATTTAATTTTAATTCCACTCAAGAGTTTTTTACAAGACAAACTGACAACAGAGTGACTTCTCAAATGATTTACTAAGGGAGCAGACACTTAAGAAAACATAATAAAAGTGACCTGAGGTTCCTAATTCTGTACCACATTCATCAGCTATTTATCAGTTCTTCAGCATGGTATCAAATTATTACACTGTTTTAGACTGCTAATAATGTTTTCTCCTTTCATTATGCATCCATTTTATACATGACATTTCTGAACCTAATCACTAGGGCTGAAAACACAACAATAATAAATATCCATTATGATACTGTATTTTGTGTCAGAGAACTGGTATTAAACAAATTCTTGCTTTGAAGGTTTAATGAAGGTCAGTGACTGAAGAATTTTTTGGAAAAAGTACAGCTGCAGAGTTTCCATTTCGTTGTCTGCACTCCAGCTGCTCCACAGAGTCTAAATTGCTCCTGCTACCGACTCAACTGTCCTCATCAACATGGCAGTGAGAGGTTGAGGAGATCCAACTTACCCACTAAGTATAATGAGAGGTTGAAAGACAAAAGACTCTGAATCTTTGGATGTGTCTGTCTCACTACTGTTAAGAGAACAAGTATGCCTTTATAGTTACATTACCACCCCACATCTCCATGTGGCCAAATTATTTTTGATGAAGCCAGGAATATAGGGAGAAAATATGAATTTTATTATGATTTCAACTTCTTGTTCTCCTTCAAAAGGTTTTTAAAGTAGGGTTAAGGAAACAGGAATAAGGGCTTAGGTCCCCAAACAACTCTTTTGACCATTCTTGCTTAATTTCTTTGCTGAAATGAAATGGGACAATGATGTATTGCTAGTGATCACAACTGAGGTGTATATTTATGTGAATGCATATATTTAAGACTTAAACACCCTGTGTGCTTAATAACCTATGGGCAATGTTTTTGGATATGCACTAAACACAGCTGCATACCCATGCGAAAAAGAAAAATCCTTTTCCTTACCTTTGGAGTTTACTGCACCAGCTGCAGTTGAAACCAATCTGGGCAGTGACACAGGGACCACAGCTGGTAAACTGGAGACAAGCTGAGATGTAGAAAAACAACCACAAATGATTACATTAGTCTCACAAATAATTCTTATAAAAAGCGCAAAAGAAGGGTACATCTTCTGATAATATATGCTTAAGGACTCAAGAGGTTCATAGATGTCCAAAATAAGACACTAAAACCAGCCTACTACAATGCATTGCACAGATGTATGCACAGAGGTACATTTTAGCTGTATGATTCCATCTGTATTTCATTTGTAAATGTATTTCCACTTCCACAACTATTCATTCAGCTTCATTGCTAAATTTTTATCTTTCCGCTTAATAATTTTTCCTTAAATCTCTTTCTTCCCTGGCTCCAGTGTTGTTTGGTGTTGCTAACATTCAGAAGTAAGCAGCTAAGACGACTTACAGGAAAGTGTGCAAGAACTATAACTGAATTAGAAAAAAGAAAAATAGCTGTTTCTGTTCTTTTCACAGTAGTACAGCTGGAAGTTTAAACCCAGAGCTTTCTAAACAATGTAGTTTTACGGTGGACAAAAGAGGCAGATAAACTGCAAAATGTATTCGGGGAGATTCCTTTGCAATGTGATACACAGTACACAGAAGAATCTGTGTTTGCCTTGCAAGCATGAAAACTGTTCTTTTTTTCCTTGAGATAACAAATTTAACCATTCTGGAAAAATAAATTGGCACAGATTTCATTCAAAACTTACTGGGAGCTATATACCTATAAACTAACCTGAGATACATGACAATGCACTGGATAATGCATCATCCATCTGGGAATAAATCTGAGAGAGGATAAATGAATCTGTCCATGATTCCAAGTCCACAGATAAAACAGAATATTTTAAATTGTGTTGGTAGGAGGGGAAAGGGGGATCCTTCACAGATCTGGCTCCTACCCATGTTATATTTTACTTACTTGGAAGAGGTATCATTTCAACAGCTGAGAGATTGGTTATCTTTGACATCTGTAGCTCCACCCTGTGATACTCATAAATTGTTCTTCTACGGACATCTGCCAGGAAAGAAAAATAAAAATATTTTCACACTTTTTGATTTTGCAGAGTGTAGATTGTGAAAAGTAATGGGTATAATGATTGCTCACTGTTCCTTAGGTGCACACATGACACCAATTTGCTTCAAGAATATATTTTTAAGTTTAGACACCATGAAGGAACATGTAAAAGATATAGACAGAATTTTTCACTTGAGAAACTATCACAGCTGACAGAATAGGTACCTATTCCTGGTAAGAGATTATGAAAATGCTGAGTGTGCTCTCAAGCATCTTAGTCATTCATTTAGGCAGAAATTCTAGAGAGTATACTGTAAGACATTTTAGGGTATATTTCAGATGCTTGCTGTCCTAAGACATTTCTTAGCTTACAGACTTGAGAGAAATGCTTTATATGCTCACTTTGTCAGTTCTTGTCAAGATGTGCAAAAAAACCTGATTTCATTGCTTAATCAAATTTGTTAGCTACAAGATACCTTACATCTAAATGTACTAGAATATTTTTTTTCATATTATAACATTATATTAAAGAAGACACAACAAGTCTTTCTAAACAGTTGGTTATGCATAATCTTTACAGAAGCTGACTGCACCAAAGTTTCTCAAAGCAGAAATTCAATATAGTCGATGCACTGTTCTTACGGGCTTTGAATACACACACGACTGTAAGACCCAAGTACAAGATAAGTGTGAAAAAATCATGACTGTTAGTTTCCAGATCAATATCCTGTCTTTTATTCCGAATATTCCAGATTTTAAATGCACAGCTGCAATGCAGACTGGCTAGCTTGTACATTTGCAAATTAAAAGCACAGCCTATACCACCAATCTGACACAATGACGATTTCCTGATGCGCTGGATTCAAATTTATGTCCTTTTTGAAGGTCTGCTAAACTAATTGAAATCAATGCTAAATACAATCACTGACCCTGTGGAATCATGCCAGAGAGGATTACGGGGTTACATACAAGGGATTCACAGGTTACTCTGGTCAATGGCTGGTGTGAGACTACATTCAATGGAAGAAAAGGAATTGCAGACATCTGCAAACTCAGTCTTAGGCAGTCTTCTGTGTTGCCAGCCCTGTATGTATCAGGGCATACCTTGTTGTTTGGTGTAAAGGCTGTGTTAAGCAATCACATAGCACCAAATCTGAAGTGTTTTTTGCAATCTCTTGTTAGAGGGGACGTTGTAGGCATTTTTTCCGACAGAAAATGGAACCTCAACTAAAATCAATCAAGCAATAATACTAATTTTTAAGGGAAGAGAGAAAATGCACTAAGGTGTCCTGTGGCTAAGGTGCCTCTTGGCTCCAGTGGACAAGGCTTTCTAAGAAAAGAGGGACGGTCAACGTCTAAAAGCACAAGTGTGGGAATCCCCTTACACCACACAGAAAATAACCATCAAGCTATTGGTGTCGGAATAAACGGGAATATCTGAGGAGGGATGGGGAGGCAGAAGCTGGGTAGGATAACTCTCTCCTTCATCGGCCGGGGTCACTGTGGGTAAAGCAGCTTCTCTGCCCTCTCTCACTGCATAAGCTCCCAGGCATGGGTAGGCAGTGTCAGACAATAATATTTCTATTTAGCTCCAAATCAGCACCTTTGCCAAGCAGTTCCTCTTGCCATTTATTTGAAGCTGACTTTGCTATGGCTTCACCCCTCCTGATAGCAGATTTCTCTTTTGATAAGAAATGGACCTATAATTGAGCTAGTTTTATGTTTTACCTGCAAAGCCATTCTGACCAGTTAAAAGACAAGATGTGGGGATGTGCCAAATGTTTACCCCTATAAATGGCTTAGCTATGTACTTCAAACCTGCTGGGTGGAAAGAGTTTTCAAAACAAAGCTAATCGTGTGCTGGGGTGGGGAAAATCTCTTGCCAGCAGTGAGAGGTTTATGCTCCCAGGATGGTAAGCACCTGCCAAATCAGAGTGACCAGGTAATGTGTTTGAAATGAACTCCTGTCAATGCTGAAGGCTGTAATTTTTTGCCTGTAAGTCTTTATCCTTCTGCCCCCCCGGCCCCCCCCCCCCCCCCCCCCCCAAAATAAAAGGAAATTAATACATATGTTAAAATGGTGAATGTTGGCACTTTAATTGAAGTCTATTTCATCTCATCAGTAGTGGTGCAGACTGGCATGCTATAATCCTGTTTACTCTGAACCTTTCTTGACAGACTCCTCACAGGGATTACAAGAAATAAGGAGCCTCTGGCTTTCCAAAAATCCAGTAAGAACCAGTGACTCTGGTCACAGGCACTTTCGTCTCACCCACCCTATGAAATTTCTAAAACCCACTGATTTTAAGAGAATTAACTTTGTTATTAAAAAAATAATTTCTAATCAGTCATAGTTCAGCATGACTGTTGGTCCCATTAAATCCCACTTCCTGGTAGACTCAGGTTTGATCTTTTCTTCTTCAGGAATAAAACTGTGCCAACCACAGGTGGTGAGTTTGCATATGAGGGATCTATCTGCTGTAAGAAACCTAAGAACAGAGAGGTATTTGCATAGTCACCTTCTAACAGCTTTCTATATACTTGCAGGCAGGTGGCTGGAAACATGAGCATTCAAATTTATCTGCATGGCCAGGTTGTAAAAAAATGCAGGTGTAGATTTTTTTGGAAGTCTGACTTGAAACACACCATGCTTAGCTCCTCAAAACGCACTTTTTCCTCCCTATTTAGAATTCTGAGACTGTATCCCCTTAACAAAACAGGCTAGAAAAGCTAAACTGAACGGGGTAAACGGAAAAATGAATACTCTCCCCTGGCACTTTCCCCCTCAACCTCACCACACGCACTCCTGCTCCAACCCAAGACACACACTGCCTTTCACTCGGGTGGAACTTGTTCTTCTTTGGCTTATGCTGTCTATTTAGCTCTTTTACAAACAAGTACAAGTGCAGAATCACAAAGAGCTTATGAGCCCATGTACTTCAGTACACACCTTAACTTGACAAGAACTAGTGAAATCATTTGATCTAGTAACAGACAAAAAGTTTAAGCATCACGTGCAGGTATTTTACTGAAAAGAAGCATTACAGGTAAGGGAGAAAAAGAAAAGGACTTTTTGCATGCATATATGCTTTTGAAGTACCATTTCTGGTTCTGAATTTCAGAAAATATGTATATATTCTTCTCCTAGTCATGAAACTATTTTACTTTTCTGTAGATCTGAGTACCTCAAACACCTTTTTTAACCAAATTATATAAATTACATTTGTTTTTCAATAACTGTATTTATTTTTTTACATATGGTTTAATTTACAGCATGGTCCACACTGTTCTTTGGTTTGTTTCTGTGGCATGTACATGTGCTATCTTTGAATACAAGGCCAAAGGTACAGTGCCAGCAGAAAAAGCTGAAGAAAACACCAGTACTTGAGGTAAGTACATTCCTCAGTGACCTAGAGAGATAACGTGGTGGGTCAAAAGGCCAATTGAAAGAACTCTTTCAAGGGATTAAGCAATGGACTGGTAAATTACAGATGTGCAAGATTCTGATGCCACAAAACATTTCTATGTAGTTTTATCACAGTAGTTTTAAACTAAATAATGGTGTATAAATATTCTGTGAAACCAGATTTCCAGAGTTAACAAAATGTACTAAGTAGGGAGAGCGCTCTGGAGATGGAGTGGTGCCAGAAGAGCACCAATGACCTCCTAACATACCTGAAGGGTCAGTAGCTAGCAACAAACTATACTGAATAGGTGTCCAACAGATGCACAATCTCTCTGGTACTTTTCCGTCACATATCAATTTTCCTCATACAGCATTCCTCATCCAAAACCTGCAACCCAGTGAAATGTGAAAATATTGGAGAAGTCAGTCTGATTTTTTAACTTATATGTTCACACAAATAAAAATCTGTCAGCGAAAGATTTCTAGGGAATTGAGATGGGCCATGTACACAGCAAAAACTGCTACACAAGGCCATATGTATTCATGCAGCTTTCGTTTTTAAGTCTAGCTGATAGAGAAAACACAAATGGTAAGAGATTGCATTTGATTATGCAGAAGTCAATTTGAAGCAAAAAATTTATGAAACATATCCATCTTACACTGCAAAAAATGTGTTTAAAATGTAAGGGATACAGAAGGGTGGGGCACAGCTGCTGTACTATACAGCACTGGTTTTGCTTGATGGGGACTTTGTTTAGCATCACTGGCTGAATAAAATCTTCATGCAAATATATATTTTGCCAGCCTGGTATGTCTCATTGCCATCACCACATTAGGTAAGACAATCAGAATGTCAAAGCAATTTTTGTTCTTTGTTTATAACAAAAGTTTGGTTTGTTGCTTAACTTATCAATATTAACTAATTAATTCTCGAGGCACTGACACTGGGAATAAACATGCCTGTAATCAAACCACTACCATTGCTCTTGGTCATGGACTATTATGCACACGTCTGAATCTAGATCAAAACTCAGATTCCTTAATTGTATTATTTTTATCATTCTCCTAAAAGTTACTAAAAAATCCTTTAAGACCTGGAAGCTACACCTCAAAGACCTATAATCTGTGAATAAACAAACCAGTGAAGTAGGCTTTGAAAATACCTGCTTTCTAAACAATTTAGAAAAAACTGTCCTGCACTAACAGTCTCTGCCTACCACACATGTTGTAGGGTTTAGCCCCAGCTGACAACTAAGTACTGCACAGCCACCTGCTCATTGCCCCACTGGTGGGATGGGGGAGAGAATTGGAAGGGTGAAAATGAGAAAACTTGTGGGTTGAGATCAGAACACTTTAATAATTAAAATAAACCAATAACAACAACAATAATAATATAATGAAAAAAATAAATAATGAGAGAGAGAGAGAGGCAAAACCGGGGGGGGGGGGGGGGAGTAAACAACCAAAACAAACAACCACACAAGTGATGCAACTGCTCACCACCCACCGACCCAACACCACCGGTCCCAGAACCACAATCGCTCCACCCCTGGGCCAACTCCCCCAGTTAATATACTGGTCATGACATCATATGGTATGGATATCCCATTGACCAGACCTGGCTGTGGCCCCCTCCTCTTCCAGCTTCTCATGCACCCGGCAGAGCATGGGAAGCTGGAAAGGTTCCTAATTAGTATAGGCGCTGCTTAGCGACCCATAGCCGCTACTTAACAACAGTTAAAACATCAGTGTGCCATCAGCACTCTACCAGATACAGTGAAGAAAATTATCTGTATCCCAGCCAAAACCATCACAATGCATAATTTACTTTGAAAATCTCCATGTCCTTTCAGATCTACCCCAGTTCCTGATACCAGCTGAGCTGCTCGTATTAAAGGCTCTAGGTGTGAGACAAATGCTTTATCCCCTTAGGCCACCATGCACCAAACTGCCTAATTCTGTGATTGGTCAATGGCCAGTTAAGGCTTTGGCTAAACAGAACATTTTAAACTTTGATCACCTTTGAAGTGTTGTTAAGACACCAAAGATTGGCAGCATGCCCATCTCTTTCCCCCACTGCTCCCGAATCGGATATGTAGTGCCAAGGAACCCAGCTGCCCGGCTAATCCCTTTTGGGCCAGCAGAAAAACACGCGGGGCTGGAGGAGCTGGCACTCTGTGGAATTAGTTACACTAGTGGAAAGGAAGAATAAATACTGTGAATTTAGAGCGATAACTTTGGGCCCCACTTTGCTCAGAGGTAACTGACAACATTACCAGCAAGGCAGCAGCAAATTAGACACTGTGATTTCCCAGATGGTGCTGCACCTTTACACAATAAATATCACAACATAAACTGCTAGTTTTCTTTTACCCTTCAGGAAGGTAATGTTAAGGTTCTTTCAGGGGCCTCACTGCTAGAAACAACCTGGAGAGAAATCTTCGGCAAACAGTTACAACATGCAGAGTTGTCACTTAATTACATGCTCGAGTTACGCTACATACTGAGTGGCACTAATTGCACTGAAACTGGAATACTACTACCACATAGCTCAGCTACAATTTCATTTGTGTACAGTGTTGTTGAGTAATTTCAGTGTCACTAAATGTTGGGTTGTCAAGGTGTGGATTTCCTAACAGAGCTGTACCTAATACAGTAAAGGCCAAGATCATGGAGAAGTATGTCTCATCGTGGAGAAAAACCTAGCCATTATCTGTAAATGCAAGACTAGTAACTCATTGTGTAGACCCCCTGAATCTGGCATTCTCTCGTTTTACCAGTGTATTTCATGATTTCGTGGAAAACAAAGCACAGTCTGGGCAAGATCACTGGTGTGTCTTTTCATTGTCAAAATAAAATAGTGGTTTTCAGGAAATGCTTTTTAATTTCTTCTTCATGCACAATAAAAAGCTATTTGAAAGACAAAAGGGAAGAGAACACTGAAACAAAGAAGTGTAGTAACCCTGAAGGAAAGGGAAAACATAGGGGAAGAAAGATGGTAATGAAATTAGAGACACATCTTGGAGACTCTGTAGAAGGGAGAGCAAAGGACACCATAGGTGACAGAAAGAAGGACCAAGAAAAGAATGCCAAAGATGGCTGAGAAAAAACAAGAAATAAAAGGGAACAGGGAAGAGAAGGTGGTTGCAATGGGACAGGTACGAGGTTCCTGATGCAGTGAAGATGCTGAAGAAAAAGGAGGAGAGAAGACTTGCTGGAGGAATATGTAAAGCTATCCCCCAGCTTTGTCTTTACCACTCACGTGTTGTCTAACTGGAAGACATTCATTAAACATTCTTATTTTCTTTGTTACAAAAGGAGAAATAGTTAATATACAAGTGTTCAGCCTGTCTGAAGAAGAAGAAATCTGTGTGGTCCCTCTAACTTATCAGGCAAATCAGAAGCAGAGGTGCAGAACCTGGCTTACTTCACTTGAATTACCTGGAAGAAGGAGAACCTTTTCCTCTGAAATTAATCGATGGATATAATTCAGCATTTTGCTGCCGTAAAAATATCAGAATTTAAGGCCTTTCTTGTTAACCTTGGCCTCAAGAAACAATTTGCTTCCCTTCACACATTACCATTCATTCCAAAGCACATCTAGAGTATATATAGGCATATGTATCTATACATATATAAAAAAATAAAATAGTGCCAATCTGCATCGATATAATAGTACCACATAGGCTTGAAAATAACAAACATTGTCTATATACAAGTATTAGTAGCAGAACAAGAAAAAAAAAAATCAAACATAGTAACCAGGCAGAAAGTCACCTGCCAAAAATCTCCCATCTCCATGCTCTAACTCTTAAAAGATAAGGTGAAAAAATGTAGGTACCTGTATTCTTTTAGGGACAGATAAAAGGGGTATTACTGCAAAGTCTTTATATGTAGGAGTATACTAACAAAAATAGGTATGAAATGCTCAAGGTCCTCCATTTCAAAAAGTTCAGAAAATCCTTTCTTTTTGCTCTTGGCTCTTCAAGAGAATCCTTTTCAGCACTCATTAAAATGCACTTTTGAAATTTAATGGCTGATCAAAAAGCATGGTTTTCTCTCCTCAGAATGAAATAGGTTTGCCTGGCTTTAGAACTCACCTTTCAGAAGCATTAAAAAGGTTATTACTAATGTTTTGGACAGTATATCTGAAAAAAAGTGATAACTGGTTAGTTCTAAATCTTCCAAAAAAACTTCAGTAAAACCAGGACTATCATAGTGAAATTTTAGAACACTGAGTACCAAAGTGCACCACAGACATTCAGCATCTCCGAAAATTGAGAGGATACTTTTGTTCAAATAGGTTTGTGTTGCACTTAATGTTTCTTTCCTTTTCAAATGCAAGATGTATACAAAAATAACTGACAAAACTCAAACATGAAGCAGTAGAGTTGGGTTTGCTTTTTTTTTTGTTTGATTTAGGTTTGTTTGGGCTTTTTTTATGGCAAGCCATGATCATAAAGGGAAACTGGGTTCTGTTTACAGAAAAGTTTTTGCTAAAGTGTTAAGCAAGAACCGATAGCTATACTACCTTTTCCTACTTTTCGGACAAACAAACAGCAATTTATATTCTTCAGTTGTCTTCAGGAGCTAACAAACAAAGTAAAGCAACAATTCAATCATATCGCTTTTTCAGTAATTGACTAGACCCATGGTTGATTTAATACCTCTGAAAAACCAGAATGCAAGAACATGCATATTTTAAGAGCATCTGACACTGGCTCTCAATGGGACATTATTTACCAGTTCTGTCAGGATGCTATTATGTTGCCTGTACATGCTAATACAAACTTGTTTCATTGAAAGCACAATCTGGCTTTGGGAAAATCTACTGCAAACTAATGGTTCCCTTGATTAATACTAGCTCTAGTGTAAGCTGCAAACGAGCAAAAATAATAATGAATTACCACCATCCACAGAACCAGTCATTAAGGAGAAAAGCAGTGCATTACACACAGTAATATAGAGATAATGTTATCAAAACAGTTGATGCAGTGGCGCATTTTAGACTCTTTATCCACATTCTATTCTTCTTATCTGCCGTTCCTTAATGTAACTTAATGAACACAGTAAGTTTAAGATGAAACACTAGACAGATTTTTCTGCTAATTACAGTCACTTCACTAGCAGAAAGTGTCATGTGACAAAAAGGTTTACAGAAGGTTTACTTACTAGGAGATTCATAAGTAACTGTATTCATCGAAACCAACATTATGTAGTGGTAGTAAAACAAGGTGCATGTCTGAAATATTTCTAAGAAAGAAACATTCAAACTAGAATAAAGACTCACATATACTTATATAACTCCTTCAGTGTTGTTTAATGATGGAGGTCTGACGCCAAAAGACCTGCATACTGCTTGCATCTCTTACATTGAATTTCTGTGAGACTATTCTCATAAACCATTTGCACAAGTCAGTCAATCTAATTTCCACCTGAATCCATTTTAGGAGCTCTTACAAGCTGAAGACTCACAGAAATATTCAGATCATTCACTTACCAACATCACTCAAATTGCTGAAATTGGTTGCCTAGAATCATCTGTTCCTAAGCACTCCAAAGCAATCCACGTCATCATATGCACATCACAACTATCTATCATACTTCAGAAACTAATTTCTTCCAAGACCTGATCTTTTAAGGAAATCTGGGCATGTCAAACTACTTCACGATACTCTAAGTTCACAACAAGCAATAAATGGTACTGAAATTTTCCATCTTCCTTATGGCAGGACATATAAAATGTAGGACTTACTCTCCCTCATATCAAAGACTCTTTAAATGTGATGCGGGGATAGGATGAGCTGAGAGGCAATGGTACCTGCAACTTCAGTGTCAGCCCCATCTGCAGACTGCCTTAAAGATGGGCTGGGTCAGGTCAGTCTATGAACTTTATCTGCGCCACACCTCTGTAAGGGTTAACTTTAGGAGAGCATGCCTGGACTCAGTCCTAGGAGGCTGCTTCCAGTGCAGCTCCCTTCCATCTACACCCTGCTATTAGAGGATCACCAAAAATTGAACTTAGTAAATTTGCTTCAAAATCGTAAATAAAACCAGCACGCTCAGAAAGTGAGTGTATTCTCTAATGGCTAAATAACCTCAAAGGGTTCTGTACACAGTATGATAAAACAAAGCGACAGAGAAATCACACTTGATGTCCTAGTATTTGGTTTCATTCAAGCTACACAAAGTATAATTAATGCGAGAGAAAATTAAATGTCACCTGCATTACTGTTGCCATGATTATGTGAGCCCAAAATGTTATTTAATAACTATATCTCCTCTTCTTTCCTCTCACTAAAATGTATATTTGGATTTGAAGTTCAGAACATAAAGTATCAAGAAATTCCAGCCAGGATATTTTTCTCTTTTTGGATACAGATGGTCTTTCTGAACAGGTTGCTTCTTCCCTACTATGGATATGGAGACACATTCCAGATAAAGTATCTTATAGAATATCAAATTGTGATGGTTGACAGTTTATTTTTACATTATTTGGATGGCCATTTAGTTTTATTTACTTAATTTATCAACTCAAAAGAAACAATGACACAGAAAGCCACATTGGGAATTATCAAGCAAATAAAATTACACTTGAATTAACAAGCTGAAATTAGCTAAGTGATTTGTTGTGCAGCTAATCATCCTTGATGAAATCAGCTTACACTTTTTTCTTAGCCTCCAAACCATTATCTCCACTACAATACTACATACTGGGAATTTGCTGGATCCTGTGCACAACCACAAATGCATCTGAGAGTCCCACTTTCACTGGGTGGTTGGTCGAACTTATCTGAGTCACAGCAACAGGAATCTGGAAGACAAAACAGGAAGACATGCATGAAGTATTGAAGTAAAATAACTCAGACTAAAAATAACAGCAATGCCATAATGAATATTTAACCAGTGTAAATAAATAGCCCTAAATAAATATTTTATACAATACAGCATAATATGACTAAGGATTTATTGAAGACTTAAATTGTTTTTGATTTTTATTTTACCCCAGTTTGCTTTGCTTCTTATATAACAATATTCACACCAATACTTAGAGGTGGAACAATTGTTAGTGATGACACAGAAAAGGACAGTAATTTTCAGTAATTTATTTCTCCCAGTTGAAGATGAAGTGGGATGATGTGCTAGCATCAGAGAAGGAGAAGGAGGCAATACCTCTTCTCTACTACTGAAGACACAAACTGTAAAAGTTCAGCTTGGGATGACCATTTTAAAAGCTTATGGCTCATTTAACTTGCACCAAAAACTGAAGTGCTATCTGAAGCTAACTCTGGTCTGATGATATTTATGTTTCATATGTATTAGAATAGCAGAGAAATTATCAATGTCATGGAAAATGTGGAGGAAGCCAGATGCTCACTTGCCAATACCTAGAGGAAGAAATAAAAAGACTTAGCCATAGACCAGTCCAGCTTTCCATAACTGAGGTGTTGATGCTGGGCAACATGGTTGTATGAAAATAGGTGTCAAGTTTGATTTAATTCTTTGAGCAAGATTGAAGCCTTGGCTGATATTTGTATAGATGTAATAGCTTTAGAATTTTGTAAAGTGTTTGACTTAGTGACATTTAGCATTTATACAATATTAGTATCTGATTACAAACAGCAGTCATCACTAAAGAAGCAGCTCAGACTGTGTGTCTTTACAATATACCTTCCTTCTCCAGACATCAGACCTAGTATTCAAAAGTTTTATCAAAGACTGGGAAGGAAACATAAATTTACTGCCTAGCAGTTCTGCAGATGACACTAGTAGAGTAAAAATAATGAAATGCTGGGATCAATTAGCAAAGTTAGACCTTGGAAATATTGCAAAGTTACTCAGAGAACAACTCAGAGAACAATGACTGCAAGGTAGAGGTTTGAGGACCATGTTCTAGAAAGGAGCAGTTCTGGAAGGAATCTCAGTGTGGTAGTGGATGAACAACTTCAGCTGTCATAAGGGACATGTCAGCAAGAAAGCTTAATTGATGTGATATTTGGTTACACAAACAGTGGAAAAAGCCTAGGAGTGGGCTGGCCATTTCACTTGTATCTGCACATTAGATCATTGCTGAAATGTTATACCAGTTTGGGAGGATCTATTTCTTTAAAAGATGCTGAAAATTTAAGAGAAGGAAGATGAAAAGAGTAATAAAAATATGTTGAAAACGTTTTCAGTTCTCAAATGCCATTAAGAGAAGAGTTAAATGCCTCTATCTGTTTGGCTTCTCAAAGGGAAAACAGAAAGCTGGCTGGATTACCATAAACAAGTACTGCCATAGGGAGAAATTACTCAGGGGCTAAAGAGTTTTTTCATCTAGCACAGAAAGATGTAACCAGAAGATGGAAGCTGCAGACAGATACCTTCAAAGTAGAATAAGACACGTTTCTATGATTGAATGTTATTAACTACTGGGATAAACTACCAAGGGAAATTATGATTCTCTACCCATTGCTGCTTTCAGATCACAGTTGGATATCTTATTTTTCAAAGTTGGCCTTCAGTTAACCACAAAATACTGGGCTGAAGACAGATGAAACTTGATCAAGTGTAAGAAACTGAGATACAAGGTGCTAGCTGAGCTGATCTAAGAGTCTGCTCTGGCTTTACCTGTGTAAAACTACCAAAATTACACTGTTGGCCAGTGCTTGTCACATAGCAGAAAAATGCCAAAGTAAAAAGCTGGTTACACATCCGGTGAATGAGGATTCAGTATTGTCTCCATGTCAATGAATGGCATGACTTGAGTTGAATGTCAGTAGTCATTCTTCTCCTTGTTCCCACAATATCATTTAGCTGTGTTTTTTCCTAATTACACTGGTATCTGTCAAGGAGAAGTTAAATTTGAGAATATTAATAGAAAAAGTGAGCTCTGGTGAATTAAAGTGTGTCATAAATTTCCATTTCTTTCACTTGATTTAGTGACTGGTTTGGCTGGTTTACTTAGGGGTTCTTGCATACATGATTTGCTTTGGTGTAACAAAAGGAATTATGTTGAACGAACACGAAAAACAGAAGTAGCTTGGAAATACCGCTAGTAATACATCAGTTTAAATTCAGCTTATATCAGCTTAGTGCTGATGCAGTTATTGGAGAATATGACATAAGAAGGCTGAAAGCCATATTTTCAGTCTTCAAAACAAAAGACTCAATGAGGTCAGAAATAAGTCTATAAACTTTCTCCTGTGTGAAAGTATAAACAAAATCAGGGAATGATTCACAGTCTCAGAATATTGTGGAGAAAATCTTATATTAACTATCAAGGAAACTGTCTTAGCAGATTTTGAGGAGGATACTCTAGAGAAGCTATTGAAAATCAAGTTAGAAAAAGCACCAATGAGGACACAATGACTATTTCTCTTCCAAGCTAGAGAGGAAACACAGCAGATGAAGAAAGAAATCAGAGTTTTATGGACACAAAATGTAGTTGGAATTGGAATTATGAGTGTGTGACCAACAAAATATGCTGGCAAAATTGGCAGCTCAAGGCACAAATTATGGCTGATACATGAAAAGGATTATACTCATTTTTATGTGTGAATGCAAACCAGGAGAAGTTGCGTGAAGGTCTCCTTGAATAAGCCTCTTTAATATTAAGTCTAGTGCTGTATCATGTGTTTTTTCTGAATTTGTCAACAACTGAACAATTTGCATCTTTCTATCAAAAATTTTAAATTATGCTAACAACAAACTAATATCTCTTTTTTTTTCTCCCCCCCGGCAGAGGGGATGGGTTCTTGCAGTACAAATATCACAAGTTGTTTGTTAGAAGTTTCTTTTTGGTTTTGGGTTTTTTGTTTGTTTTGTTTTGTTTGTTTGTTTTCTGAAAATAAATTTATTTTCATTACAACTTGGTTCAGAGCATGAAAATAACTTTCAGTTTTACTGTTTAATAAAAATTATGAATAACTCAGTGATATCTGGTACTGAAATAGGACGCAGTAGCCATGTTGAATAGAAACTACAAACAAAAACTTCAGCAGAAATTAAAAAAATTTTATAGAAGAAGTATCTCACTAGATTTTGCCAAAATCCATGCAGGTGTCCACTCTCTTGTGCTGGGAATTCAAGTGAGAGTGAAGAACTTGCAGAGTCATTTTCTAAAACTAGTAAGAAAGTTGTAGTAGGGTCCGGTCTAACAGACTGGCAGCTTTGAGAAGCAGCCAACATTTTGGATATATATTTTAGAAACAGGGAACTGTTTGTGTAAAGTGAGGAAATAATAAATTAAGTTAGTATAGCCAGCTCCTCAAACTGAGGTACAGCCTGTGTCAAAAAATTAGGCGTACAGACAGAAATGCAGTCAAAATCAAAGGTATTCCATGATCCAGGAAAACTTTTCTTCTCTTGAAAAACTACAATGTTATTAAATCTGCATTTACAAATACATATGTTTATTTTTAAAGTGTGCGATAGTCATTTTACAGAACTGAATATTTCAGTTACTCGATGATGAGTGTACTGGGTGTCAGTTGATAGGTAAACTCTTTTGAATGAGATGTCAAGATCAAATGGGCTTTTATCATATGATGGCCTGTTAGGAAATGTGCCCTTTTAACAGAAGGCTTGTAGAAAATTATAAAATAATTTATTGAAAATTACAATGAAACATAGGTAACAAGCAGAGAGCCAGTGTTATGAATTCCTCAAATGAATGGCAAGATACGTCATGACAGGCTGACATGTTAAACAGTTGAACAGTAAGCTAGGAAAGTGCAAGTGGTTGCTCGTGGTTGGCAGGGGTTTTATGGAAATCCATTCAGAGGATGGATTTTAACTAGAATAATTCCAAAATGTATGTTAGCTCTACCATAGACAATATGAACTCTTGTGTTGCACAAGTCACCAGTGTATGAATAAGCTTCCCAAATGCACGTCAGCACTGGGCCATTGACATCTATATTTTGGATTATGTACTTCAACAACAGGGAGAAAGATATTTAGAATTCATGCTGATTTCTATTAATCATTGGGAAGAGTAATGTAGACAGTATTTTTCATCAAAGAGTTCTCAAGCTTTATTCTTTTCAACTTACTCTGAGAACATGTCAGAGTCTTGCCCTTCAAAAGAGAATAAAATAATGGCCTCTGACCTTATTCTGAAGGAGACGGTAAGCAGGGTGTAATTACTGCCCCACTTCAAAACTGAGTCAAAGATAAGAGCCAGAGTATGCTGCAGAATAATGATTAGGAACACAACAGTACTTATATAGGATTTTAATTGCCAGTTTCCAAAATAGTTACTAGTTACTCTACAGACCAAACTGCATGAAACTTAATCAGGAATTTTAAGTTGCACTAACTGATCACCTCACAAAATCAAAGATCCTTTTTCCATGTTAATATTTTTTTGTAATAATAACAGAGGCAAGAAATGCCAGGAATGTATAAAGTAGGCAGAATGTCCATTAATATTGTGCATTTATTTTTTTTTTTTTAGTTTTTGGGAAACAATCACAAGGTTTGGAGTCTTGTTAATGAAAATGGAATATTTTCCACTATGCATAGCAGAAGCATCAGTTTTATCTAGCTGCTACTACTTAATCAATTCAATTCAATTCTGCCTTCTTTCACAGTAGAAAGAAAATCTACTACAAGCCTCTTTTAGAATTATTTTCCAACTTCACATATTGCCAATTTGAACGAGCATTTCAACTTTAATAATGGTTGCTGGATAACTACATAAATAGAGAGTCATTACTATTTAAATGAACAAAGGAAGTCTTCAAGCCAATGAAATTAAGAAAAATATCCTAAATCATTAACAAAACCTTTGGTACCTTTGCCTAATTTGTTCTGTATTAATCATGGACAGAAAAAGAAACCAAATGTTACACTAAGGAACATTAGCTATAAGCACTAATGGGAAAAGACTATATAGAATATCTATTTTGTTCAAAAAGAAATAAAGCCCTCGAGAATTGAAGTTCTGTGAAATTTAGAACATAAGAAATGAGTATTCACTACTAATACATACAAAAGTGTGCCTTTGCAGAAAGTTTTCTTTATTACTATGTTCTGTTGGCTAGTTTGCATTGTAATGTATTTCATACATGGTAGAGGTGTACCAGTAAAATTTTCCTGCCAGCTGATGTTTCCTGACATATTGACCATTTGCCATGATATTTAAAATGGAAGGTGTATGCACTGTAAGCAAACTAAACTGGTAAAGAAATAAATATTTTACTTGCTATAGGACCTTGCTGTATTTAAAATTGTTTTTACACTTTGAAAACTTGGCTGTACAGCTTCTTCTCCTACCCTTTAACTCTTTGATTAACTATTCTGATGTCTCCAGATTTCACTATCCTGGTGGTTCAGATCCTTTTCTAAATTTTTATTTGCTTAGCATCTATTTGGGATTTTGGATAACAATTGTGCATTTCAGACTATTCCTATTGGGCAAACAACAGAACACAGAAGACTGGGCAGAACAGCTCCTTTGATACTCAGCAAATCCCAGCCAAGATCCTGCATTGGTGGTCAACACCAGGTTTACCAGGTAGCAAAAATGATGTGGGAGAAGGAAGGATATGAAAAAGGATATGAAAAATTTCAAATGGTTTGAATAAATAGGAAATAAAAGGTAAAATTTACCTGAATTGCTTAGGACATAAAAGTCTTTATTTTAGCTCCCACAAATGTATAAAGTTATTTTAAAAGTGGATTCTTCAAGATAAACTCCTATTGTAACTAATACAAACCCCCCGTGGGATGCTTTATAAAGTTACTTGCAACTTGTCTGCTGCATTTCTTACGTGGTGTTACAGCTCGGAGGCTTTCAATGACAATGCAAAGAAGACCTCACAGGTTTGCCATACATCACTGTCATTTTTGATGAACTGTGATGCTCAATTGAAATGGCACCAGAAAGATGGTAGAAATCTTGTGCAACTTTTACTCATGCTAGTGAGCACTCACACAAATAATCTTGCTGGAGTTAATGGGGCCCCTGACAACATGACTCACCAGCAAGAGAAATGGGTCCAGAAGGAAGGACTTCCTCAGATGGCAATAGATTCAGTACTGGAAGGTGAATCAGTACCTAGCCAGAATTTTACGCAATGGAGTCAAGTTTAAATTTACAAGTGTCTCATTTTTTCTTTTCAGACAACTTGTGTCTGATCAGTGATTGGAAATTTTATTCAATTTTTGTCATTTAGGTGAAAAGCTGGGGTAGTTTTAATGGAGTAAGACAGGCTGCAAATAAAGACCGTAGTCTTCTGGAAATCTCAGCCTCCAAATTCATTCCCCAAGCAATTATCAATGGAATACACTAGTAGTAACATTCTAAGACTTTACAAAAATCTTTTGTCGAAAGATTTACAGACCACTAGTGTGTTACTATTACCACTTTAAAAAGTCTCTTTCCTTAACTACGTGCAATAGTTCTATAGTGATGTTTGGTAATTCCATTCAGGACAAGAATAACTCGTGACAGGGGATTTCAAAGATTCAGCAGTGGAAAAATTGCAAATTATCCCATTTGTAAATTCCAACTCTTTTTTGTCTCAGGATTAATGAAAAGAATATTAATAATTCCTCCCTACAAAAGCACTGTGGTTCTGGAGGAAGCTTCCAGGGGTGCAGTGAGAGCAAGCATCCTAAGCCATCATAGCACAGAACTTCTTTACCCACAGATTAAATGACAAAGTTGCACGCAATTCTAGGGAACCACATGTGATTAATGTGGCCCATTTCCTCCTGTCTTCCTAAGTGAATAAAGTATTCCACTGCCTGGCATTCTGCATCATTGTTCACATTTATGCAAAATGAATGCAAGATACTATCTATTTAGAGCAACAGCTTCTATCACCCATAATAAAGGCATTTTGCACAGGGCTGGACAGTAACAGACAGGGCAGAGCATCTCATAACCAAGAACCATAGTCTCCTGAAAATGTCACCACTTTAATGTCAGAATGCTTATATAGTTCTTGCCAGATTTATCTTAAAATTACAAACTTAAGTGGTGTCCGTCCACACTTCTCTGGGTCTTGAAGGCAAGAACTTCTCTGCAGTCTTCTAAAAGATTGTTTTTTCTTTAAAAAGGTTTCAATGGCAGGAGATAAACTGTGGTGCACACTCCTTTGATCAAACACAGGCTCCCTTGTGCTAAGCAGAGCAAAGCTTTCATGAAGCTGGAGTCAAAATGCAAATAAACTGCATTTTCATAGATTAAGACTACTAACCTGTACAAAACATTCAGAAATAGAGCCAAAGCAGACCTTGCATCAGCATATCTTTTATAAGATAAGGAAAGCCAGGTACATGAGCATACCAGGAGTTTCTTGTGTCTCTAAAACTAATCCAGTAAGAGCATCCTGCATCAATCCTGTTTGCAAGGCACAAAGACATCTAAGGTGAAGATATGACTGCTGCTAGTAGAATAACCCAGATCCTCACTAGCTTTCTAATGAAGGGTAGAGGAGTACTATTATTTCTGCTTTGTTCAGGTACATGGCTTCAACACAGGCATGAAAAACGAGCCTGAAGGCTCGCAACTGGTCTGTAGCAAAGACAGAAGAGAACCCAGATTTCTCCAAGTCTGGACAATCAGTCATATCACTGAATACATTTTTTTTAATATAAGGATAACAGAAAGATGTATATCTTGAAGATAAAGTCACTCTTTGCATGCTAAACTGAGATTAAAATAACCCAAAAAAGAAAGTATTATTTTCCCTAGAGATTTGAGATTGTCTACCTTCTGACTCCCATTTGCATGAAATTCAACTGGAGGTATAGCCTCTAGGCTATGGCCTCCAGGACTCTAGCAACAATAGCAAGGAAAAAACACATCATCTAAAGTAAGGACTGAAATTCTGGAACACTTGAAGAATGCAAAAGAGCCCAACCAAGACAACACCACATTGGTGCGATGAAGGCAAACCAAATGGCCTCAATAAAGCCAGTGTTATCACCAAATAGATAAAAAAACTCCCAGAGCTAGAGATACAAATCAGTTTTTTCTTATTTGAAAAAGATGAACTTTGAAATACGTCAGCTGCCAAGAAATCATAGCTGCAGGAAGAAAGTGACCTTTTAACACTAACCACTGATTCTAGAGTATTTTCACAGGCCCAAATTAGGTGACTAATTGAGCAAATTAGACACTATCTTTCAAAACCCAAGAGGAATTTACTAAACAATCAAGAATTTACTAAACACTGAACACAAAACCACTAAAATAAGGCCAGTTGAAATCCAGGAGTAGCACATCTGAGCCACGTTGATGGTTTTCAAGTCCATCACGTGAACATCACTTTTACAATAAAATGTCATTTTTAGCAAAATGACAGCATAATGGTCTTATAAGCAATATAATGAAATGACCTTATATAACTGACTTTCAAATATCACACATACACACACATAGTCGCACACACCCCACACCCCCCATATAGGGAAATTCCTGGCAGATATGAAGTAATCTGTCTACTTAAATGACAATTTTTAGACCCAACTTACTTCTTTGTAGCCGAAAATGATACGCCCATCATTGAGAAGAGTGGCCTGAAAAGTGAAACTGCCCAGGTTGTAATTATCCTGCAGATGTACATGGTCCCACTGGACAACTAGTGCTGTGCCTGTGAACCCCAGAGTGGGAGTAGAGAGGCAAAGGGAAGAAAAAAATGTGAGAAAAATATTAACTGACTGTAGAAACAGTGCTTAACTGCAGTTACTTGAAACAAGAGCAGTGATTTGTCTCTTTTTAGCAACTTTCAGTTCAGTATCTTGAAATGCCAAAGATCTTACAAATAAGTTGCAACTGAAATCCTCTAAAGGTACACACCACAGTGCCACAAATAACTACCTCAACTACTCGCACAAAAGTCTGCTAAAGCAAAAGTGGTCAAGTAACTTGTTTGGAACTGCACACGGAGTCTCTACAACAATCACTACAGGTAGGATCCAGCACTCAGAGGTCATGTGTGCTACCAAAACCACTGCTTTGCAATGGCTTTTTTTATACTATATACATATACCCTGATGACTTTGAAATATGAAGTGCTAATAGCATTACCTGTTTACTAAAAGTTATTATTTGAGGAATTCAGATTCTTCCATTAACTGTGCATTAATATAAATAGCATTAATTTTTTTTCTGCCTGGTGTAAGCCCTTGCTGAAGTTCTGCAAGTTGAAAAATATTAGGTGTAGGCAATAAATAAATGTAGTTTAAATTAAAAGCACTAAGAATTCATAGATGGGGTAAATATTGAGTCTGGTGTGCAGAGATTTAGTTGCAAGAAGCTTGTTAGTATTCACTTGAGTTCTCTCTCTGAATATCCACTTACTGCGCTAAAAACATACCCCAAGCTACTTGCATACCCTGTGAGCATGTTTTATAGATGTTGAGGGTTGTAGATACATTGAAGCAGCTTGGCTGAAAGACTCTTACCACCAAAACTGTGTTTACTGAAAATGACTTTTTTGTCTTTATATGTCTCTCTCAACATACTTCTCTCTTTGGCACTAATGGGAGTTGTGTGTTTTGATTCACAGCACTTTAATTTCATTTCTTCCTGAAGAGTTCAAGGTGGGTCAGTATGCATCCACCTCAATGCATCTTGAAACATCTTTTGTCACAGATGTTCTGTGCTGTAACTTTCATTACACTCATCTTGCATGAAACTCTGAGCATGCAAATTTTTGGTGCAGACTGCACTAAGTCCACCACATTATTGTCCCATGTATCTTTCATGAGGCTGCTACAGGCTCATTAATTGTGCACACAGTGCATTTTTCCTTCTGTGACCACATTCATTAACTGCTTTCTGAATATTTATTTGAATCTATTAAATTTCATGTTAAATTAATTTAAAGGGACTTTAAAAATTACCAGAGCAAAGATAGCCAGAACTTCTTATAGTCATCCTTCGAGTACCTCAGTTCTGTGTGCATCTCAGAACCCCAAGCTAACGTGGAAGTCAGCTGCCTCCAAAACAGTCTTCCCATTCCCAGGGCCTTTATGTAGATTTCATGTGTACCGAAGCTCCTTGCAGTTAGCTCCACAAGTGAGACTTGGATGGGTCACCATACTCTGCTTGCTCACTACAGATGGCACTCTAAAGCAGCACACTTACCCAGGGGGATAAAACAAGGATGAATAGGAAATAAAGAGCTGAAGGTACAATTTGCTCAGTTCCCTTTTATTTGGACTAAGACAGCAAATTCTTTGTCCTAAAGCACATGGGGTCCAAAAGACTGTGATGCCTTACACATGAGGGATCAAAAATCTCACAGAAGTATTCAACCTTGTTATGACAGCAATGTGATACAGCCTGATAAACTTGGTGTGAAGACTGGAAGTCAGGAATACAATGAGAATGAGCAATGTCTTCCCCAGAATCCTCAGATTCTTTCAGTAAAGATGACAAATCTCAGGCCATAATGTCAAATAATTTATGAAATGAAAATAATAATTTTTTCTTTTTGAAAATTCTCCATGCAAGGAGTAGGATTTTCTCATATAAGTCTATTTTACTGGACTTTTAGCAAATAAAAGCTGCAAGTAATGCCTAGATTGAAAGGAAAGGCTGTGACTACGTGCAAAGGTTATAGGATACATTTTGATCTCTGATCTAATGAATAGAAATTAACACACCTGGTTGGAAACGTGACATATTTTTTTGACATGTTCATAACTTATGCTTAAATTCACTATGAATAATCATACAACAGACACAGGCTTATGCAGGACAATTTAAAACAATCATAGATCTTATGATATTAAGTCATGATACTAAACTCTCTGAGTTTTAATTTCAGAATCGACAGTCACTGCCATTGTATTTGATCACTAAAGGCCTGAGGTAAGGCACCAGACGCCTTTTAACCACATAGGTTATGTTTTAAAAACATTGATTATAACTGACTTCATGAGACAAATATCCACACATTCAAGGCCTTTGAAACGTCTCACAAAGCTTCAAGTATTACACTGCAGTTGGCCTTTTACCCTTTCAATATTTTGTACAAGAGACTGTTGAGAACTTGTGGTGTAGATGAGTGTATTGGATTCCAGTCCTGGGACTCCATGCATACTTAGTCATTGACAGGTTTATTAACCTTACACCTGCCCTGCTTCTGAGTATTCTTGCTATTGTATTCCACAAATGCTATTTTCATTTTAGCTAGCGGGTAGATGGTATTTACTCTATATATTTTGAAGTAACAGGAACTGGCACTTTTATACAAGACAGATTTTTCCTTTTAAAACTGATAAAGTATATTGCTAGTTTGAGTTTATGTACTTTAACATCCAGAAGATATCTGCCCAATTAGGAAAAAGCATTCATGACTCTAACTGTGCTCTAAATTCAGAACTCTTTATAGATGTCTAGCCACATGTTTTATACAGCCTGTGAGTTAAAAAAAAATAATTAAAAAATGTTCAGTTTTTCCTTCAAAAATAGTTATTTAGGAAAATATGAAGAGCCAAGGGACAAAGACACATTCATTTATGAAGGACTACTACATACCATTATCAAAGTATCTGACTGTTGAATTTCTCGACACACTGGGGTCAAAATTTGCCATTAAGGGTGCAATATATTGTGTAGCTGTTAGCATTCGATGCACAACTTCTCCAGTATATATGAAACCTACAATAAAAAAAGAATATAGAGACCATTTCAGTAACTTCTGAAAAGATTTAATAGAATGGCAGGTTGAACTAGGAGTTGCCAGAGTGTTAAAGGGTCATCTGAGAGAAATTAATCCCACCACCAATTTTATAGTGAATTAAGTAAGAATATGTCTGTGATGGCTTCCAGAGGAACAAGATCAAGATGAACAGTGGCACAATTATTTCAAGAAGCAAGTTTTCATACAAAAAGAAAAACAGAGCAAGCTCAAGGATGAATAACTCCAGTTATGGACAAAATGCAGATATACAGCATTTTCAGAATGAGCCATTTACCACAATGCATAGTACATAGTGCTTTCTATCCCTTCCAAAAATCTGCAACTTGTTTTGCTTTTGTGAGCTGTTACCTCTTCAAAAGTTAGCCTAACCCTTTTTTCATATTTCTAGAGATGCAGAGTAAGAAACTATTTCGGACAAGAAGGACAACCTTTAAAAAACAAAAACTGTCAGATGAGCAGTGGAACAGATAGGATTTTTCATGCCTATGAGCCAAGCGGCATTTCTGCTACATTCTCTGCAGTGTCAGGTCTCACTAGTTTATCTTATTCAACCCTGAATCCACTGTACTCAGATCCATAGTGGGCTGCTTCCACCCGAAGTGCTCACTCAAAACCTCTTACTTGTTTGGAACTGGAGTCCCTTCAAGGAAGAACAGTCATCTACAATCGGTATAATGATGCTGCAGTTTTCTTCAAAGCAAAACTTGGTGCATTTTAATGGCGGGAAACCCCTGCCATTTTAAACAAGAAATGGTTTACAAATAAACCTGTATGTTTAGCTTTGCCAACTCCACTTCAACTGACTAACAGGACTAACTTCTTTAGATGCCCCAACCTACAGCCTGACTTAACTCCCACTGCCCTCGAGTCAGTCTTTCCTTAAGTTCTGTTTTAGCTTTTGCCTTGCTAGTCAAAACTGACAAATCTTAAGTAGATTGGAGCTACACATAGATCTTCAAAACTCAGGTTTTCACATTACTTCTCCTCTTAAAGCGTTTACCAGATGGTGTCTTATGCTGAAGTATTCACTTTTTCTCCTTCTATTGATTTAATGAAGTATATTCTAACAGCAAACACCCCAATAACAAAGAAAATATTAGAGCTGGCTGATAATTTTCTAACAGAAAGAAATCTACTTGGAAGATGTCTCACAGACATTCAGTTCTTTACTGGCAAATGCTAGTACCCACTGTAAAAGTATTTGTGCTGTTTTGTGTTTTCTTTTCCTTCTTCAGTCATATTGAGACTCTCTCTTCCTCCACAACCCCTTTTACTATCATGTCCAAGAGGTCCTTTCTTCTCACATTTAGTGTCATCGCAATACAACACATAAGGAAGGAGCATATAAATCTATCCCTAAAAAATGATTGTGAAATTCCAGAACTAAACACAAACCCACAAAACTGGAATTACCCACAAGGTGGAAATGCAATTTTCTGCCCAACTCCAGGTAATATATGATATTAAAAAACTATTAGTGTGCAACCCCACTTTCTTAACAATAGTATCTCTATCCTAACTACTGTGAGATGAGAAAGGTTTGTTAAAAGGCTTGTTTCATATCATATAGGAAATCTCTGAAAGCATGAAGAAAGTAAGTTTCTGGAGTGCTTTAGGCATCCATCTACTCCTGTCCTCTTCTGAAACATGTTGGTAAATGCTTGCTAACTGTTCACAGGACTAGTTCTAGAAGTCATAAGTTGCTATAAATGAACAAACAAAAAAGGTGGTTCCTTGGACTGATTTTTCTGCATGGCTGCTAGCAGTTAAGATCAAGTACCATGAAGTCAACTCAAGTAGAGGTGATAGGAGACCTAAGAAAAAGCCAGGTGTGGAGAAAATACAACAAAAGATTCAGCTGGAAACGTTTAGCATTGACAAAGGGGTGAGCTAGGAACCTAGCTGCTTTTGCTTCATTTAAAACACACCTGTTTATTCAAACTATACAATATTTTAATATCTGGACACCTAACTACTAAATTAATTCTTAGGACTAAACTACAACTGTACTCTTTTGAGGGAGGGAGATTCTTTCAGTTAAATATCTAAATACAACTTTTCTCTTTTGCTAATTGATAGGGAGAAACAACAATTTAAAAAATAAATCTGCCCACACGTATTTACAAGTCATGTATAAACCTGAACTTTTGGAATATACAACTGTGGCTGTAATTTCACTCTATTACTCATCATTTTAGGACAGCCAATGGTCCTGCCAAAGTATAGTCCCTAAAATGCACTTTCATTATTTTCTATTTATTGCTGTCTGCTTCATAAATGCCATTCCCTTAAGGAGTATTCCCTCGTGCTTATTTAGACATTTTAAATAGGTATCATTTAATATAATATTTGTGCCATTTATCCCTATGGTCACATGCACACATATTTTAACACAATCTTTGGTGGGTCTATAACCTTGAAACCATTCCTCAAAAATATGCTGAAGACAGTATAAACAAAACCTTTGAATCCATATTAATGTATTACAATTAGCCTTAACACTTTAGTACTTATTCATCCCTTGCACAATGGTCCTATCTTTACACACAGTTTCCCTTTCATGCTTTCATCCCATTTACAGTATAAATGTCACCATTATAATTAATAATGAGGCAGATACAATAGGAAAAGAAAGGGCTTAATTGTGCTGGAACACATAACTAAGTAGATCAGCCCAGGTAATTAGTAACCACAGAGCGTATTTCCAAGTGTTTGCCGGATGCAGCTTTACTTTAGACAAAAATGGAAAGCAGGAGGTGGGTGATAGCTGGGAAGCAGGCAGGCCTTGCATGAAGATCATTCTAATGAGAACACCAGTCATGTATTGGAACAACTTGAAAAGAAATACAAAGTCATTTCAAATCATCCCAGAGATTCAAAGGCTGAAGCCACTTTTGAGCATGGACATTTTATCATTGTCACTACAACTTAAAGAAAGCAGCAAATGTAAAATTACCTTATTCCTGAATGGACTTCCACAGAAAATTGGCTTATGCTATCTGTGACCTAATTTTCTGACAGTGGTAAATGCCCATGGTTGATTCATTTAGTCAAGGAAGAATTTTCCAGACCTGCAATTTCCTGAACCACTTCGTCTCTCCTTTGTGGGAGGGGTTGGTAGAGCTCTTTTCCAAAACTCTCCACAAGTACTATACCTAGAAGCATAATATGCTCCTAAATACTAGAATGAAGGCAAATAGGAAAGAGAGCTCAGCATTTTGTAAGTTTTCTATGTGTATATAAATCTAACTAAATTAATGATGAACTAATACTAAAGCCACTTTTACATCAAGGAGGGTATACTCTAGTCCTCAGAGTGTACAAATGCATGCTTATACAAACAGAGGGAAAAACTATATATATCTATATATAACCACTTAAATATGAAATCATGTTTCCACTTGATGCAGGACCCTGACTTCATTTAAAAATGCATTTTACATCTGAATTTATCCCTTCCAAAATATGCTCCGTATCTGTTACATTTTAACATAGTAGATTTACATATAAGATTTAACATAGAAGTTTACAACAATCTGCACATAAGCTTTCTGTGGTTTCTTTTTTCTACTCATCTGTGCACAAACTCAGCACCACTTAGAAAGTTTTTTGACAATATTTGCCAAGTGTGCAGAATAACAGAATACAGGTTCAAAGCAGCACAGACAATGAGTCCTTTGAAGTTGGCACTGTGTCTATAAAGCTATGATAGGATACGGGATATGCAGGCAACATAAAAATGAAACATCTAAGCTGATAATGATCTTCTCCCTTCTAAGACCCTGCATGAACAGGTTACATAAACCTGAGCCTGATTTTATATATATGACATTATGATAAGCTGCATTAGCAGTTTAGCATTTAGCTGAATTAGAACAAAACCCACTTCAGATTATAATTTCATGTGTGATTTATGTTTAAATATCTGAGACAACTGGTTGGATGTTAAAAGCATAAAATTAAATACAAGGTTTAAATAAATTATACTTCTATGTGCTTGTGATGAGTAGGCTCCATTTTGAGAATATATATTTTAGATGCTGAGGACTTCTTCAAAGCTATTATGACAGCTCAGCTTTTACCTGTGTGGTAGGTTGACCTTTGCCAGCTGCCACATGCCATGCAGCTGCTCTCTCACTCCCCTTCCTCAACAGGACAGGGGACAAAATAAGATGAAAAAACTTGTGGGTGCAGATATAGACAGGGAGAACACTTGCCAATTACTGTCATGGGCAAAACAGAATTGACTTAGGGAAAATTAATTTAATTTATTGTCAGATAAAACAGGTTTGGATAGTGAGAAACAAAGACAAATTAAAACACCTTCTCCCCACCCCTCCCTTTTTCCCCAGGCTTAATATCACTTCTTCATTCCTGACCCCTCTACCTCCTCCTCCCCATTGGGGAGTGCAGGAGGATGGGGAATGTGAGCTGCAGTCAGTTCATAACACTTCATATCTCTGTTGCTCCTTCCTCCTCGTACTTTTTCCCTGCTCCAGTGTAGGTCCTTCCCACGGGCTGCAGTCCTTCAGGATAAACTTGATTCAGCATGTGTCCTCCACGGGCCACGGTTCCTTTAGGACATTTCCACACTTCCAGTGTGGGGTCCTCCACAGGCTGCAGTGTGGATATCTGCTTCAGTGTGGTCTCTTCCATGGGCTGCTCCAGCCTGGTCTCCTCCACAGATGCTTCAGTGCCTGGAAGACCTCCTCCCCTTCCTTTTCTGACCTTGGGGTTCACAGGGTTGTTTATCATGCATTTTCCCTCACTCTTGACACTGCTGTGCAAAATTTTTTGCCCTTTCTTAAATATGTTTTCCCAGAGGTGCTGCCAGCTTGGCTGATGGGCTCAGCTGTGTCCTGCAGTGGGTCCCAGAGTGACCAGGATCAGGTCGCTTCCATTGTATAATATCTTCTGTCTTCTAAAAAGGGAAAAATGATCTGGCAAAACAAAAATGATCTAGAAAAAAAAAATCATTGTGTCTGCTGAAAAATAAAAAAATTAATGGTGCTAAAAGCAGCAGTGAAATAAGTTGATGTGGAATTATTCCTTCCAATAGCCATAACATTGTTTTCATAAAAAGCATATAAAATTTTGCTTATCCTCCAAAATGATCTTTATTGGAAATAAGCTCCTGCAACAATACCTCGTTCAACCTGAAATACCAAAAAATGCATTTGACAAGAATAGGAGTACTCAAAAACACTTTGTATAGCTGCCAATAACCAGTTAGACTCAGGCCTCAAAAAACCCTGTAATTATCTTCCCCTTCTTTTCATAGTTCTGAAGATTTTGAGAGCTTGACTGAATGCAGGTAAGTTCCACCAGAGTTCCATAAACCAACTCTACTTCTTATGTGATTTTGCCATCATGGTGCAAGTTGGCTCATATACCTTTTGTACAGCAGCATTCATGTTTCAGGTACAGACATCAATGTTGCTTTTATGATCTACAAAGGCTGATTTGTTTTAAAGGTAACTAACCCTCCCCTTCCACATTGGTTGACATTATCCAAAGTGTCTCAGGGAGCCCCTAGCGAAGGATTTTTCTGCCATAAAATGTGCCTGGAGATGTTGACTCAAAAGACACATGGCATACATTTTTCTTGAGAGAGCTTACTTAATTCCAGATCAGAGAAGTGAAAAGATGATACTTGGAGTTTAAGACCAAATGAAAAAGCATGCATAAAAACAAAACCAAAAACAAACCCAACCCAAAACAAACAAAAGGAATGGTACAAGAATCTGGAGCCTAAAACAAAGAATAAATCTAACCATCTCATACAAAATACTAAATGTAGAAAGAAATAAGACTGCTTTGGAAAAAAAAGTTATTTTTCTTATCAGGCAGCTAATGTTAAGTAAAAGCGTATGTTAAAACCCTCAGTAATACAACAAGCTGTGGTTACTTAGCTGGAAAAGGAATGCCTGCCAGCATTCAGCAGCAGCTGAACAATGAAAGGTTTTGCATGAGAGAGACTGTCACTGGGCAAAGGCAGAGCTGCCATTCAAGTGCACAGTTCATTGCGGGTTTACTCAAGCACCCTTGCAGCATATAAACTAGAGGGGAAATAGCAGAGCAGCTTCTGAAAAATGGAACCAGAGGAAAGAGGTTTCCCTGAGAGGGTAGGCTCCAAACCAGATCACCCAAGGGAAAGCCTTGATTTCAGCTTGTATATTCACATATGCAACAAGCTTTGTAGAGATGTAGCAACATACTCTTACAGACACCTCAAAATGCCTTGTTGCAGAGAGGAATCATTTATGTCATTTCCCCCTGTTCTTTTTCTTATTTAAGCAGGGTGAGAGTACATGGCTGCTGCTGCTCATTTTCCTCCAAAACACTCTGAAAACGATTTGTGCAACCAAGAGAGAAAACTTCAGTGGAACTGACAGGAGATTCCCGGCTCTCTGGCTGCTTCTCTTTTGGTGTCAGCATAATCTAAGCCCTCTGAGAGGATCTGTTCTGGGGCATTTGGTGGTATCTCATATGACCCCAAAGCTACCTCAACAGGTAGCAGTACTTCTACTCCATCTTTACCACCTTAGACCCAGTGCACTGCCCAGTTTTGATGGAAACCGGAGTCAGTACAAGTACAGTACTGTACAGATTAAGATTTACCACAACTTTCACTTTACCCCCAACCTAGCAATTATATATTCTTGAAAGACTGACTTAAAATGGGATACGTTCTCTACCTCATCTGAGGATCTACTTCTCCACCCCTGATGAAGAAGACAGTAGGAGAAAAATTATAAGAGACTTACCTTGGGCTTGTTTTAAAAACCCACCATAACCAGCTGTGGGGCCAAAGAAGTGTTTAATACCTGGTTTCTGTCAAGCACAGTTTGGCATCACTGACCAAGACAAAGATAAGCTGGGTAAGGGGGGTAAGAAAACCTCACATCCTAAAATTGATTCATACACTATCTTGATGTCTCCAGCTGCCAGAGATACTGTCTTGCCAAAGAAAAAAATTTGGAAAGCATATCAAAAATTCTTCCTCTGAGTTCCCCAATTCACTGACTATGATAATGCAAAAAGGTGTGTTCATTTCTCTTGTTAAATTACTATTTAACAGGACAGTAGGAAAATAAACATGAGAAGTAGGACATGAGAGTTTATATAAGCATCCTGTAAGACAGAGGTTCTAATAGTAATTTCAAAAATTAAAATAACTCTCAGGTTTAGCACAATTTCAGACAAATATTTTTGTATTTAATTCTACCCAGCCTCATCTCAGCATATCTCCATGAGATTACCCTTAAAGACCATTTCATCAATTTCTGGATATTCCCATTTGTAAATAGAAAGCTGCAAATAAATTAAATAGGGAAATCAGAGTACAGTTTGTTGCTATTTGTAGCTAGGAAGCCCAGATTTAGGTAGTGAAATAAAAGGGAGTGAAACATATCTGCATCCTCTGTAAAGATTACCAGAGTGTAGCAACATCTGTGCCAAAGGCAGGAGGGGAATTGCATCCTCTGCCCTCAGGGCCACCCCATGCTGCGTGCGCTCTGTCTCATAAGCTCCCTTGCTCAAATCACTCCAGTACGTTGGTCCAATTAGTGAGCCTGGCCCAGTGGGTCCAGCCCACAGACATCCCATCTAAGATCTCTTTTATTTGCCAGCCACAAGCTAATATGTACCTACAAAAAGAAACCCACAAACCAAAAATTAAACCATTAAAATCTTTCACTATGTGAACAGATATCTCTCAATGCGCTTTTTCTGTAGTAAGATGCTGGGGAACACAGCTATCATTTGGGAAAGCTATTGTCTTATCTGCCTTCAGCACAACCAACCAAGGTTTCCCCAGTAGGAAGGCAAGAAAATTTTAGGAGTGTTGATACTTAGGCACATATAACCATCAGCTGAGATTAATATAAGATAGCAAACACAAGCATGACTCAAGAAGATACACGTTTGTCTTTTCAAAGTGTCAGAGAATTCCAAATTGTTCTACCACTGGAAAACATCACCTTTTAAGCAGCTTGTTCTCATGCAGTTATTAACTTTAAAAGATTTTTTGTAAATAGAGCTGTATTAAAAATTAGCACCTAATAAAATCCTGACATCCTTTATTCATTAGTCATTCAAGAAAACTTTTCTATTGCACAGAACAACTCATTTGCAAAAACCTCTGCTCCGTTCAAACAAAAGAATAAAGTATGCTTTGGTGCCACATGTGAGACGATAGAAACTAGAGTCCTCCTATGAAAGATTCCTCCACACACTTTGACACCTATTCCTGCCCATCTCTGTCTTTTCAATAAATATAATTGTTCTAAGTGGTAGGGAAAGATTCAGCCCTTTTTTTGCAGCTACTCTTCTCCAGGGTAATAAAACATTACTACTTCTGATGCACCTTCTCACTAAGTTAGAAGACATTTCTTTGGACTGACACTGTACAAACATGTTCTGGAAAGAGTTATAACATCAGTTTAATTCCACTTTTTTATTTAATTTACTTTAGTACAGTTATAACCGACATCATAGAAATGAATTGAGAATAAGCAGACCAGCTCCCTAACCAGTAAAAATGTATTTGATCTTTATTGGCCGGTAAAATTTTCTCCCTGTCTGTAAAGCTGTCACATGTTTTTTTCTATTTCAAAGTACATTTTCAAAGTATTTTTCATCATTTTATGATAATATCTGACACTTCAATTGGGAAAGGTCAGAACTGCAAGTTTTGTCTTCGGTTGAAAGCCCAGTAGGATGTTATTTTTTTATAATTATTTTAATCAGAGTTGCTGAGAACAGCTTCAAAATTTTGACTTGCATTCTATTTTCAGGATGTTTCTTGTTCTCCACCTCACTATTTCTGACATACCACTTATTTTCATCTTACATTCTTTTTTTCTGTTCATCTGTAAAAGTAAAAACCTGATGAATGAATGCCTTCTTGTTTCTGGAATTAAACTACAAAAGGACATAGATGCTTTCACATTCAATGGAAAAAAGGCAAGATATGTCATGGGGGAAATAAAAACTACCAGAAATAGTGTTGCTCATGTATTTATTTGGTGAAGCTGACAAATATTACATAGGTGTATAAAGCATATCCCACAAAACTGCACTGTATATTTTCCAACTTTGCTAAAATATTTTCCCTGTGCTTTTCCTGATATTTCGCCATTAACTATTTCAAGATGAAGTGAATTCAGGACTATGTTATGCTATGTAGCCCCTAAAATATATTGGAATGACAAATTCTAGAAAATGATAATGTCATTTACTTTCAAAGTGTCCTATATAGCCATATTAATATTTCTTCAATACTTCACTGAAGTAGGCTTTAAGTAATGTATTTTATCCCCAGATGGCTAATTTATTGTTATGTCTGTGAAACAATGTTATCATCACTGTTATTGCATGAAGATTACAGTGTAATTAAACAAAAAGATAATAGCAACTCCAGATCCCTCAGACAACCCATGAAAGTTAAATACCTTAATGGGCTTTCAAGATCAGTGTAAAAATGAACCCATCTCTTATGCTATTTTACAATTTACTTTCAGCCATCTGGGGAAAATTAATTGGAGACAGATTATACATGTTTTTTGGCTTTGCTTTTGCTTGACTAGATTGAATGCGTCAACCCATTTCTTCTTTCGGCCTGAAAAGTGGGCTAACTGAAAGCTAAACCCCAGAAGGCAAAAGTATAACACTGTTTCTTAACTGCATAACCTTACAAGCACTTCTTGTGTGTCTGTGCATGAGAGAAAAAAGAAAAGCTAGCCAGAATCCTCGTACTCTTGGCTGTACTTCTGTGTTATCTTATGTGGATATTTAAAGTCCAGAAGATTAGTTTCTCACCATTATTTTTCCTGCTGATTCGTTAATACTTAAAGCATTATCTGGAAAAATTGAGAATGTGTAATGTATGCAATTGACTAAATGCCAAGAAGTTTTCCAGATTGCTGTAGCTTCCCTGCTACTCAGGGCTGTTGTGAAAATTATATGATCTGGTGGAATGCAACCCATTCTGATGAATATCCTATTCAGTTCAGCAAAGGGATTTAGGGGATTATATATCATGAAACTCTTCCAGTAGAGGTTTTTCTTCTGACATGCCACAAGATGTTCCTTGTCAGGAAGTTGTTAGATAGCACTAGGAAGAGTACAGGAGCAAAAGAAACACTTTTAAGTAAGGACACTGTGATGGACTGCAAACAACTTATTAGTAACTTTTAATGGCTCTAAATTGTGAATGCTTTTAAGTTCAGGAGAAACAAACCTGAAGATTATTTAGAGTCTAATGACTTGTATCAGTTCCTGTCCGATCAAGCACATACTTCCCCAGAGAAAATTCTTGGACAAAGGCATGAAATAGAGTATCTACTCAGTGAGACACCGCCATGCAATAGCTCCCAAGTGCCTCTCAGCTCTGGCCAAACAAAGAGCAGTGCGGTTCCTAGACAGGCCGGAACCAGAGAAAAGAGGTTGGCGGGACGATTATCTCACTTGGGCCGAATATGTTAGCAGCTGTGTTATTGCAGTAACCTTGGCACTGCTAAATCCTAGGATGAGGCTTGAACAGAGCTGTTGGGGGGGAAATCTAATTTTGCAGTCTACTTCTGATACAAGTCACCCTTCCACTGGCTGGGTAAAATATCCTCATGCCTGAACAGCTCTTGTCATCAGTAAAAAAGTTTGGATGGAACTGAGGAAAATGGTCTTTTAAAGTTTGAAAACATAAAATAAAAAATGGTTCACCTTTGAATCAAACTGTTGTAATATTGCTACAGATTTTTTTCTTTTACTGCTGTGTGTCTCTCCACCTATACTGCCACAGAATCTATATCCTAAGCTTTTCTACTTGCCCTGTTTATTCTCCTCTTCCAACTTTTAAAGCTAGTTCTTACCTGGATAAATCACATGAAAAGTGAATCATATAAATCATGTGAATTCCATGGAAAATGAAAGACTTCCAGTTATGATTAAACATATTATTCTCCAAAGTTTCAAAAAATTCAATAAGGAGAAGAATAATAGAGTTTAGAAAAATGGCGAATGCCATCAAACTGGGTTGTCATTCATTCTACAGAAGTTTGCAGCAAAAAGAAAATGTTTCAGAAGATGAAGATTATTTTTTAAATTTTAAACAGTCTGCTTAAAATTTATGCGTAACAAAGAAACTTTTTAAAATATCTGGTTTCTACTGTCGTCAAAAATAAATAAAACCCAACCCAAACCAAAACAAACATTTTCACTAGACAAAACTTGTATGGGCAGGGGGTATGAGGAAGGGCTGGTGAGCTGAAGAGGAATGGACAGCAAGCAGGGAAACCAATGTGCAACCAGAATTGTAACAGACATACTGTACCCTGAAGCTGAAGCCACCAATTTTGGGCTCATCCTTTCGTTGCCTCCTTTCTCCACTTTTTACCTCACTATAGCTTTGGGCCACCCTCTTCAGTTGTGGAGTGAATCTATGAAAACATCTGGCTTAGAGCAACACAAGCATAACAAAACAGAGAACAGGCAAAAATCTAAGTGAGGAAAACCTGGAATATATTAATCTCAGCGTTTAGAGTTTGGGAATGAAGTCGCATTAGCTCTGGTATCATGAGTAATTCCCTTGTGTTTCCTCTCTTGCTGCATTAGCTTACATTAAAGCAAATTACATTACATGAAAGTGTTGTATTTATCTGTACTTCAAAGCACACAAACAAAACTTCAGCAAACAGGTGGGAAAACAGACCAATTTCCCTTCAATGAAGGCAAATATTGCCTGGATAAAGTGTTCCTTTATTGTGTTTAAGTTTTAACAGAATTTCAATACAAAACACCTTCATAAGAAATATGGATATTCATACACAGCTTAGTAATACACAATGAGGATGGGAAGGGCAAAATGTCTTCCTCAGTGTCAGTTAATACAGAAAGATATTCACTCAGATCCGGAAAGGTGACATTTTCTCTGTAAGAGACCTTAATAAAGGTCTCATAAAGGTGTCAGGAAAATCTGTAGCGTCAAACTGAGTAGTTATTCTCTTGCTTCAGGTTAATTCTTTTAATCAGAGAAAAAGCTTTTCTGTGTCTTCCTGTTAGGACAGGACCTGTGCTGTATCACGGTTCCACCAAGTCCAAGGTTTTAATAATATGATGAAAAAGAACGAATGGGAAAAAAATATTCAATACCAGTTTGAACCAGCTGATGACAAACTTCTGCCCTGGAAAGCCTCTACTTTGAATACAAAGATTGCAGTAAAAGTAACAGCAGTATGGTTGTAACTTTAAAAATAGTGTTTGTGTGTGTGAATAAGGGCTCTAAAGGGAAGCGTGAAATAATTCCTCTTGTGGTCGTAAAAAGAAAAAAAGAAAAAGATCTTTTGTTCCAGTTCAAATCACGTTTTTAAAATGTGGGTTGCCCCTTAAAGAAAAAGAACCTCGGCAGGGGTGAGCCTGTGTTGCAGTTGTACATGCAGAAGTTTAGGAGCAGAAGGGAATTAATCTTTCCCTCTGAAGACTTCAGACCTGTAATAACCCATCTGTTCCATACAGTCAGAGTGTAGAAATGGGCCATGGCTGTGCAGCTGGTGGCATGTAGCTGTGCTGTTCAGAGTTCACTTGTCACAGGCATAAAAAGTCAACAGCAGGAAGCTGATTTGCCTGCAATCACTGCAAAACCCTTTAGTAAATACAGTTCTGCTAAGTCTTATGGCTCTATTTGTTAATACATCTTTAACAGGTTTAAGTGTAGAGTCACCAGTGGGTTGCACATGCTGTGATGAGTATGCTGTCGGTGGATCTCTGGACGCTTTGTTCTGCAATAGCACTAGCCCTGCTAGGCAAATGCCTTTAATGAGTAAATTCTACCCCAATGCCTTGAAGCATAACAGAGTGTGTACTAACACAAGCATGAAACTGGGTTTGCATTTCTATGCCTAAGTATAATACTTATAAAACACATGATGTTCGTGTTCTTTCAGACATTTCCAAATGACTGGGTCACCCTTCATGAATTCGGTATGCCATGCTACATGATCTGAAGAAAACTCTGACTGACTGACTCACATTGCAAATGTTTTGTATAAGTTTTCCAACAATCACCTGAAGAGCTTAAATATGACAATTGGAGGAAGAGTCAAAAGAAGTAAACAGAAAATGCCTTTAGAATAAACTAGACCTAAAAATAATTTAAAAAGGGCTGAGATCTGAAGTTACAATATTGTCCTACTTTGTGGAAGATGTACTATGCAACACACATTTCACTCAGACAATACATGTTGGTCATTCAGTCATATAGTAAGTTACAAGCAGCAGTAGGATATCTGTGGTAAATACCACGTAATTACAGGGTACACAAACAGTGATCCCTGCCTCATAAACCAAAGTGCAGGTTACAACATAATTATGTTTAGACTTACTAAAAGTAATCATCACATGTGGCTGGATGGTATTTGCCAAGGAAAAAAACATTTAGATTCTGCCTAAAGAAAATATTCTAATTCCTTTCAATATCAGGAGCTGGTGAGGCATAACTGTATCCCCATAACTCACCCATCCAAAACAAAAAATTATGGCAGAAAAGCTAGAAGACTACTCTTAATGTATGAAGCCTTAGACAGACATTAGCTGTAACTATGATAAGGCTGTTTCATCACGCTGTGGTGGAAAACGTCTGTATGCTGCATAAGAAACAATAGGCTCCTCTTATCATCAGATGACAGCTATAGAAGAGTGGTGACAGTTTTTTCCATGAGCATTTTACCCACTTCCTTTTCAATGAATAACAGAATGGAGAGTACGGATTAAACCATCAAGATGCAAGAAGAAAATCTTGCCTCCCATGAAATCTCAGAAGGCAAAATATAGTCTTGTTCACATTCTGTTATTTTTTTAAGAAATCAAGTTCCTGAAAGATTAAATTCAGGAAGCATGCCCAGACAGATGCAGGAACAAAACTGCTCTCAGCTACCACCTGCACTCACAGTTGTTTTCATTGTTGGAGGTCATAAATGGCAGCAGAGGAAAAATGGAGAACCTATGAATTTTTTTAATTCATTCAGCTTGCACAAAAAAATGCAGGTTCTATTTATTTTACTTGAAAGTTTATAGGCATGTGGCTTGGCATCCTTCTGGTTGCTGTCAGGGCTGCCATGGCTTCGTTAGGGAACTCATCATTACTTTTACTCTTGTCCAAATTTTGTACTCCAAAAGCTGCTACTTTCACAAGTTGCCATCAATATGGCAACACATTCATGGCTATGGTGAAATGAACTGTCTTTCCTGCATGCCACACCAAGTCATAACAAGACAATCAGGAAATAAGTCAGCACTCCTGTCAGTTGGAGACTGAGCAAGAGGGCTGACTGTAGGCCAGGCAAGGAGGGAGGCATGAATATCACCTCCAAGTAGCTATAAACAACAGGGTGGTGCTGCACACATTGCAGCATACTCAGTGATGAGTGGAAAAAAGCAACAGCTTGGACGTGGAATCCCCTGGAACTACAACAGACTAGCAGTTGTTCATGTTTTTTGAGCAAACTGCTGCTTGACTTCGCAATATCAGTTTCTGAAAACAATTTTTCCCACACAACCCTTACTGCTGGGTGTCACCATTGTGCTCTCAGGAGGAAGTTGAAAAGGTTTATTTGTAAGATTGTTATTTATTTGTCCTGTGAACAGCAATATTGGAATCTGTTACATGTACCCCTTTACAGCCATAGCTATCCTCATGATAGGAGAATTGACTTACTGCATAAAATAGCGAATATTAAAAAAAATTACTTTTGTCAAATTGTATACAGAAATTGAAGCCAATTGAATTGAATACCAATATGTCAATTTCAGTGATCAAACAAAATGGCGAACCAAGTGACAGAAAAAGCTGAGTATTCTAAAACATTCTAAAATATTTCTTCTTTGAAGAACATAATTATTTGTTCAGAGTACATTGTCTTACTTGGCAAGGTGCATATACCATTATTTCTTAATAGAGAAAAAGAAATAATGTATTTTTCCACCACAGGATTTGATGACCTTCATCAAGAAATTAAGAACAAAGCAACAGGAAAAGATTTCAAATGCCCATCCTAAGTACAGTTTGGGACACTCAGACAACAAAGAAAATTTTCAAAGCTGAACATCAGTACTATTTATTCTTTGAAAGTCTGCGCACACAACTGGGTGTCTATCCTCTTTGGTTTGGGAACTCAGTTGCAATGGTCAGTCCTCACCATTACATGACACCATGCTCTCCAGCAACATCTGGACTACCTGATTTTAAAAGCCACAGACTGCTCCCCACCAAGGTAATTGCAGGGCATTCAACAATTCTCTCTTGGATGTTTTTGGTCTGAGGGGACTGCAATGATTTCATTAACAGGGGAAAGTAATACATGAGAATCAAACACAAATGTAGATAGAAGCATCTAGGAATGTTCTTATTTTGTGCTTGAATGTGATGGGAATGGAACAGCAAGAAAAGTGGGGTGGTTTGGGCATGTGTAACTAACTTCTTCAGGGAAAGCTACAACCACAATTTTGGCCTTTGGCTACAACTTTGAGCAGAAGTCTAATGCTTAAGTGGTTTGTAAAGTAGGCGTTCATTTACAACCTTGTAAACACTGCTTGCTGGGATAGCTTAAAACACCCATACAGATTTCACTTCATCTGCTCTCTGCCTCTGTGCATAGCTGTTGCAGGCTCTATTCAGTTGCTTCTTATGTGGAATTTTAATCGCTTCAGAGCATGGACATTTTGCAGTAGTTTCTGAGAGAAGGCTGTCTGACGCTTATCATAGGGTTGATAAACAACGCATGTACTGAACACAATAATAAGATTTGGAAAAGTTGACATGGCTGCAGGGGAGAGCCAGACACTCTATACAGACAAGTGAGTTGAAGTCATGAATATATCTATCAAGCAACCTAAGAGAGACAGAGGCACAAAAGTTTTCTGCTTCTTGACAGAAAAGCCAGAGCTATGAGAAGTCTGGATATTACTAGGAGATACACTGAAGCAAAATTCTGCAAATTTTCTGATTCCAGACCTCCAGATAGCTTTCTTACGTCCTGGGGGAAAAATAGGGAAGAAGCCCTGGCATATCAGGCAAAACTTTAGAGCAAAGGCTTGAGAGTAACTTAAAGAGGATTCAGAGAATGATGACTATCATGGGAAAAGAGTCAGTAGACAGAAGGGGGATGTTAACCAAGTACTCAGGGCCTCTTCCACACCTGCCTGTTCTGCAAAACTCACAGGACTCAGTGAGCTACCACTGGACCAGGAGATTCTCCCCACAAAGAGCATCGGCTCCCTTGCGCCCATCATGGACCAAAGAGTTTGTGCCTCTGCATCTCCCATGCCACAAGGGCTTTTATAAGAATTGCAGAGCCTAACATGACCCAGCTGTTTCCCCAGAAGAGTTCCTGTCCTGGCAACCCCCTTGTCTGGACATAGTTATTTTATATCTTCCCTGGATACTCTCCCTGGCTTATCAGGCCAATACTTGATGGTTACAATTTTTAAAAATTCACTGTGGACGTACAAATACCTAAAACCAATAATTTGTTCTGACCAGAAATACATTTGGTAAAATGAAGCAAGGAAGAGCCAACTTGTACCCTCTATTACTAATTTTACCACATGTATATATAGTGCAAGTCATAACTAGCAGCAACCAAGGGAAAGGCTGAAACAGGACTGCTCTGGCAGCACTCAAATCCAAATAGCATTCACCAGAGTACCATGGCTGGTTGCTTTCTCTGAAATTCTTTGCTGAAATGATGGTTGGTATCAGAAGTCAGAGTTTTCTCCTTCCTACCTTCTTGGGGAAACTGCCTTGAAATCTCCATCACAGAACAGGGCTGCCTTCCTTTTGTGTACAGTATGGATGGCTGGCACCAGGCCCTTGGCTTACACCAAAATAAAAGCCCACTATGCATTGATAACCTTGAAAGGGGTTGTCACCAATCTGACACTAATGATCTGCACACCACAGTCTTTTTGCCTCCAAGACTAGACTTACACTTCCCCATTGAAATTCAATTTCTCAGTTCTTTAGCTTGTTTAATGAACACACCAAGGTGATGTAAACCTACATCTTCATCCAACGTACTGTCCCCACATATCCCTCCTACCAAGGGACTGAAAACTAAGCCAGCAAAAATACTGAAAGAACAGCTTTATTACTCCACTTCACTGTACTGCAGCACAAGCACTTCTGCTATCACAAGGACAGTGCCTTAAAGGTAGTAGGCAGGGTCAGCAGTAAGTGAAACTGTTTCTTTTGTTGGCTCTGCAGGCTTATGCCAATTCAAAGTCTTTATGAAATTCCAGCCTTAGACAAGTTGGCATGATTAATGTTACTTTAAAAATCTCTTGAGCTTTCAACTTCCATTTAAGACTCTAAGTGGGCTAATCTACTCCCTCACAAACTTCTAAAATTTTTGGCCTAAATTACATCTAACAAAAATTTGTACTTCTGCAAGTGTAAAGTAAGTGCAAATCTGCTATTCTGCAAGTGTAACGTAAGTATAAACCTGCTAGTAGACTTAACCTTTTTCTTTAGTTCTGGGATGGAGATGACCAAATGGAACTCAACTTCCTGAACTGAAATCACATGCCTTCAGGTCTGGAATAGCTAAAAACCCTTTCTCAATGGTGACTGAAAGATGTTTCCATCAGTAGAAGAGGCATGCCCTAGAGACAGATCATCTTCTCATTTGGAAATACACAGATTCAGTGATGAGGCATGAGGAAGCAATCACTTGGTAAGAAAATTCTGGACCTGAATGTTTAGCACTAGATCAGTCACAAAATAAGCCAGTAAAAAAAACCCAACTAGGAATATTATTATTATAGCAAGATACTTAAAAACACTCAACCAGAAAACCTAGAAAGGATCATAAATCTTGTCTTTCAATAGATCTGTTTGTCTATAGCAGAAGATACATTGGTTTGTAAGAACTCATAGCCCCACATTTTATTTCAGCTTTTGAAAACTCATTAAACCCTACTATGTTGAAACCAATGGCTTATAAATTTGATTTAAATTAACGCAAAGCCATTTCTCAATAGAAGAAATGCAGGCATGCCTCTTTAATTCTAGTCACTTACATAAACTATAAAAACAGTAGAAAGACTAAGCTCCATTAAAAATACCTATTGAAATAAGACTGATGAATCCACAAGATGGAATCACAAAAAAGAGGGAACTCAACTATTCAATTTATGTTAAGTATCAAAACTAAATTTTAATGCAGTTTTTAATAGACTCAAGAAAATCATGTTTCATAAAATACACATTATTTACAAGGAAGCCTGTAAGCTATCCATGCATTTGATGACTAAATGTAATGCTTCAGTTATTCAGCAAAGGCTGGTAACAATCAAATGAAAAGCCCTAAAGGGCTGAATATTCTACTGGTTGCAGAGATGGCTTTTCATATTTAGCAAATTATAAAAGTATTTAAGGGCTTGAGACTCCAAAGGCTTGAAGGACTATCAATACCTATTGAGTTCAGTCAATATTTAGGGTGCTCACAGTATACAGAAGGGCTAATGGTTTTGAGAGCAAGTCTGGTTTTCTACCTATACATTTTTTCTAAAAAGGGATAATGCCTACCTCTACAGCTCCTGCCAGTATTACCATGGTATTCAGGAAAAGCCTACAGCTACCATTCAGCCACACACAGAATATAGTATTGGAAACTAGATTTATGCTTCTACAGTTACTACCTTAAAGTTCTGTGTGGATGTCTAGGAGCGCTGATTCAGGGTGGCTCTTCAGCCCTAACAAGACATTCACATGCAGTCCTCTTGAGAGTCAAATATCTCCTGCAGCACAAGTGGTTGAACGCCATGGACAGCGTTTCCCATTTCAGCCTCGTAGGAAAGAAGAACTCAGCCATGCCTACGGTCTTTACTGCCTGAGGCTCCTTCAAAAAATGTATTTACACCTCTGGCAGGTGGAAATTGTACATTCACATAAGCACACGAGAGGAAATCCTTGCACACTCGGCACTGGCTGCTCTCACAGCACCTTTCCAGATTGCAGAGGGAGAAGGGGCCTGCTCTGAGGAGGGAATCTTATTGCAGAGGTTAAGAGGCATCTATCTAAGAAGGGTAAAGTAGGTGCTCTGAATTGCCTCTTTCATTCTATTACCTAAGCAAGGAAATATGTGTCTAAATTCAGAGAGTGCTCCATCTCTTCTGCTACGTCTTCTGTTCTATCTTTACTTCCACCTTCAGAGAGAGGAGAGTTTTTATTGCACAAAGGTTATTGTTTCTTTAAAAATCACAATACCAATAAGAATCTTTTGTCCACTATATTTAATTGAAGATCTATAAAGCTCAGATCATATATCTACATTTTAGGTAGAAAAGACATCTTGTAAAAACTTTTTCAGTCATGTTTATACTATTGCTAGCTAGATAACAACTGTACAATGCCAATGATATGTTCTTTCTTTCTCTCTCAGTATTTATTGAAATGAGCAAGCAGAGAGTATATTTAAAAGAATCAACACAGAAAAGCCAATAAAGGTGGTAGTTTATTTGGGCAGAAGAATGGTGCTTCCTCTCTTTCTAGAATTAAAGATGACAAATGGTTTTCCTTATTTCATCTCACTTGCTAAAGTTGGTTATTTTTTATACAGACTTGCACTAGTCAGTCTGTATGTGGGTGTTACAGGTTCATATGTTTGCTTCTGTTACTATTGGTTTGGTTTCTACTTCTGTTTCTCCCCGTTAACCATTTTTAAACATGTGAGCTTTTTGTGAAGATCAGGATACCAGAAGTCCACATGGACAGTATACAGTGGAGCACCTTTTCTACTAAAACGTGACTTATTTGCACATTTTCCCTTTAGTACAACTCACTTTCAAAGGGAGTAGAAATCTGCAGTCAAAAACATTTCTGCAGTGACAATTTGTTTTCAGTCACTCTTAACCTTTTATTTGGGAATGTGTCACTTGCCTGGTTTTGCATGTTTCATCCTCTTACATGATAAATGAATTCTTGACCTGCAAATTAATAAGGTAGGAAAACTCATACATTGTAGAACAAGTACCAGTATCAGCTAGTAGGAGCTCTTCTGGGATGAAGCCCAAATGAAATGGCTGCATGATGCTTTTTTTTATTTTTTAAGTGCAGAGAACAAAATGTAACTACCACATAATGCACATCAGTCCAACTCAGCAAAAAAACTTTAGGCCTGGTAGATACATCCTTTAGAGAAGCATCTATCTTGACAGGGTACACGCAACTCACACTCTGATATGTCTGGTTCCTAAGACAGTATGGCTGAGCTCCTTTTGAGTTACCAACCTGAAACTCAATGCACAAATTCTCCCATCACATGTTCACAAGAAAGTTAATAATGAAATAATGTGTGAAAACATATGGATTCATGTCATGAATTTTAATCAGAACAAATTTGCTTCCTGGATATCCCAGGCATAGTTTTGCCAGGCCTCTAACAAAAAGACCCTGGAATCTCACTGGAACTTACCACTGGGAGATGACATCTTTTGACCTCAACTAGCCCATTATGATATCAGTGCTTCATTTCCATGAGACCGCAAAGGAAAAATGAATCTTTTTCCATAATTCTGTCTAAATTTGATTTGTAAAACCAACTTGTTCATGGTGTGATCACAGACTACAACTTCTTGGGAAAATCTACATGTGTATGCACAATATTTCTTATTCATAGTAACCATTTTTAGCAAAATTGACTGCACAGAAAGATCACAGGGCAAAAGTAATATCTGACTTATCTAATTCATACAGTTCCTGGGTGCAAATCTTCACTGGATCTACACCCTTTAATCTTACGCATAGTCAGCCAAACTTTTCCTGAACGAGGTGCCAGAGAAGAAAGAACTCAGCTGATGTTTAGATACCTTAATAAAAGTTGGTAGGATTTACCAAAGTACTTGCTACTTTTTCTTCCTTTTAGTGTGGATGAAGAAAGGAATTTAAGACACCAATGATGCTGATTTAGCCCTTTGCAGGGTACTGATCACTACTCAGTCACATATATATTGAATATTTCGTCTTGTCTTTTCACTGCTACTGATCTGTTTGTGCTCGGAGATAAATTTTCCGTTTACTGTCAGTTCTCAACAAATCACAATTCAGAGTCTTTTGCTTTGCCATCCTTCTTAATCTAAGCTGGTCTTCCCTGAGGCACTTGCATTGGTCTTTTAAATACTAAAATCTGAAATCAAGTTTTCTCCTTTGCTGCATATTTTCAATACTTTGGGTCTTTCCCCATGAAACCTCCAGGTTACAATTGCACCCTTTTCTGCAACTGACTTGCTACAAGAATTTTAATACCTTTTCTGAAGTTCAACGCTTAATTTTAATTATACCTTTATAACTGAGGGATTTTTTGCAAAAGAGAATGGCGAGGGATTCTGTACCTAACAGAGCAACTCTTTTGACTGTAACTAATTATAACTATATAACTAATTATAACCATAATGTTATGCAGCTTGCATATGTCATAAAATTATTGACAGTAATGTTATGTTATATATATAAATGTAATAGTATTGTATACATTATATAATGTGTCTCAGTACACAGAGGGTTTTAAAATCTGTTTTCTACAATATCTAATGGCTATTTTTCTATTGAATATGCTACTGAAGGTAGCTAGAACAGCAGAGGGATACTAGCTCACATAAACTGCTTTTAGCTGCTGCCACAAACACATGTCCAATTGCTGTGCATTTTCCTGTCCTGCTAAGTCTCCAGCTGATTACATCTTCCACCTCATGTATTTTAACACTGTACTTCAACAAAGGACTGCTCATTTTATTTATTGGCACATTTACAGTCTTTGCTACCAGAGATATGAGAACCTTACAGGGTTGAGATAAATCATTCACCTTCAGCAGGTGTAACTCACTCTTACCCCATTTCTCGGAGTGAAGGTCTGCTGGTAATACATTCATTCAGCTCATCAGGTATGACCTGCTCTTGGTTTCTCATCAACAGCCTCTTAATGGGAGGGAACTCCTATATCAGGAGCAAAGTGAAAAATTTCTGTAGTGCTACAAAGCTCTGCTATGAAGATTTACTTCAGGCAGCGACCGTGACTTCTGAAACAGCAGATAAATGGGAAGAAAAATTGTGTCCTCGTTGGTAAGATATTTGTTATCAAGCTGCATAAGAAACCTTCCTGCTGCGTTACCATTTGACTTTCCAGAAAAGGGAGTTGATGGGACATTAAGAATCTGTACTTTCACATTCAGGCGCTACCTTACGCTTACCCTGTTGTAAAGAGTCTCATAGAAAGCTCTCTTGGGTCTACACACTGCTTCTTGCTGTATCAAGTTTTTCTTTCATTACATGGCTAAAGAGACTCCTATTTTAAGTAACCTATTCCTGGACCTTTAATTTGTTTAGAAACAATCTTTGCTGATCAGTTATGTGCCTTCTAGCTCTGTACTTTTTATTTCTCCTTTTCTTTACATTAGTACTGCATAACAAAGCCTCTACTATATATAATAATGAAAGTGATACCTCTTCCTCAGTAGCAGGACCTCAGTTGAGGAATACCTTTCCAAACGCAATCAAACTGAATAAAACCAGACTGTGTTGAGCCATAAATATTACAAAGCTAAACTTTTTTGACAAAGGTATCCTCAGTCAACAACATTTGAAAAAATTAAAAAAACCTCACCAACAAAAAACTTTTACAAGCACAAAGCAAAATTTTTTTTTTCTTTAAGAAAAAAAGGCCACTTCTGAACTTTGGGTTTTTTTCATTCCACAGATTTTAATTTTTAGTCTTTCTAATACTGGTGTCATAAGATAATGTGCTATGTACTCAATATCAGTGGAATGAGACCCTTCGATGTATACAGCTAGGTATACTACTATATTCTACTACCAGTTGTTTTTTGCTCTCTGTCTGTTTTCAGAAAAGTACCTGATGCAATTCAGATGAATGTACTACCTTTGCTGATAGCAAGACAGCACCAACAGCTGAAGCAAAGCTTTGTGAGATCCCTCCCATCACAGCTGGATGTGGTCAGGTGTCTTTCCTTCAAGTTCTAAAACAACAAAAGTCTGCAGCTAGAATTATAGCACGCCATTTACATTGAAATTTGATCTTAAATATCAATTTTCATTGCTGGTCCAAAGTCAGAGCTGGTATAACTCAAGTGGATTAATTGATTTTGTCCATTCTATATTTTTCTGAACAAAAGTAGAAGACCATGACATTAAATTAGTATGTTTTGGAAAGCTATCGTTTTAAGGGTTGATAACACCAACATACAGACACATAACTCCAGCATTTATGAGATACTGAGTAAATTGAATAGTGGTTGGTGCTCAGATTTCGTGTTTGGGTTTTGGTGGTTTTTTTTATATATACACCCCAGAGTATATCCTGGGCGGTGATAGGCTGGAAAGGAGCTTTGAAGAAAAAGACCTGGGGGCTCTGGTGGACACCAAGCTGAACATGAGCCAGTAGCAGTTGGACACATCCAGAGTGCTGTGCCCAGTTCTTGGCTCCCCAGCACAAGAGATATGGAGCTACTAGTGAGAGTCCTGTAAAAAACTCTGCAGCAAGGACAGCCCAGTGAAGATGATTAAGGGATGGTTTAGCCTAGAGAACACAAGGCTCAGGGTGGATTTCATCAAGGTATATAAATACCTGAAGGGAGGGTACAAAGAAAATGGAGCCAGGCTCTTCTCAGTGCTGCCCAGTGACAGGGCAAGAGGCAGTGGGCACAAACTGAAACACAGGAGGTTCTGTCTGAACACCAGAAAGCACTTTTTTACTGTGAGGGTGACTGCACTGGCACAGGTTGCCCAGAGAGGTTGTGGAGGCTCCATCCCTGGAGATACGCAAAAGCTGTCTGGAACTGTCCTGACCAACCAGCTCTAGGTGGCCCTGCTGGAGCAGGAGGTTGGATCCAAAGACCTCTAGAAGTCCCTTCCAACCTCAGTCCCTCTGCGATTCTGTGATTCTTTTATGTTTAAAGATTACCTTCTCTATGACTGACTGAAGGCAAATGCATGCAAGGCTATTATGCATGTATTTTGTGACATATCCATTAATTTTCAGACTAATAAGAAATTCTGCGTGAAAAAGCGTAATTCTGCAAATGAACATTTCATGAATTATCTTTCCAACTTCAGCAGTGTAATGAGATCAACCTGATATATTAGGAAACAGAATATTTAATGGCAAAGTCATTAAAACACTAACAGACCTGCTAAACTAATCCAGTCGTGGTCCTTTGTATTTACTGCCTGACTATTGAAGTTGTTATCACCTGCCCCATGGGCCACAATAATTTCATTCTTAAATTGTACTGTTGGAGAAACTAGAGTTATAGAAGAGGGCGATCTTACAGGATGAAGTTAGAGAGTCATCCATGAATAAAATTAAGTGGCCAGCTGAATTACACAAACTGTCTGCAGTTTGCTGATAACTATACTGTTTTCATACTGCTTCAAACTTTACCTGGAGGTGAGGCACTGTTTAGATCACACTACAACTCTTTTATCGATTTTCTGCTGTGTTACCATGGAAACTTTTCCCACAAAAAAATTCACATCGCATTACACATTCATACATACACTGTGTTCATTTTGTTGATGGGTTAGACGAGGGACCAAATCAAAATGCTCCTTCATTTTAATCATCCAGTTAACTGATAACAATGCACTAAGTCCTATTCAGTAATTTTTCTTATGGCTATTTATTTTGTCAACCTTCTTGCAAGGTTGAGAAGGTTTCCATGGATATCAATCAACTCTTATAATGAGATTCTTCTACTCAATTTCCCCTTAAAGTTTCTCTGCTCACTCATTGCAGAGGCAACCTTTTATTTGTTTCTTCCTCGGGTTTATTTCTGTGAAACCATTGGGCTAGAATCTGCTTATAGGTGTTGTGACACAAAATGGGTTTTTAGGCCAGTGCTTTTAATTCATTCATTTCCTTGAGCAGGTGAGAAGAAAAGTGCTTCATGCAGTTATGTTTGCTTTCATGAAGTCAATCAGGGAAGCAGTCAGGCTTTAATTCTTTCTGTGGTAAGGACCATTCAACATATGCTCAGAAAAAATTGAATAAATGGCAGTAGTTAATTTTGTTTCCTTTTAGAAAAATCAAAGCAAATCACCTGAAAATTCCTGTGTTTATGAAAACAGTTTCATGCAGCTATCCTCAGCAATGTAACTTTATCCAAGGATCACATAACATCTCATTAGGATGAAACTAGTGAATTAGGCTAATAACATGAAGATTACATTAATGGTTAAAGAAGTTCCTGCAATCTTATGGAAATTAAGTGGAAAAAACAGTAACAGAAATGTACTGGGTCCTTGTCTCCCATGACCATGATCTGTCTTGCTTCACTGAGTCTGCAAGGGCTTTTACCCTCTGACTACATCTGAACCAGAAGGTCAGATAAATATTTATGAAGCAGGGATGCCTACAGGCAGTCCTCAGTTTGCTCATTTCGCACTGCAAAATTCTTTTTTACGTATCAGCTTACTAGTGAGTTTTCCTTGGTTCCTGTTTTAACTGTATTCTGTGGTTCTACCTAATATTACTGGAAATGCTTTAAGTAAAGTTTAAGTACTTAATTCCAAATTTTATTGCAACTCTAATATTGATTTAAAATTAAATATCTACCCCCCAGTCTGTATATTTTAAATATTGAAGGAATAAATATTTCAGGCAAGATTAATTTATTAGCCCCCTGGCTGGAGCACAAAGTTGGACACAGTGATCTCTGAAAATCCTTCCCAATCTGAAACATTCGACATTTTAATGGTTATTTATATGGCTGTCCCATGCAGAGCCCACAATCAGAGGTTCAGCCTTTTTTTTTTTTTTGTGAAGGCTTAGCATAAGCATGCCATAAACAGAATTGCTCTGCCATCCAACAGCTCTCAGTCGTTGATGAGACACAATAGGAGGATGAGGCTAAACTGCATCACAGATTGACTCCCAGTCTTGCTGAAGTCAATAACAAAACTCCTAAGAATTTTGAAGAGATAATGTTGAGGTTTCAGCTAAAAGGTTCTGTTTCAACCACTGTTTTAAAGCCTAAGAATATGCTGAAATATAGGCAGAAATAGGCTCCAGAATGGGAGTGCTGTTAAGTAAAAACAATATGCAGAAGAAGCTAAAATAACATCAAGACGACAATGAAGTGACTGGAGACTGGAAAAGAGGAGAGAAATCAGGTTGAAGCTCTAAGACTGTCAACAGGACAAAAAGACTTGATATAACCAGAGATGAAAGAGTTAAAATCAAGAATGTATTCATTGATTCATCTGTGCAAAATTGAACTCAAATGTTGTATATCGTGAAGAAATTAATGAAGAGAAAACCAGTACAAGTGTGAGATAGCCATGCCATTAAATTCAACAGAGGAAAAAAATACAGTGTTTCAAAAGCTGATGACTTGATCAATGCCCTTTGCTCCTACTTCCAGACAGCTAAAAACACTAAACATCCATGATCATGCAGAAGAAAATTTCCAGGTCATCAAAGAACACAAATAGAATTACATGTGCAACTAAAATTCAGTATTATTGCTGGAAATGGAATAGAAAAAAGTATAATCTTTCAACACAAAATTTTCACCATAGTTTTGTGACATGCATCAATCTAGTAACAGGACCCTTTATTCTGTCTAGTCATGCCTCAACCATTGTAATGCTCTTAGAGATGGATTTATACAGCTGACTACTATGACATTATAGCAATTCAAAAAAGTAATTCACATTTTTCATAATCCTGTATCCCAGATACAGTTGTGTTGCATTTTTTTTCCTTTTTCTTTCTCTCTGGCAAAGAATTACCTAAATCAATGAAATTATTAGTGATGTATAATCTTACCGTGGCCGCATAAGGACACATTTCAATACTGTGCTGAGTACAAAAATTCCCACAAACTATGTCTGGACACAGGCTATCCACCTGAATCAGCTATTGCCTCTTTCACTGCAAAAGGATGGCCATTTAATATTAAGGCCAAGTAGACTTTTCAGGACACGCTGAACCCACTTATTTCATCACCTTTAGGGACTGTGAAGGGATCTCCACTCTCTTGGTATCAACACACAAAGGATGCCAGCTGAGCTGGTTGGGGCTTTTGTGCTGGCTCACCCATGGGGATGGGGTTCCACTAAGTTTTGTGACTTTCTGTCACACCAGGATTCATTTCATTACTCCAAAATATGAGACCAAAGAATGCGTGATACTTACATGCACAGAAACACGTGAGGGCAAAATATTTGTCTTTTGGCTGACCTTTTGATCTATGACTCAAAGACAATATTATTAAGTGCGCGGTTTCAGCTGTGTGGAAGCTAGGGACATTAGCTTAAAGAAAGGTGGTCACAAAAAAAGAAAAAACCCAAACTTGCCAAACATACTGAAGGAATGATGTTAGATTATTTGAAGTCAAAATACTAATAGGAGTGCTAGTCTGCAGCAGAAAATAACAATGAGATGACAAGATCTCCGTAAACCTATTTAAAATGAGCTTCCCTTTCTGCTACTCCTTACATTTTCTTTCAACTGAAGCTTCTCCTGGTACGTTATCATCTTTGGAGACCACCTGTTTCACATTGCTGTCCAATAAATATACTTTCAGTGCCTGCTGGCTGAAAGGACAAGTTGACTGCTTGCTAAACAGAATATTTTTTCACACTGTCTCAATTTTACATTAATGTACTGAGGTGACAGTTATTTGCCATATTATCAAAATGCATAGCTAAATTGTTGCAACACAACCATCCTTCTCCTTCAGAAGTGCTGTTCAGTTGCAATACAAGTAATGAGCACATCAGACAGTTATGCATTAATGAAAAATGCACCAGTAAGCTGCCTACCAACCCTGGGCTCGTGTTTGCTTTTGCAGTAGGCAAGCTTCTGACATGTTCAGGGAAGGCAACTGACTGCTGAGGGCAATGCTAAAGCAGTGCTGAAGAACAGTGAAACAGAAGTCAGTATGCTCCCAACAAAAAGCCACATATAGAACCCTCTGACCATCCAACTACCTGTCATACAGAGGGAATCATCAACAGAGAAGTCATTTCAGATGTTTCTTAAACTTGAGTCATGCCTTGTTAATGCCAAGACTCCGGTAGCAGAGCACAGTAGCTCTGCCTTTCGGAGCTGGAGGACTGGAGTCCTCAGTCCTTCATTTGCATTGTAAGAACTGCACTAGTATTTCTAAAAGGAGCATTTTTTCATCTGTCTCAAAGAACAACGATTTTAATATGGCTTATAGCCATCGGTGATTATTGGATTTGCAAGACCAGAAAGTGTCTCTATTAGACAGGCAATTTCATGCAGACCACGTCAACAAGACCAAACCTCCCAGGCCATTACGGGATAGGACAAAAGTACCATGTGTCCTCATTTTCAGTGATCACTCATCTAAAGCAGCAAGGCTGAAAAGACCTTTCCCAGGGAACTGTTTTCTATAAGCTGCACGATGGAAAACATGGCAGAATCAGAGTGAACCAAAAGGAGCTGAAAGTCGAGAATTGTGCTTACACTTAATTTCACATCATCCAGAAACAAGACCAGGAAAAACGTACCCAACTGTCACATCCTGATAACATGACTAAAAGGTAAAAAAACCCCAAACTGTAAATGTATTAGAAAAAAAAAAAATAGACATCTAAATGGGAAGCACTGAATAAAAACCATGCCTTTATTGGTTTTCAAATATTTGATAAGTTTAAAGTGTTTTTGTAAGTGGAGCTGACCTTTATTATCTATGCTGACTCCCAAAATGGCTAAATTTAAAAGAAAACAAAATGCCAACACTGCTCTACTTCACAACAGCTACATTTCAACCTCAGAAATGTTTGAGAATCTTTCTGACTGCTTAGCCAGTACTGCTTTTTTGCCCAAAAGTACTTTCAACACCTGTGAAAGGAAAACATGTCATATGAGAGTCATGAAAATTCTGATCCTTCCCATCTCCCTAGTCTTAACAGGAATATGTGACAGAAATTGGTTAGGTTTCTGTCAATAAAACATACACATGAAACACTGTCTCCAAACTAGAAACTGCCCATCTCATGGATTTTAAAATATATTTTTGTATGGATAGAGAGTACTCCACAGGTATTTTTCTACTTTTTTATTTCACAGTAAGCCAAAGACATAGTTTACTACAGAAAATCCACATTTTGCCATTCTTTTCTGGTCTGCATAAAATGTAATGAGTCCTATTGGAATAATTTATAATTACACTGCTGTAATGCATCAGTATCTCTCTCTTAAGATGTACATTTATGGATAGATATTACTTGTGCTCCATTTGCATTTCTAGCAAAATCGTGTTTTCTCAATAAATGAGCGATGACAGAATAAACCCCATGTAGCAGTGTCAAATAATGAAAAAACCCCAACTACTCCTTCCAAATGTCCAGAGTGCTTGAAATACTTGAGTTACTCTTCATGCGGTGTAAAACCAGCTGTATGTCTCATAAACACCTGTCCTATTCCCTCCCCCCCAATGGAAATAGATGAAAAATGCATTTATAAAAATTGGAATAAATGCATTTTGCAGTTGGAGATCTAGGGCTAGATTTTAAAACTCTCTGAGTTCTGAGAATTACCAAAGGATGCAAGCTGTTCCACCAAACTTTTTCCCTATTTGTTGAGTGACTACATATGAAGTAATGCCAAATATTATTCCTTGGACGTTTTCACAGCTGAATGCACAACTTTCTCATCTCTGTGTTATCAGAATCCCATGTTCATACTAGAGGTTGGAATTAACAAATAAAATAGTCATAAAAGCTACAGCTACAGAAACATGAAAAAAATATTGTAAACCTCAGAAACTCTCCTTAAAGAAAATTTTTTATGTATCTAATCAAGCTGCTCGCTGGCCATTTACAGGCAGCGCAAGCATGTGTCCTCCACAGTAAAACATGGCTTCTCTTTCACATCGCTATTTAAAAGAAGCCAATAATTTAGTAGGATGGCTAATAAGAAAGCTTGCTTAAAAGAAGGCCTGAAGACTTTTTTTCCTGAAAATGTGGACGTAGGTTTTTATAACTGAGGTGAGTAATGCCATTGCTGTCCTAACCACACTCTGACACTTGAAACCACGTACAGCTCAGAGCTGCTAAGGTGGAGAAAATGAGGCAGTAGTCACAGGTAGGAGTGTATCATTTGGACAGGGAAGGAGGTGTACAGTTCACATAATAATTGCTCTGATCATTAAGGAGGCCCAAAAGTCTCTGGGTCTCATGGTTTACAGAATACCCCTCAGGGAATAAATGCGAGCCATTGGTTAAGAAACACAATTTTGCCCTTAAAATACTGGTTGCAATACATTTTGTGAGGGAGGTAGAAATTAGGGAATAGGACTCTGAAAGTAAAATGTATTAACATGTATAATGCTTTCTAATAACACTTCACAGATATCTGCTCAAAAAAGGGAGAATCTTTATTTGTGTGTAGGACTGAGAGGTGGAATATAAGAATCTTAGTCAATACTCCACAGATATTTTATTCCTTTATATTTCATGCCTCCCTGACATAAGGCAAGGAATGAAAACAAAACGTAAACCGCAGTAAAAAAGAATGGGCTTATAGAAATTGACTTTTATTGCTCTATTAAGCCAATGGCAAATAACACCTTGTTTTATTTGGTTTCACTGCAACTATCCAGTGAGATATATGAAATCACACATGTACTGCCATTCAGTTCAGGATATAACAATTATGCAGCTATCTCACTCCAGTTAATAAAGTTTTAAATTAATAAGCATTTATTTCTTTGAAGAAGCAATAGGGTAATACCACACTCATTTTTAGCAAGCCAGTTAAGTTCTTTGATACTTAAAACAGCCACCATTCAAGTTCTCTTCAGCAGTCTTTAGACTCTTTCTGTTCTCAGATGCGCAGGCACGTACCAGACTGCCACGTGCAGCAGCTCGAAATCAAAAGTCACCATTTCTACTTGAGCAAATAGCTACAAAGAGGATTTTTCAAGGTAAGTGGCCCCAGGCATCAAGGGTCATGACGCAGTTTTACAAGGTCTGGCATTCTTTTTTCAGGTTGGTTAAAAGCAGACTTACAGGCTATACTTCAGCTTGAACAGATTTTTGTAGTACAGTAATGGGTGAAGTTAAAACACTTCGAACAGGAATTGCAGGGCAGACCCTGCCTGCTAAGTTATCCCAACATTGTCTCTGGCAACACAAGGCAGCTTTGAACCCACTAACACTTGAAGTAGAAGCAGCATTTGCAGTGATGGCCCTAACCCCTTGTCTATTCATCCCCTACTTTTAAAGAGCTAAGATCAGGACTGGTCAGTGAGGCAAAGTAAGAACTGCATATGCTAGTGATTCTGGCTACCTTATTTCCTGGAGACACACTAGAAAGACACAACAACAAGCTGCTTTTCCAGACTGATCTAGGAGCCTATTTGAATGCCACTATCAAAATGACACACATAGCCTGTGAAATTATTACTATGCTATGGGGTAGTGGTAGTAGTTCTACAACAAAAGCTCTGTCTAGAATAGTCACTGCAATGCACTGGAATGTGAAGAAGCTGCTCAAAATAAATGGAACTAAAACACATGAAAACAAATGTCTAGTTTTGAGGTAAACTTTCCATGACAACACAAAAACTTTTCCTATTTGTTCCATTTTTTCATGACACATAATTAAATCAATGTTTTGCCACAAAATTATCAGTTCAAGACATAGGTAGGGGAAAAAAAAAAAAAAACTCTAATGAATTCTTTCCTAAGATTTACTTGAAAAGCAAACTAGCTAGTCCTAAATGCTTCTTTTTCTCCGCTCACACCTGGAACCATCTCCTGAGGAACAAACATATGCATGAAAAAGCTTGAAGGTTGGGGATGTCAAAGCCAGATGACAACACTGACAGAACGAAGGGGAAAGGATGTGAATGAAACCAAGGCCAAAATCGTAAGGAGGAGTGGGAAGCGAGTGAAGAACTTTAGGTCCCAATTCAAAACTGACAAAGATCCATTGGAACCTGTTTATTTCAATGGCCTTGGTTTCAAAAAACAGACTGATATCAATCTGAACAATTTGCAAGGGTAATGAATTTAGCAAGGACTGGCTTGAGGCAAGGTTGTTGCCAAGGAAGGAATGATGTTATAATGAAGAAGCTGGCAACGGACAAGTGATTTTTCATAATGTGACTCAGACAACAGTTGCATGAACTCTGTTCCAACTGTTGAGCATGCAAACCACGTAGCAGCATTTGCTTTTCTTGAAACCCTCCAAACGTCAGAGGGGGACAGTCGTCACATCCACATGGCAGCACAGTTGAGATATTAAGAAAATCTGTATTCCCTATACTGCCTGTTAGAGACACTAACGAAATTCCAGGTGCAGACATTTACTCTGACGTTGACAGATCCCAAATAGGGAAATTAGAATATTTTATCTGAAGTAATAAACGTAAAAAGGCTTTCATGGCTTGATTCATGTGCTTTGTATAGTCTCTAGCTGCCTTTCTTCAGACACAAAGATAGGAAATGGAAATTATGGGTGATCAGTAGCTGTGGATACAGCAAAGGTGATACTCTTAATAGCAAGAAGAGGAATGATATTTATTTTTTAATAAAGCTACTGGTAACATGTAAAGTGACTAAGTGACTAATAGCCTGTTCTTAACGTGAGGCTGTGGCATCAGCAGGATTCTTCCAGTCTTTCTTTGTTGCTGCCTTCTTTCATCTCCAAAAGGATATTTCCTACTTTCTCATCAGTAAGGACTGGCACTGGGTCCCTGTGGGCTGATCTGGAACCATTTTAGGATGCAATTTACTTTGTTAATTATATTTCTCCAGCAATAATTTCAATGTTCACTTTTAAATCCTTCATTGATTTTAATTAAGCCTGCGTAAGCTTCCAAACTTTTCTTTCAGATAACAAGCTGCTAACTGCACAACAACCAAAAACTCCACACTCACTAATGCAGCTGGAAACCAAACCTACTGTCAATTGTTCAAATTGCTTTGGACAAACTCCCCAACAAATTAGTAAGCCTGAAGTGAAATAAAAGGGGAAGATAATACGAGTTGCAAACTAGGACATTGTTTCAAGACTTTAAATTTCTTTCTCTTACAGTTTGTTTTCCTTATTAATTAGTTCTTTGGATGATGGCTCTTCAGGTTATTTATTTATTTATTAAATCAGGCCTTTATAAGCACATCTATACCATGTATTGCTGCATCATGTTACACATACTAAAGCTAATGCAATGTAGAGGTACTACATTGTTACAAAGGTAATATAGCAAAAATGCTTAACTGCTGTACTAACATTGCACTAACTTAAACACCTTACTATACCATCATCATATGAGCTGTTCAAATACTGTTTAAGGTATTAAACTGCATGGCATAAAAGAGGGGAAAGATCTCTTCATTGCCAGAACAAAAAATTGTTAACTGGATATGACTGTCACCTAATCATAGCTTTAAAAACACCATTTAGTTGAACTGACATAGCAATTTATGAGTTCTTCCAAATACAATATTTCTGTTATCTTTTCCTGCCAGAATTAAAGGCACTTCATCTATAGACATGCAAAAACATTGCCCATATTACTTGTACCTAATATTACCCACATAAGTGGGGAAAAAAACCCCAAACCACAGACTTTGACAATTTACCCTTTGACTGTTGCTCTGCTACAACTTGTAAATATACATGGCTATTTCAGAGAGGAGCAGGGGTGGGTATTGGTGCTACCTGCCATGGTGGAACATGGTTTTAACAAAGCAGCTACCTTGAATTGGAGAGTTGCCCTGATATGAAATATTGGCAATTAGAGAAGCAGCCTGTGGCAACATGAGGAGCACTACAGCCTATTTTGATAGCAGTAGGATCTGGATATCATTTCTGTGATCAGTCATTTTAACAGTCATTTCTTAAGGAAGCCAAATGATCAGCCAGTGCAGGAGTCTGTTGATTTCAGCGAAAACATGAGGAACAACATGAATTTCATAAGTATTTTAGGAATAAGAACATAAATTTGTGACATTTACAGATAGGGATGATGACATGTGAGGGTGATAAAGCCCTCAGTATCCCTGGCTGTTAGAAGTAATCAGCAACATTACATGGTGCTATGGTACCAGACAGCAACAGTATCGCATAATGTACAGGATTCCACATCCAGAATCTTAATATTGTGTTTACAGCAGCCTGATTTGAGGCTTAAAATGAGTTCCTCTGAAAGATGAAAGGACAGAACCTTCACTAAGATGCACATGTGACCAACTGACCAAGAAGTTTTTAATAGCCCTTTCAATTTAAATTGATTTGATTAGGAGTTCAACAGATTAAAAAAACCCAAACAAACAGAAAGAAAAAATAAAACAGCAAAAACTTACTTAGGAGGACAGGGGACAGAGCTTTTGCCGAAGTTAGACATTAACTTTTTGGAAAAGGACAACTTTTAATTATAGTTGGACAGAATTCAGACTAATAAGTACCCACTTATTATTATAAATACTGCAACTTAGAGCCCTGCTTATGTTTAATAATTAATACTGACCCTGAGCTGAATTTTAAACACATTTCCCAGCCTGATTGGTCTCTAAATGCTCCATTCTTTGAAATATTTCCTTTTTTTTTTGAAAATGTTTGTAACCAACTGCCAGAATGTTTATTTTGACCTTATGAAATAGATATATACAAGTACTATTTTACAAATCTTAGAAGCTTTATGGACTGAGCGCCTTTCATCGGCCCAGGATTTCCACACTAATACATCATTTTTATGAAGTAGTCCCTTACAGCAACAAAAGGCCTATTTCTGACTCTTTATCAGGAATTTCCTCTTTTAATTAGTAACTAAATATATTATCCATTGTTCTCATCTTCCAGTTTTGGTTTGGGAATGACTTTTTGGGTTTTTTTGCAGTAAATGACTTTTCAACTGGGGTTTGCAGAGGTCAGTTATTCAATATTTTACATTGAGAATAGGAGCTAAAATTGAGTTTTAAGGTAGGAAAGACAAAACCACATAAAATTTTATGAAACGATATACATACTGGCTATTGCAAAGTCAATTGGTAAAAAGGCAGAAATGAATTTTATTTTTAAGTTATAAGCATGCAGCAAAACAAATAAACATATTTTGTAGGAAGTGTAGAAAATAAAGACCTCTCATGAGTTAAAAATCTTTACTATGGTGTAAGAGCACAATATAATTGAAACTTTGCAATGTTACTATAAAGGCTGAACATAAGGTATATGCCTACTATAAAATTCTACAATGAAAAGTGATGGATCCATCTTAGACATAGCTTTCACCTAATAACTTCCCAGTGTCCAGTGAAGCAGTTGCTGACTATCCTGAAGGCTCTTCGCCTTAACATTAAGCCATTTAATTTATTATTAAGTGTCTGATCTGCAAAATTATTTCAGTGCTTGTTTGGCATTATATGTGGTCAAATGCTTTGGCTATTTATCTGTTATTCTATGAAACAGAACCTTATTGACAAACACAAATGTGGTCATTTTAAGTCCTGTTACCACTTCAGTGCAACTACTGCCCATAAGCCTCACAGTCAAAGTTGGCAAATGCCCTTTATATGAAGGTCAGAGTGATGTGAAGGCATATGGAATTTCCCAACCACCCAAAGCTTATAATTCTTTTTGCCCGAAGTGTTTCTGATCCAATTTGTAAAAATAAAGGATAAGGGCAGAAGCAGAAAGAGTTGTAAGAGTTCACTGACAGAAAGCAGAGTTTCAGGGAAGGCTGATAGAAGCGCTACAGAAACAGGTGAGGTAGTTCTGGACGGGACACTTGACACAGAAGTGACAGGTAAAGGAAGCTTTACAGGTAGAAAAGAATATTAACAGCTGTGTGGCAACATAAGACATCAGAAACAGGGGGTTTAAAGAGAAGGTGATTGTGCGAGCTGGTATTTGCCAGTCAACAACCAGACCTCTATAGTCATAGAATCATTAAGGTTGGGAAAGACCCTTAAGATCATCGAGTCCAACTGCTAACCTATCACTGCCAAGTCCACCACTAAACCATATCCTCAAGCACCACATCTACCCTTCTTTTAAATACCTCCAGGGATGGAGACCTAACCACCTCCCTGGGCAGCCTGTTCCAATGCCTGATAACCCTTTCGGTGAAGATGTTTTTTCTAATGACCAACCTAAACTTCCCCTGGTGCAGCTTGAGGCCATTTCCTCTCCTCCTATTGCTTGTTATTAGGGAGAAGAGACCGACCCCCACCTCGCTACAACCTCCTTTCAGGTAGTTGTAGACAGCAATAAAGTGAGGGCAAGCTGCACACTGGTGATGACAAATGCAATCCCCTGCAGTGGACACAGGGTAGCTCGATTTTGGCTAGAAACATTGTGTTTCACCCTGCTTTATATCACCTTTTGCCATTCAACAGATATTGCCCATAGGGTAATTTCTGTTATCAAAGAGCTCTTCATTAAGTGATGAACACATCTCCCAGCTCCTGTGTTGAAGGAGCCAGAGTAGCAGAAATGACCAGAAAAGCCTCACTGAGATTTCTGGCAGGCTCCAAGAAGGTGATGCTCCATTCAGTACACTGATACTCCAGAGAGCCAGGCAAACTTCACCCATCCACTGGTTTTGAAATTTTAAGAAAAGTAAATTTATGAGATGCAGGGAAAAGGCATGTGAGCATAATTGTCCTCTGAGGACTGGAAATCTCCATATAATGTTCAAGTAGCAGAAACTTTTTCCAGGCTGCATATTCACAACCATCCTCACCCTTAATCTCAGATCCCAACCCTGTGGATACTTCTCTTTCCATAGCACCACCAAGCTAGGTGGACAGATTACTCTCCTGCTCAGAAGTATTGCTCGGTGTGCCAACATAAAATGATGGAGCTCAGACAGCGCAACATCAGGCTTTATTGCTTTCCCCACAACATACTCTCTTCTCGGTCATTGATCCTCTTTCTCTGAAAGTCCTACAAAATGTCATGCAAAATTACAGTAGAATTCTCTGCACTTTGGTACTTATTTTTCATAATATTCCTCCTGATGTATTGAAAACAGCACGATTAAAAATGAATACCATAACCCTGTTTACACACTCAATATCCAAAACGGAATTCAAAATATGTTATCTCTGTATAGAACTTAAACTTTTAAGCAGCTAAACAGCTAGCTAGCTAACCCAAGATTTTTTGCTCTATTACTTTCCCACAAGCTATATGCACACTTATAAAGAGTTTGATACTGGAATAAGTGTGATTCATTCTTGTGAGAATAAAAGATGGCTTTGAATCAGATGTCCTGACTAGTCAAGTGTTTAGAAACCATGTTCAGGCACTTCACAAATGCTCACCGGCACAGGTTTCAATGGAAAATTTATTTCAGTGCCTTCAGTGTCTGTGATTTTATCTTGGGTCAATAGTGGGTAAAATAGTTGCAGTTTTGACTAAAAGCTATGTGTATCTTATATACACAAAGACCTCTTTTTTCAAGGAGTACAAATATTTTTAAGCATATGGTCTGACCTTAGGAAGTAACACAATCGTACAAAGAGTTCTTGATTTCAATTTTAGAAAATTACCAACTTTAATTCTATCACAGTGGTATTTATTACTGGGGTGCCTTTTCATTTCTTTGCCTAGTACTCCTATTATTAACAGTGGTAGAAATGCTTAGGCAGCACCTCCACCATAAGAATTATTTCAAATAACTCCTCTGTCCACTGCTCAGGAATGTTCCTCTACCGAAACAAGATTTATCAAATATTATCTCACCATATTTCAATACAGCCTTTACAAATTCTACTGCTTGCTCCAACTTCAGCAGGGCTATATGTGACTGAACCTCCATGCTCAGATAAATGCCAGAAACTCACTACAGGACAACTGGGAGTCATTACCTCAGGTGTCTCAGGCTGGAATATCTTACTGCTCTGCTGAAACGTGTCAGTGCTTTGGGTCCACTGCTTGCTGCGGAAGTGTCTGACAGGCTGTCTAGTTTCCAGGTCTCTGAGTGGTAAGATACAGCAGTGAAGTAATACATGGCTTGCTTTTTAAAGGCTCATCCCTACTTTGCTTCAAAACCTATTGTACATTTCTATTAGCTCCTACTGCTGTTCTCCCTATACACTCCCATCAGCCCTCTAACATCCTTGGTTATATTTGGCCAATACATGCCGTCTTTGACATTCCAGGTTGTTTCAAACATCCAAAGTATTTTTTTTTTCAGTGCTATGATTTCATTGCCTACAAGATGCTATTTAGCTGTCTTTTGACTGGTTTAGCAGTTGTAAGCTTTCCTTGTTGTAATTCTTATACAAGACGTCTACCTATGCAGAACAATTCTGATTCATGTTTTTTCCTCTGTAACAACTCTAAGTCCTTTGAGTTCCACTTTTTCCTGACTTGTATTTGTGCATTTGTTATTGCATGTGATAGGTGGACATTTCTGGAGCCATCTTCATGTTAGCTGGTAAAACATCTCAATAGTCAACTCAGCTTTGTAAGTCTAAAAATGTAAACATATATATATGACCTGATCACACCAGACTCCGTAGCAATATATATATGCACATATAGACATAGAGGGAGAATTAGACACAGGATGCAACACATCCAACCTACTTTAAACATCTGCCTTCAGTATTCATGTACTCTGCTGACTATATTGATTACATCTCCACTGACTACATGTAAGTTTAGGCTGACAAACATGGATATAGATGTTGGCACAGCTCTATGAATTGTATGTAATCTGTTAGCTTTACTTGTAAATTTGCCCGCGGGCTATACACATGCCTGTAGCTCATAGCAGAGTTATTTCAGAATCTGTGCACTTTCATTGCACATTTCCAGCACTACCAGTGATCAACCTATGGTGAATTAGCTAAGCTTTCACAAAGCAATAACCATGTCATTCAGTCCCCTTTTGCTTTCCTTCACCAAGTACTAATCTCTCGTTTCTCTGTTACTTTTTACTTCTTACTTCTTGATAGCATACATTTTCTAAGTTATGCTTATAAAGATGTGTCTTTCATGGGATGTCCAGGCACTTACTGACATGTTCAGAGGTTGCTGTAGTAGATAGTGACCTTTGCCTACCAGAAGTCACCAGGTGGTTGCTTTTACCGTGTTTGATTTATAATCTATCCCCCTACAATTCTGTGGTTTTCCTAGTGTAACTCACCTCTATTAAGCATGCTGATTTTATTTTTTTTTCCATATGGAAGTCTGCCACAATTATTTGCTTTGTAAGATTCTGTCATTTCTACAGTATTCTTGTTTCCAGTTTCACATACCTGCAGAAATGCACTAATTTCCAACATAATAACTGGAATGATAGCATATAGAGAGAACCGAATAGGTGTAACACTGAAGTTTTCATTCACACCTTTTTTTCTCTTGTGACATTCATCTGTGCTCCTCAACACCAGTACAACAGCTTTCCCACTGGGAGCTACTACTGAAAATGCTGATCTATTGAACGGCTGTTACTTATTCTAATAGTAGTGACCTCCAGCTTGATTTCTCCATCCATTTCTCCTGGAGTTTTTCTTCTCTCTAGCTTTTCTGGGATAATACCATCTCCTTGCTACAATCCAGTGCTCCTGGTCAATTGAAACCATATCCAGCTACACTCCACCTTTTCAGTGTATAAACTTCTTTCAGCTCATTTACTTCATGGGCCTCCTAGCTCCTTAATGCACCACTGCAACTCCAACAGTGAACCCCTTCTTCTCAACTCATCCTGTTCCCTAAAAATCAGCATTCTCTTGTCCTGGTACAGTCCATCTAGTTGGGGTCTACATGTTCACGTCCCAAAGCAAACTAAGTTTCAAACTTCTACTGCCCTTCATCTCTTCTCTCCTAGATTCAGACCTTATTTTCTCCCTTTGAACTTGGAAATTGGTAGTTACTTGCCTGAGCTACGACCGAGTGAAAAATTAACCAGAGATTTAATGATTTAGCTCACAGACCTAATTTCCATTTTTAGTTTTCTGAAAGTAATTACCTTTACATTTTGGGGACTGGTGTTCAAGTAGTAACAGTTTCTTTCAAACCTGAAAGTTTCATTTCAGTAATGATATCATAATTAACTGAAATGAATTTGCTAGTGAAACATCAAGTATACAGTCATAATCAGCATGTTAATACTTGCATCAACTTCTGTTTTGCAACACAGTCACTGGCTTTGGGAATAAAACATAACGGATGGTTCAAAGCAAACAACCTCAATATCAGAAAATTCTAGTCGTGACAGAATTTTCTGAATCAATCTAAATGTTCACTAGAGGTGTAGAAAATTTAATAGAAACAGGCTTTGAAAACCTCAAAAAACCCACAGCAGAACCCAAGCTGATAGTTAGCTATCAGAAAACTCTAAAATTTTTCAGTGATGCACACATGGCTTTCTTTTTAATGACAATTCTTGAAAGACTAGCTAAATCAAAGGTTATATTGACCGGCAGGACCATCTACTCAGTTTTGGAACTTCCAGATGTTTCTTTGCCAGGAAAAAAGGGCTAAGGGGAAGTAAACAAACTGTCAAATGAAGGAAAGTTACTGCCACCATATACTTACAGGTGCCTTTAGTAGGAATTAGCCCCAATTAACCCAAAGTTTTACATGTGTATTTGAGGAAGACTTTTGCTTTATTTTCACCTGTACAAATACTTCGGTCGTATTCTAAACACCTTTTCTATGTATTCACTGTAATTTCCGCCATTGCATGCTTCCTGCTACAGACAAAACTAGGGGAGGACAGAGGATAGAAGAAATCTCATCTTAGCCCCAGGGAACAGATATTCAGCATGACTGTTTTGGAGTTCATGACCTGAATGGGGTCAGACAGACTGGGGCTGCAGCAAAGTGATAGTGGCTGGAAGGACAAAGGGCTCAGCTCCGGTTTGTTCCTTATATCAGGACTCACGCTAGCATGATACACTACTGGTTTCCACAACCTAGTTTCCTACTGAAGTTTCCTACACAAAGTCTGCTGAAATCTTTCCAGGCCTCTATGCCACCATAAGTTACCCGTGCCTACAGGGATGGAGTTTCTCATTCTGTTGCCACCACCGTGTGTATATAAGATATACTAGAACAAGAGCCAGGATAGCATTAATCTCTGTAAAAACCTTAATCTCAGACTTCCACCCAGAAACCTACAATCTGGGTGTGAGTCCAGCATGAGTCAAGCAAGAAGTTTTTGGCTCCTGACTTCAATGCTGTTCAGCTGGGATGTCTTGTAAAGCCACATTTTGCACAAATCCTCAAAATTTTCTGTTGTCAGCCCCATACAATGACTGGATAGCCAGATTTATCTATAGTGGAAGCTCTTAGCCACATTTGGATGGCATTGTTATCTCTGAAAACTCTACCAGCGTACTCAATGCTAACTACAGCAGCTATCATTTCAGGCGCACAATATGGGAAAGGTAGCTACAACATGGGTAGTAATAACTAAAATTGAAGAGTGTTTAACATAGATACGACTGATAAAACAATACATTCTTCTTCTATCAACTCTAGATAAAAAAAGAAAACTCAATCTTGATTGCCAAAGGGTAAATTCAGGAAGACTGCATAGGCTAATTACAATCTTCATGAGGATGATAAAGTTATAATCAAACAAGTACCAGGAAGATTGTTGTTGAACTCATCCTAGTTCAAAAGGCAACAGCAAAAACCATTACCTCAGAACAGTGTAAACTTATGTCAGTTCGAGATCTGCCTCTGAATTCACCTTGCAATATTTATATATTACACTGCCTATAAAAATATGATTGCTATTGAAATAGAGAAAAATTTACCTCAAAAATTCTTCAAACAAAATACATGTTAAAAAAAAAAGAGAGATATTAGTAGATAGATACTTTAATTATTCCTTAAAAAATACCAGAAGTGTATCCATGCTAAATTTTCTGCACTGTCCAATAAAATCTGACAGACCTAAGGTATTCTTTTATGAACAACTGCATAACTATTTGCTTGATAGTGTAATTCTAAAGCAAAATTCCATCACCAAAATATTGTTTTCCCAGTATATGATAATACAGAACTATTTTTAATTTGCTGTTTTCCTTGCTGCTTCCAAATAACTATAGTTAAATGTGAAAGTCAAATATATTTTATGTTCCTAAGTAGTTTGGTTCTATTACAAGTTCTCGATTTACAGGTTGTATACAATAATATTCAGTTATTCCATGGAAAGAACAGAAACTGAAACTACTTAAGACTCCTCGTAACCTCTGATCATTCAAGCTATCAGGAGAAATTCCAAAAGAGAAATTAAAATTTTTATTAATCTCAGGCAAAAATATAAGGTTTAATGAAAATCCGTAATAATCTGGGTTAGCTACCACCCTCCTCTGCAATGCTGCTACGGGCATAGCTATACCATAGAAAAATGTAACATCAGTGAGAGATGCCATACAAGAGAAAAAATCCCTAAATAATTTACAGTATCTGATACAAGGCTGCACTAGAAAACACAGACTGATAAATGAAAAAAAAAAACCTACAGAGAATAAACAAGAGGGACTTACTACCATGAGCATGGAAAATTAATACACCCAAGTATGAAGCACTGCTCCATGTTGAATGGGATGTGGAGCCACAGAGCTTCAAGGACTCCTGCGAGAAGGGCTGTGTTACCGCCTGCAGCACAGAGAGTTTCCCCACCTCCACAGCCACTGAGCTCTGTTGGGGATATCAGTGACAAGCAACAAAACAGACCTCATGAGCTTAGCTCCCTGACGTTCAAAACATGACTCACTAACTCACAAGTGGTTTATTACAGAAATAAACGCACTTGTGGCCTGTAGAGCACAAACTTTAAAAAGCTTCACAAAAAACAAAACTCAGCTTCTTTTTGTGTTATCTACTATTAATAAAGCTTTGTGAGCCCTGCAGAGGTTGCTTTAGGAATGCTCTCTAAAGAAATGTGGGGAGATAGATGCCCATATCCCAAAGAACCACAAATTATTAATTATTATAATAATAATGTAAGCTGTTTTACCTCCTAGTTATGAACCAAATAGTCCTGTCAAATACAAGCTAAGGACAACAGTGAATAACACCCTCAAATTAGTTATTTTCACTCCCTGTTCTTCGTTCCTTAGTCAAACAAAATCAGCTCAGCAAAAACATTTGGAAAAGGAAATAAATATTATTTAAACTGAAGAAAAAGTTGAGCTTTACACCTCAGCAATTTCAAAGTAATATTAAATAACTTGGAAACCCTACTATTGCACAATACAACCTCCATGAAGAATGGCAGACACCATTTGGGTAGATCTTTTTATTGTGACAGGGATTTAATGTGCCACTGTCCTCAACTTTCTTTTTAACAAGGTTATTTAATTTACGATTTGGAGGTAAAAAAAAACAAAACAGTTTGCAGTGTTGTCGTTAGGATAATCAATAATACTCTGTTGACCAGAAAGTGGACATCTGTCATGTGGGACCCCAGTATACATTAACTCTGTCATTCTTTTGATCTAAGAATAACTTCTGGAGGTGTTTCATATCCCTAATAAGAGTAAAGCCATTGTAAAATCTTGGTTACTAAGAAATAGTAGACTATACAATGTAAAAAGCACTTGGAACCTGTCTTTACCCTTTGTTGCTAGGCTATAAGCCACACTGCATCACCACTGACTTATGGTAACAAAATTTGCAAATATAATCAAAGAAAAACATTTATCAGAGAGTTAGGAGAGAAATAGATCTTCTCCCATTAAATAGTTTCAGGAATCTTAACGTTGTAGAAAAGGTTGCATCCTGTCCTGAATTGACAGGATGACTTACACTTACTAGGCTTTATCAAGATAATATTTTAAAAGTTATTATTGACTTTAAATTGCTCAATTTTTAAATTGCTTAATTAGAAGTTTTTAATTAAAATTGCTTATTAGAAGCAACGATTAAGTAATTAAAAGTTAAATTGCTTAATTTAGACTTTTAAATTGTTTAATTTTGAGGTTGAAAATCATGGGAACATAACATGAAAGACAGAAGTATCTCTGTTTTAATGTCAGTGGCCTATAGTAAAAGGACTGATGTTAAAGTCCTATTTAGCTTGACAATAATCCATTGACCTATTCACAGCAATATTACTTATTAAAAGTGGAACAAAAAAAGAAAGCAGAATCATTCAGCGTTCCATTGAATTGTTCATTGCCAATAGCAACAGAAGAGTGCTGCAGAAATGCAGTGATCCTTATATGCTTACATGCTTTTTTTAAAAAAAGAAAACCCCAAACATCCTAATCCCCCAAATTCTCCAGTCCAAAAGAAAAACTTTTTCCTTCACAAATTACTACTACACAGTTCTCCTTGGGAGCTTCTTTACTTCTATGTCTTTGGGGGCAGATGGAGGGGACCGATGACAGCAGCGTATTAATGACAGCAGTGGTAAAAATTCAGGGCTTCAATTAAAAGTGAAGGCCCAGCAGAGTGACCACACAAGAATAATTACTTGGAGAGTAAACTTTGTGAAGTTTTGAGGAACCAAGTTCAGCAGTACGGAACGAACACTGACCCTGCTGCTGCTGTTTCAGCTGCGCAGGATCCATCCCACCCCATTCTTTCATGCTACACAGATCATGCACTTGATTTTGGCACCCCATCAAAGGCAACTCCTCTAATAAGAGGAACAGAACTAGGCATTGATGAGTAAGCACCAAAATGAGGCTAAAAGCAAAGCAGAATGGAAATCAGACAAGTCTCAAAATCCCAGTCAGTAGTTCATGGCTCACCTGATCCAGATCAGCATCAAAATGTCATTGCTGATCAAGAAGAGAAAACATTGGTACCAAAATCATCCCATAATTCTGCATCCTTTTTTTACCATTCTGACTGCAAATCAACTGCTTAATATCAGCCTTTATTCACCTCTGTCCATCTCTTGTATTCTTCTGCTGTGGTAGCAGAATTAAAGATACTGACACAGAGCACAACAGAAACCTCTGTTCCAGCTCCTATTTTTGTTGAAACACTGGCTGCAATTATTCCCTGATCTTTTAGTCATACACTCCGCATTCAGAGCTCCAGTACGACATGGGCATCCCCTGATCCTGGTGAGCTGGCCACCCATAGAAGAGGTGATGAACTTCTTATAGATCTCCTAGATTCTAGAGAAGATAGAAAAGGAGAAAGCTTGACCAGGATCATGGTAGGATTGGTCCTGGTGATGGTGACCTCTCTTTCTGTTTGCTTGTCCTGTCACACCTCTAGGCAGAACACCACCAGCCAGAGTCCATGAATTTGCTGGACGCGTTCAAGGACCAGAGAATGCTGTGGGTATACTCTCTGTGATGCCACCCTCTGCCTCCCTGTTTCATTTTTTGGCCATTACTACTCCTCTTCCTCTTTCTCATTTGTTGCCTTCCACGACATTTCATTTTCCTCTACTCTCCTCTTTGTCTTTCAAGGAGGTGAAGCAGGAAGGGAGCAGAAGGGGTCAGTGGCTGTTCCTAGTGCAGAATGCGGGTACAAGCAGCAGCCAGCAGCGGTAGGAGGGAGAACCATAATCACGAGCCATCAGTGGTGCCCAGAGCTACACGACCAGGAGCTCAAGCTGTGCCATGCCTTCCATCTTACCCCACAGAAGGAGGAGAGGAACACCATTGTACTGTTGCAGACACCATACTAGACCAAGGCAATGCACTACAAGGGTTTGTCTTACAGGTGACAAGTTACGTACTTCAAGCAGCACTTCTTTGGAAAATAAATCCTCTGCCCTCATGCAGGCAAAACCTAAATTTCCCTCCTTGTTTTGGCTCCAGCAATACCTCCACAAGTGCAACTGCTCCAGACAGACACACAAAAGATTTCTGGAGGAAATAACCTAAATAGAAAATTATTAATGCTGTAAAGTCTTACATTCAGAGGGTTTTGTAACAGGTCAACTTGAGCAGCTGGAGGGTTTTCATCATACTGATATTTTGTAATTTTCTTTTCGTGAAAAGCAAAATTTCATAAATAAATGCTGCAGTTTATCTCTTGTTATATAAGGGGGAAAAAAAGGTATTTTAAATAGCTGCAAGAAACTCTTTTCATATTACTCAAAGTAAATGGTTAGAAAGCCACTTACCCCCAGTTGCCACAGTAATTTCACGTAGAAAATGGCCATAAAATGGAAAATCGAAGGACAGATTCACTCTCTGAAAGCAACAACACCAGAAAATAAAATAGATATTGTGAAGAAATGTAAGAGAAAACAAAATGAACAGTCCTCCACTTCAAACATCTGTTTCATTGCTTTTTATTTTTCACTGGGGCCTTGCTATTCTTAATTTGGAATTGTCAATAGCTAACTGGAAACAATTCTGTGCAGCACTTAAACACCTGATAGCAGTAGATCTTCATAATTGAAGACTTTAGAAAATAAATAAAAAAAAATCAGACATTATTAATTTCATTCTTATGAAAGAATTATAAATATTTTTAGAGTTTTTCCATTAAAAAAAGAGTTTATTTCACCTCTTTCTTAAAAGGCACCATCAATATTTAAGGCCTTAGCAATATCTAAATTTTACATGATGCCCACTCCCCTGGCTGTGGGTGGTTTGCTCCTCTGCCAAATGCTCCTTCAGATTCAAGTGCTCTCCCTGAGCTGGTCACTGGAAGGCAATTCTTCCATCAAACCCATGTGACACCATTTCCCACACCTGTCTACACTGTTAACTACAAGCTGAAATGATTTATAAAGAGATATTCAACAGAACTAACAAACTCTACTTAAGGTACTTACTACAAAATAAAAAAGGAAGAAAAATCTTTTCCCCCAGTCAGCCTACAAGGTTACTATCCTCTATCAGCTGAATTCATAGCAGAGAACTGTAATTTCAAGAACAGACTCTTCTCCTCGTGAAAGCTCTCCATAGAGCACCTTCAAATCCAAACTATTTTTCCCTCTCTGCCTATGGCTCTCTCCCATCTATTCCACTCCTTTTCCAAAGCTCACGGATTATTGTGGCCACCCATAACCATCACTCAATGTGCTACCTGGTTACAGTCTGGACAAATCAGTATTCGTGACAGAAAGGAGTGCTGCAATCCCAGTAAGGTCTTTTCATTGTTTAAATGTAATACCTCATAAAAACCCCATCACTTCCACAATGGCCCAAAGTCCAAATAGGAACTGCATATGCAGCCCATTATTATTGTTATTTAAGAGGAATAGTACAATAAAAATTGCTGTGAAGACTGTTTGTGGGTGACTGTCCCTCAACCCTAACTTCTGATGTCTCCATTTAAGAAAGGGCAGCCGTTCGTACATTTTAAAAAAGAAAAAAAAAAAAGGGGGAGAGCACATTTTGTCTTTATTTTTCCTACCATTATTTCTATCCTAGGTTTATTATTTTCAGATTATATCTGAGTATTTGTTCTCTCAGGAAAAAAATTATTTACATCCAACAGAAGTGTTTAAAGACTTATTTAGCATGAAATTAACAGCTGAAGATTTACAGTAACTTTAAATTAGATTTTCTTTTCACTTAAGTGGAAGACAGAATTTTGACAGGATTTATTAGCACTTTTTTGGTTTGTTTTTAATTAGAATGCAAAATCCATTTGCATTGTGTTAATTGGACTGAGTAGGTTCTAATGACCTTTTCTGTATATATATATATAAATATGGATATATAACTGAACATTTCTAATCAAAATGGCATATGCAAAAGATAGCTCATAAATTAACTTAAATTATTTTTTCTATGTTCTAAAGTTTTTACTGCTGAGGTGTGTGCTATATTTATGTACGCACTTCATTTAAATTATGTCCTTGTTCTACAAAACACTTAAAAACTTCAATTTTCTGACCAAACCTTCCCTCTTTCCTTTATACAGCATTGTTCTTTTTACCTATTAGCATTAACTTTCTGAATAACACAATAAGCGTTAAAGTACTCGAAAGACAACTGTGCCCCATTAAGTCTTCTAAATGCCTATAATTAGCATAAAGATGTTTGCAATAAAGATGTTTGATCCTTTCACAACTCAAGCCAGATACAGATCTCCTATTAACTTCAATCAAAAAGTGATGCCTTAAATTCTGAAAATGTAAAAAAGTTTAATATAGGCAATTGTTTAACGTAACACTGTAATAAAGAACCAACAAAACTTAAGGAATGTTTTAAAGTAATATTGTAACAGCCCCTAGACATAAATGTGTTTTTACTTTTGCTGCTAGGAAGCACATGCCATTTTTCAGAAAGAATATCAGAATTTTCAACCCACTGGAATAAAAGTATTTTCTCCATACATAAATGGTAGAATGGACTGACAGGAAAGAGAATTGAGTTTCACAAGTATGAGGTGATCCTGTATCTAGTTCAGAGTTTGAGTAATCAACTGTTAGATAGCTAATCTAAACACACTGAGCATCAAAGCCACACCTAAAATTTTATTACACATTAAGATGATGGTGGCAATGTACTGAAAAAAATCACTATTAGTGACATAAATTCAGTAGTGCTAGATGTTTTAATTGTTCCATTAATATTTGTGCATTGATTTCCCCAAACAATGACTATGCTGTTTATAGAGCCAAACCATCTAATGGATCCTGTCTCTATTACTTTTTCCGATAGAAGCAAAACCAGCTGGCAGCTTTCAGGAACTCCTAGGATTACATACCTCCAAATGAAGGAATTCAGTGTAAAATTGTTAGCATTCAAAGAATCCCTATTAGAAAAATTCATTAATACTTAGCATATAGTAATTTAACTCCTTGTTCTACTGTCAAATTGGAGAATTATCTTTAGAAATTATCACCACATAAGTCACTAAGTCACAGAAAAATGTTCAAATTGCCCTTTTAAAAAGAGTAATGGTGAAATTTATCTCTGTGGAAGAGAAGGGAAGAGATTGCTGCGTAGTTATGTATGATCTACTCAGAATATATGACTCTACAGTTGTTATACATTATAGAGAACACATCTCTTATTTGAATAACCCTGTTGTGTAGTACACATGGGTGTTGCTTGCTCGGACGCATACAAGAAATCAATTATACGCCCATAAATAAGATATAAAGCCTTACAGGGTGACTCACTGATACTTTTTCATCCTTCAGCAGGGACATAAATCTTTGAAAAAGTAGTCTTTAAAACAGCATTTAGACAGGGCTGCAGCCACTTGAGTTCACAGTCCAAGATATTTGAGTAACTATGAAAGGAGATGGATATCAGTGTGCTAAACTGGGACCACAGCCTTCTGCCACAACTGGCAGAAAGGCAAACTGGGCATCTGACATTCAGCAGAAAAGCCTTTGGGGCGAAACAGTTGAAGCCCTTATTCTGTCAGGCTCCCCTCTGCCATGCTGAATGGTCCTCCACACTGATCCCAAACCCAGACCAAAAGCATTGTTTCAATTTTAACCTCTGGTTCAAAACTTCAACAAAATGTCCCCTTTGGAATTGACATTTTTAGGTGTATAATCTCAAGGATCCAACTGGAAACAGAAGTGCTTAGAACAAAGCTCTGGAAGGGTGTCATCTTCACTAATTATTAGACAAAAGGTTAAAATTTCTCGAAGGAATTTCACTAATGTTTAGGTCCCAAGCCTCATAAATTACTTTCATTAGGGAAAGACATTTTACCTTATATAGGTATTTTTAATTTCTTTATTACACTTTTTTGCATGTTTCCATTCTCTCCCTCAACACAGAGCACCAGGATCCCAGATGAAGAAGGCAAGGGTGACAATACAGGTTCCCACTTTTAGGTGCCCTTGAGGTTTTTTTCTCATTAGAAACAATTTTTCTTAAGAAAATAGCTGATACAGTGTTTTATCAAATCTACCCCAAATATACACAGCTGCCTGAACCCTCTGCATTTGCATTATCCCTGACTCCCTACAGTCATTTTGGCTATGAGGAAAGTTTTTTATATATTGGACTCTCTGTTAGTCACCTGTAGTGGATTTATCACCCCACTCGGTTTTTTGTGTTCTGGGCTAAATACCACAGTATTTCTTCTCGCTGCCTCTTACATTCCTCTGAGCCAGTCACCTGGCTGGTGCCAGGGAGATAACAGATAAACGGGGAGAAAAGATGAATTCAGCTTGGTTTTTCTCTCAGCTTTAAATCTGTTAAACACAACTGTATCTTTAAAAACCCTACAACTTTTAAATAAGGCATTAACTCGATTTTGTTTTTAAACTGGCAAAACCCAAGGACTTTTTGTTTGAGCTGAGTTGGCAAATGGATGAAACAAGAATCTCATGAACCACAATTCTGAGTTGTAATTTTCTGTATTTAATTTGTGTTAATACTGGCTTTTCTATGTATGCCATTTCCAGCCACAGATCAGATCTGAGAATACAATCTATAAATCATGTAACATTGAATTTCACTGCTAAGCATGTAAGCCCATTATTTTCATACCCATTTTACCAGGCAGCATGATTACAATAAGTTAAACAAGACTGGTATTTACACTCTGATATTTATGTGTTGAGCCCCTGAAATTGTCACGTAGTAACAGAAGTGATAGATGGGATCACATTCTCATGACTTTTATCAGTTCTCCCAAAAGAAGTGTGACACCTTGTACAAAATGGAAGTGCAAACACAGATATACTCCATGGGAGACTTAAACGTCAGCAACTTAATCTTGAACCCAGTTCTGTTGCTATTGAAGTCAACGGTAAAGTTCCTTCCAACTTCAGCAACACAACTATTTTATTGTTTGATAGTTTGTGATCCCTAGAAACAGAGGTGAATTTTAAATATATCTGTAAAGGCATCTCTGAAGGACTGTTATAGCAGGTACAAAAAGGCAACTTGGAATATCATAGTAACACTGTGCAGAGTTTCAGAGCTTAACTAGAATTCAGAAATAATGCTCTTTCAACACTAATCACAATACTTAGTAATACTACTGTGTTGGTCCCAGTGAAAAATATCCATGTCAGTTAAAGAAAAAGGTATAATAACTTACTGCTGCTTGCCGATGGGTATTGGAAAGGATCCCATGAATCTTTACTTTGTCTTTCTCCATTTGGTCTATATTGACCCACAAATCCCGGCTGGTAGAATCATACGGGCCATACGTCCTTGAAGTATAATAATTATGATCTGTATCCTCCTGAAACGGGGGAAAAAAAAAAAATCACAGCAAATACAGGTTAGAATGGAAGATGTACCTAGCATTATATAAAACTCACCCTTGAAATACTGAGTTCTGTTGCTCATGGGAGCAGCAGAAAAGACTACATTGCAAGTCAACAATGAAGAAAAAAGTACAAATTGCAGATGTGTTGCAGAAGACAGCTCTGCTCTTAACCAGAAACAGTCAGCAAGGCAGTTACCTCATGCAATCATCTTATATTATGATCATAATGTTCACTACCCCCAAATCCCAATCATACTGTTCCTGTAACTACATCAGTGAAATCTACGGCAAAATGTTTGATGCCTTTCAAGGCAAGACGGCCAGTCAGCTCCTGTAACAATGGCCGTGCTCCAACAAAGCGATAAGCAGTACTCACAGCTAACATCTTAAAAAAAAAAAAAAAAAAGTATTTTTTAACATTTCTAAACATAACTTAGTAGAATACCCTTTATAAGAACATTCAAAAAATCCCAATAGCAATCGGCTTACTATGCTATTTCACTTTACATCTCCAACAGATTGTTTTACTGTACATTTGCCACTCAGAGAGAGACAAATACATATATATTTGTGGAAGAAAACTTCCTAGTTCTCATGGTCTTTAAAATGACAGTAGTTGCTGTCATGCTCACGTCACAGCAAATTCAGAGGTAAAATACGCTAGCCCTACATGTGCCATGGGATATTGTGTTAGTGGTCCACCAAATCCTGCAGCTTGCAGATATCCAATTCCACAATCAAGTGCATGGTTGAGAAGGCAGTCTTGGCAATTGCCAAAGTCTTGGCAATGTCTGCTTATTTCAATGACAAAGTCGAGGCTCCAATACTCAAAATACTCTGTATGCCACTGAACCTCACTGGCATCAGTTTACACTTAAAATCATATACATTTAGTACATTAAAAAAGTAAAATTTTGAAATCTTATTATGTAAAGTTTAGTAAAGGTTTAAAAACCTAACTGTAGGAAATTCCAAAATTTCTGTCAAGGTCAGTACTTTCCCAAAAGATATCTAAGACAGTGAAAGAAAGAAAAAAAGTGCATGATCTGAGGTGAGAGAGAAAACACATCCCAGATTCCCAGTCTTCCTTAACTCGTTATTTCATGGTTACAACAGCTTGGGATTAGAATTTAGAATTATCCCCTGGTGACAGAGAAGTTCATCTCCTGCAGCACTTCCTACAGACAGCAAGCAGCATGGGACTACCCTCACATCATGCCATGCTGCCATCAGACCTGTCACACCCTCCTCCCCGTGACATACACAACCCATTCCTACTGATGTGGTCCTGAGCTGAAGATATACTTCTAGATGAAACTATTCATGTTCTAGGTTAAATACATTGGACTTAAATCCTGTTTCAGCTAGGTTTCATCCGACATTAACACCATTACTGGTGCATCTTATTTAAGCTGTTGCAGATATAATCAGGTTATTTTCTCCTTGACATCTTCTGTATCTTCTCAGTGACACTATTGAAGCAACTTCTAACAACTTCAGCAGCTCTAGGTTAGTCACACCAGTAAACATAATTAAAACTATACTGTCAGGAAGATGACAAAATCTAACCGTACCAAATTCTTTTCTTCTTTAATGGTCAACAGAAAAAGTTATTACTGTCATTTATACAAAGGAGGTACAGCAAATTAAATGGTTTTGACAACAAAGATATATTTTCCCAGTCTAATTTATCATTCTGACAGAATTTCCATAGAAATTAAAAATTACATTTAAGGCATCACGAAGTCTCAAGAAAAGAGCTCTGAGACAAAGAGGAAATAGTTACCAAAATAACTTGCTTTAGATTAGCATGCAATGCTTAAACTATAGTTAAAACTGTACAGAGTTTTTGCATTTCCAGTTTTTCATAACTATTAAAGCTATTCCAGTTAATTATTAGTAGCTAAGCCACTACCTCCTCAACTAGAATGTTCTAACACTAAGCCTAGTTGGTTTCTCTGTAAGAATGTTTTAAATGGTATCTCGATCCATGCTTAAAGCAGACTCATCATATATCTTGTAAATCAAACAGCTAAATAATAGTCTTCAGCTCAACAATTTTGCCAGTGTGAGAGAAATTACCCATGTATAAACAACTACCAAGTTTTGCGTTAAAAAAATCTCATTTACTGTTGTAATTCAAGTTAAATAACCTTAGATACTTCTGGAAGGAAACAAATTCATTTCTACTTGGATGACAGAAAACAGAATTCCTCTTGCTCTTGAAAAAGCTTCATAACCTTCATGCAGATTTATTTTATGCATGTACCATTAAACATTTCTCTCTCACATCCCAATTGTTTTTAATCCTATCTGTAAATTTACAATATGACTATGAAAAGGAACACATAGCTAACTGCTAACATTGGCCTGAGCAGGTTGGGAGCTCGTGCTCCAGGATCCATGCTTGTAGTCCAGGTCTCTGCCTTCATTGGTTTTAACATGCATTACCATGGAAGTGAAATGGTTGGTGTCTTCCATAAATTTCCCAGCTGTACAGAAATATTTTATTGGTAGCAATAGATATGTATGATTTTTCATTCTGACAGACCTCTTCATGGGTTTTGGTTGATTGTACCTGCTTCCTAATACATTCCATCCCCTACAGGTACTGTATGCATAAGAAGATGGAAAAATGATTCAGAAATTACACTGAATTTGCATGTAAACTGCTGAATTAAGAAAATAATTTTAATAGTTATACGACACAGTTATAGAGTTCTGCAGATAGGTAGAACTACATATAAATACAAGTATGAAGAGAAACAAACTTTACAGTATCTTTTAATGATGTAGAAAGCATGTTATCAAATGAAAGAAAATGCAGAGAAAGGAGAGAATATACCCATTACTACTTCAAGAAAATTTTTCTTTTTTCTTTGTTTTCCAGGTATTTTGGGGATATTAGAGTTATTTCCCATTGATTCTGGGGATATGAGAGTTATTTCCCATTGATTCTATAGATGTACAACCCTGTCCAAATACTACATATATATGAAATAGGAAGTACCTCTCTCCTATTGAGAAGTACAGCTTTTAAGCAAAGGATTTTTCCAGAGATTTTTTGCACCAGCTATGAGGATTACTGTTGGCAAACTTTGTGAGTATAAAGGCAATATTTATTAGAACCTTTCTCATAACTCTTCCATTTTGGGGAAATAAGTTATTTTTCACCTGAGGCAATCCTTAATGCTGAGTTGCCATCTTATTATACATTGTAAGGAAAATTAATTTCTTATAGGTTTCATGAAGGATATTGTCTGACGACACCTTGAATATACTCCCATACTTCTCCAACTACAACTGAATTGTCTCAGGAGTGCTGAACGCACACTCTATTCATGAAAGCTCAGCACAGCTGAAGATTAGGCCTTCTTTAAATTCTTGGTGTTCAGTATTTGTCAAATTTAACACCCAATCCGTACATTACGTATACAGATAGTCCCAAATACAGTCCAAACATCACATACCTGTTTCCTCAGTAAGTGCTGTCTGTTAACGGACTAAAGCTTCGAATGCATGAGGTGAGCTGTCACAGTCAAGGTAGTGTGATGTAACCATGTGTGCTCCTTAAAAGTAACAACTACAATATACCTCTGAAATGCTTTCAAATTACTAACTGGGATTCTGGCCAAAGATGTACAGGAAAATTGTACCAAAACAGACATGAAACAATAAAGTTCCCTCAACAAAACAAGACGTCAAGATTCAACGATGATGCGATCACATATGTAAGCATGAGACTTTACAGGTTTAATTCTCTTCCTGTCACGTTTTTTCTTTAATAGACATTGAAAGATACTGTAAATCTCTAGGAGACAGAGAATATTATCAAACAAGATTTAGGTTAAGATTAAGAGCTTCTGTTGAATCCAACTGCAGGAATATTTTGCTTTTAAATACTGGATCCAAACCACAGGTGTTACTGAATAAAAAGTTTTGCCATATATATATATATATATAATCTGTAAAACTATAGCTGAAACAAACCAGTAACTTCAACCAGAGGAAAAGCAGCTGGCATTCAGGAATGAGCTCTCCTGTTGCACAACAGTGTGCTGTAGAGAAACTCTTAGTTTCTCTGTAGTTGAAAGAAGAGAGAAAGACATTCACGAAACAAATAATTATAGATCAGCCATCCAGCCAGCAGTTACATTTTGGTATCTTAAGTCTCCTGGGAGACTGTTTGTGACTTGACTGATTAAAACTAACTAACTAACTAAATCAGTCCATCATCCAAGGCTCCTTACCTTCAGATATCTGTGATTAAGTATCATGAATTATTGCCAGCTGCAATAGAAGACAATTCGACTACATGTAATTTGATAACTGTTGTCCCTTTAAATATTCAGTTTATTGAAATTGCATTTTCAGACTTCCATTGATGCAACACCACAATGAACAAACTCTGAAGCCAGGAGGGATATGAGTTAACCTTTACAAATACCTAACTTTGTCACTATAAAAGGAAGGTCTGGTATCCAATTTTTAGTAAAAACACATTAACAAATTGCCTAAATATTGCTAAAATCACAGATTAGCCATCTTATTAACTGATAGTGCTGCTGGTATTTGCCCCAAAAATTAGTGCTGAGGAAATTCATCACCAAATCTAAGTTTAGAAAGTAATTTTTAACTCTGAATATAATATGAGCATTTTTAGATGAATAGCCTATGAAATTAATCAAAGAATTATGCTTTCTAAAAGCTGCATTTGTAGACTAAAATCGAAACACTAGAAGGATTGAATAGGCAATTATCTATTTAAAAACATACTACTTTTCAGGGAGAAAGCAAATATAATAATAAAATACTTCTTGGGAAATTTAGATGAAGGAATAGAGCCAGCAAATAAAATTTTTTCCCTAATGAAGAAAAACAGTGCTGGGAATTCATTTTGCAGAAGAAAAAAGAACACCCTTCCTATTAAAATATGCCAGCAACAAGATGGCCCTGCACACATACACCAAAACCAGCTTCCCTGAAACAATTTGCACTTACCCAGTCTCAATGCCTGTGTCTTTCTTACTGCCTACCATGTCAGTAAAATACAGCTAAAATTGACTTCTGAATTGTTTCAGTCTTTTGTTAGAAAATTGTTCTTAGATTTCTTAACATTACTAGTAACCACCAGCTAAAAACAGCACAGGAGAGGAACACAGAAACATCAACTTGCGTAGGACTCAAGCTAGTCTCTGCATTGCAGCTGACAGAAAGCCTCTTCCAGCCAGCACATGTTTGGACACTGAGAAGGGGTGGGAGAGATGCACAGTCACACTCTGCCTTGGTAACAGAGAGAAAGCATGTGTGTATGGTTTTGCAATTGAATTTCCTCATTTATTTACCTTTTCTTTAGGCAGGTGATGAATGAGGCAGGGGCAGGTGGCAAGGATACATAGAGAATATCCCCAGTCTAACAGCCGTTGGCAGAGGAGATGACAGAGTATGAGAAAAGATCATCTATCCTGAGATGGGGTCCTAATAGGAAGATTAAGGACAGAGCAAACAGGGAAAGAGACACTTCACATGCTGCTGCTGTGTAACTGCATTTTAATAGAGTACTGCAATTATAATCATAACATAGCAATGTTGTGATGCAATTTTATGGTTTTCTAGGATCTGATAACCACAGAACCCTGAGGAATGCTTAATTTGAACTGGTCTTTCAAAACACGAAACCTCTAATTTCAGTAGATAAGCTACATGAGAACTACCACATGAAAGTCTTGCAGAGGATATATATAGCGGCTGCTACTTAGGAAGCTCGATTGTTACAAGTGGTTCTTTGATGCTCAGAGTACCGATTTCATTTCATAAGTGCTTTGTATCAAGCATAAACTCTCTGCTGTTCAATTTAACAAAAGTATTTGTTCTGTAAGAATCCCTACTGAGGAAACATACAATTTACAAAACTGCCTCACTGCTTTCACAATGACAAAGCTACAATCTGTTCTTTTGGGTGTTGGGGTTTTTTTGTTTGTTTGTTTTGGGTTTTATTTGTTGTTGGGTTTTTTAAACATCTGATGTGGAAAGAACTGAGGAAATATATATGTATATGCACATAGCATACATATTGCACATCAACAATCACCAGAAACCTGAGGACAGCCTGCAAACATCACTGTTGATTATACAAGCCTTAACAATTTCCATTTTGAACAGCTAATATCACGTTGAATGAATGAGGGGAACCCAATCCTACAAAAGAGGAAATTCTTTGTCTGCACTTCCTCTCACACTATATTCTCCAAGAAGAGGCTACACGAGTGCTCTGCAGAGTCCCAAAAGTCTGATGCGTGTGTGCAGGAGCCCTCAAACTCAGGTTTTCACTATGCCCAGAATGGCAGTCACTGTGCCTAGAGTCTCACAGATTTACATCTGGAGGCTGTTATTGTAAACGCTGAATGATGTCATCAGCTGAGATGAAATAAAAGCATTTAGCTCACAGCTATCACCCCTATGTACATGCAAGGCTTTATACAGCTCTACAAAATCTTACACTCCCAGGTTTTTAAACTGCACTTTTCTGAGCACCTGACAGCACCTGTAATGGAGAGTCACACACACTGACAGACAGTCTGGCAGAGAAGGATGTCATAAACCTGTTATTAATCCAAAAAAGCCCTCTATTCTTTCCAGCTTTGTGAAAAGTCAACGTAGAGCCACTGCCTTTTTCATGATATTCAGCCACTTTTGAAAGGAAACTTCCCTCTTGGGGACTGCTATAAAACTGTCAGCCTATTTAGGGGTCATTACAGCCATCTTATAAAGCCCCTTGGACTGTCTTGTCATAAGAGACAAGCTTCAAAAGAGCAAAAGTCTCTGCAGTGCCTTACTTAACAGAGGAAAAAAACCAAATCACCAAGTGCCTCAAACCCCAATTATAATAGAGAAATATTTATTATTCACTTCTTGATTTGCTGGAGTAGGCATTTGAGAAATTACATTCCCAAAATAATCCTTTATTAACTACTCTGTAGCACCCTTTCCACTACAAGAAAGTGATAGGAACCGCTGCAATAAAATGACCATGAAAACACCTAGCAGCAATTTGAGTTTGGTGTAAGTATGAAACATGTTATAGAGTTTATTTTCTCATTTTTAGATATGTATAAATGACTAACGTGTTCATAAAACTGAAACTCTAAAAATGACTGTTTCTAAACATAAAAAACTAACTGCCAGGCTCAGACCACAGGGCATCAGTGGTTATGACTCCATGTCTGTTACAGCCCCATTATTTTGGGGCTCATTGCTCCAGATAATGCCATGAATAATCACATCTGTGTCAAGTTAACTTTTAAAGATTTAGTATTTTACCCCTTTAAAGACTCACTTCCTTTGTGGAATATAACCAACACTGTATTTCTCAGTGTAAGTACTTTTTCATACTTACAGCCACATGTACAATTTTTTTTGACCCCACACCCAAGATACATAATAAACTCAGTTTACTATTATTCTGGGTTTTTTTTCTTAATCCAGGTATTAGAGAAACTTTAAAATCTCCATAGCTTATTTCTTCTTCTCATGCATATTCAGAAGCTGGGATGGGTAATTCATCCTCATTTCCCATTCTTTGCCCCTTCTCTAGTGGATGAGACAAGAAGAAAACCAACCAACCAAGACCCAGCAGCCCAGAGGCCTCACATGAGGAGAGAAGATGGCAAATCTAAATTGGTATGAAAAGTGTTATGGACCTGGAGGACTAAACTAGTATTAGCAGATATAGTTTCTAGTTGATCAGGACTTTATGTAGGACAGCGCAGGAAGCCGCCTCCACACTCACTGGTGTGCCCCATAATTCCTGAGCAGTAATACTGTGTCATAGGCATCCATCAGGGCTCACAGCTGAAACTGTAGGGCAAACAGTTGTGAGAACATGTATGACCAATATTAAATTGATACAGGCAGGAACACGAGTTTATTAACACAGTAGCTTTTTACCTGTAGAGGTAAAGCCTTATTTGAGGTTTTTAAAAGGTATCTTATGTTCACCTCATTCAGGACCGGTCTTTACCAAAGCCGTGCTGTTCAGCATATAGCCAGACAGCACCATGCTCATCACAGCACCTGGGTGTGGAAGGACAAACTGCATCAGCACGGCTTCCCAGAGAACACTTGGTTTAAACATATTGCAGCCAAAATGGGTAGCCTATTTAACCAGAGCGCTTTCTAGTTTAGCTGTCACATACAGTGCACTTGAATCTTTAGTTATTAAAGCATAGGATGGGCTGAAATATGCAATCAATACACAAAATTCCAAAGTTACCATTCATGTCTTAGAGGGCTACAATAGCGATGATTGAAGTGGGTAAGCTGTAGCCCTGATTTCTGCTGCTCTTCAGAAAGCTTCCTCTTTGCTTTGGAAGAATAATGCATTTTGCTCTGTTCATGTGTGTTCATCTATATACATACGTAACAGCAGTTCAGTCAGGATATTCTGTACAAGAATATTGAAAAGAGCACTATGTACAATTTTAACAAACTATTCTCACCAGCCACGTTTCTTAAGGACTCGTCACAGAAATGCTTCTTTACCTGATCTTGCAGCCATGCTCAAAAAAAAAAAATAATCTCTTGAGAGGTCTCTAATGCAAGTGCACAACAGTAAGACATCATATTTAATTGAGATGCATGATGAGGTACATGCTGGCTAGACAGGCGCTTCCAAGTCACTACCTTTGTATGACATCATGTTCCAGACAAGCTTTCTGCAGGATCTGCACTCTTGCTTTTGTCAGGGGGGATATTCTGAGCGCTTTGCAATTACTCAGACAAGATCAAAATGCTGAATAATATCCTTCCTCCACTGTCTCTGAAAAGCACTACTGCCTTCAAGTTAACCCAGCATCCCGTTGAAATATATGAAAATATTGGATCAAAGTTATACTAACATATGGTTTTCTTTTTGACAGATGTTATTTTTTTCTTGTGTATAATTTCCAACTCCACGTTGCTCTTAAAGAGAGTAAAGTGATTCAAAGTGGAAAAATTTATAAAACTTGTATTTCTGTTCTTGGCTTTCAGCTAAAAGCAAGACACTGGAAGATACACAAGGCGCTACAGAATTACTTTTTATTTGAAGGGTGTCTTTTCACAATTTCAAGATAAAGAAAGTGATGGCACAATGGCACACCATTATATCCCCTCTTAACCACTGAAAAAGAAAGATGAAGACATCAGATTTTACTTGCTTTCTAAATCAATCTTTTTTTTTTTTTTTTTTTGTGGGGTTGGAGGGAATGAGGAAGAATCTCAACATTTTGACCCTGACCAGAAGCAGGCCATTTTTATTTTGCTCGACCTAATTTTTTGTTGGCATATCTGTGAAATAAAAAAAATCTTGGCCCTTTCACTTCAGATTTAGATAAACAAATAGGTAGCTGAGCAAGTAGTATTTGGTTTGCAGGTTAGACACCAGTGCATTTATCTGCACAAGGGCTAGGTTTCTAAGCTCTCATTATCAGAACCACAGGCCTAGTAAATGCTGTCAATGAAGGTTTGTCAGCTCAGGAAGTTTTCCGGTCCACTGTAGAGCAAACTGAATATTCACCTTGACTGCACTGCCTGTACTGACCATGGATGAGATGCAGTTGCGCAAGTACAGGAGGAACCAAGGGCCATTTGAGACTTGCAGATATGATCCAGAACCTACAGCAGACCCCTATCCTACAGGAGGAGCAACAGACCATTCAGTATAACCACAATGCCAAATGTGATACCAGACACCTATAGCTAGGCAACTGAATGTCACCTTAGATTTCCACTGTCTATGATAGGGTAGTCTACCTCACATACAAGAGCTTTCACATACTTCATCTATTTAGGTATCCAGACTGGGAAGCTGAGTTTCAGCTTCAATTTCAGTATTGACTACAACTATAAAAGAAAACCACCTCTACACACTCCAGCCTTTCATAAATATCACAGTGGCCTAGTATTTTATATGAATATATACATTATTAGAGCAGTATGCAGATGTGTACCACCCTTAATTGAATGTTTACATAAGAAAAACTTCTGCACTGTATTTAAGAAATTACTGTGATTTCCGATATGAGGGAATAATATGCCTGACATGTACCGTGAAGATAATACTAATAAGGAAAACAACATTTATACACTATTAATGACTAAATGATAGCATTAAATGTTCTATTTCCATTTTTACTGAAAAAACCCCAAGCCTAAACCTTTTCCTCACTTACATTAATATAACTATAGTCCAGCTGTATAGCACATGAATTACTTTTTCAAGAGAATGAAAATTCTCAGAAAGAAGCTGCTATTTCCTTCATCATAGTCATCAATTGTACAACTCAAAGAATTGGGGGTTTGTGTTCTAAATAGATAGGGATATTTGGGGCACTTGCTTATAACTATGGAATCAAGATGTCACAAACATCCTCACCAGACTTGCTATAAACCACTGTGCCAGCCAGCCAGTTTATTACCCCCAAATGAGCACCCACCAGGCTACTGACATATGGAAGCCACATTTTTGGCCCACTCCTGGATATGGCTAAACTCAGCAGTAGCACTTTGGAGCCAGATTATGTGTGTTCTAGCACTGGAAGGCACTCTTCTCATACACCGGGAAAGAGGCATCCACACTTTGCCTGAGGCAGGAAGAACCTGAGAAAGCTGCTTGTTTTGCTGTTAGTACTGGAACAAAATGGGAATACCTCAGAGATCATGGCATTTTATCCCTCATGGCATTTTACTGCCCCACTGGTATGAAACCAGCCAGTTTCTCCCACTTTCTACTTCTTTTGTTGCTAAAGCTACAGCAAGAATAATCTAAGAGAGTGATGCTTTAATTTATTTAAAAATTTTAATAGGAACTCCTGAAAAGTCATCCAGCTTGATAAAAATGCATGAAGCAAACCTCCAATAACCCTGTTACAACTCCTTACTTCTGTTAAATCTAAAGTGTCTAGTAAATATGTGAAAGTTTGTTGTTCTTTTTTGTTTTTCTCACCATTATTCACACTGCAGTTTGTTGCAGACTCTCCAAAATCTCCATTGCCAATTTTGCATTCTAGAAATAAATATACTGTTCTCTTACTGATGGTCTGTGAAAATCTAGACTTGCTGCACATGAATGCATAGCAGCGTTACAGAAGAAAGAAAACAAAAAAAATCTGTTATTTTCATTACTTATTAATTTCTGTTCTGTGTATGAAATACTACAAAAGTGTTTCATCAGCATTTTCTTCAGCAATTGATAGCATTTAGCTAGAGTTTTTGGAAGGACAAATGCACTTTTTACAAATGGAACGTCTTATCTCTGATCCCCCTCTTGATATGAATTTTGAGCTTTGGTCCCATTTATTAATCTCTTTGAAAAGTCTGTGTAACTCACACAATCACAATGAAGACAGGCCACTGACTTCCTGATAGGTGCTGAAAGCTCTGAAGTTATAATTATTAAATTTACACACAGTCAAAAGAAGTGTCTGACCAAATCCGAAATGATGTACCCATCTGCTTACATGCCAACTTGTTACTGTTTTGGGATAACAGATAACTGACTCTCCTATATTACAAAAACATGAAAGATTTTCAGAGTGGCACAGAGTAATCCATCAATGTCAGCAGGACTCCCACAGCTTTGAAAATCTATCCCTAAGGATTGGTGTTATCCAAACTAGAATTATGTGGCTTAGTGTAACAGCTTTTTACTTACCTACCGAATTCCCCTGCACTAACAATTCAGTAATGTATTCACCCTCACTCCCTGCTCCAAATCAGCTATACACAATTTGCTGTGTGCTGCTAAATTAGCTAGTGCTGTTTGTTTTGCATGGGTTGAAACGAGCATCATCCTGTTTTTTGCATGACTGGATCGATACAAGTCTGCCTCATGAGGGCACTTCAGGGTGAACATGGTGAAGAGGGTCAGAAAGAAAGTGGCTGGGAAGAGACCTTCCCAGTCTTCATGACCATGCTAATATTCAGCTTTCACCAGCTGAATCTATTTTCAGTCAACTTCTGCAAGCAAGGGCTGAGTCATGTATAACTGAAAATTAATTCAGAAAATGCAAGGTCTGTTGTTGATACAGCTTATCGCTCATTTCAGTCATGAGTTCAGTGATTCTGGAATAATTGTAAAGTGCTTTAGGAACTTGAAGATGACGAGGGATATGAAAATTCAAGAAAATTCAAAGGCAAATTCCATTAAAATCTGAATCTCCTGCTTACTATAAAAATTCACTATCATCGGCATGTTAAACTAAATGTCTTGTGTGCCAAGATAGCTAAGCATGTGGAAATGAACTCAGGATTACCATGGAGAACCAGGAATTCCCTTACCTAGGAGTCCAAGAACTTTTTTTAATTTTTTGCCCCGCTTCCCCAACCCGCCAAGTTTAAAAGACATAGAGAATATATCTTGACTCCAGTCTTCACCTTTTCCTTTTTCAGCTATATCTGAGTTATTAGTAGGACACCACCCATTGAGTTTAGATTGAGAATAATGGAAATGTTGACAGGCTTATTGCTACAACACTTCTTGAAGAGCTGGTAACGAATTCAGTCCAGCTGAAGACTGTAGCAAGTCCCAGTGCAAGTGTCAAGATCACCTTGATTTAAGCAAGCAATTAATAAATTCAGTACAAAAAGATATATGAGGCTTTTGTCTAGTTTACCATCTTGCAGCTGAAAACCTGGAAGAAAACAAGACAGTGATAAATCAGTCTACTGGCCAGCTAGAGAGTGGGACATCACTGGTGGGAAACTCAGCTGGACAAGCAGAAAACAGTGAGCAAATTAATAATTGTCCCAGATTCTAGTTCTAGTTGCAGGTGGCATACTGTTTGGTGTAATTTAGTAAGAGTAGAGGACTAGGATGTTTCATGTGTGAGTGGTGCTGCTTCCAGATCAATTCACTTTCTGGCTCTTCTTTATAGCTATTAAAAATAATCATTTAAATACTGGATTCAGCAATAATTTACAGAAATTTTAATTTGACTTAGGATGCCATCTGAACCAGTTTGTGTTTTGAGAAAGTTCAAATACTTTCCCTAACCTCACTTGAAGAAGTAAGGAACATTTTTCCCCTTGACTCAGTTTGAAAAAAGAAGACTTGATTTTTCTGAAAGTAAATTACATTCTCCATCTTCTCCAAAGTAAAAAGTTAATTTTCTAAATAAAATCTTCAAAAATGCAAATAAAAACATTTCAAGACAGCAATAACCTTTTCAGAAAAGCACGTAACAGAAGTTGTTGAGAAACGCTGCAAGAAACTTAGCTGTCAGTTACTGTATCATTTAACAGCAAATTTTAGCTCTCTTACAACAAAAAATATCACATCTAATTATTCTGCTACATAGAAAAGCAGAAGACATATCTATAATAGTTTCAGTGCAACTCCAGCATATCCCAACACTGTTTCTCCAGTACATCCTAAATCTCTTGTAATTTTCAAGCTTGTAACTATGAAAGCAATAATTTGACATTTAACTTAATTTAGTGACTGGATACCAATAAGAGTACAGGAACAGCTGTAGTCTCTTAGGCCAAACATCCTTCTAGTCTGGTCCCCAGGACTGGGAACTATACCTAGGAAAAGTAAAGGCCCAGGGCAAACAGTGGTAATTCCCCATTTTTCCTAGGTTCCAGTGATTTGCTCTTCAGGAACTTCCTTTGTGTTTAATAATCCATGACAAATTTCTATGCCATGAATTTGTCTAATTTTGTAAACTTTGGCACCTGCAATATTCACTGTCAATGAGCTCCAGAGCTTTCACAATTTAATGATGTGTAGTAGAAAGGAATCATATGGGACACTTGTTTAATCCTCTAGAACATTACACAAATAACAGAGCCATGAACAGCACACACCCAAACAGAGACTTCTGGGCTTAAGTTGCAGTGGCTTAAAATCTGCAAGACAACTTTGTTTTAAATAGAGCTGAACATGAAATGGCATAAGGCAACATAACAGATTCTGAAATGGCAGAGGATCTGATATAACAACAGCTTCAACTGTAAAACCACATTTTTTTAGTCACAGTAGTTTCAGCCCTGGAAGTGTCAGTAAGCTTCATCTATGCTCAGTGACCTAAGGTTAATCAAAGATTGAGAAAAATATTTGCAAGCCTACAGAAGGAGGCCAGATTTTCCCTCCCTCTCTTGAATAAATCCTTTAGATACACCAAAAATCACATGATGTAGTAAATTACTAACTGTGAACAAGAAACCACTATACTTCCCTAAAATTAAAAATAAGAATGAATACAACTTATTATGATAAATATTTTGCAAGTAGACCAGGTATGCTGCAGCCATGTAATTAAATCAGTTAAAGTGGATTTCCTTTCTCAGAACTTAAAATGATCTTAAAACAAAATTTGCTGTTTCCTTTAATTTAGGCAAGATCTCAATATTGTTTGAGCTCAATTATATACTCTATGATCTGCCCCCAGCAGGTATCAAAGATAAAACTGATTTTCTCTTCATTTTTTTTAGGGTTTTTGCACATGGCTTTTAGCAAATACAGATTTCAGAACAGAAGTACTGATCTCTTGCTCTGTAAAGAATCAGCCAACTCCAGTGACAAATCTGCATTCTGCAAAGCTTCATTCCTCCTCAGTTATATGTCAAATGCTTTAATTAAAGTAAAAATTAAAAACCTAAATTCTGATTAAACCATATACAGTACAAAGGTTTACTTTGATACTTAATAATCCACATTAGAATGTGACTGCGTTAAAAAAAGAATTCCGTCATGATATAGAGATCAATAACATCCCTGATTTTATTACACTGAATGAGTATATCAAAATTTTGTCCATGGAATTCACTCTTGCATTGCTGAGGATCACCAATACAAACACTATTTAAGCAAATTATTTGAACAAGAAATTCAAAAGCTAAACAAGACAGCAACTCTACACAGATAAAGGCTCTAAGAGATGGTAAGTCATAAAACAGACTTTAGAAGTAAAGCATGTCTCTCACAGCTTCGGATGACGAAAGAGAACAGAAACACTCATTAAACTTAGATGATAATAAGGATTTTCTACCTTAAATCCAGAACATTCTTTTCAGTAACTTGGAGGGACTGTTGTTTCAGAATAGTGTTAGTAACACTGCCTTTTATTTCTAAATCCTTCAGATGCAACTGGCACTAAAGTATTGGGATGAGGAGGGGAAAAAAAAAAGAAAAAAAAAAAAGAACAAAACAGGCAGGCTTAGCCAAACTGACAGCTCACTATGTGACGATAAGATTGTTTAGTTCTGAGGCTTCAATTATGCATGGACAAGTTTTTCCACTTCTAATACAGTGCATTAAAGCAGTAATCGCAGGACTGCCTTATCATTCGTCCAGCTGAGTGAAATTTAATCTTAACCATTATTTTTTTTCCTCTCTCTGTCTTGCAGTAAGAACACAGCAGTGGGCATGCTGACACGGCTGTCAGCAGCTAAGAGTAATTGCCCTCAAATCCCAAGAGCTGCAAAACTCAATCTCTTCTGTTGTTTTTGCCAGTCAGAATTGAACATCTTCACTTCCATGAGTGACTGGCACAGATAAGGAAGAAGCCTTCTTCTGGGCAGAAACTCTGGGAGAAAATGCAAAATTCAGCAAAAGATTGCTGCCAGTAGGAAATCTACTGGTGGTGTTCTGATAGGGGCAAGGCACTTTCCAGGTCTAAACTACAGGAATTGCTAAAATTTACATTTCAAACAACAGCTAGAGAAACTAAATAAAGGAGAGAAAAAGAAAGAAGGGTGTCTTCAGTTAGTAACAACTCCATTTTGGCTAAAAGCAACACAGAGCAGGAGATATCAGTAAGATCCTCGGGAATAAGTGAATCACTTCACTCCCTAAAACATAAATTTGTTTTGCACTGAAGCAGCCACAATTTTCTATGCTCGCAAGTACTATGTTGGGAGGAGTGGAGAAAGTAAGATACAGTCAAGTTTGATTTGACTTAACATGCTCAGCATGCTGCTTCTTACTTGAACTGAATCTTTTCCTGTCATATAGTTGCAATCATTCATTCTGTTCTAAGACTTTTTATTAAAGATTATGTTTTTCTCACTCTTTTCATGGTGTAAAGCAATGAAACCTTACTGTTAGCATGGCTGCACTCAGCTCAAGCCTGACTATGATTTAATCTATTATATTATTGCTGGTTTCTTTTTGATATTGGAAGTTTGTGAAAGACACTTGTTTTGATGTAGTATCTCTATACAGTGGCAACAAATTAAAAAGTAATTCACATGTCTCAAAGTTATTTTGCAAAGTTTGTCATCTTCTGCTAATGTCAATGCAAGCTATAGGTCAGAGACTGCTCTATTTAAATTTATCTGTATTTTACTTCTCAGTGTGGTACTGTTCCTTAGGGGTTAAGCAGTCACAAGGATCAGGGACAGAGACCAGTGAAGAAAAGGACCAAGTAAGTTGCCTAGAAATCTTCTATAAAGCCTGCAGCTGGAGCTGCTTTACAGATGATCTGGGATAAACAGACAAAAATTCTAAGTACAAAAGGAGAATTGCCTCTGTACAGAGCTCTACATAGCAATAAACACAGAATATCACTGCGTATTTTGCACATTTTAAACTGTGGAAAAATCATTATACAACATTTGTGTAATGCCCAATTATTAAAGGCCTTATTAAGCCTTTTCCAGTGCTCAGTCCCTGTGCCTACTGACACAGGCAAGCATTGTGGCAAAAGAAGAATGTATTTGTGGATACCTTAGTGGTAGATACTGGGGACCCAACATCCATACTAGTTGCGTTTCAGTGATCAATTCCGTTTCCAGCAAATGCAAAAGAGCAATAGGCAACAAGAACCTCCGATAGCCGCCTTCGTAACTTTTATGGCTACTGTGCTTCGGGGATCAACAGAAAGGTTGGTCATAGCATGACCATGAATCTAAGTTTATTTTAACAATATTAATACATGTAAAGTCATTTACTTAATAACAGTGAGTTATTACAGAGCATACATTTCTTTTATGAGAGTATGTGAAGAAAGGTAGTATATTTATCCTATTTTTCTCCTTGCTTGAAAGAAGACATGCCAAACTAGACACATTCATTAAGATGTATTTTCACACTCATTGCTTTTTCAAGGACTTTCAGTGTTTGCAGCAACAAATTTCACTGTACACATAACATTTCCTGGGCTCCGTTTAGTCTAAATAAAAGGCACTTCTGAATGTCCTGAGCACAGTAAACAAACGTGGTAGATTAACAAAAAACCAAAAGCCAACCCTGACCCCCGAGAGCAGGATGAAGACTCCCAGGAAAGATTGGGGGCAGACGGGGGAAAAAAAAAAAAAGGAAAGCTTGATTTGAAATGATAAGATTGTGAAATCTCAGCAATTTAACAAACACCCTAGAAAGAAGAATTGTTGATATAAATGGCACTTCATTTCTAAACGTCCCACCTGCTTTCTCAAATATGCTCCACAAAAATCCCTGTCTCTGAGGTCCCTGTAACTATAGCACTATATACATTTTCACTCTCAGGCTGGTGCCCACAGGACTGTGGAGGCTGCCTTTGTACTGCCCAGTCCTGAGCACTGGTTATTTAGTGCATATGGGATGCAATTCTGATGCTGCCAAACTCCAAAAATGCTCCTCTAGCTTGGTGGGAAACACTTCAGCTTCTGACAACCCCAAAGTTATTCCAGATAGAAGACTCTAATGTTTGGCTTTGTGACCCTTGGGAAGAAAAATTTCAAATTCATTTGAGTTCTCCTTAAGCACTATGAACTAACTATTTTTTAGAACATGAAACCCCCCTTATGAAGGCAAAAGGTTAAATCCTTAATTACCAAATGGAAAGCCAAACTACAGAGAAAACCATAAAAAGTTAAGACTACACTAATAATGTCTTAAAAAAAAAAAAAGTTGTCACTTGAAATTTCTCCAATATATGCCTTAGCCATGGATGCTTCTATCTTCAAAGGGAGGCTCTGTGATGCTTTCATTTGCCATGAAGCCAAGAAGTCAAGTCGGTTGCACTGTATCACTACTGTCTTTTTGGGGTTGATCTTGCAGTTAATTTGAACTACTGACAACCTATTTCTCCACCTGTCCCAAGGCTATCTGCTTTGGGCATTTCTCTACGACTGTAACATTTGTGCCCATCTGCACAAGATGGGATCTCACCCTTTACACCTGTCCCTTTTCAGAGCTTGCTCACTCTCTCTATGTTATGTGGTGGGAATGAAACCTTAATAAACCATTTACGGAGAATGGCCCCAGAGACATAAAAGTTCCCCCTCCTCTGCATTTGGGCTCTAAAGTACCAATTGCAAATGAAGCAAATGGGACCAACCTCCATCCTTGCGAACGTTTTAGTATTTACAACATTCTAGTCCCTAACTGGCATGTTATAATATCCCTACTAAACTAGGAGAAAAGAGGAATATTTTCAAGGTTGTCATATAAAGTGTTTATTAAGCATTTGTTATACACTGGTTTTACTCTATAATCTCCATCTCACTATCAGCTCTCTAGAAAGACCATAAATGCTACATGCATAGAAATTCTGGCTTGCTGCAGAAACCCGTTTCTCCTGTCCTTTGCCTTTTGCTTAGCATCTTCAGTTTTGTGTGTTTGTGCTTCCACAACACTGCACCTGTGGACCACAAAATTCCTATTCTCCAGCATCACAATGGGACTTGGAGGTCTTGCCTTCTCCTTCCAAGGCCCTGCTCATTTCTGAAGGTCCTGCACAACAAATGGCTGTAGCCACTCCTTCTGCTAGTCTCCTCAATGCAGTTCAAGAGTTCAAGAGAACTTCTTTATTCAAAAAAACACCTCGATGTGTCCGTTATTTTTGCATGAGTCTGTCCTGAATGACTGTGTTAAACAAATGGAGGAGGCAAAACAGAGCTGTGAAGAGAAACAGCAAATATCTTGCAGTCCCAAGTGGCTGTACTCTCCAGCTTTCAGACCAGAGAAACAGCATCTCTAAGGAGAATCCGGCCATTATCATCTTTCCTATATGTAGGAGCGGGACCACCCTGGCTACTGCAAAGCTACAATAAACTCATTTACAATGCACTTTCTATAGCTGTTCATGAAGGCCTGAACTTCATGTTCCACTCAAGTTGATCTTAAACCAGCCTATGGATTAGGAGGAATGGACAACCCAGGGAGGCGTTGCTGTGAAGTTACATAACAACTCCCAATAACTCCAATAGAAAAAGATGAATGAAAAGTCTCATTACCTTAAAATATCAAGAAAAGCCAGTGGAACTAATCTATGCTCCACACAGGGTGATGTTATTATTTTCCACACTATGACTGCATAGATTTGATAACATTTAGGGTTATTTTTTAAACCGTGTGCAGAAATTTTTGTATACTGCCTTCCCTTTTGTCCTTGGTTGTTTTTTTTTGGTGGGGGGAGGGGCAGGCATTTCTTTCGGTTTGATTTTTTTTAAGCTGGATAGAAAGTAAACTCATAATTATAAAGAACAGCAGAAACAACATCAAGTGAAAATTAAAGATATGTTCATCACTGTTAGCCTTCCAGTAAAAGAAGTCTTCCACATTTGCATGGCAAGCCCAAGCAAATACTTTAGAGAGAAACAGTATCTGTGATGGGGGTATGTTGTAATTCTGTAGTGTCATTAAATATGAGTGGCAGGTAGTACTCATTTTCTGGATTTTCTTCAGTAAGAGCAGCAACACAAACAGAAGAAGGGTTTCAAAAAATCAATACGCTCTCCAACACTACCAATAAGCTCCCAAGCTGCAGAAGACTTTGCAACATATGGATTCTTCCACTGTGAATATCTGTTGTACTCTTTACCTCCTCTACAAAGCTGGGCATCAAGGTTTTTTTTTAAAATGCCTGTGTGTTGTAGTAGGGATTTACAACGGAATCCGATAATGTGTAAAACCACAACTCAGTTATCTCATTGTGCTTTCAGAAAAAGAGAGGGCTGTTACAGAACACAACACCTGAATTCAATAAGCTCAGTAAGGGTGACAGACATTTTCAGGTTAAGACACTATAATGCCATTAATCTGTCAGGAAGGATGGCCCTGGAAAAATACCATTCTACATATGTCCATTGGCAAGCATTCATTTTTTCCTGAATGTTTCCATATATGAATGTTAGAGCAGGAGCTCTGACACATTTTGCTTCATAAGAGCTTGGAACTCAACTAAATGGAGACACTGGTTGGAGATCTACTGGTAAGCCATGGAAAGTTCAGCTGCATTAACTTTCCTGTATTTGAGACATATTCACTTCACCTACTAAAATAATTAGAAGGATCTGTGTCATGCCTGAGTGAATTTTATGAGTCTGGCTGGATGAGGATTGCAGGGGGCAAAAAAAAATAATCATAAAATCAATATGCATTTCAAAAATATAATTTATCAACTAGTGGCTTCCATGTTTATGCAAGAGGAAACATAATGAGTACTGTGCAAACTGGGAAGATTAAAAAACAAACACAAAACACACCTCTCAGAAAGCATTATTATTTTTTGACTCATGTTGTAGAGACACCATTGTCTCTACAAACGGGTTTTATATTACTTTGCTTTTGTTATTTTGTAATGTAACAACACAAAATCTAAAAGCTATTTTGTTTGTCTGAGAGCAAGCTCCTCAGAACTGAAAACGTTGCTTTGGAAGCAGACTATAAAGACTGAAAGTGTTAAGCGTAGCTTATTCTAAGCTGTATTTTACTGAAAAATAGGATGTAAGTTTTATTAGTAAGAAAACCCCAAACCTAATACTTAAAAATACCCCCAACCAGTAAAAATACAATGGTTATAATATTAACACTTGCTGTGTATAAAGACAATGTCAATTCACAGCCAATGTGTTTATGTGAAACCCCTAAAATAAAAATAGTAGAACTCCCACAAATCACCATGGGTGGAGAAATTTTGCACCAACCGGTCACAAGATAACATTATGGTCAACGTCTGATCTCCCTACGCTACTCAAAACTAAGAGGAGCTTTAAAGACAGAACTGGTGCTTGTTTGGATTTACATTATGTCCATATGAAGGCAATATGGCAGTTTAAGTTTTTTTTTTAAAAAAATAATCAGAGATTAAATTAAGCCATAAAGCAGAGAGACAATATACCAAGATTTCATTTAGACGGATTTGATCCACGTTATTCTTCTTTAGAAGATGAACAGTCAAATAGCACGAGCACATTCTTTTAATGACCAACCTGGAATTTCTTCCAAATTCTTATTTCTCTATGGCCTTTTCTCCTTCATGTCTGAATATCACTCTCCATAAAGACCAGGCAGAAACTCACAAATGGAGGTATTTACCCTGACTTTTAAGAAGTAATTATTATTATTTTTAATATTACTTCATTTTCCAGTTCTCCATAAAGAACTGCTATAACATGGGACTTCCCACAACTGTTTTCCAGCAGAGACACAGACATCCTCACGAAACTATCTCTGGTGACAGAGTCAGAAATATGATGACCACAAGATTCTCTTTCCTCAACAATGTTTGAGTACACAGAAGTAAATGTCTTCATTTTCTACTTACTCCCCAAAAAATAACAAATTGAATTAAAAAAAACAAAGAGAGGGAATGATTTTCTACCTCAATCTGGGTGGTGTTGTCATGTCCCTCTTCAAGCAGCAGATCTGTGAAACCTCCCGGCTCAGAAGAATCTTGCCCCATGCTAGCTCTGTTAGTGTCGACTGATTTGAGAGACTCTGAGTGCCTTCTCCACCTGTGGCTGTTTACATGAGAATCCACTCGCACATTTTCCTCCACTTGAGGGAAGCTCTGAACAACTTCATAAAACACACCTGTTTGACAAACAGAAACAAAACCCAAAATAATAAGTCAGTAGAACTTTGGTTTACTAATAATAACTGAAAACCTAAGAATAGTAATCTTTTAATAAATGTTTTGAACCCCGCTATAGCATAGCCAATTATGTCTCTGACAAAGCTTCTACAACAGCATAACAGTTTAAAAGAAAAGAAAGCTTATTATACTTCTACAAAATTCAAGAATTTGGACTGCATTTTGTAGACTGCGCTTAACATCCCAAATGTTTTATTTTCCTGCTTATTTTATATCTGGGAAAAATTTTCCCTGTAATGTTTGTAATTTTGATACTTGCCTACCCATAGGTGTCACTTTTCAAAATAAAATAAATCTAAGAAAAAAAAATCAGTTAATCATCTAACAAAACGAAAGCAGAAGAGGCAGAGGAACACTGGTACAGACTTAGCTTTTGCTACTGACTTTATATATAAAGAGCTTGGAAGGTGAAAGGCAGCTAAATAAACATTATGAGGGGCATGAAATTCCAATGAACATCTGTTCCAGTGTAAAGATAAAGCTGCCCCATTTTATAAGTGATAAATGCAAATGACACGTGAAGTCTGCTGACACCCACTACGTTCCCTGCAAAGGATGAGCAATCAGGTGGTGTGGTTTACATATTCCTTTTGGACTTTATTCATGCTCATTCACAACTTTTTCATGCTAGTAAAGCTATCACCAAGACAAAACCATAAATTCTTCAGTAGTTTCCAGTTTGCCGAAACCAGAAGCCAATCAAAGTATTTTTTGTTACTTTATTTCAGTTAACACCATCGAGAGGGGGTTGAGTAATTTTGCACACTTTGCACTAAAAATCAGATATGCTTTTCATACTGTCTAAAAGGAGAAGTAGAGGGGTGCTCCGTGCCTCCCATATGCCAGGAAGAAGAGGATCTTATTAAAAAAACAGAACCACGAGGTTCCAGATGAACTCTCAAGAGAGGTGGCAAAGTAAAAGAAAAATACTGAGAGAAAGGGTAGAGTGGAAAAGAAATTATTTGTAGAAATATTTCCATTGCTTCTGTTTGGCAGAAGCTTCTGAGCAAAGGAAGTAATCACTTCCAAGGTCCTTACTAAGCACTGCACATGTTGACTAGGTAAAGAAAAGATGGAAAAATAGAAAATTACCTATCAAAAGTTTAAATAAGAAGTAAGATTTTACTGCATCATAACAGGAATAGGCATAGGAATCATGGATATAGGACAGTCTGTCAGACATTGTTCTTGACAGACCAGAAAGAGTTACAGTACAGAAACAGTCTCTAATACAATTTAGGCTCTGTGTGATTCCATTTTTTGATCAAATTCCCCAAAATCTATTAACCTTATTTCCTAAGCTATTTGATCACTCTCAACCACACAGATATTATTGTGAGCCGAAGACGTTTTGTCACTGAGAGAAATCAGAATTTAATAGAGATGCAAAGTAAGCAATCTCAGCCCATAACTGTCCTCAGACCACAAGTAATCAGACTCCTTTTAATTGGTGGCTTTTTGAAAGTGTTTCCTTGCATTTCTTAAAAGCCTTAGAACACTTGTCTTCAACAAATTGCCACCATGCTCTCTGCTTTATCACACAATCAGCTGCAAGATGCAGAAGGGCAGCTCAACAGATGAACTGACTTATTCCTCTGTGGTTTATATCAAAAACCTATTAAAAACTGCCCTCTCTGCATCAGCTGGGAGGCACTCACTATGGTGTTATGGGGATAAGAAAGCTTACATGCACTTTCCGTCTGTGATACGCAAGGCCTGAGGCTGGAGCCATGGAGGCAACATTTGCCCTCCCGCCTGAGCCAGGTCTGCAGATGCCTTGGCACCCGTGCCAAGATGTGGGGAGCATTAGACATCCACAAACAGGGGTCACAGTGCAACAGCTATATGTCTGCAGGACCCTGCTCCCTTCTTCTCAAGCTGCCCTTGATGGCTCAAAATCCACATTCAGAGAGGTAAAAAGCATATTTACCCTCACTTACACTCCCACTCCAGCCTACTCTTTTTGTGGTCTACAGTCAGCTTGTTGAGACAATCACCAAAATTAGCAAACAGAAAGTGCAAAAGTTAGGGGAGGGTCTTAAATCCTATTCACCTCAGGCTGAGCCTCATCTGTAAAGGAAGGCAATTATACTTTGCTCTCCATACGTCTTGAATAGAAAAGAACATGGCTTCTAAGCTTTAAGGTGTTGTATCATAAACTGCTTTTAAAAATAATAATAATATAGTGTTAGAGAGAAGAAGGAGATAAGCACGCTCAGGTATTTCCACTGGCTTGGAAGTTCTACACATTTTTCTCCATAATTTTCTTTTACAGTGTAATTGCATCATGGCATCTCCAAAATTTGGTAAATTAATTTAATTCATTAAATGCAGGAAGCTTATGAGGAAAAAGCATCCAGAGACCTAGAAAAAGTATTCAGAGTCCTAAAATTCCAATACTTTACAAGTTAGAACTATTTCATGTTTTTGGTTGAAATCTCTGTGTAGCTAATAAATCACGTAAAAGGCATTTCAGAGGAAATGCACCAAAGTATTATACTCTTATCTTTTAGATCTTGGAGCTCACACCTAATTAACACTGAAGGAGAACATGCCATTCAAATCAATTGGAAAGCAGCCAAATAAAGTAATATCTGATTATGATATTATGATAAAATCATAATATTGGCAAACATAGATGAGTAGTAACTTGTTCAACCTGTATGAACAGAGAGTCAGAACTACATGCCTTCAAATCAGTTAAAATTGGAACCACAGTTTTCAACTGATATTTTTATGTGAAAACCACAAAAGTGTTATATGTAGTTCTGTCATTGGCATACAAATACCTCAGTGTGAAGGTCTGCAGAGTGATATTGTACTACATTATTTTGGAAGCAGTGAAAATAGACTACAGAACTTTCCAATGAATATGTAATTAAGCTGGTGTTTTGGTCTGATCTTTCAGCTCTTGTCTTTGAAGTTTTCATAAAATTAGTGATTAAAATCGTTATGTCTGCAGTTCTTTCCCCCTTGGATTAAGCTAAAATTTAAGATTTCAATTCTGTGTCGAATAAAGCTAGAAAGGCAGTGGGGTGGGGGTGGGGGTGAGGGAAATAAATCTAAAGAAAGCTTTCACTGCTCTGAGATGATTTGGAGTTAACGACTGGCTGTTGGCAAGTTCAGGAACTCTTGTTGCAGTTGGCCAGTTCAGCCCTTTGTAGTCGATGCGATCGATCAGAACTACCACCAAAGGCTTTCAGGGAACAGGGGCATCATTCACACAAACTGGAAGGACCTATGCAGAATATTTAGAGAGGAAACTGGGGAAAAGGAATGGGTGAAAATTACAGACTCACTTTGGTAACATCTAAGACAAGTGCTTCAAATTTCCTTCTGTAGAGGCTTACACGCTTACAGAAAAACAAAAGATTTTGGCATCTATTGCCTAAACTACCATGTACCCAGATAATAGCTTTTTGACTACCTTATGTTGCATTTTAGCATCAAACAAGCCTTAAACTGTATTAAGCTAACCTGATAGAGGACATATGACCAAAACCTGTGTCTTTGTGTACATCAGGACCTGACTTTTAAGGTGGCTCTGCTAGTCTGAGGTTTTTGGCAGGAAGATGTGTGTCCTGTACTAAAAAAATACACAGAAATGCTTAACACTTACATCATTAACATAAATCAATGCTGAAAGTGACAACAACTGAGTATGTAGAGAAGTTTGTCTACTTCAATGTTGTGAATTATGCACGCAGGTCCTACAGATTGAACTATACAAGAAAGATTTGCAGAAAGGGAAGATGCTGCCTGACTATGGTGAGGGCACACGTTTTCTGCTTTGCCAAGTCTACCCTCAAACAAAAAGGGAAAAATTCTAAGTAAATAAACCCAAAATGAAAGAGCAGAGCTTAAGAAGTAAGATCTCTCTGATTTAGTAGGGAAGTCTGGTCTGTATAAAGCTTTATTTAGAATGAAGATCTAGCTCTCACTTTACAAGAAAAAGAAACATTCACAATTTTATGGACAGCAATGTAATTAAAGAGGAAAGAAGTCCTATTTTGAAACAAAAAAGCCAAACAGGTAAATCATCTACCACTCATTCGACTGTCCTTTTTTTTTTTTTTTTCCTTTCCACGAGGTCAGACAGAGGTTTGTGGAATGTTTCAGCATATCAGAATTTCAGAATTGCATTTCTGAAGAACATGTGTTAATTACATTTCATGATTGCACATATTTAGGCCAACTCTGCAATTTGTCTAATTTCATAAATGCACCATAATCAACAAGACTTTTTTCTGAAAGCCCAGAAACACTTATATATTGAAACCTCAATTCAAGAGATTGCTTGTGAGATATCTTTCTAAATCTGCTGCAGCCCAAATGCCAGCAAAATCACTTTTATTCATCAAGGAACTGAAAACACAGTCATACTCCTTTAACTTACTTTCTATAGGCAGTCTCATGAATCTTTATTTCTACTATGACCATTTTATTAGTAAAGATGAGAAACCAACAAATGTCAGTGGAAGATATGAATACTGGACCCATGAAGTGACAGACTCTTCAAAACATAAACGTTCCTTTAAAGGATTCTCCAAATACAGTGTTTATATACTGAACACCCAATTCAGCAAAATCAATCATACTTCTTGTAAGAAGAATTTCCAGTTTAAATTATCTCTGCATATGAACAGCTCAACACTACAGAGACTTTTCTCCTGTATCTGATTCATGGGACTAGGACCAATTCCATGTTTCTGACCTTAATTTAGGAAAGAAATAACAGACATGCTTGACTATCAATATGTCCATGATAATGATAGGATAAATCTCTTAACAAACTTGTAAATAGCATGATTTGTAAAAACTATCCACAGTGACAATTAGCACACAAACAACTGTGTTAATTTGGATCATGGTTTTAAAAACAATAAAAGACTACACCCTGACATTTTCTTTTTAAACCTTGGTTGCCACTGCTAAAAGAATTTGAATATTATGTGTGAGAAAGATGCTTAGGATGATCCTACTTTCACCAAAGAGGGAATGAGAATTTGTGTGGCCTGCAAAGGGAGTCAGAGGTTAATGATAATAAAATACTGAATGATGGCAGACTATGATCACAGTACTGAAGCTACTGCTGTTGAATTGTATGCTCAGAACAACAAATAATGTCTAAAATAACACCACCATCTGGATGCATGTTTTTCTTGCTAATATACAACAAATAGCTACTAAGACTCCTGTCTAATACAGAGTATCAATAATAACAGATAATATGGCAGGGAAATAACATATCTGGTCATTTCCTTACACATGCATTTTATCAACAACATGAATTCAGACTTTTCCCTTCATAACCTCTTTCTATTCAATAATTATTCTTCACCACTACAAGTGGTCCCAAAGAACATATTACCACACTTCTGGAACTCTATCTCCATCACAACTATAACTGCTGCAGGTTTGTGGTGTTTTTTTTTTTTTTAAATTCTCTGATTTACTTTCATTTTGCAATTATTTATGTAATCATACTGGTAAATTAAAATGGTATTGGTAAAGTCCATTATTGGTAAAGTCTGAGTCCACTGGTAACAATACTGTAACTTTGATTAGCATATAACAACACTGAGGAAATATTGCCTAATTCCAGTTTCAATCATACTCTCCAGCTACATAAACACAATAATTTAAAGTGCACGTTGAACTTACAAGCAATCTGATTATAGCTTTATAATGTATTATGGATTTGTTTTGCTGTTCTTCCTGTCAGTTCCACTCAGGGACCAGGACCTAAGTTTATCACTAACTGGATACACACAGAACAACAACAAAAATAGGCAATTCAAAGAAGGTTTGCAGTCTTGAAGATGCTGGGTAATAACAGAAGGGAGAAAGAGTTTTGGTAAGTAAAGAGTGATATCGGTCATCATCCAAAACGTAACCAGTGTCAAGATTTTGAAGCCATTATAGTAAGAAGATTTAAAAAGGAAAAAAAAGATGTGTTATCATTTGATATGCTTAAATTCTTTTTATACACACAATCTAGATGGATTTAAGTTTCTTTCACAACTGAGGTTTAAACAGTCACAAGAGTCTAGGGAACTTGAATGGTAGCAGAAGTGGAAGGCATATAACATTTCACACCTACTAGGCTCTTACATGTCTCATGCACTTCTGCATCCCACAGGTGCAGACCTTTTGTATTACTTTTGGAAGAGTAAAAACACACTTATGTTTACGCTAACAATGCAGAGCATAATCCTTTATTGCAACTCTCCACTTTCTGAGACAGGGGGACAAAACCTCTTTGAAAGGAAACCACAGAAAATGAAGATGGAATTGATTCTGGTTTAGCCTTTCCTTACAGAAGAAGCAGCTCTAATAGGCTTAGATACCCAGCCATGGCAAATTCAAGTACTACTCAGCATCCCTATTAACAAAAAAACAGAAAAGCCAGAATTGTGTTGTTCTGATTTAATTTAAAGCTCCACAGATGTACTGTTACTGATGTGATATTTTCCAGAGCTTTCAGGTGGATCAGGTCAGAGGTGGACCTCGCGGAACACAGGAAAAAGTTCAAAACCATGCTACTAGTACTTATCTAAACTCAGTATACAATGCACAACTGAAATAGTTTCTCCAACTGAAAAACAGAAAAGTAAAGAGTTTTCTTTCTCTGAAGTGTTGCTTGTCTCAGTTGCTGTAACTTCATTATAGCTTCTCTTCCCATAGCATTGGTCTTTGCTATACATACAAACATTTATTAGCACTGGCCTTCAACCATTTTTTTCATCTGGAGATCCCTAAAACTTTCCTGGTAGGGTTGTAAATTTAAGCCTACTAAAAGGGATACTTCTTGGTTCTCATTTTCCTCTCCTTCTTTCCAGCACACAATTTTGCATTTCAGAAGGGAAGCCTGACCCTCCTGATCTGACCTGATGAGCAGAAAAGAGGTGCTTCCTGATACATTGAACAGTGCTGGGGTTCTTCCTTCTGGCCTTTCACTTTCAACTACCCATATTCAGCATGATTAACATCACTTAATGTCTGCACACCGTACAAATAGGTTTCATATCCACATTCCCAGTAGCATGTCCAATAATGACTAGCAATGCAGATACCCAAGTGTACCTAGGTGAGTATTTACCACATACTAAATTTCCACATAAAGCAAAAGGAATAATATCTATCGTGTTCTTATGTTCCTGGCATGCAACTCAAAATATTCATAATTGTATTTTTTTTGTGGATTATCAAACTACAGCATAAAAAAGCAGGAAGTTAACATGTTTTAAATCATCTGAGGTTTTCTGATTAATCATTGATTAACCAATAGTGTCAAAATGTTCATACATGTGTAATTTCTGCCTCTTCTGTCCAAACTCTATCACAAACCCTTGCTAAGCCATAACATTATTTGTGTAAAAGGCAGCAAAAAATAAAGAATTCAACAAAAAATTGTCCTGCTAAGAGAAATGGAGATCTCTATAATATTCTATTTATTTCCAGAGAATACTAATACCAACTGTACCTTATTTAAACACATTGAAAGCAACTTTTTCATGAAGGATCCAGCAAACCTGTGCACTAGAACAACCCAAGGATGCCAGCCACATGATGGGTCAGCTTCTCCTCTAGATTCAGGCTTAACTAAAATGAGCAAGCAATCCATTCAGCTAGAAGATATGCACCAATGTACACAGATATAGATGGAAAAAATCAAGTTAAAACATTAGATGGACAATCTTGCAGTCACATCATTAGGCCTATTTTCTGTTTCTGGGAAGCGGAGAAAAGCATAGAAAAATGAAATAGTCATTAATAATTTGAACTGCAGCATATGGTTGGAACTCCTTTTGCATGACTTGCCGAGGGAGAAGAGAGCAAATATCTGGGATGTGCCAAATTGTGTTAGCTTGGCTAATTTATGCCTTTCTCAGCAGTCAATGGCAAGTGCAACTGTGGTATAAGGCTTATAAGGTAAAGATATAAGGCTTATAAGGTAAAACCAGGAGCTAAGAGAGATGTAAGCTCATTGCTTGAAAAATGGTTTAGCACAGACAGCACTAGACTTTTGTAGTCTGCAGAGGCAGAGAGCAACACTTTCAGGGGCACCGCTCTGGCCAAGACAACATCAGTTAGCTCTCCACAGGCCCGTCACTCACTGGTGCTGGAGTGGCATCAGAGGGTAATTGGCTTCCTGGGTAGCCCTGTCAGGCTCACTTTGAGTCAGGCACAGCAATCAATGTCAGCAGTTACACCAAAGGCAACCACATTGAATTTGGTGGCTCAAGCAAAGAGATATAGACAGGAAAACAAAGCTCACACGTCAACACAGGGGAGCTACCCATACATACATGTGCACACATCACCTTGCAGGCACAGATCAAGATCTGAGTAACCCCGTGCAGTGGGAATAAGAGGAGAAAGGTGGTGTAACACCTCATCGGGTACAACAAACACTGGTGGACACACAGACCAAGGTTTTGCTCTCCTCCCTTGTCAGAAGTGCCCAACAGACTGTAATCACCTTGTTTACAGGTTTGTCTGCAGATAGGACAAACTCCTAAGCCCCTTACTCACTCCTGATTTCTTACTGAGTCAGTGGCAGTGGGCCAAAATACTGCCTACATAAACAGTGTCACCGCTCAGAACTCAAGCCAACCTGAACACCTTCAAACAAGACAGATCATGCAACGTAGCCCTGGCGTGACTGAAACATGACACGTTTTTCCTGCTGTGTCCTCGGTTCCCTTTGCCCCCCTCACAGGAGCAGAAAGGAAGTGGTTTGCAATATTAGATGTTTTGCAGAGCTCAGGATTTGGAAAACTGGAAAATGAACAAGCAAGTGTCGTTGCCCAGCAATGTGTAGCGCCAAATGCAATAGTATCTGACATTATAAAAGCTGATGAAAAAAAGCTTCATGACTTTTCTTCCACTGTGCTGTGAAAGGAAAGTTTTTGAAGACGGGAACGTTAAAATTTACAACAGTTTGTGGAGACATAACTTGGGCTTTCCTTCAGCTCAATGCTAAAATGCACAAAGTGGTTTCAGACAGAACTGAAAATTTAAACCCCTTCATTTTTATTATGAATTAAATAAGGAAATTTTATAGATTCTTTCATTTGCTGCACAGGAAGGTTTCCTGGACCAACAGTGATTCAGGATTTAGAAAAATTATGCTAGCTCCAAGTAAATAGATTGATTATTTGTGGAATTAATGAATTAATATAAAAAAAGTGAAGGCTTAGTGACAGAACTCACTATACTGTGGTGTCAAGACAAGGTTTTCATAAAATGTCCTGCAAAAAGTAATAAATTGGCACGTTCAAACACAGAGGTGCTCCAAGTGTCAGGAAAAATAAAGATGGTCTCACTGGCCTTAAGTGGTGGGGTTACAAGTTTAGGTCAGCAATGATTGAGAAATACATCAAATGTTAGTACTTTAAAAATCTCTAAATTATTTTGACCTGATTTTCTTGGCTTTACAGACACAATGAGATACGTTTACTGTGTTTTAGTCTTGAAGCTTTTTCTGTAGAGATGGGATGGTCAAAAAGTGACAATGATAATTTTTTTAAAGAAGAGCTTGAAGCCACAATTGCTGTTCAACTTAAATTTATCTATACATTTACTCAGCTCCCTCATTTCTGCATCTTTTGTTCTGAAAGAATAGAACAAAACTTCAAAAAAGAAGATCTATTGCCTTCCATTTTCATCCATATGCATTAAGTATGTATTTTCAAGAGTTTTGAAAACGTAACAGTGATTTTAAACAATAAGGGTTCCAATCTGGCCTGAGGAAGTCACTCAGTACTGTAGACATGGCCCTCTGTAAGACCAACCACTAGAGATGTCAGAAACTTTCAACTTTCAGGAAGCATAAGAGAAAACCAAGTATAGTAAATATATATGGTGTAGAGATGGATTCTATAAAAGGAACCAAAAATGTACTGTGAAAACATGGGTTACTTAATTTTGTATAGTATTTTTGCATAATAGCTCAATGGATGCTTCACTTTTGCTATCTGTAAGATGCAGATAACGATACTGGCTTTGTCTCTTAAAAATATTGTGTTACTGATGGCAAGCCTAGATAATAGCTATGTACTATTTTATTACTGAAACGCCATTGTTTATTTCTTCCAGACTCTCTGTTACTGTGCAGGGGTAAGCTATTTTCTGTCTTATCAAATGAAGATTAAATTTGTCACTGAAATTAAAATGGGCCTAAATGCCTTCAGCTTCTTTTCAAGAAAAATTCCCATTTCAGCTTCATCAGGAGATCTGCTGGAGGAAAACATCATGTTTCTAGCACACTAATGGGAGGAAATTAGAATGGAGAGTGTTCTTAAGCTCTGGCACAAAATCTGCATTGCTAGACTTGCAACAGGAACAAAAAAATAAATAAATCGTACATTAAGAATGAATTGTTGTAGATACGTATTTAGAGTCAAAGAACAGCTGTATTAAACCTATCAAGAAGCAGAGACATAAAAATAAGAATTAAGCCAGTAGAGACATGAATGACAGAAAGACATTCTTTGGCAGAAAAGAAATAATCCGTCTGAAAACTGCTGGAGATACTGGGGAAACAGAGGAGAAAATACTGCATCGATCTTCAAACTTGTCAAAGCAATGAAATTATCTAGCAAATGTTTAATTGGACTGCCTGATATATGGAGTACTGAATATTGCTTTTCTCTTCCCCCAAAAGACAGACAAACTAGTACTGTGGACTGTGCAGATATGGGGAGTAAAGCGCAGGAAGTGCATGTTTTCACAGCTTTTAGCTAACCAACAGGACTGTAAGGACTCAACTCCTTTAAAAGGGTTTTAGAATTTACAAATAAAGTGTAGGTTTATATATATATTACATTTGACACTGTTTACATGCACTGACATTGTGCCTCAGTAAAATGAGGGAACTGCATTGCTGGCATCCACTTTCAATATATAGAACTTACATGGAACCTAGTTATTTTGATAGACATGTTCTGGGAAAAGACTGAATAAATATGGTTTTTTTTCTCTATTATACACCTTCCAATTCAACCACAACTTTCCCAAGAAAAAAAACGCTTTGCAACAATCCTGCTGGGGTGGCTTTGCTAGCATGCTGTGTATGTACATTTCATCTGTGCATTTTCTTAATGGGGAGGCAGAGATGGATACTGCCATACTGCAAAGCTCGTGGTGCTTTGGAAGCTGTGCAGGGATGAGCCAGCTCAAATGACATCACTCTACACTTACAAAAGGACAGATTTACAACTCACTCTGCTGTGTTTTTCTGAATGGAAGATAGGACATTATGTAATGTGTGAAGATCATTACATACTGATCATCACACTAAGAATATGTTATTTTACTTTTCAGAGGGTAAAAAAGAATAGAAGCAACACACAGAACAAGACAGTTCAGTACGTGTATTTCTTAAAAATATACAAGTGTGCTTAACTGCTTTGGAGGGGCTTATTTTGTAAATGAAGCTGCACTTACAGGGGCTCAGACTTGGTAGACTCAGTGACTCAGATGTGTGCAAACACTGCCTAGTGCATTAAGAGAGCAGAAGGAATGGCTCTATGCGAAAGAGACCTTCTTCACAGGAAGGTTTCTTTTCATCTTGTGTAATCACAATGGTACAGAGCATTACGCTTCTATTCAGTGACTTGCTCAAGCTGTTGCTCAGGTTCTTTATTATCACTGGTTAGAAGGCAAATTCAAACAAGAAAGAGGGGAAAATGCCTGGAAAAAAGAGTTAATGTAGTGGGTTTTAAGGGTTTTGGATGAAATGACATTTGAATGTTTACATCCTCCTGGCTTATTAATCAAAGACAAGATTACTCCATGTACAGAACTATTTGGGAAAGTAAGTCAGTCGAAATGTGACCTATTTTGTTAGACAGAGACTGATATATCCATAAAATATACTTGAAAAATCACCCGTTTCTTCTCATTCTACCCACTACAGATTTTATTCCAAACAAGCACATATTAACGCTGTCTCAACATGCTATTTTTTTTCCTTTCCAAGCAAAGCACAGTGCCAGCGGTCAGCTATGACTTCCCATACCCTGTCCTTGAGACTCAATGACAGCAAAGCACTAGCCAGTTGCACGAAAAGACATCTTGTACAGCAGTCTTATATTTCTATGTTAATGCATCTTGCTGCCAAGGTTTTAACCCACAGACTGGCTGACAGCCCATCCAAAGCCACAGCAGCCACAGTAAGGTTTGGAAACCAACTTCTTACATCTTGCAACAGGGAACAGATTCAACAACAGCTAGACTTCATTCAGTGTTATAAGAGGACAATGCAAAGATTTACCTGATTCCTGGATGCAATATGACCCTAGAAATCATATTTAAATTTCTCAAGAACATATTCATAGTAATTTTGCTTTTTCTCCTAATCAGCACAATGCAGAGAAGTAACAGGGCACAAACTCTGCCTCTGTACCACATATATTCACACTGTCAAACAACTTACATCTCATGCAGTTCTAAACTTAGAGAACTTAAATGGGACTTTAACAGTCCCCAGAACTGCTCATCTTCCACAGGGCTGTCAGTTCCACTCCAGTGAGGAGTTAATCTTAAATTAATCTGTCTTCTTGCTGAATGCCTTCCTCAACATGTACGCCCCATTTACTCATGCAGAGAAACAGCTCGGTCACTACAGATATATCATTCCATATCTGAGTTATAGAGGGATAAAATACCGATTCCTGGATGTCTAGGTGTCCTGGACAAGTGGCTGCTAAGCTTGCAGAGTCTGGCTCTCCTTGTGCTATACGTCCCACAGACCCATCATTTCCAAACCCACTACAGTTAACAGGCTTGGGCTATAGTAATTTCTCTTCAGATAAATATAAGGACTGGGCTACCTAGCAGTAAAGGAGGCAGTCAGGCTCAGTCTGTAAAAGACTCTGGCAGACTACATGTCCCCACCTTACTAAGAGCTGGCTTGGCCACCTTTCTTACCTGCCTAAGCAGCTCACTTGCTCCTGCTTTCCAGTTTCGGAAAGTACATGCTCACTGTGACAGAACTGTCTTTCAAAATGCAGAGTAAACTCTTTTCTTCTTAAATCAGGGCTATGGTCCCCATGAATTTTAGAAACTGTCCATCCTGCCCCCTCTCTTTTGTTCCAATTAGTCTTCAATATTTTCAGGAACAAGTTCAAAAGCAGGATACCTTGCTAGGAGATGGAAAACCTCCTCCAAGGTAAAGGCAGCCTTGAAGTCTCTGTCCAACTTCCCTGGAGAGTGCATAACCACTAGGATACTGTGCAAATACAAGACACCAGTACTTGGGCTTAGAAGACAAACAGAGCTTTTCTCGTTTCTTGCAAAGACCAACTGCAGCTGCCACTCTCAGAAGTGCATGGCACATGCTGGATCCTGAGGCAATTAGGTCTCTTCCTGCAGCCCTTAACCAAGCAGCTAGAAAGAAGGAGGATTTCAGGCATACAATGCTTGTGTTTGTTCCTCTTTTTCAGGTAGCTCTCAGATCCACAAATGGGTGTTTGGGATTGCAATTTAAGTATTAACAGTAAGTAAATAATACAAGGTTTTAATTCCACTTGGGAATTAGAAAGCCACAAATTTGTCGTGAAAACAGAGTTTGGAGGTGCTCAAGTCCTTTACTGCATTTGTAACCTTAAACAAATTTGGGAGGAAAAGTTTGTTAAACACTAATCAGTGTTGACAGCAAATGCCCACTTGCTTCAAAGTCTAAATTTGCTTCTGTTGCGCATGTATCACATCTGAGCTTTCTGGTTTCGTGTCAGTCGTGGAAGTTTCTCATAGTTTGGTACATTTGGGCACATTGTTTGGCTCTAAATGAGCCCCCCCAAACCACTGACACGTCCATGAACCAGGGCCTTTCAAAGGCCTGTTATTTAACCGAACTCTATTGCATAACTCCTAGTGGCCATTTTCCCTCTTTTCCATTAACAGTAAACCAAAAACTCACAATTTCATGTGCCCCAAATTAATCTCCACTTCTGCCTGGTTATGCCAAAAGCTGCCCCCACACAGTGTATGCTTCCCTTCACGTGATTTAGCTAAGCTGTTTCTAAGCATCTGTCTAGTATCACCTGTTTGTAAAAAAGGATGAAACATATAACACTTTTTACCTACTCCTGGAGGAGAAAAGTAATAAAAGACAGAACATTCGTCCTCCTCCTCTCACATAAATGCAGTAAGACGGGGAAAAAGCAACAACTTACTTTATTACTCCCATCAGTTTTGCTGAAGTAAGGAGTCTGAAAGCTGTGGGAGAAAGTTTTTGTGTCACTAATACAGCTTCTCCACAGGAAACATGGGCACATCAATAGATTGTCTCTCTGCTTAAGTTTTAAATATGAATGATTTCATAAGCACCAGCTCAAACAATTTCTTTTAGATCTGTAATGCACTGGTACTCAAATATTTCCAAATTGAATCTCCTTTTGCCTTTTCTTATGGGTTTTTTTCCCCCCCTCCCCCGACCTATGCACGTGCCCCTACTCCTCACTGCATGCCCTGCCCCAGACGCCCCCTCCATTCCCCCTGCAGGGTATAGTAGCCCAAACTGACTATTTCTTCCAGTGTCCTCGGACTCCAGAGCAAGTGTCTCCCCATCCAACCTAAGATATCCTTCCCATATCCTGATCATCTCCTCCCTTTTCCTCAGGTCCCTGGTCTCTCTAGATCAGGCTGTGCTCTCCAAGGAAGAGGCACAGTATCAGACCCCATGTTGCATCCCTTTTGTTTGGCCTAGCTGCCAGGGAGGAGGAGGAGCAGAGCAGAGAGGAAAAGGTGATGTTGCATGCAGAGACTGTCTCATAGGCTCAGCCACACGCTTTGGCCCCACTTGCCTGGTACCTCTTCGCAACCTTATTGTTTGAAATTAGATGTTATCTTCTCCAGTGACCTGCCAGAGGAAGATAAAACAGCAGAGGGGAGAGTAAGGCTGCATGGAGCTCTGCACAGAGTCACAAAATCATTGCTCTGATAAACAACATGACAAGCCTGAACTCTATCTTGCTATCATATGTTTTCTCAGTATCACAAAAGGCATCTTATTTCTGATTTTAAAATTTTAAAATTAGGACCTTTCATATATGAGCTTAATATCAGAAATATGTAACATTATGAGTGCATAGCAACAGCACTGGGCTTATTTCACACTCTTCAAACCTGTGGACAACGTTTTAATTTGCAGAATAGTTTATATGCATATTATAATTTGTTACTTACTGTTCCATGAATAAATGTGACATAAATCACTAAGAAAAACACTTAGTAGAGGCAACAGCAAAACAGCAAAGTGGTTTGCAAGCACATAGGGACTGGAATAAAATGGCTGTGCATATTGAGTCCAGTGAGATGTCTAGATTCCAGGAAAAAGAAGGTAATTTATTGATGATATCTAACACACAGCAACACCATGAAACTGCTAGTGATGGAGTGGGTTCATCTTACCTCTCTTAGAAAATGCGGAAAAAGACAGAATTCTAGTGTTCTACTGCAAGATGCACCATATATCCAAGAAATTGACATCTTTAAGACTTAAAAGGTGATCTGGAAGCCATACATTGTGCATTACAGTGATTAGGAGTTCTTGCTGGTGGTCTGCAGAGAGCTGATAAGTCAAGCATGCTGCTTTCTCTGTATTCAGCTATTAAACAAAATTTCTAAAGTTAAACTCATATTAAATATTTATCTGATATTTATTGTTCCATGTAACCAATTGCTGCAATTGCCACAGGAATATTATTCTGTTGCCAGAAAGAGGATAATGAACTATACAATGGCAAACAGGCTGGGAAGTAGGCCCATGAGGCAACATCCCTGTTGAAACATGAATTTGTGAACAATTTGTACTACCAAACGTTTTGGCCCACATTGCTCGATATGACTGAGCGTTTCACATTTTGCACGTGCCTGACAGAAGCATCTTAAAGAGGCACAATTTTTGCAGGGTGACCTAATAGCACTTTCTGAACATCATGCCATCCAGAAACATGTACCCACAGACATCCACCAACTCTTGATCTTCTGGTTCTACTTATTAGTAAGTTCAGTTACTTCTTTATATTGGCACTATCCACACAGAGTTGAAGACTTAGAATTCTAATAACTTCTTCCAGGATAGGTAAATGCAGGTATGCAACCTCCTGAAGATCTAATGCTTTCAGTGGAGTTGTGGATGCTCAGAGTCCCTTTGACATCAAGCAGATTCCAGTATGGCATGGGGTGCGACTGGAGGCAGGAGCCTCTCTGAAACATCCCACCATGGAAAATGGAGTTGAATTCAGCTGTAACAGACTCACACATTTCTGGAAACAGGTACTGCTACCTTACCAGTTGCATCATACAACATCAGGTAGAGGCGATCATCTCCCCTACTTTCAAATCCTCCTGAATACCGCAGTTCTGAAGATTGCTCTGGCTCTAATGTTACTGGATTAGTTTTCCCACATGGGTCAAACCTTTTTGACGCTGGGGTACACTAGGTGATCAACACCAAAGGTTTTTCCTCTTGTGTATGGAAGACATTTCATGTAGGCTGGCTGCCTATACAATAATAACTTCTGTTTAGATGTTTTGAAAGTGTTCTAAACTTCATTTTGGCATACAGGTAGCCTACTTTTTCTTGAACTAGCACCCACTAAAACACTGCCTGCTCTGAAATTCCCTGTCATTGCTAAGAAAGTCATCATTGGGTCACTGTCAGGCATCAGCATTTTCACTTATGTCACTACTGTTTGTGGGGAGAAGGAGGACTTGCCAGAAAGGTTCAAAACACAACATTCCCCATTAGCAGAGTTCAGTTCTAGTTAAAATAGCTTTTTTATTTCCTTATATGAAATTATAAACCCCCAAATCATATCCAGATGTCCAGTATTTATTAATTTATTTACATTTTTAGAAGCAGAAAGTGATGTAGGAATGGTGAGAAACAGTTTGAAAGCTCTGAGAAAAAGTCTTGATCCCAGAAGCACTGCTAAAACTGTTGCAAAACTTTTTTTTTCTCAACCAAAATACTAGGGAAAGAAAAAAAAGAAAGAAGCTAATGAACTGTTTATACTCAAACCAACCAAAAAAACTAATAAAAATTAAATGCTTCTAAACATTTTCTATGTATTCTACCCTGTGTTGTGATTCTAACCAAATGCAGCTGCTTTCTCCTTTACTTATTGTAAATGCAATCAGCACTGAAGTTAATTTGTGTCTGACCAAGGCTCTTACAGTTACTGATTATTTACAGATGCCAAGTCTCCAAGTGAAACTTTTGCCACCTGTTTTCAATTTCAGGACTGGCAGTTTTGTATTTCCGCAGCTTACTGACCTCGTGCAGGGCTATACCATCTGTTGCTCTATTCTCCATGCTCACTCACCAGTTTCCACAGGACATCAACAACATCAGAATAGCTTTATCAGGAATTTTCCTCCTTTACTAAATACTACAGCCTGGAAATATAAAAACAGTCCTCCACAGCAAAATAAAAAAAGCTGCAGATGAAACACTGATTACTTTTCTTTAGTAAGTGGTTTCATTCAGGGTGTGAATATGGTTTATTTACATGTCAAATTAACCATATCAAGATGTTTCCATATATTGTGCAGAGCAACTTTCACTGCATTTTGATTTGGATATCCATTACCTAGCGTAAACATTTTGTATGGCCTTAAGTTCTTTAGGAGAGCCTATTCGATTCACAGAAACAGTGCTAGCAACATTAAATCCATGTAGTAGCAAATATAACAGTTTAATCCATTTAAAAAGGTTAATAAATACACTTGGGAAATAAACAGTTTGTTGGTGATAAAGCAATGAACAGAAATCCAGAATAGCACAAATTTTCCACCAATCTGCAAAGGATATATTGCTAAATAGTTTTACAAAACATTTTTCTATTGCAGAGTGAGTCTGTTTTCCAAAATGTATCACCAATATTGTTTAAGCCATGACTCACCTTACAAACTAATTCCAACATGTATTCTTATTACAGTGATCACTAGATGGTCCCCGTAAGAGGAGCCAGTTATGGAAAAGGACTGTTCAATTATCCAGTCTGTAAGTTGCAGCACAAACCTCTAGGGGATGCTGTGTATATTAAATTCATACCACATTTTCACTTTTGGACTCTTTCCACTATGAAAGTCCCAGCTGATACCAACCCACACAGCCTACAGTTGGTTGTTGTTATTATTTTGCTTGTATGATCATAATGGCTAAGTTCCCTCACTGAAGACCCAGGACGGTAGATGCCCTGCAAATGCAGAAGAAAAAGACTGTCCCATCCTTCCTGCTGCTGCATAGAGTTAAGCACGTACTGGAGGCTGTGCTCTGATATAAGCTATAGAGGATGACTGATTCTTTGCAACATTTTAATCAGATTTAACTATAATCAGTACAAGAGTGAAGGCATCTTGCTTGCAAACGCAGTGCTTTCTGACCTGCTGAGCATCTTCCCTCTCCTCAGGTGGCCTGGCAGCAGAGGGGACAGCAGGGCTCTGGGAGGGGGGGAGGTCTGAGGTGGGCGCTCTTTCCACAGCTTTGGAGGTGGGTATCCAGGGTGGAGGGGGTGGCTGCAGGTACAAAGGAACATGGATAGCAGACCATGGAAAATTTAATTGGGATGGGAAAAAGGGAGACTGGGTGAGAAATATTGACCTAAGGCTGGGAATAAGAGGAAGGAGGAAAATGATGACTTTTTGCTAAGACACCAGAACCCTTAAAATGATTGTTTCCCCATTTCAACACCAACCACAGATATTTCAATACAGTTTTCTCCCTCCTGCAGGAAATGACGGGTGTCCATATCCCATCCCCCAGTTCATGAGGCAATTGAAGCTCTTTCCTCCTCTCCAAAGGGAGCTTCTCAGCCATTCTCCTCAGGTCCAGTATTTGGTAGAGGTAAGAGCGAGCACAAGACCAAAAGGCATGCTCCAGCCAGCCACTACTCTTCCAAGTCTGTCAGGCTGTGCTTACAGCTCTCATGCTGGTGCTGATAGACATAGAACCCTTTATTCCTCGTATCAATTTGATTAACCTTCTGCCATATCATTTGCTCTCGCTCTGCCTCTAGAAGAGTGAGGGCAACTTTGGTATCAGTCTGAAGCCACTAGATTTTTTTATGCCTTTTGCTTAAAGAACTCCACCAGGGAAAAATTAGGCAGGATTGTGGCCCACTTGCTGCCATGTCCTCTGACCTCAGTTAACGCTGACATAAAACTAGAAGTATGCTGTTGACGGGAGCGCAGCTATTCCCATTGTGCAGAAGTGCATCTGAGGTCAGAATCTGACTCAAACTGCTTGCCAAAGACTGCAAAATATTATGAAAGAATGGCTAACAGAAGCTACCCACACCCACTGAGCAGTGGATGTTCAGCTGAGAAGCAGATGTTTTAAGGGTCAGTACTTCTGTAATAAGTAAACACATTTATTGTAATGTGGAACACTGAGCTAATAATATAAATACCAAGTAGGACACTTGAAATACCATGCAAACAACAACATACATCTGAAAAATAACTACAACAAATGCTTGTTTTTCACCAGAAAGATCACAGGATCAGCAGCTGTTTACTGCTTCAGCACAGCAATTACAATGTAAGCTTAGCCAATGCTTCCAGTAAAGCCTGCTCCCATCTATTCCATTTCTAATAACCTGTGCCATTTTTTCCTGGGTCTGATATTCAGAAAGCTTGCTGTCCAAAACGCTAGCTGAGTTCTCTCAGAGCACGGCCAAAAGATCACTTGTTCTGCTTTTCAGATGCAGTTAGCTAAAACTAATTCACTTCATTCTTTGCAAAGACCCCCTGTTTCTTACTCAGCAGTATAATTGTAGAACACAAATAAGGAAGTTTCTGAAGACTAAACATTTTAATTAGAAACAAAAAAAAGCCCTGCCAGAAAAAGAAATCTTTGCATTTACTTTTCTTTCTGTGATTTGGCTACATAAAATACACTGATATGATAGCAGCTAAGCTTTCAGCCAAGAAGACGACACCCACACAGACTCAAGAACAGACCCAACACTTGGACTTCTGCTGACTTCGGTGGCTCTGGGCCAGGCCTCAATAAGACAAATCAAGTCTCACTTTTACCAGGGCTCCTGCTTATCTGAATTCCTGTGCGACTTATCCGTAAGCTCTCACCCTTTCAGAGGGAAGCCACAGAGGCTCGCTTGGCCCATTTGCAGAACCCTGAGCCATGAATTTGGAGCAACAAACTGGGGCAAGGAGAGGCTGTCAGTGCCCATGTCTGCCCCTGCCATGGGGGTGCCTTGCTCCAACTGCCCCCCACCTGCCCACTTCAGACCTGTCCACGGGCCCCACCTGGTGTACTGGCTACACTGGAGGGTTAGAAATCAGTACAGAGCCCAGAATCACAGTCAAGGAGACTCTTGCATTCACTGCACTATCTCCTCAGCCACCTTCAAAACTGCAAAAATACGTAAAAGTGCTCAAATGTGGCAGGAACATTCTCACCAGAGCAGTCTAACTATTGCATCCACAAAGACATTTTGTATTGTTCTACATGCCAACTATTTTGTTTTTATTTTTTAATTTTAGCCAACACGTTACAGCAAAAGAATCGCCCACTTTAGGAGAGAAAAAGGCTAAAAATCACAGTGAAAATGCAGATATAGATGCCCATTTTTGCTAGCATATCTGAAGTTTTGCAGACAGGTCTCTTCCCTTCTATTTCCTTTTCTATAAGAAAATTTGCAATGTCCTTTTTTGTTCAAAATTTGAAAAAAAGAAAAAGCCCTACCTGCTCTGCACAGAGCTCCCTTTCACAAGTCAGGGTTTCCACATCAAGCACTGAAGCTGCTGCAGGAGAAGCAAGCAAACTAAGCAACCCACTCACAACACAGCAAAGCGCTCTTCATAATTACTTCAACACGGTTAAAACCCACTTTTGACCTACAGTTTTGCATGTACCAGCTTGGGGTGAAGGAAACTAGTTTGCTGGCTCCATTAACTAGTCAAAACTTGGAGCAACTAAGGAAGAACTTGCATGTAGAGCATGATCTAGAATTGTACTGGTTTATTTTCTTCTTTGAAAGAAGAAAATTTCTTTCTTCTTTCTGCCTATTTATTTATTTTTAAATCAAAGACATACTCTTCTGCTTGGATGAAAATAATTTCCATCTTAAGTTTCTGTAGTCTGTTTCTGATAAATTGGGGATTCTTCCTCTGTCCCTGAAGTAAGAAACGTGAATACAAATGTTGATACAGATAAACATGGGTCAAGATTAGAACTGTTACGAGCTGGACTGAGCCACCAATTTTAGAAAGTGAATTGGGTAATGTCAGATGCCAGGATGAAGCAAGAAGTTTTTCATCAGAGCATCAGCTAGCACCCTCTGGTAAATGGCACGCAGTGGGGGAAGAGCTCAGGTAAATATCTCATCGGCAGCTCTGTATCTGGATTTTAAACCAGTTCATAGTTATAAAACTGCTTGCCAAGTTTCACATTGCTGACCCTCTCCAAAGATTTACTCCTTATGTATTCTATGTCCTTAATGTCATTTTATCTAGAGTACCCCCTTTTGTCTACTGGTTGGATAAGTTTTCTCAAAGAGAGTTCAGAAAGCCATACTATTAATGTAGATTTCAAAAATGTTGGGGTTTTTTGAGTTCAAGCTGTTCAGATTTATACAGTTTTGCACCTCCACGTTGCAGTTCTGGGTTAGAAAAACACAGATAATGAAAAAGGCTATAACAGATGCATGGATGACTTGCTTATTTTCATTGGCCAATTAGTGTCAAATGGAAGAAACAAGAGAGTTTTAAAAAACAGTTAAGATTTAAAACACAGCTGGACAGAGACAGACATATAGTTTAAAAGCATAAATTATCTGTGAGCTTAAACGCTCTCTATCAGAATGTGGAACAGAAAGGTGACCACACTGAAAACACTACAGTTTGGTTTAACATTAAAGATTTAATTCTTGAATATAGTCACTAATTTCAGTTGTATTTCCCTAATTCATAGTGAGATTTATGCTATTTGCCCAGCGGAGGTCTGCGGGACAAGACCAATGACTGTGACAGAGGGCTTTCACAAAACAGCTTTGTTCATACTCTGCTTCAAAAAAAGCTAAGGTACAAACAGAGCTGGAGGGCTAATTCCTTTCATATACAAACCATCCCTGCAAAAATGATACAATTTAATAACCTCATAATTTTCCTTTAGATTTCAGTGAATAAATAATTTAAAATAATACACGTAAACCAAGCAGCTAACTTCAGCTTCTTAAGGAGATCTGGGTATAAGGATATGGTCATGTACAGATCATCTCTAAATAGAAAGCTTGTGACTGGACAGAACAACAAAGAAAGAACTTAAGTCTTTTAGATTTTGGTTCAATATAAGGAAGTTACAAACATATCAGAGTTATATAATAGGGCAACATAAACCCAACTTTTTGTAAATCTCTTTTTCATTATATTTAACTGCTTTTTATGTACATTTTCTTCCTTGTGAAAGGTAGAGATTTGTTTGCCTTTTTAAAATATACTGAGAATATGGAATCTAATCATCATTCATGTCTGTTAGATGAATTTTCACCAAGTAACATTTTGCCTATTTTCTCCCTAGTTTGGAAAGGAATTAATATAGATTAATGTGAATTGCCTGCCTGTTAAATTAGCTCAAGAATGCATGGGAAAAATCTTTCAGGTTAATATCTAGTTGCTCAGCTGTGTTTTAGAAAATGTTTCAAACAGTATTCTCCAGGATGCAAAACCTCTTCAGCAAGCTAAGCAAGTTTTACCAGTAATTATGTTATTAATCTTCAGTGTGACTTCAGTGATTTTGTGAATTCTACAAGTGTCAAAAAGTATAATTATATTTTTACAGTAGCCTCTTTAATGGTGCAAAATACCAAAGTAGAAACAAAGATCTGGCACAGCAGAGGGAAAACCCAGTGCATGCTGAGTATGAACATACGATTTACTCCCTAGATTTCCAGAGGTAGGAGACTTAACATGACAACTACCATTGCAGACTTAAAACTCAAATGTATTCAAAATACAGTCAGGCCATTAGGAGTAATATACCAAAAAGAGTGACAAATTAATACAGAGATTTTGATACTTTAAAAGCAAAGACAGCAAAACTCCATTAACTCCACCAAGCACTTTGTTACCATTCACAATTTTCAAGGAAATTGTTGTTCTAATAGACAGCTGTATGTAATCCTAAAATTACTCTAAACCCATTTTCTATCTGTTCTCAGTCATTTACTCTGCAGACAGAGACAAGTTACTATGGGTTTTCCTTGTTTAATTTTGGGGTGGAAAACAGACCCCTGATATGGATTAGTGCCTCTTGGGCTGGTGGAAGTGTGAAGCTGTTAGGAGGCATTTTATGCCCTGAAGAATAAGGGTGAAGGATGCTGAAAGTGTCCAAGCTTAAGATATTTCGATTTTCTTCCACACAGCAACAATTTTAACCAGCAGTGGCATATGTACAAATGTATTGTAATGAAGATGAGGCTTCCTGGACATGCATTGAGACGAAGAGCATCTGCCATAAACATTGATTAATTCTTACATTAGTGGGGGAAAAAAAGAGCAAAATTATTTTAGATAATGTGAGGGAAGCGTTTTATCTACACGTTGTAATTTTCTAGCTTTCAAAATAGGTTTGTGCTTCAGCATATGAAAAACAGATAAGCAAATCATCAAGTGCATAACCTTCATGCTCCCATGTCATATCCACAAGTCTGAACAATGAAAACACATAGCAAACCTCTGGAAATTTATCAGCTCTACATGTGCTCGCATGTGCTGTAGTCTACACAGCTACAAGAAGAATGCAAATGGTGTCAAGATAAAGGGCCAGACTTGCCAAAGGGCAGATTCTCAACTGATTGGACACTCCCTCCCCAAATGGACAATGCTCTCTGCAAAAGGAAATTCAACCCGAAGACAAAACGTGTGGCAACTTCCTTAACACTCCAGGGAATAAGTGGATAAGCTCTTCCTTCCCAGTAAAATATTTGTAGAAACTCTAGGTGTAAAAATAAATAAACACCAAAAAATCCAGTGGTCATAAAATATTTTCCACATTTTATCACCCAGGCTTTATTATTTTTTCAGGATATAAGTGCTGCATTTTGCTGCCCAATTTTACCTGGAGATAGTATTTTTTAAGATGTGTCAGTCTGTGAAGCTCAGTCCTACAGGTAAACTGGCAGTGCTGTCAAGAGCTATACAAAATGCTCTGCAAAACACTGTAAATCTTCATTTCTAAATGCTATGGACTGAAGAGTGAAAATACATTGTGAGATCCAATACAGTGAATTGTTTTCAACAAACTACTTATCAGTAATGGTTTAATAGCACCAGTATTTTCTAAAGCACCTTAGTTCCTCTGATTGCTGAAATAATAGTGTCTTTATGCACTAGATTCCGAACCAAGTAAATCCCTGATGTGACTCAGATGTGAGGCTACAGATTACAGACATTTCCCTATCTCTTCAAAACATCTCTACAAGGGAAAATTAAGTAAATTTCTCACTCTAAAAGAAATCACGCTATGCTCTCAAAACAAGAATGCAGCCTTGCAAGTAGATTGCTGCCTCTTTCATACATGCCCAAAGGATATATTAAGAACGTGGGAAGACCTCTGCTGAGTTGCACTGCCAGCATTAATTGTTGTTTCATGAAGAAATATCAAAGAAATTAGGGACCAATGGAGAGAGTGATTCACTGACAATTTCTTGCCAGGAAAGGTACTTCAAAGAAAATCAGCGGAGTATTATCAGCTGGGATGGAAAGGGGAAAAACTTACACCACCTCAGTGAACACAGTGTATTCACCATGGGCATACTGATGTAAAACAATACTAGTTTCAAATATCTGGAGGTCTTTACATTAACAATGCCCAGATTTATCTGTAAAACTCTGCTCAGGAGGGTAATCATGTAAAATGGAAATGATACAAATGTGTCTTAGTATTTGAAAAATCAATAAAGTTTCCTCTCATCCCATTGATTTTATGATTAATTTCAATGCATTTCTATAGATAAGCAATATTTTTCAAAGTTCACCTAGAAAATATCATCAAAATATTCAATCTTACAGCCCTATTTTTCATATCTTATTTTCAGCCGGTTGTCTTACTTGCATTTCTGTATGTTAGGAAGAAATTTTTTCCGGCCATCTCCTACCTGCTAAAGAGTCTAACTTGACCATACCAATTTTCTTCTCTTGGAACAGACCATATTGCTCCTGAAGGCATTTTTAAATAAATAAACTTTGAACTAATCTTTTTTAGCTTTTTACATTAAAAAGAAGTGCATGGAATATAATAATACCAGTCATTCAAGAAATTAAAAGAAACTAATTATCCTATTTCAAAAGTAATGGAGCCCTTTGAAAACAAATGCAGTCTATTTCTAACTGTGAGAGCCTATCTGGCTCATTAAATAGCAACTTGGCTCACAGCATCTTCTGGATTAGGCAGAAATAATAATCTACTGTAGCCATGGAAATTTTACACATTTACTAAAACCACTCCTAAGTATGTCTGCAACACTGAAATCCAGAAATTTTGCAGGCTGCGAGATGACATTTTTACTGTACCACTTCAGTTGACATGAGAAGATCTGCTGCCCTCAGCCCTGCCTTTCTCCTGCTCCCCTTCCTGCACACGGCTGTGATCCAAACAGGGGCAGAGGTACAACTGCAACCGGGGCTTTATTTTGGGACTCCTGCATGCAGGCAGAGAAGGGATTAGTACTATCCAGGACTATTCGACACACACAAGAGACAACACATTTTTCCCTTCCCTCTGGTATCAGCCCCAGAGCATTACCAGATACAATACAGATATTAGGCACTAAGACCATTAAGGTAGCCTTATGTCCAGAATACTCTTGGCCGTAAAGATCCTGTGTCCAGCTGCTGAGAGAGAAAAGGGGTGTGGGTTGCAGAAACATCTGTAATGCTGGTATGCTGCAGCATTTTATTTTAACATTGTGTTTATCCTGGCCTTAATTTTATCTCATTGCTGTGTCATGATGCAAGAGGTCATCTGATGAAGCAGGAACTCTGAACATACAACCAAATTTCAAGGAAAAAGCAGGTTTTCCATTTTCTTCTTGCAGCTAAGAGCCCTTTCTGCTTTAGCCTGGTAATCACACACCACAAGATGAAGAACATTATGGCATAGACAGATGACCTTCTACTGCAGTCCCTACTCCAGGATCTCCCAGCAAGTTCCTATTTTCTATTGCCAACACAACCACAAATAATAGAGGGCCTCGACTTCTTTAGGCTATATATCAAAGTACCCAATATCGCATCTTTATTGTATTGTTTTTTCTTTAGTATAAATCACATAGTACATTTTTACTGACTAAAAATTTGAGCGGAAGGAGGATCAGAACTGGTGAAACTTATGGAATTCATGACTACAGGGGTAAAACTCAGTTTTCTTTCAAGCAAGTCAGACAGAAGATATTTCTTTCTTGCTTCCTTTCCTCTTTTCTCATACAGAAAAAATAATGTAATTGCAGGATGCTAGTATTCTCTTCACTTTGCATAAAAATAAAGGTGTCTCAAGGCGTTGAAGGACTTTGCAAGTAAAAAGCACCAGAGGCTGCAACACAAACCATGCTTAATACAGGAAAGATAACAACAGACTGTCCTGACCCAGACAGGGTAATAAAAGAACAGAACTGCCATTGGCATTGCAAAGTCTGCGGACAGCTGTTTGCATGTAATGGCCACGAGGCAGTGGGACACAGCACTGCAGATGCTTGTCCTGGTCAAGACCCAGCCTGCTGGGACGGCTCCCCTGGCTTCTAGCAGTCCTCGCAGCCCTGGGACAATCACGGTTCAGGGAGAGGCAGCCAGGGCAATCCCCTGAGCCCCGTTCTGCTGCAGTCTGTGTGTAACTACAGCACCAGTGCAAGATCACATACAAGGGCATTGCACTACAGGCTTTACGTTCTCCGAGCTGCCTGTCAATTTGACTTTCAGTAAAGTATTTTCTTGTTCACTCTTTCAGATGAGAAGTGTTTGAGAGAGAATAAAGAAATTTCAAACCAAAGGGTTTAATAAAGTCTCAAAATAAAAACATATAAAACTCCCTCTTTCAAATGCAAACTCATACAGCGCGCTAGGGTTGTGCTCCATATCTGTGGTCATAACCACGTTCTCAATACTGGTTCCTTCACACTAAAGATATAGGTATGCAACCCATTTTCAGATCTTCTGGACCATGCCTGAGTAACCAAAGGTGCACTTTCTGGTTATTTAAGTGTTTTATTTTACTGCGTTTACCCTTTATCATCACAGCATGTGACAGTCCCAGAAATGGCAATGTAATTGCTGGTGTCTAACAGGCTTTTTGGCTTTGAGACATGAAGTTGATGATTCTGCCATCATCCTGTAACTTGTGCACATATGATTGTTACTTTTCAGAGAGCAACTCATAGTATCAGTAAAAGGCAGAAGATAATAGGCAGTGTTTCCCAAAATAGCGGTCAACACTGGTATTCACTTTACTGGTGGGAAGACAGGCTGTAGACAGAAATCTAAAGTGTTACAGACTGAACAAAATGGCTTGACTGCACTGGTGGGTTAAGCTTACACCTGCTAGGGTATGGAAAGAATAGAATACCTCTTCCACTTTGTATTAAGAAGTGATTAAATCGAAGGCATGCAGTTGAATGCGGCTCTGAAAGCCATGGGATATATTTCCTTATACACCTCACTGTTTCACAGGAGAGAATGCAATGTCCATTTGAACAAAACAGCTCTAATACAGCTTTTTATAAAGGAATTTCATACCTAGACTAGCCTAACCCAGACACTAACTTGCCAGACTAACTCAGCTGTGAACAGCTTCTATTCTGTAAATGTATTCTAAGTGCATCTGACTGAAAACTAAGGGATGCAGTATGATTTCTTCTTTCATCTTAACAGAAGTAGACCATTCTCCAGGAGAAATTCTTCTAAAACAGGCTCTGATGAAAGGGCAATGTGAAAAGCAGGCTCTAGTACTGGTCATATAACTTTCTCTCTAAGTACCATTATTTCTGCCAAGTCTAATGAAACAGAAGAAAAATGCTGCGGCGTAGACTTCCCAGGACTGTGTACTACGTTGCACACGAAGGAAAAGAACTTGGAAGCACACGTGTAACTGCACCACACAGTGACATCTGCCTTAGCACTTACCTGTTGTCAATTATATAACATAAAAAACCAGAGATAAAGTATAATCTGTGACTGCTACAACAGGAATCCAGCATTTGGGAAATCTAAAGGACTTTGATTTACTTTCTGTGAGGTCAGCAGTAATTTTGTAATTGACATTAGCAGGCATACAACTGAGCACAAGAGCTCATTTCAAGCCTCAAAATAGCTGCTGACTGAGGTGGAAGAAAGATGAATTGTTTGGAGAGCCCGTTGTTGTAATGGTGGGGCATTTTCTTGGGGTGATTAACCAGAGTGTAACGGGCATAAAGGGAGTAAGAGAACACAGCTTATAAAATGATTAAATACACAGATTATCTATTTTAGTATGAAGTACGTTAGCTACACAATGTTGCTTTTCAAGATCAGAGCGTAAGGAGCTCTGCTGCTTCTTCAGGTAACCAGGACGTTACCTGACTAACATAGTGGGCTAACCAGTGCCAATGTCCTCCCAGAGTTTCAATGCTGCAGTAGATATATCTCTCCCCTTGGATTTTCCAGGGATTCTTTAAATGAAAACCCACATTCAAGTCTGTGTGCAATCTACAGACACAAATTTGGATCTGCAACTGCTGCTCCGTTGACAATTTACTCTGGAGTGCCATACACTGGTTTCGTTGAAGTTAATGAAAATTTTCAATTAATTTAATAAGACCTGATTTTGTCTTCCATGTGTTGTTCTAACCTAATGAAGCAAATATATTAACTACCTGACTGTCCCAAGATATCACCTACTAAACGTGTTTGGAAAGGTGAGGATGGACAGACATTCTGGGGACTAATTTGTGACTGCTTTGTATCACTTGAGGAAAACAGTGTCATTCCTCTTGCTTCAAATATGTTCTACTGAGCTGAATAGGAGGTGTTTTTTTGTTTTGCTTTAAAGAAAAAAGAATACTTTCACTTATTTCATGTTTTGAGTCATGCTTGTAATGCTGCTTAAACAGTCTGCAAAACAATCAAAGTTTCAATTATCACTTTTTGCTGAGCTGACTTACATGTGCACACAATTGCTAAGCCTTGCCCACACACCACTTTATCCAGCAGATTCACAGAATTTCACATTAAAGGAAATGTGATAACCTTTCTGATTTTATTTTGCTCTACTTTTTAAAAGCAGGAACCAGAAACTACAGACTGAGAGGGAACCTCACATCACATCTAGTGGATTTTCATCTCTTGACACTTCTGTCTTTTTTGACCACTTGAATTATTTTCTCCAAATTCCCGTGGAGGGGGCATTTCTAGTTGGACAGCATTAGAAATTCAAGTATCCTTTATTTAAGAGAGGAGCAGCAGAAAAGCGAGTTTACCTACCAAAATATCTTGACTTAGAGACCACAGATTTGGAAGTAGAAGATAATTCAATTTACATCCATTTGATTTTTGGCAGCTTAACAGAGTGAGCTAGAAAAAAGTGACAATTAATATCCATTACAGTATAAGTTTTGCCAAGCCCAATCGAAACAATTGCAGTTATATCCACCATACACTGAATATAAAACCAATTAATGGGCAGTTAATGGAACACTATCACTTCAGCTTATGCTGTCACTAGTCAAATTTGGACAGAATGATTCACATTTTAGGATGAGAGCATTTTTTTCCACTCTGCCCCTCAGTTAATTTCACTCAATGAGTATTATATCTCCCTAGTGCTGTCCAAATTACTGTTTTAAAGTACCAGCACTTACTGCCTCTCTAAGTCTAACCCTGCATACTCCCAGAAGATATGCAGATGCCATTTTAGTTAGACGTGCAGATGTCTTTGAGCTTGGGATGAAGACACTGCCAGCTGTACTAGTTAACTTTGAACATTACAGAGGAGTTAGCAACCTCCACGAAGCCTTGTACATTATTAAATCTTTGTCATAGTGGCGATTATTGCAGCTGACTTGTACCTGGACTTTTCCTACCACTACATCAGTTTGTTTCAACCTGCCTTTTCGAAAATTAATTTTAAGGATGCTGTCCTATACTTCACATGGCTGTGGAATATAGGCCCAAAACATACAGAAACCAGGAATGACAGTTTCAGTTGCGATAGCCTGAAGCAGCGTGCTCAATCAGCTTGCTCTTCTGAAGTTTGTTTTTAAGTGCTGTCACTATCCTTTAAAAAACAGGTTGAGTCCATGTAAAATTTAAGCATACATCTGACTACTAATGTGCTATGTTTTTCTGTACCGCCCTCTGGAAACCACATGTCCTACCACTAATGCTGCTAAGGAGGCTGTTCTCTGTCTTGACAAATAATCTTTCGGATTTAGCGATACATGCATTTAGTATTTCTGCTTTACACAGCACTGCAATCTGCAGAAACATGAAACTAAGCACTCTCAAGAGATTACAGCTGTTATGAAAGCAAACATTGTATTTTCTCCACAAGATGGGTTGCTGCAAACACCTTCCTTTAGACTACAGTTACACCAACAGGCAATATTGAGCTAAGCTATATGTAAACATATAATTTGAAAAACCCAACCACTCAGAAGTTTACAAGCATTAATCCTTTCATGATGCTGATTCCTTATAAAATATCATGTAAAAGTGATTTTATTTTTTGACTTTAAGGATCTCAGTGAGAAATTTGCCAAGTTAGGTACATATTAAATGAGGCAGATCACTGGCTCAATTTTCAGTACTCAATTCCAGCTGACTGAAATGAAAGGCTTACAAAAATGCTTCTGAAAGTCCCAGTATGCCTGCTTGCATCCTCTGACACTTCTGCCTTTGAAAACATGAGCCTTAATGATTTCTGGAGTGTCTAAAACCTTTCCTCAGGTGTTGGTTTGAGGAACGCAGTCAGGATGCTCCACACTCTCTCTCCTATAACTTGACCAGAACAATGACCTCAACACATGAATACAGGATGAAAGTCTGCTTAATCTCAGCACCTCGCCCACACAAGCTATGACAAAGTCCATTTTTTTCGGCATGCCTTCCCATGTATTTTTGTGTGCCAGTGTGTGCGTCACAGCTCTTTTTCCTGAAGACTATGAGAAAGACAGACAGCATAATTTGCATGACACGTTATAATCATATTAGTCAACATGTTTCTGAAAGGCACTTGGATATCATAAGATGAGGCATGGAATAAGAACAGAAGGGTGGCTTTAAAGTGTACAGAAGACTCACAGCATGAATAAAAGAGAGCTCAGTCCTCAAGTAAAGTAAACCTTTAAACAGCAAACTCTTATGGAAAACATCTCAAGCTTAACATACCCAGTTGAGTGCATAATAAAAATAAAGATGGCCCGAAGGTATAACTCTCTCTTTATCTTGTTAACTAATGTAGGCAGCTTAATACCTCCATGATTCGCAAGCTCCTTCATAAATTAATCTTTTTGACCATCAGTTGGTAGCTTGGCCTTACTAACCTAGCAGAAAGCTATCCAAAATCATCATATATAATTCTCTTAAACTCTGACTTAAATGTATTCATAAGTAGTACATATGTATTTATTCTTGTGTCAACACTATTCTTCAGTTTAAATAGGTCTTCTCTATGTTATTTACCCTGCTAAGCGTGCATGAAGATCAACCAGCTCAGCCTTCATTTTAGAAGGGTAAATAAATCAAGGCCTGTTTTCTCTCTTTCGACAGCTCTCTGTTCAATTTTGCTTTTCCTTCAATGCCTATTCCAGTTTCAGTTAATCCCTCCAGAAGATGGAAGACCAAGGTTCTGTGCAGCACTGCACAAAAAAAAGTCTTACCAGTTCTCCACACAATGTAACTAGTTTCCATTTATCAGAATTGTCTCAAATACCATACTTTATGATCACATCACCACTGGAGCATATTTATTTCTGTGACCCTTCTGAAATTTTCTTCACGAACCGTGGCAGATTAACTGAAGCCCAAACCTAACATATGGCACTGGGTTTCTGCTCTAAGATATCTGGTTTACTCACAAACCAAACCGGGGTTTGTATCCCAGTGAGATGGCATTGCCATGTTTTCAAGTCAAATCAAGTCAAGTCAAGTCAAAAAAACAAAAAATCAAACAAGCAGAGTAAAACATAAAAATACATTTTTTCCAAGGAACCTGTATGCCAGGCTCTGAAAGCTCTGATAATCTGGCACTTAATGACTTTATTTTTCTCAGAATAGGGAAAACCACATCTTTGTTTAAAAGCTAACATACTGTGGTGAACATCTGTCTTATAATGGCTGTGAACACAAGCTACATCATTTTTCAAAATGTCCACTACATTTGCTTAAGGCTTTCTTAATTTTTCAGATATTCAAATAATCAATGATATATGCCCTCAACTTCAGATCACAGAAAATTAAAAGCTTGAACACTGTCTAGTGTTCAGACTTAGTCCTTTGAGAAATCCATCTGGCTAATTAGAAATAAATTTGCTTTTAATTTACCTGTACTAGAATGAGACAGGACATATCAGAATGTATTACAACCCTCAGTACTATCAGCCAGCATTGTTCAGTCCCAAAAGAACTGAAGGCTTTGAGATGGGAGGATTATTCAAAGAGATTATACACTATATTCCTACATGTTGAATAATTCATCAGAATTAATTCTACATACATTAACAGCTTTTTTTTTTCCTTTGCACAAGTCCCAAAGATCAGTTTATAAGAATATGAAGTGATTCTGATGTCCTTACCATATTTTTCAGGTGTTTTTTTTTTTTTAACAACACCTTCAGAATGGCTGTAAAAAAGGGACAATGTATGACAAAACAAAACAAAACTAACAAAAAAAACCCAACAAAAAACCAGTGGTAAGGGTTAATACCAGTCTACTTGAGCAAGTGAAAGGGTCTCATGTTGGACAAATTCTGATTTCTTGGATGTCTGAGGTCCATCTTTTCACAAAAAGAGGTCACAAATCATTTTTATCGCTGCCTTCTCCTCCAAGAAAACAAGCTATCAACATAATTCACTCCACAAGAATAGTTTAATACACTTAAAAGAGCAAAGCACTACATTTCTCAGATGGTCGGAACTAAGCCAAAGCAAAGAAAACACAAATTGTGCTTCCAGTGTTCAGAAGCATTATTAGATTAGCAGGGGCGATACAGGAAGCTAGCTGTGACGACAGGTTTGCCTTATCTAATATTTCCCAAACAAACTGCAGTGCTCTCATTCTTTGATGATTCCTCAACACTGTGCTTAAGCTATTAAACTAAGCTAAAAACCATTTGGGACAAAGAAGATCTTTAATATTTATGAACAGGCTTGTTCAACACATTACATGTAGAACAGCTGATATTAACAGAGCTCAAGTGATGGGTTCTTCTAGTAAGTGCCGCCTTAGTTTGTCCTGTCTCTCTCAAGGCATGACCTCTTTCCCAAGATACTGTCCATCTCTTTCTAGAGGTGATCAGCTCAGTCCTTCTGCAGTTTACTCACATGTAAGTCACAACACACTTTGTTCGCTATGTTACAACTTTAATTTAGATCCCGCCACTCTCTCCCTCCCACTTATCTCAGTTGGTAGGCCTGGACTCTTCCACCTTGCTTTGAGGTAGGATCCCTTATGACCAGATTCTTCTTGGCCTGTATCAGTATAAAATCCTGTTCACTATTCCTGAAAATAAGACAGGCCTTGCAGATGCTGTACTTGAAAAAAACCTTCCCTCTGGAACACAAAGATATTTAAAGATACTGAAAGTGTTTAACCAAAAAAAAAAAATCAGTTATTTGCTCAATGAGGATTAAAACAGTAAGTGGCCTATGCAGCTTGATCCAGAACCTCAGAAATATTTAGAAGAGTCAGTGTTTAGCATCCCTAACTCCCCCTGAAATGAGGAACGCATTTAATGATTCAGGCTGCAAATTCTGACTTAAATATTGTCTTTTCATTGCAAAGGTAGCTGAAATAAAGCCAGAGTCAAAGAATAATAACCCACTGCAACAGTTTTTCAGCAATTTGTCAGAAAAACATTTCCAGAAGTTTTGGCTGGCTCTCTTTTCTCCTGGGATAAGAGGCACTTTTAAGCTTTCTCCCTCTTTCAGTCCTAAGCCTTATGATCTTGTTAGCCTACCTGGATTGAGGTTGACATTCCCCCATTATTAGGATTCCCTCTACTCTCACGGGGCTTCCATTTCTCTTGGTGACATCTCATCTTTAAAACTGTTCTGTGTCTTTCCCGTTTTCTTCCTAACAGCTTTGCCTGCAATTCCGACTGCTCCTGCTGAATAATATCAAGCAGGTAAAGTAATACTAAATAGCAGTGATACAACAACAGCAAGAAAAATATATTTTTTTTTATTCAACAGGCATTGCTTAAAGCAAAGGTGAATGCTGCCTCCTGAGACAGATGGCAGCGTATCAAATGTAAGAAGTGAAGAATGTGTTAAAAGTAAAGTTCCCAATTTTGATATAAAATTAGCATAGAAACACTTGTTTCAAACTCTTGACAAGGTTGAACTCACTGTCCTCCTGTCACTTCATTCGCTGAAAGTCCACATGTCTATGCTGATTATTCCATTGCTGACTTGCTACATACATGTATATATATATGTACATATATGTGTGTATATATATGATTTCTGAATTTTTCTTCCTGGTAAATTGATTCAATTTTAATAAAAAGCAATACTAAAAATAATAATTCTTCGTGGCTGACATCAAAATGTAGATACAGGACATAAATGCCTATGATTGATTCATGGAAACATAGATGTACATAAAAGTAGTCACCCTTTCCTCTTTCAGAGAAGGACTTGGTTTAGCTGTGGTTTGAATTCAGTCATCCTCACATGTAAACAGCCCATCCAGTCTCATTCTCCAGTGAAGCCTCTGACCATGACCGATTGATAAATAGCTGACCCTGCCCTCCTGGGCAAAACTCCTGCCCTGTTTTCTTTTCATCCATCTTCCTCCCCCTTTTGCAGCCTATTCTTTACTTTCTGTTTCTTCTCTTTCCATCCTTCCCGCCTATTTCCTCTTTTCACTATTTGTTTCTAATGTTTGTATGCTTCTTTGCATGGGGTCGTCCTGATGACTTCAACAAGCCACACTGGAAACTTTTTTGGGACTTAAAACTGAGTGTTCCTGGTAGAAAAAGAAGCTCAAAAAGAAGAAGCACTGGTCCCTTACTTTGTCACAAGGAGAAGCAACTCCTTCTGTGTCCAGCTGGAATAAAAAGCCAATGCCAAAGAACAATACAGGTGTAAGCTGTGACAATTACTGAGGCAACTAAGACAAAATAAAGCAATAGATTAATGTGAAAAAAGATTGCATTCGATTAAGCAACTTAATTTCCAAACTTTTATCCACTCTGAAGCATTTATACCTTAGCAGAGGCAAGTAATTAAAAGAAAAGATATATCATAATTTCAAACACTTGTTCCCATTTTAGGAAGGGTCATTATGACTCCTATTTCTGAGATACTAGATAAACTGCAAACATGCTCATGTGTACACGCAGACACACACACACACAGAGGAGTACCTCTGGCTGTGGAGAGGTGATGAACACTCCTACTCTAAACAATACTCTTTACCTGAGAATATATGAAGTACTTAGCATACACCTTAGGTGAAACTTTAATTTAGCTTGTCAAACACCATTTAACAAGCTTTTATTAGCTGTAAATTATGTAAAGTCAAATAAAGAATATGTAGAACACTATTGCAAAAAATAAATAAGATTAATTATTGGAGCAGGTTTTGGAGCCATGCTTTGACCATTTCCCCTTTACCCCCCACAGTGAAAGAAACATGAAAAAAATAATGAAACCATTTACTGCCAGCAAAGACCACTCCATGTCCAAAGATTAAAGGTGTGCTCCTCATTATGTCCTTAAAACCAGTTGGTTTTTTCTCCTGATAAGACTTAAAAATGTGTGACAGTGCATGAATGTGGAATATTCTCAAAAATTCAAGCATGTTTTCTTTGTGCTGAAAAACACAGACTGATGATGTTAAAAGCTTTGGAATATGTGGTTGATAAAATATTTATACAGTGCATACTCAGAGCAGAAATATTAAGTGTCCCAATCTCATTTTACAAGGAGTAGAAACCACGGCACAGATCTGATTAAATGCTATATAAGTTCTCTGATCAAATACGGAAAAGCAATACATTCTGATTTTGCAATATGTGTTGTTGATCCACATCGTGTAATAATTCTAAAAATATTTGGTTGAGGGGTAAGCAATAAGTCAGCAAGCTTTTCCTGAACTGAGAAAGAGAGGCCAACTTTACCAAAATTTGTTGCTGACTGCTATTCACCACTGTTAAATTAGCTACTAAACACCCCAAGGTGTGAAAGGTCCTACTCCATACACCTCAATGCCATCAACCACAGCTTCAGCAGTACAGTGCAATATGTAAGTATCATAACATTCCTATTGCAATCCTCAGGTTATTTAAGTAAGGGCAGTTAACAAGGCTTTTAATTAAGGGAAAATGCTGGGTTTTTTCTGCCATCATGAACTAAAATAAATACCTGGTTAAAATGAATATCTGTAAAATACTAAAATATAAAAGAAAAGTAAACAGTTAAAATACTTCTGTATTTTCTGAAGTGTTCAGAAAAACCTGTGTTTCTTTTTAGACATGTCAGATGAAAAAATATTTTATAAAACAGAATTTTTCAGATTTCAGCCATATATAAGGGGGGAAGGAGAGAATAGGGAGGTGGAGGAGAGGGTGGGATGGGGAGAAAGAGGGAGAGATTGAGAGACAGGGACAGAGAATCTTTGCATCTAGATTAGCTCTGGAAGTAACATTTTTTCATTCTGATTTTTTAATAGGAGGAGTTTGACAGGGAATGGAAGCATCCTTTCCTTGAAATTTCCAGGATAAACTAGTTAGCAAGATGTAGGAAATCAGGAAACATAAGTGTACATCCCACTGGCACAAAGGTTTCTTGTTACTACATTAAAGAATGTGAAAATAGGATCTCTGTAATGCTACCATATTTAGCAAGACTCATGGATCATCTGTGATTAAATGCAGGTCACATAAAATAACACCTGTAATGCTGCCAACTTCAGTGAGGCTCAAGCATGATCGTGTTTAAATGCAGGTCACATAAAATAACCTCTGGATTCTAAACAACCACAGAACAGATTTGCATTTCAAGTGTGCACACACAAATACATACACATATTCAGATTATAACTGCTGGAGATTAACTAGCAGGAAATTTTTACAGTTTTAGCAAGGCTTAGAAGGTTGCGAAGTAGGCATACTTGTGAACAGAAAAGTCTCGTGAAATCAGGGCCTTCACTAAAACATAGGAGCCGTGATGTTGCTTCTCATGTGCAGGAGTGCTGCTGGAGGAAGCTTTGTAGTTCATCCCACAGTACTAGTAATTAAAGATATTCCCACACTTCAACAGCACATGTTCTCTAAACATCACACTATCTTTATTGAACATTTGGGGCATTTACAAGAAAATAAATAAAAGGACTCTTTCCCTTGCCTCTTTCTTTCAGTCACTTGAAGTGCTGTCAGTAACTAAAAATACACAGGGCAGGGCACTGTTGCATGACCTGAACTTGCTGAGGGACAGCGAGGCAGGGGAATAACTGCTTCCTGCGACACACACAAAGCAGAGTTGGGTGCCAAAAATATAGCTCCTCACATCAGGTGCTGCTGCCTTTTGAATGAAGAGCTGAGAAAGAGCCATTCATTCACATGGGTGGGCTGAGAATGAAACATTATCAACCTCTGTTAGTCTTGTTTTCAGAATAGTTGCCCATGGTGTATCATAAAAAAATGACAGTTTCAGAAATAGCATAAAATAAATAAAATGAAATAAAACGGAATAGAATGAAATCTCCACTACATTTCTTGCATTTTAAAATATATTCTGCTTCAAAGTCCTGACAGCTCAAGCTACTTTTTGTAACATGTACAATGCCAGGTGCCACACCAAGACATCAGCAAGTTTGTACAATCCTGTTTGTCCATACTGAAAGCATCCCTTTTGTGTCAGTTGAAGAGCTAAAGGCACTTTTTCCTGATAAAGTCATGCTGACATACTGAATACACACATCCTACAGTCTTTCTCAGCCCAATAATAGAAGTCTGTCTAGCTGAACCTTACCTGATGCATTTCATTTACTTTTTACATGTACACTAAAACACTGGTGTGTTTTCTTCTCTATTTTTCTCTTTTCCTGACCTACTTTTTAAACATGAGACTTTGGAAATACTATTACACTTACATTTGCCTACAGGATGTCTGGACTTCTGCAAAAGTGATCTATTCATTCCTACTATGGCAAATGTTCCTATTTTCAGAGGAATAATAAACCAGTATGTTAGATTATTCACTGCAGCATGAAGAAGTTAACCTTAAATATTTCAGGACAATGCCATAAATGAATGCATTTGTTGAAGGTTTCTTAAAAGAGCTGGCATTTTCAGAAGATGAGTTTTGACTTACAAGTTGAGAAGGTTTGCTAGGAGTACTAGCAAGCATATTGACAAAACATACAATTTTTTCAGCTTCATCAGTGTAGTCCTTTGACCTTTGAAATCCAGTGAGAAACCTAGCAAAATGCCCTAGATCGTTACTGAATTCATTTGAATCAGAAATACAATACAAATAACCTGTCAATTAACTTGGCTTCCAGTTCTAGCTTGAACTTGAATTTCCACAGCCATTTGGTAGTGGCACTTTGGGTACTGAAATGATAGATATTAAAAAAAATATATCTCCCTGTTAACAGGTTTAGAAGTTGAAGAAGTGATTTTACAAAAAGAAAAATATTTTAATTCTTTACTCTCATCTTTCCTTAAGTTCTGTCTAGTTCACAGCCCAGCTGTTGAAGGCACTGAGCAAAATCTACTTGGGACTTGCTTCAGTCACTTAGAGAAGAGAGTCTTCAACAATCCCACTTCTGAGGTATAACTTGTAGACGAACTGTTTAACATATGTATAATCTCTTTAAAGAAAATATGAAACTATAAATTAACACTAAAAACAGGACTTGCTAATAATTGAAACAGAAACTTTATGCTCCAAGGACTATTCCCTGCAAAGACTTGCGCAGGTGTTTTGCTTTGCACATGAAATAGACTCATTAAAATTAATGGGATGGTTCACTGTATGTCAGTGTACAGATTTAAATCAAAATGATTGGAATAAACAAATTTAATCAGGAGTTATACCAGTAAGCGAAGAGCTTGACTTAAATCTTTGAGTTTAATCTTGTTTTCATTTGTAGGGCTTTTTCTTTAAAGAAAAGTTGAGTCTGTTTGGCTGGTATAATTTTTCATCTCTTTTTGCAACCAAGGAGCCCTAGACACAATATACCCATAAACAGTGACCAACATAACTGTGTCAGTTAGTACAAATCTATTAAAATTATTCATTTTTACTTTTTATTATGTATGGAAATAGTGAATAGAGTGTTTCTTACTAACTAAATAATGGTTAAATCTTATTCTTTTATTTGGGTCTATGCATATGGATAGAAAATTGAATCTCACAGAATCACAGAATGGCAGGGGTTGGAAAGGAACTCTGGAGATCATCTTGTCCAAGACCCCTTCTCGAGCAGGCACACCTAAGCAGGGGGCATAGGAACACATCCAGGTGGGTTTTGAATGTCTCCAGGGAAGGAGACTCCACAACCTCCCTAGACAGCCTGTGCCACTGCTCTGGCACCCTCACAGGAAATAATTTTTTTCTCATATTGAGGTGGAACTTCCCGTGTTCCAACTTGTGCCCATTGCCCCATGTCCTGCAATTGGGCACTAATGAAAAGAGCCTAGTCCCATCATCTTGACACCCACCCTTTAGTATTTATAGGTATTGATGAAATTCCCCCTCAGTCTTCTCTTCTCCAGGCTGAACAAACCCAGGTCTCTCAGCCTTTCCTCATAAGGGAGATGCTCCTGTCCCCTCATCATCTTGATAGCTCTCTGCTGGACTTGCTCGAGCAGTTCCACATCCTTCTTAAACTGGGGGCCCCAAAACTGGACACAGTACTCCAATGTGGTCTTACTAAGGTGAAGTAGAGGGGGAGGACAACCTGCCTCCATCTGCTGGCCACAATCCTTTTAATGCATCCCAGGATATTGTTGGCCTTCTTGGCCACAAGGGCATGGTGCTAGCTCAGGGTCAGCTTGTTGTCCACCAGCACTCCCAGGTCCTTCTCAACAGAGCTGCTGTTTTCTGTTTACTTACCTCAGTTTAAGTAAATAAAAAAAAATTAAACCACTTCAGTCAGGGAGTAATCTCACTTAACTTCATCCATCTAAAAGTTAAGCACCCAGACTCAGCCAGTAACTGAGGCTCTGTTTATAGTCAATACAGATAAGGGGCAACTTCAGTGAGTGATTCCTCTTTCTAATGATGAGATGATTTGCCATCTGCAATGGCTATCTTCTACCACTGACTAAAAAGGGAAGGCAAACTTTTGGCTTGGAATTCAACAGCTAATGCTAGGTTGAATGATTCTCACTCGTATTATTTAATCTAAACACTTAAGTGCACTAGAGACATAAACAAAGTTATAAATCCACCAAAACATACACTATTAAATAGATCAAATAATTATAAATGCAAAGGATATATTATATATATTTTGCAATTCAAATTTTGGTTAACACAGTCTTTAAAATTTTAGAACTAGTAAGCAGTACCCTCTCTCATATTGTGTTTTAACCACAGACTGAAAAATAAGAATAAGACCAACTTTCAGGCTTTTTGAATTTAAAATTGTTTCTTAAGTTTTAGGGAACAAATCACTGACTAGAACTCACTCAATAAACTGAAATAAAATACTTCCCATGAAGATTAGGGTATTTCTGTCAGAAGCCGATTTTGCACTTCAGCAAACTTACGTTTCCGGGGATTGGCCAGTGGTTTCCAGTGGTTCACTCAAAGGCCTTTCTAAAAAGTGTCTACCTCAAACACAGTATGCTTAAATATGTTTTTGTTGTTTTTCTTGTTTCCTTTTTTCTTTTTTTTTTTGTGCTGGGAATTGGCTCTAGGCAAAACAAATGTTCAGAAAGTACTCATGCATAGGACCATATCAGATCATTATAATTTTATGGTTTGTCATTATAAGAATATAACCCAGAGTTAAAATAAGCATTTTGCAACTGTCATTATACAATGTTTCATCGAGAGAACACATATTTCTTCGATTTTTTACATGTTTCTCAGGGACAAAATATTAAAGACAAACAAAAACAACAACAAATTAATAGATTTCTTGTAGAATATCCTAAGAAAGATAAAAACCTAAAGCGTGCCTTTCACCTCTATTTCAGAACTTTAAAATGAACAATTAAAGTAGTGTTTGTTAGTAATTGCTTATTACATTTCCTATGCCTGATGAAAACGCTATCGGAGAAAAAAAAAACAAAAAGAGATTGAGAATTCTGCCTGCTGGTGCTTCTATTAAGTAGAAAATCACATCTCCCCTGCCCCTGAGGTGTTCTGCTAACAATGTGCTGCTATAGACAATAAAGTGCTGTTTGGATGCTTGTTCTTTTTAGAGCAAATTTACTGCTCAAAGGAAAACCAGACTTATTAAAAGCACACACCACCACCACCACCACCACCACTCACCTGAGACCTCTCTGTAACTGAGTTGTGCAAAGATAGATACTTAAAAGCTCACAATCTCAGAGGAAACCCCTTTTTTAAAGCCCAATTAATAAAATTAAGCTTTATGGTTGAAATATGCAAGGTTCTTAGAGACCCTCTACTCATTGATAAAAATAAAAAAGAGGAATGTATCTTTCTTTATGAAAAAGATGAAAAGAAACATCCCACTTGAGCAGGGCAGGTCTGTGATAACATGTTTAAAATAAAGGAAAATTGATGCACAGTACCTGAAATTGCAAATACTTCAGTTGAGAAGCTACTGCAGAAGATATTTATTGTCAGCTCTGTCTAGACAACACATGAAGAAGGATTCCTATCATAAAATTAATGTGTCACAACACCAGTTAGAAAATAACCACTTTCTTGGCTTTGAGGTAGACCGTTTTGATCTATTATCCTGTTGCAGTCACTGTGATATCACTAGAAAATGAAAACATAATAACGAGCATAACAACCTTGGATTATCCTTGATGCCTCTCTCTGAACTTTTTCCAGTTCTACTACACCCTTCCTGGGACAGGGAGACCGGGACAAAACACAGTTTTCAATGTACAAGTACCTTATGTAATGTTACAATCACACAGTGATGGTGTCATATTTAGTTTTCTGTTACTTTCCCAATGAGTCCTACTTTTCTACTTGGTTTTGGACCACTGCTGCACATTTATCTGAAACTTTCGTAGAACTATCTACCATAACCCTTAGATCTTGCTCTTCAGCAGTCATGATCAGCAGCTCAAGGTCTACCGTTCTACTTGTGAAGTTAGCATTGTTTTTTCTTGCATAAGCATCACTTTACATTCGTTTGTACTGAATTTCCTCTACATGTCTGGTCTCTGCATGAACAGAGGTATCAAGCCTGTAGCTCCCTGTACCCAGGAGCCTGTTATAAAAAACAGCACTACATTTGTTTCCCTCCAGTCCTCAGAGTCCAAGACGGTTTTAAGCAAAAGGTTAGGGACACTGATTGTACTTACCCATGAGTTCTGTAAGAACTCTTTGCTGAACACTCTCTCACCCTTGAGACTTGCTGGTTTTTGTCAGTTTGTTCCATAACATCTTCTACAGCCTTTTCATTTTCAACAGATTCTCCACCATGTCCTCCACAAGGAAATCCACAAGATTTCATTCTTCTTCAATCACAAGATTTTCATAATGAAAATCTCTACAGCTCCTTTTTTACAGTGAATATCAACACAAAGATGTAATTTACCTTTTCTGTTATGGTCTGATCTTCATCTCTTCCTCTGTTCTAATTCTACTGGATCTGCAGGCATTCTTGCAGACTTACTGCTTTTAATGTGCTTGAGGAAAACTACACTATAATTTAGATTTCCTTAACTAATTGCTCCCCCAAAATTATGGGAAACAATGTCTACCACAAACTAATGCACCAATATTTTCAAGAAGTCCAACGGAAAAAGCTTGTGAATGATTCACTACAGCATGAATAGGAGTCATTTGACTCAACCAGAAACATATCAGAGTTAAAATTCTAAGCATGAGTTAGTCATCTAGACTTCTGCTAAAATCAGTGTGCATAGCAAGGGAAACTCCACAATGTTTATCCCAGCTGTTTTAGAATGGGGTACGTTGCTTCTGGAGGTACCTCGATCTCTCCATTATGGAATATGAGAAACCATATTTTATACACAAAGCTGTGTAAAATGACTTATGTATATAGTCTCACATCTAGAATGTAAGAATTACTAATAAGCTCAAAAGAACGTTTAGTTGCTCCCAGACAACATGAATTCACTAGGTAGTTGAAGGTTACTGTTGGAGAGACAGTCAATAAATTAAAATTCTAGAGCAGAATATGTTTGAGCAAAAAGGAAGCTCACATTTGTGAAACCCTTGTGATTAGTGCCCGTATTTACTATGGGAGAAACCTTGGCCCCATATTATTAAATTATGTAAAACCTAATTTCCAAAATGATGCTCAAAAGTCCCTCCATTGCAGTAGCTTCTGAATCTTAAATTTTATTCTAGTAGTACTGTCAGGTTTATGTACATACGTGAACACTGTGAAGTCCAGCCATGGAAGATCTTCAGTTAGAGCCGTTACGTTTTCAAATGCCATAATCTTTTTAACGCTGAGATAACAAAGAGACATATCACTACATCTGCTATACAACTGCACTTGAGAGTAGTTACTGCAGTTACTCAGGGTATTTTAAGTACATTATTTGGTTTCAAGGAGAATTCTCCATTTAATGCCCATGCAGCAGTGTACAAAAAGCAACACTTGAATTAACAGAACACCACAAAATTGATTGCACTCATGGTGACTTCAACGGTGAAACCATTTAAGTGTAAGAGTTGAGCAGTCAATGGGTAACTTCATAAATGGAAATCAGTAGAAATGGATGTTATGGCCACTGTGTCACTTCTAATTATCTGCACGTGGCAATTTCAGGAATCTTTCCAAAGGAAGATGAAATAAAACCCTTTGTACAGAATGAAAACTGGATGGTGTCATGTGCAAAACACCTCATATAAGAGGCAGTCCTAACACAGCAGTTCCTAGAAAATTACTGGATGAGGAGGAACCTCTTTGTTCCCTAATGCTCTTCAAGCAATCTCTGCAAGCTCTGAAGTGCCTTCCTGCATGCTGCAGACTGCTCTGAGAAAATACAGCTCTCCCTTTTTAAATCAGTGAAGAGAAGTTGTGGGGCAGTGATACAGCAAAAGGAACAGGGGCAACTCCATGGCTAGAGTCTCTTATCTACATTCCTACCTTTGCTGAACCATCAACGACATAGATTCCTCTTAAAAATAATGTTTCCCCTTTCACTTCCAGGCAGGAACTGCTGCAGCAGACTGGGGAGTCATTTTCTCTAGCAAACAAGTGACTCTTGGCTCCCTAAGATTACCAGGAACTTCTTTCCCATGCAAATCTAAAGCCCTCTCTGCTGCTGTACAGAGCCATGCCTATTCCACACACACACACCCTTCCACCCCTTTTCTTTTTTTCCTTCCCCTAAATAAATTATTCTTTGGAGGAAGCAAATAGCAAACTGTTTGCCCTTCACAGGGACTGTCATCTTTGACAATTTGACCAAATTAGAGGATGTGAACAATAGTGCCAGGTACGTGCAAAGATTTGGATGTGGTTTCAGGTACTGAAGGTGACACCTCCATTAGGAGAGCATGCCTCGAAGCTGCAGCCTGGGTTCACCAAGTACCGGGTCTGCCTGTCTGTCACCAGCTGGTGAGTCATCCCATCCTAATGCAAGGATCTGAAGTTAGGGAGGGCTCATTCTCTCCCTATTAACTTTAGACAGAGCCTCCCTCATTAGTATAAACTTAAGCTGTGGTCAAATAAACACAGCAACCACTTTGCTTTTTACCATGACTATTTCAAGAAAAAGTCTCCACCAACAGAAGCAACACAAATTTAAAAATATTTTCATCCAAAAGATGAATGAATGTTTGAAATGTTGAAAGTTGATAAGAATGTCTAAATGCAATTTAGAAAAAAAACAAGCAGGAGAAATGGATCTATACGAGAATTAGAAACATGAATATACTTGGGCATAGAAAGAGTAAACCAAAACCAAACCACATGGAGGGAAATAATGCATCTTTCAGGGTTTCTAATCAGGTCTAATTATCAATAATAAATAATCCCTATCTAGAGACAGAAAACTAAGACCAGCTTTGGTGATGGGAACTGGAAATGCTATTGCCTGGCATATGCAGTAAACCCAGTCCTGAATCAAACATGTTAACTCCACGGCTGGCAAGAGACTGTGCTTGGTCTTGAGTTCTCCAGCTTAAGACTTCACCACGACTCTGAGCAAAGGATCCAGCCAAAGTGCCTAAGAGACTTTGGTTCTCTTTTCAGGAAAAAAAACCCAACATTTAAAACGTGCAACCTGGAGTTCCCTTGGCAACAGCTCTGAGACCTTCACAATATTCCCTGGCACCTATCAACTGCATGTTGCTTTTAGCAACAGCAGGGCAAATAAGTAATCTCATTCTATTTTGCCTATTTTGTTTACAGTGGAATTGTATTTTCCACTGACAGTAAAAAACCAATACAAATATATATATTATTAAAATGCTTATATTTAAAAAAAGTAAAGAGAAATTGTTTCTAAGCCATTAATATTGCAGATTTCTGGGCATCAAAGTGAAAGAAACATGTTGGGTAACTAAATTTAATTACCTAAGATTGCCTAAGATGATGAACATTCCCAGGCCTTTTCCTAGATTACTATTTGCAGTTATCCCGGCTCAGCACTATGGACATCTAAAGGTCTGATCTTCGTGGCATACGCAGGACCCAAGCATCAAAAACTAGGGTATCCATTTCCCTGTCTGGGAGCCACACACTCTGTTCTTTAGTTTGAAATGCAGGTGCAGCAATAAGACTACTATGCTTGATACTGAAGCATTAAAAATATTACATAACACAAGAGAAAGTTTCTGAGCTGTTACTCCTATGTGCTGCCAAGGTTAACATCTGAATGGATTGTCTGCCACACACATCTCAGCATGGATACAGGTTTTTTGTAATACAAAAGTGATGTTTACATAAAATGAGCCACCTTTATTCCTTTTCTTCCAATCTCTGCTTTTTTTAGTTTGGGTACTGCAATCCAAATTTAAAAAAAATATATATCTGCTTTCAGGAATGTTACTTTGAGATTTATAAAGTAATAGCATGGCCCAGGGTATTTTTAAAAGTGTGAAAAATATAATTGCCTTTATTAAGAAGGTTCTAAAACCAGTCACATTTTTAAGGTCCAAATTTTATTAAACGTGAATTTAAAATCTAGACTCACAATTTTGATGCCTGGGGCATCTGGTTTCACTTACACATTAGTTTAAAAGTACTTTGTTCAAGATTCTATGTTATCTTCTTCATTTCTAGGTCAATCCTCAAAAAGGCTAGAAATTCTGGTTCTGGCACCAATCTGAATACTTTCACATTATTAGATAAATTGTATTAAGGGTGAAAATCTATTTGGTGTCCAAAAATGTTTGTGAGCCAGGTGTATTAAATTAAAGATGTTAAATTAAATTAACAAAAATGTTAAAAAATTGTGTAATAAGAACAACAACAATAGATATATAGGAAAACATTAGCACCTGGATGGCTTTTCCTATGTATGGGTTAATGATGCACGTGAGCTGACCTGGGTAAAATGTCTACCCAGCAAATAAAATCTGAGCATGAAGATTTTTATCCTCAGTTGTGGAACATGATAGCTTTAATCTAGCTATTCTGCTTGCCAAAGACAAGGTAGCCACAGAGGTGTGCTTGGGATTGATGCGTTCTTGGATCAGAAAGCATCTGCTACACTTTCACTTCTGCTGGCATGGGAGCTAGTAAGATTAATTTAAAGTTGTGCATGCCCATGCATAGGGCAGTCATCATCATCTTCTACATGGATGTATCCAAATCCTAATGCAGGGGGTTTAAGTGATGTGTGTAATGTTAGGTGATTCATTTTAGCCACAAGTAAAAAACATTGCAGGCAGGATTCAGATACAAAAGATAAGAAGATACTTGACGAAGTATGTTAGAAAAATGTTGTGGACCTTACTATTTGCAAAGCAATGCAAAATACTCAGAGGAAATATTTATAGATGTTTGAGGTTATTAATCATCACATAGTTCACCTCCTCAGGGAACAGAGTACGTATTAAGAAAATTCTTTTATTATTAAATCAGAAGACAGATTTTGAACAGAACGTGCTCATCATGAGGGACTCTGTGTTGACAACGTGCTAAGAACAATGGCCAGCAGATCAGGCGCTTAGACTCTTCTGCCACAATGCAAAACATCGTCTATCAAAATATTTAACAGTGTTGCAGTTTTATGAAGAATAGATTATTGCTTACAATGCAAAAGTAAGTGGTAGCAAAAACTACAGCGTATTGCAGACAACAAACACACCACATAAAAGACTTACTTAAAAATACAGCTACCTCGTGTTTTCCAATACTGCACTCAAAACCACAGATTATATAAAACTCACATTTATTTTAAAAATAAAGGAATAAAAAGACAAAGAACCAATCAACAAATTATTTTTCTGATAACAGCACAAAGCTTGCCTTCAGACTTCATCATCTGAAGCATTAAGCTTTCATCAGGAAAGTAAACAATGTTCATATGACATCTCCACCTCACGATTAGACTGCGGGCATCCAAGGGTGGCAAGAGGACAACAAATTATTTTTTTCCCTAAGACTGGGGAGTGCCAGAAACGTTGTTCTGAGTAGACTGTTCAATCCTGTAACTCTGGTATTGCCCCTTTTGCAACAGGCTCCTCATCAGGCTGAGCAATCACAACAGCTTGAAAAGGAGTTCACATTCCTTTTAACAAGCATTTACACGCAAGATAATGTGTGTTTGAACCAATTTATGCTAGTGAACAGAACTTTCATGGGGATGACTAGCATTCAGAAAACAATGTCCATCACTAGATACCTCTCTGCCTCCATCACTGAACTTGGGGAAAATGAAAGTGACAGCTTTGATTTTACAGCCAACCGTTCTAGAAAAGCCAAAGTGTAAGGCCTCTCCCTGAGGAAAGATGCTTTAATCAGATAAAATTTTGGAAATTTTGTATTTTATTCTGTGTTGTGAAGGGAACACAACACAGAAAATAGAGAAATTTCTCTATAAACCTAACATTCACATATAACAACATTTAAGCTGTCTTTAAAAAGTACAGAAAACTATTTTTGTACTTTCACTAATTTCCTCTACCAAACCCTTCTGTACTTTGCTTTTCTTCCCTAGATTAATTTTGTGAAATGTCTTTGCTGTCTTAATAAATTTTTTAAATGCTGCCTTGATCTTCCCCATTATTCACCTCTTACAACACAGAGCAGATCTGATGCTGAAGAAGGACTATACCTTATTAATTTTTTTTTAGTGGCTTGCATTATTTCTTCCTACAGAGGATTAAGTACAGTAGAGTGCTTTCTAAATCATGTATCTTGCTTTGGAAGTAAAGAATGTCCAGAGCTAAAAAATGTAAATCAGTAAATCAATACAGCGTAATTTCAGTGTCCAAAAATGCTTCTCTAGGTAGCAATTTGCCAGTGGGAATATCTGCTCTTTAACTCTTCAATCTTGTTGCACTGAAATTAACAACAGGACTCTTGGGTAATTTTGAAGTGCCAAACTGACAAAAAAATCTGCTGCATAAAACATGTGAATATGGCAGTATTTTGGTTCCCTAATTCAGAAAATATTGTTTATACTGATAGAAGTAATATTTTTCCTTAAAATCAAGAGGCAAAACCAATTAGAGGTTAAACCACATTTCCTCCACATTGCCTTTAATAAAGTTTCTTGGGAAGAATCACAACAAAATTTTGTGTCATCACAAGAAATTTGTGTATCTATTCACCTCATTCGTGAATCGCAGCCTTTTGAGGGAGGAATCCCAGCAACAGGTGAGAAGCCAGGAAAGTGTGAAACAACCGACCAGCCATCTCATCATTCCCAAGAGTCCCACATGGAGAACCTTTTCCTTGTGGGGAAAAGATTTCTTTAAGCGTAAAACAGCTAACAAAGTGAAAGAATTAAAACTGTTTTGATGAGCCTCATGCTAAGTCACACCTTAGTACCACAGGCTAGTGGAATGGAGCTGCAAGCAATTTGCAGGCTTAGACCTACATTTAGCTCCAAGGTTGCAGGTTCTTTACTCTTGATCAGGACTGAACAGGAGATGAAAATGAAAGCATCAACCAATGATATGAAAGACCTATGGGGACCTCCCCATAGCAGGTTACCTGGTTTTAAACCTCTTGTTTCTGATATCTCCCACTTGAAAAAACAAAAGTGTAACACCAGGGGTCCTGATAAGTAGAAAAAAAAAAAACCCCTCTTGGAAGCATCTATTGCCATTCCGCTTTAAAATAAAACACAATTAAATAAACTAAAATGAATCCAGTTTTTAAATCTCTGATGGATTCATTGTCTAGCTTGCAAGCTCTTTAAGGTAAATACTACATCTCACATGTTCGCACACTGGCTGAAGTAGCAAGATTGTCAGCTCATTTGAAGCCCCTATATATATTAATTTATATATTAAAATAACAGAAATGCATAACATCTCCTGTGATTGTAAGAGTTAGGAGAATAAGAATGTCAATTTTAATGTTTTATAACTGTTCCCTTTCAAACATTTATCTGCTTTTCTATAACACATCCCAATTTTTGTTCTTATTTCTTTCTTTTTCCATTTCTTATTTCTCTCTGGTATGATTCCTTATCTGTTCTCACAGTTGCTTTTAGAAATGGAACCTAGAGGAAATTCCTCCTGAAAGATAACAGCTCTGTTTGCAGATTAAACAGTCCATGAGGAGATTTAGCACATGCAGGGGAGCCGATTCTGCTCAGTGCTGTGTACCATCAGTCAAACTCTGAGCATCAACTATCACAGCTAGCTTCAGTTGGCTTAAAAGTGGCAGCATTTTACTAGATTCAACCCTCTCAGTGAGGAGAGAAATAAAGGCAAAAAGAAAAATAAACACACGGCTTAAACACGAGTGAAGGAAAATGTTGCAATCTAGATGTAAAGTAATGTAATTGTGCTGGGAATCTTGTACATCCTAAAGCTGGAATTACCAACACCTTTTTAAATCAAGCATCAGATATTAAATACTATATGTACTGAAAACTTCACTCTTGTACAGCTGACCTGTTCTGCCAGCCTCTAGAACAGCACAAAAATCTGAATACAGTTTAAGAGAGTCCCTGAAACTACAGATAAATATATGTCATAATACAGCTACAGGCAATCATTAAGGAAAAATTTTGTATGCTGCAATACTTTTCTCACAGCTAAAGAAACTAATCACAGAGCATGTTTTAAAAATTGCTGAAACTATGAAGAAAAAACAAAATTACTGGATTTTCTGTGATTCAGCTTCCCAATATGTTCCCTGGTCTCTAAAAGTGACATACAGACTGAGGCACTAATTTAGCATTTCCCTATGGGATATCCTACTTAGAATTACCTAAGATAAAACAAACAAACTAATAAGAATGGTTTTCCAAGTAAGTTTTGGAAAATCAGGTGTACTGAATTACATGCATTGAGTTTGGTTAAAGCTGAACCAGACCCAAGAAATCATCTGTTCTCCACCTTCTTAACACTGTGAGTATTTGTGCATGTCTAAATCTAAGACATACAGGTGCTCAGACTTTACAGTGGTGGGAGAGCCAAAAATAGTAGTAAGTCTCAGTCATTGATATAAGCACTTCACAGTTTCTAGTGTTTTTATCTTCACAGTATCCATCCAGTACCCTGGCCATAGAGAACAAAAAGAGCTAGACATTCATTTCACTTATCTTCAGCAACTCAAAGTTACTAGTTATATTTAGTCTGAATCAGATGCCTCAGCTCCTACAACATTGAAAGACAACACACCAGCACATTCAGAAGTTCACTTGCCCCAGCATTTCACACACCTACCTTAGACTGGGCTGAATCAAACCTGGTGGTACTAACCTCTCCCCACTGGTTACAAGGGGCTCCTAGAAAATTAACCAATTAGACTCAGGCTAACCCAGCTCCATAGGCAGCTACAGTTCATGAAACTATTTCCAAAAACTAAGTCAAACTGATACCTAGCAAAAACTTTATGCACCCAAGTTATACGAACTTACTGATCTTGACCACAGTAATCTGGTAAACATCATACAGGGAAAAAGCAACAGAGCAATTCTCACAGTTATGCCAGGCCCTTGTTTAGTATTTTACTAAGTGGATCATCATCCCTCTTGGAGTTGCACACATCTTTAAATCAGACATATGAGGATGCCTTCTTGTTTTCACAGGACTACAAGGCATTTAGTCAGCAGGAGTGCAGCTTACATGACTATCAAAGTGGAAATTAGTGAAATAACATATTGGCTCTGCTTAGGAAGATTAACCCCACCCCTTTTTTTCCCCCTTAGTATGTTTAAAACCACTTTTAAAACTTGAAAACAGGTTCTGTTTTGATTCTGTAGTAAAAATGGGACATATATCTATGGGACATAAATTAAGGTTCTGTAAACTCACTTAGCACAAGATCCAGTGGCACTTTTGTTGAACGTGTCTAAAAAGCTACCTTGCTGGAATCCATCACAGCACCGAGCAGCCAGGTGTGCATCCTGGTATGCAATACAGATGACGCTAAATGGAAACCCTTCTTCTTCTTCTTGCCCACCTCCCCCCTCCACCTCTTCCTATTCAGCAAAACAGTTGAGAGAGACCTCATTTTCATTAACTCCACAGACTCAAACTTGGTTTTAACGTCACTTACACAGTACTGTGCCAACAGAAAAATCCCGCAGTCTTGGATTCAACGATATAGAAAAAAGAAGCAGGACAGGTGACTATGAACATCTGGAATTGTCCCAGGTTTGACTTTCAGGAGGCAGATGTGTCATGCAGTTAAAGCTATATCATTAAGTTATTGAATTTTTTAATGAATACATGTTTCTGAATGCTGCAGTAAAGCTGGCAATTTCAGATACATTAAGGAAGCATCATGCTGAATACATCCTCTACTTAAAATGCTGTTATAAATGTCATATGTGCAAATGAATGCAGTCTATCCATCAGCAGTGTTTTTCACTTTCAGGAAAAAGCACAGCAATCAAACAATACCAAGGGGAGAAGTGCAAGTTCTGGTTTTCAGTATGCAGTGCCTTCCAAGAGGGACTGAGAGCCTCACTGTTCCTACTGAGCGCATGCTTCAAGAAGGAGGAAGAATGTCTTTCATCAAATTTACAGGGAAATAAGAAAAGGTGGTCGAGGTAGAAAGAAGGAAAAAAGACAAAGACAACTCTAAAGATGTAATTTAATTGTGCACGGTGTGTCTGACTGCTGGCGAATAAGACAAAGACAATTCGATTCATTAAATGGAGACTGACAGTTTGTAAACATAGACTGTAGGCTATTGATTTAACTGAGTAAATTCCATCTATACTGGGATATTGTAGGGATGCACTAAGCCTTTTATACCACTCCAAGCAATTTGGCATATTTCTCTGTGTTGTACTTTTAGCTCTCATTAACAAGTGTTTATTTAATTTCATAGCACTTGTAGTGGGAGTATTGAATGTTTGCAAATTCTTGTAACCTCTATTAATCGGCTTCCAGTTCAGGAATACAAGACTCAGTTCCGATAAGAAAAAAGGTGGTCAGATGCCTTTAGCAAGGAGAACACCTGACAATGCTGGTCTTCATGTTTTACTGTGGTGAGACTATAGTTGGAAACAATTTCTCAAAGCTAGGCTAGACCCCAAATCTATCAAAACATTCAATGGACTTAAGAACTTCAAGATATTGGTTACCAGAGCCTAAAATTAAAATGTCATGGTCTCCGAGCTTGGAACTAGCAGAAATTCAGTGCCTGAAACTGCATTTTAGATAATCATTTCCCTACAGAAAAGAGAAAGCCTATAAGCAGAACAATGCCAACACCTTTTCAGTTCCATCTAAATTAAGTATAAAATTTGGAAGAGCTACTCTATTGTAGCCTTACAAATAGAGCAAAAGGGAACAAGCCAGAAGGAAAGAGAGGTTTCATTTAGTCCAGCTACTATAATTTTGGAGACCAATTCATGCAAAGTCATGCTCCATTGAGTGCCTCACTTTCTCGATTTGGAAAACTGTGTATTTCCATGGAGCTGTTTGCCAGCTTTTCATCATATTACCAGAGATGGCTCAGCATTACACTATGCCCTAGGATAGTACACCTTACTTCTTGTTCCACAGAAATTCTCATTTATCATCTCTTGTTAAGGCTCAAGGTAAAAAAATTAATCTGTTTACTTCAATTGTTGAAACAAAGCAATCCATCACAGTCCATTCATTCTGCATGAATTACTGGCATCAAGCATAACAGATTTACCGTGATCCCTGCCCTACAGATCAAAAGGTAAAATCTCAAACAAATGTAAAAATTACTGGAAAATTCCAATGTAGGAATGATTTAATGTAAATTCTCTTCTTCTTGTTAAATGTAAACTGACTTTTCCTTTTTATTATTTTCCTTTTTTTTTTCTTTTTATTTCTTTTTTCCCTCGAGGTGCTTGAATACATTCATAATGAACCACTGTGTGAAAAAAAGACTCAATGATGGTTAAAATCAGTGCTTCTGATAGTGCAGGAAAAAAACCCCAACTCACTATAATGTACCAGGGGACTGAGAAAAATGACAGGAATTTTGATACTGTAGAACTGGAACTTTGCAGCTTCCCTAAAGATTTTTCTTATGTCCCATGAAGAATGAATAGAAAACTACAAATCATACAGACAGGAAACAAATATCTCAATTTTAGGAAAATGGAAGTGATACTCATGCAAATAATCTCCTAAGCACATATGACACGTTGAAAACAATGGACAAAGGAATGGACCATGTTTAGGCGTATGCTATGATCAGGGATAAATGAAAAAATCACATATATTGGTGCTTTGTTTTCCTCCCAAACAATGATCCAACTTTGTTTCTTCCCAGCTGGTCTACAACAGAACAATCTGAGCAATCAACTGGCAAGAAAGTCTAAGCAAAACATGATAGTGATCTTTGCTTTTACAGTGACAAACTTTAAAATGCCATCTCAACTTCAGTGTGCTATTTCTTACAGCCAAGAAATCTAATGATCTCCTTCCATAACAAGACTGCTATAGCTACAGAAAGAAAATGAGTTTGTCACAACTGAATAAAGCTCAGCTGTGAAGACAATTTTCAGACCATAACAAGCTTCTGTGGGAGCTAAAAACCTCAACATTTTGGTTTTTTTGAAGTGCAATAGGCACTCCATTGATTTTGATAAGACAGTATTTTATAGCATATATATGGTGTGCACATAATTTTACACACACACACACACACACACCCCCCCTTAAAAGTACAAGAATGTTGTATAAACCAGGGGAAAGGAGAAGAAGAATGAACCATGTAAGACAAACATTAGTCAAGCTGCTTAGCATGTTTCTGCAAGGCAGTGAGAAACTCCCTGATAACGGGAGTAGTAAGAATATAAACAGAGCAGATGTGGAGCAAGCAGACAAGGGGAGATGATAAATTATTTAAAAGAAAATGTGGCAAACATTCCTATCTTTATAAAGGATTAATAGTCCTCATTACATAGGTACCTGCAAATAGTTTGTATAGAAAGCGATAAATATATATTACAGAACTGATAGATAGAGTTCACAGTCATTTCTGAAAGGAAATAAGGTAATGCAGGCTATTAAAATTCAAGTGAAAGATTTGTAAAAAACTAAGACATCAGCTTTTAGTGTCAGGTAAATGAAGTAGTCCCAGCAGTCACAGGAAGGTCACCCCCATTTAAACAAGATGAAAACGGCACTGTTGTAGTCAGTTGATTTGGACTTATTAAGAGAGCACTTGCCAGCTCATCAAAGTGTGGTCTTATTCCTGTTAAGCTCCTTCTCATCCAGCATCTTTTCTCTTGATTATTAACGATTTTATTCAGGTACGAATGCACTGCTGCTAAACCTAGTACAAGTCACTTGCTATAAATCTGTTTGGAAGTTTGATCACGTGGTCAGGGGACTCTTGACAGCATGTTTATATATTAAATATATACATCACACCTATATATAAACTTCTTTTGCCTTTTGGTCTCCCCATGCATTTTATTCTTCTATGTCTCTCTGGACTATGGCTCTCCGAAACCAGAACTGGTTTGGTATTTGTGTCTGACACAATGCCAGATTTTAACAAATAAGGATTAGTAACAATATTCCAGAGGGTGTTGTGCAGCACCAGAGAAAAGCTGTCATGAGGTCACACGTCAGTGGTGGCTGCTCACTGCCAGTGGGTTTTAAAGGGTTTAGAGGAGAACCCCTGCAGAATACTGAGCAGAAGAACCCCTGTGGAATCATTCATCAAAACCCTGCATCCTGCTACCAAAAATAACATCCTGGGGAATCAGGTTGGGGAAAGCAAAAAGGCAAGGAAAAATAAAATAAGCAATAAACTAGACACATACCTACAGCTAAAATGCTTGGAAGTGAAAACTCAGCAGGGAGGTAAGTGTTGCTACATACCTCTGAGACCACATATGACACAGACAGTCTTGAAGACCCTCCAATTGCCATGCAGTTTAATTGTGAGTTTCTTCCTCCTTCAGGAATTAAATCAGTGAGAACCACACAAGTTAATGTGGCTTGTTGTGAGCTCTATCTCCCACAATCAGCACCTAGTTTAATTTTTTCATGAATGCTGCCTCTGTCGTTGCAAGTATTTTTTTTCTGCTCCTGTATAACAGGATTGCAGAAGAAGTAGTATGGGAATTTTTAGATGGAAAAGTCTGTCAAATTTGAATGAGACAGCTCCACTCTCTCATTTCAAATAATGCCAAAAGGTAGATGCAGCAGCTGTAAATGACATGCAAGTAAGGGCTCAATAAGGCATCCGTAAAAAAGATTGAAATGCAAACTGAGTGGTCTAAATAAAGATGGCTGAACCCTGCCTTTTATTTTTTAATTAAAAAGCTACTGCATGAATGCCTTATAATAAGTTAAAAAGGGTAAATGAATGATCCTGACAATATTTGCAGAACAAAACAGAACATTACATTTCTTTGTGACTTAAAAGGACGTGGTAAAAGTCAATCAGAACCATGATGCAGCCTTCTTTCCTCTTATTATACTTTTATTAATTCAGTTACTAAATTCTTTGAGACTCTCCTCTCCCACTGTTTCAACCCTGTCCCCAGAATGAAAAATTTCACCTTGACACTAACTTTTCAACAAAAACGTTTCTGTATTCATGGCTGGTGTGGAATTAGCAGCCACAGAGAATGGCATTCATTGCACGGGAAGAAGATGGACAGCAGAAAATTGCTTTGCAGAGGTCCTCCCAGCCCAGGTATGAAGATGATAATTTTAATGCTAATTCAGGTGCATGTTGCTGCAACAGCCAGTGAGTATGCTGGTTGTGATTTACACATTCAAATAATAGTTACAGTACTTTGTTTTATGATGGCAACTATCCCGAACCACCACACTTCCTACCAACTTAAGTGAAGCATAATATCAAACTATATTGGGTTAACTTCACATTTCATTTGTACTCAGCACTTCTTGGTATTTTCAGTACTTGGTAATATCTCCATGCAGTTATTCCACCAGAGCTTTTACTGCCACAGAAAAAATTATGTAACTCAAAATGACCTGCCATTCCTTCAAAAAATTTTAGACCAATGTAGCTTTTGACATCACATCTGGTGATTCCAGAAGGGTGAATAATTCCTGCACTAAGTCCTAGAAAGGTATAGGGAAACACTGTGCTTAAGGGAAAAAAAAGCTCCTTATTAAGGCAGCTATTCACCTTAGGAGTTGCATCCACAGTGTGCTCCCAAGCCACGTGCACACATTTCCAAGCTTTCTTCCCTCCACAGCCAGCCCTCCCTCTGCATTTCAGGAGGGTTTCTGCAGCAATGCTTATAATCAAGTGCCATGCACACACACAACAAAATATCCTTTATGAATGACAGAGGATGAAAACGGCATTTGATGCTGCATTGAACAGAATGCAATTAAAATGAAAACAGCACTGTGCTTTATTCATTCATTCACTGATATTATCTGACAATTAGTAGACATAATCCTTCACAGTATTTGCCAACAGAGGAAAGACTAAAAAGTGCTAGAAACTGTCTTTTTGGGGCAAGATGCAGCTGTGACGTGGATGGGCAAAAGAATAAAAATGAAAGGAAGGGGTTGCACAAACAAATACCTGCTCATGTGTTGTGTGACCAGGGAGCTCCTGCCCCATTCAGCAGGTTACAAGAGCCATGTGGCTGCGATGGCAGCTCCTGTCTGGCCCTAGTACAGGCAACTGTACAGCCCTGTTGATGCATCACATGAAACGGGACCATGCATCATGCCCTCTGGTTTAATGGGGAGATCTTGCACTCTTAGTGCTCCCCATGGGCAGGCTGGGCATGAGGTCACTTGTTCTGGAAGTCTTCAATGAACAGGTGAGAACCACTGCTTCCATAAATCACCTCTCAGATATTACTCGGCACACAGGTATGCACTCTCCATTTTTGCTGGCTGAAGATAACCATCTCAGAGTTACACTTAAATAGAGCAGAAGTCCTCACTCAATTTAAAAAGCTGCTCTCAACCACTTCTCGGTGGGTAGTTTGTGCCTGTCGCCAAGTTGCAGCGTGGTTTGCCATCACCCTGTCCTTGTGTCAAAAAGAACTTTGTCTAGGTCTTGATTTTCCCTGACCCTAAATTCTCCATTAGATTTCAAGCTACAAAAGGTGCCCAGATTCAGGGATGGATGTTCTGGATGCTGGGAGAGACTGGGCAGAAACCCAGGTTTAGCTCAGTGTGCAAACACACATCTCTATCTTTGGATCGAGTCCGTAACCTCCTGTTAGCTACAACATAGCTTTCAGAAAGAAATACTTCAAAATACTCTATTTAAAGATTTTGTGTGAAGGAGAATCTGCTGAATACCTGTGCAAGCTGTTCTCAGGGTTAATTATTCTAACCATTTTAAAATCATGTCTCATTTCTAGTCTTAATACATTAAATTGAAGCCTTCAGTCATTAGAACGCTTTATGCCTTTCTGCTAAATTAGGTGGCTCTCTATTAGAATAAATGTTTTATCCAGGAGTTCTGCAGAACATGAAATGTCACCCTTTTTCTCTCTCATTGATAATCTAAAGAGATCAAGCTTCTCACTGGGAGAAACATCATCTTTGCCAATCTTTTCAAGTTTATCAGCATTATTTCTGAAGGGATAGGGTGGTGGCCTCACTAATGATGAATATTATTTCGAGTCCCTTTTAGATGGTTCATGCGTCTGGAGACAGTGTTTGGCCTCCCAGTCCCCTCACCACACTGGAAATCACATTCCACTGGTCACCACACCAAAGCTCTTGAACTGACCTAGAGTGATGGCTTTTGAAAACCCCTCCTTTACTAGAAAGGTTACTTTTGTGTAACCCTGTTTTTAGTGGCATTGAGTGTTTGGGGTTTTTTTAAAGTTTATGTATTTCAGATTGAAATACATCTTAATATCGTGTTTTTCTTCTATGTATTCAGTCCTGAAGTTGAGGAGATTGAGGAGGAAAGAAGTCGGGGGGGGTGGGTGGGGGTGTGTGTGGAGAAATTAAGGTCTATATGCAAACGGGCAAAAATACCTTTCTGAATTGCCAGGAAATACCATTACGTTTGCCCATATGTACCAGTATGTATTAGAACATAATCCCTCATTTGAAATAATATAATGTGTTCTGTCATGTAATTTAAAAAAAAAAATACTACAAATATTCCCATTTGTTTTCAGCATAAGCATGGTGTGAAACTTCTGCCTTAACTATCTCTGTAAGAAACTTCAGAAGACCGAAGATTAAGCTGAAGCTCACCTTCATTATATATCACCAGTCATGGCAGGGCATTGATCCTTTGAACAAGCATTTCCTACTTCAGACAGAAAAAAATGAATAAAATGTTAAAAATAATAAGAAAAGGGCTGGCTATGGATGTTACAGTGCACAATCCTGGTGCAATGGAAGAGTACAATTTAAAATGTAATAACTTGCAGCATTACATTCATTTCTACAGCACTGCAACCAATTTGCAAATAACAGGGACACCATCTGTTCTCTAAAGAACCACGGGAAAAAATGCCTGCTAGCAATTAAGAGGTTGTACATGAGACACGATTTCTGCAGATTTCACTTTTTCTTTTTTTCTGTTTTGTTTTGTTTGCTTGGTCTGGAAACTATGTCATCACAAATACCAGTGGATGGTCTTAACAGTGGGGTTTTTTTCTGTTCTAGCCTACTTAGCTTACAGATGTACTTTTTTAATCAGTGTATTTGGTATTCATGACTAATGTGAATTTGTAGAGAAGAGATCTGAGAGAATTATGTGGATTTAGGTTTAGAGCTTTTCCCATCCTGGCAGACTGACATTAGTTGAACATTTATTCTGCTCTGGCTAATGTATTCTCTCTCTCTGGCCTCTCAATTGTTCTTAGTTTTCCCTTTCTCTTTTTAATAGTTATGGTACATTAGTGTAAGTACTGCTTCTTTCAGGTTACGCTATTACTGAGACTTTGCTAACATGTGGACAGCAGTGCTGTCACAATTGATTTCACCATTACAGATTTCCACAGTCCTAGAGGCTTTAAATTTAAAAGAGACTATAGATTTGCTAATGCATTTTGCAATTTGATTGTGTTAATGTGTTCAGTAATGCACTCAGATCTTTGGGATAACTCTGTGGCCTGTGAATTGTATTTGAGAGTGATTTCTATGTACACAATACCATTCTGGCACATGATATCATTGCTATCCAAATAAGTCAATAAAGACATAGCGAAAAGCAAAGCAAAGTCATACAGGAGAAGTAAATGACACAGGCTGCAATATTACTTGCTGTCATACATGTCTTCTTTGGCCAAAAAAAAGCTTTCCCTAAAAAAAGTGGTTCCAGTTCACTACTCCCGTTATGCCTTAAATAGTTAGCCGCGCTTTGGCAGCAGGGCTGCAAGGCTTATTTCGGTTTATGTTTACAAACTAGCTGCAGTAGGTCTAAACAACACCAGATACTTTCTTTTAATGTGTCCCCCCCCTTGAAAGAACACATAATCCTCCTGTAGATTGAACAGCGTAAGGATTAGGATGAGTAGGAATTCATCTGTAATTTTAAACTACATGATCACCTGGGCTCCTGCAAAAATCTATCCTTGCTGCAGAAAAAGCTTCCACAGACACTGTGTTAAATCAGTCCTGTGAGCCAACCCCCCAAAAGCCTATATAAGCGTTACTAGTAAGATATGATTGCATTTGTCACTCACACCAAAAAACAGGATTATCGCTTTTCATACTGAAAAAGGTCAGGACCAGTCCCTTAGGACAGAAGATAAAATGGACTAGCATCTTCAAAATGTCTACATGGAACAATCCTGACTCATGAGACACAGAGGAAGCCAAGGGGCACTTTAGCCACACTGGCATTAAGAAACAGAAACTTGCAATATCATTAGTTCCTCTTAGCTGCTAAGAGATATATTTCAAGATTGACAAAAACTGAGCATGTGTAAATTCAAAGCTACGCAGAGAACATATGAAGAGACTTCATATTCATTTACTGAATGATTTTAACAGCAGAGAATTTAATGCCAGGATTTAAAAACAGAGCATTTTACAGCTGTCAGTAAAATTGCCTCAATACAGCTGAGCACAGGCTTGGATTTCCTGGAACTGAACGTTAATTTTGAAGGAATCCTGCTCTTGCTGAAGTCTGGTAACAGCCAGCATTACACTGCAGTAGGCAGAACTGGACTTTGATCAATGAGAGAAATTCAGCAGTAAGCAGCAACTAAGCAGATCTAAGACGAATGCAATAGATGTATTTTCAGCATGGAGAAAACCAGCCACACTGGTTGCACTTAACGGGAGTTATGTTTTTATATTTGATTTGCACTGTATGCCGGAAATTCTATTCTGTTCCACCGAGCTACAAGATACATGATTGCTATACCTAAAAATGGAAATTAAGAACGATTATCATGTTTCACTTTTTGCTAATGTAAGTGCTTAAATGCACACTCATAAAAAGTGTCATTTTAATACGAATGGCAAGTCCTAACCTCACTTTTATATAAGAGGAATCTCTGCTCATAGAAAATGGAGAGGACTGGGCAAGCACATCTCTAGACCAGACCTCCAAGCACTTCAGGGGCAAGGGAAAGCGTGAGCCTGGGGTCCTCCAGCACAGCCAATGACACAGAGGACGTGAGGCGGCAGCAGGGACCAGCAGTGCCCAACTCCCTTGGCAGCAGGCAGGCAGCGTGCGTGAAGCACGGGCACAGGATCGGACTCTCTCATCTCATGTTTTCTGTTACAAGTATGAGCAGGGACGTACACAGGCAGCACCTGTGGCTCCCTCTGGGCTTCAGAAGCGTGTTTCAAATTTTGTGAGCTAACAGAGCCTTCAGAGGCACCCATAGGCCAGAAAGCACAGTATTTGTATTTACATTTGAGAAACAATTTGTCGCCTGTTTGTGAAAATGGCATAAGAAAGCTCAAACATATCTGGTTATTTAGTTGCTTCACTTGTTCAGAAAAGGCTGAACGAGGAAAACTACTCCTTGTTTGTGTTTGTTGAACCAAGCCTTAGTGATTACATCAGAGCAGAAATCATCTAAGAGAAAAAAACATAACTACTCACTAATGCTTTGCTTTAGGGTGCTTTACGGCAGCAGGCTATTCACACTGCTGTAGCTAGAGCAAGACTACATAGGCTAGGAAACCTCAGCCTAGCTACACTGGCTGTATATGGGTGGATGGTGCATTATCTGTCTGTATGCGATCAAATATTTCTCTGTTCCACCTGCCTCGCTGGTTTATCTCAAAAGACATCGTGCTGAAATGCACAAAAATCTTACTTTTCAAAACAATAGGTATGGCAGTACTACTGCATGTTTCAGTACCCTGCCCTCTCACAGGATCAGAAAGGCAGAATACCTCTATGAAGAATACCCTCAAAACACCATTCTTCTGCCGCTTGGTCTTCTGTTCAGCCAAAAAGACCATTGAATGAAGTTCACTAAGTTTTGTCTTATCCCTCCTTCACTGCTCCCACCATAATTTCACTCTTAAGAAAGGAGAAGGGTGTATTTTTTATATGAAATAGATTTTGAAACTGCCATCTGTGAGTAATCCCTATAAAGTGGTATTGTTCTCACTTCCATTTAACTCTCCAGTTTCAGAGGTTTGTATATTTTTCAAAGTGAAAAAATTGTTCATTTTGGCACTCGACAATTTGGCCTAGGAGAAAAATAGTGTCATGACTGAGAAATCATTCTTGCAGTGATCAAGCTGCAAAAATAAAGAGATGCCTAGGTAAGGCAGAAAATATCCTTTCACAAATTGGTCTTTCTAAGAGCAAATCATTTCTACCATCAATTTCAGTTTGGTAATACAGGCAAAGATTCTCATTTGCACCTGTGGCACCAACTTGAACCTCTATTTTCTGTACCTCCGTTTAATAACCCATGCCCTGCTCCTAAGAGAATAAAATAAACTTGCAAGCACCAGGCTCAGTATTACAAGTCTGCAGGTCAGACACTGACACAGCAAAGATAAAGCATATCTACTGTAAGGGCAAATGTAGATTCTAAGCAAGAAACCTTCTCAGAGCCTGGTCCAAGCCAGCATGAATGACCATCAAAACCCTCATTGTTACCTGCTGCATGCACAGGGCACAGTTTTGTGGCTCTGTTCTTTTTCCACATTTTCTACAATCTGTTTAGAGAGGCAAGATACTATCACAACAAAATCTTCATGGCAAAAAGTCCCTGTGAAAACAAGGTAGCTCACTGCAGGGACATGGGCGCTTTCCACTTGGAAGTTGATGAGGGGATAAACATGTACAAAATCATATTCTGTTTCATATGGCCTGACAGGAATGGGATAAGAACTTACAGAGTACAGAAAAGCTGTACTCCAAGTCCAAACACGGATGTAAAAAGGAACCATTCTAACACTTACTCATTACCTGAAGCACCGCAGTGGCAGGCTCCTCCCATGACTGGACCCAGGTTCAGCCTCCAACCCTGCCCCACTTACTGCTCTGTTCTTTAGGCTCCAATCCTCTACTTTTCTTTGGGACTTGAGCAGAGTCCCAGGCCCCAGGCTACTGCTCTGGAGGGCTAAGTAGCCAATACAGACAGCACAATCTGATGCTGCATACAAGCATTAGGCACCTCCCAGTGAAGAGCAAGGAACATGATCGGCTCTGGAGCCAGCTCAATTGCAATAAACCATCCATGACCTCTGTAAGAAACTCAGGAAAGGAATTTGACATTTGCTGCAGGTTTCAGACTGGTCCCAGAGAAGTCAAATATGGTTTTACTATGGATTTGCTTGAAACACTTTACCTTCTGTGCCTGGTTTCAATGAGGTGGTTGTCCTCTATGTTCCCTTCAACCCTTGATGAGGGCACTCCTGATGGACTAATGAGGAAGAAAGAAGCAGCAACTCATTCCACAGCTAACGAGTGTTGTTTCTTTCTGAAGTGTATCATTCAAAACAGATGGTGACACTTTTAATTAATGTATATCAAATAGAATCATAGAATCATTAAGGTTGGAAAAGACCTCCAGGATCATCAAGTCCAACCACCAACCCAACACTACCATGTCTCCTAAACCATGCCCTGAAGTGCCACGTCTACACGTCTTTTAAGTACCTCCAGGGATGGTGACTCCACAACCTCTCTGGGCAGCCTGTTCCAATGCCCGACGACTTTCTCAGTAAAGAAATTCTTCCTAATATCCAGTCTAAAACTCCCCTGATACAGCTTGATCTGCTCAAAGGTGGGAAGGCTCTGCAGAGGGACCTGGACAGGCTGGATCAATGGGCCAAGGCCAATTGCATGAGGTTTAACAACGCCAAGTGCCAAGTCCTGCACTTGGGTCACAACAACCCCATGCAACGCTACAGGCTTGGGGAAGAGTGGCTGGAAAGCTGCCTAGCGGAGAAGGACCTGGGGGTGCTGGTTGACAGCCGGCTGAGCATGAGCCAGCAGTGTGCCCAGGTGGCCAAGGTGGCCAACAGCATCCTGGCTTGTATCAGGAATAGCGTGGCCAGCAGGAGTAGGGAAGTGATTGAGCCCCTGTACTCAGCACTGGTGAGGCCACACCTCAAATGCTGGGTTCAGTTTTAGGCCCCTCAGTACAAGGAGAACATTGAGGTGCTGGAGCGTGTCCAGAGAAGGGCAACGAAGCTGGTGAAGGGTCTGGAGTGCAGGTCTTATGAGGAGCATCTGAGGGAACTGGAGTTGTTTAGTCTGGAGAAGAGGAGGCTGAGGGGGGACCTCATCACTCTCTACAGCTACCTGAAAGGAGGTTGTAGCGAGGTGGGTGTTGATCTCTTCACTCTGACTACATCAAAACTTTAACTTGAACTCTACTGAAGATAATCTCAAGCAAAGCACTTAAAAAATCACTAGAACCCAGAAAAAGAGAAATCTGATTGTAACTCTCATTTGTAATATTCTTGCAGCCATTCTGATTTACAAAATACAGCAAAAACCGATGAGTTTATTAACATACTACAAAAACGCTTCCCTACCACTCATGTAGCTGTTTGTTTGTAGTAGTAAATAATCTACGTTTAAATCATGGATTCACTACAAACCAAAGCATTCAAATTTCAAAACAAGCTATGTAGCTTTTGCGTTCTGTTTCATGAAAAAGAAAGAGGGGAAAAAGGAGAGGGAGGAAAGGAGAGAGGAGAAAAAAGGAAAAGGGAAAAAAAAAAAAGGAAAAGGAAACAAAGGAAAAGGTGGTAGGAACTGCCTTACTGATTTACAGTTTAATTAATGGTCAAATAATTTGTTGGACATCAACAAGGTTTTAACTCTGCCCTGAAGGACTATCTGGAAGTTCAATATTGTGTTAAGACTACAGTATGCTTCAGTGACCAAGATAAATCAATAGTCAACAGATCAGGGTTCTGTATCTGAAAAATAGAAAACTGCTGTTTTCTGCTAAGTTCTGGACTAATCAGTATCATCAACCAATATTTTTGCCATTTTCAATACCACAAAAAAGAAACCCATTACTCACTTGTTATTCCTTCCCTTTTTCACTTGCAAAGCTGTTAACCCCCCCAAAGATGCTAGTCAGTTGAGAAAACCGGGAAGGAACAAGAGCAAATGGCACAAAAGATCATTTAATTAGCTTGACTAGGCACATTAATGAATTCCACTTAGACTGGAAAAATGCAGTCAACACCACAGCATCATGCATTGCTTTAGCTTGAGTGATTCAGAGTCCGTGCCATTAAAATGTACAGTAAACTGTAATTAAGCAATTAAACATGAAAGAGCATAGGCTGGGCTGAAATAATGTTAGACCCCAAATGCCTTGTTTGTCTTATGCCTTTAGCAGCTTCAGCTTTAACTCTATTTCAAAATGACATACGCCCTGCCAGAGCTGTCTAACTGTGGTTATAAAAAGCTACCTCTTTTTCTTTCCTGCCACAAAACAATTCTTTAATTATTTTGTTCTTACACTTTTGTGTAAGCCCTTTCAATTCCTGTTAACCCTTTTGCTGCTCATAGCAGCTGCCTTCCAGACAGTGTGATGATGGTTAAAAGGCAAGAAATGGAAGGCAAAGATAGGCAGGCTTTCCTTAACATTAATAGAAATAATCACTTGGTCTACAGGATAGTTTTAGTATAACCTAAAAAGGGTGTCAACATCAAAAATTATTTTAATTAGGATTATAGGTAATTGTAAAACCTTATTGGAAGAGGCAGATTCTTTGCACCTCTCAGATCAGAATGCTAAATATAAAACCAGGAAACTCAGATGAAGGACATAAACACAGACAAGGTAAGGTGATCTACATTGTAACAGTTATGACTATATCCCATTTGTACAGTCTTTCCACTAATTTCAGTATGTAAAAAAAAATCCAGACCTCACAAAGACTCAGTGACAAAGTCTGCCCTGTATGCAGCAGCAAAGTGAATAAAAGAATACATTCTAGTAAAAGAAAGTAGACATCAGTATAGAAATACTATAACATAAGACTTCATAGATTATAGCAGTGTTTGAAATGGTCTAGGACATGATGATATGCCATATCCATCTTTTAAACATATGTTTTGGTGATTTCAGATGAAGCCTTAAGAATGAACTTGTTCCATGCCAGCATGTCAATGTTTTTGTAAATATTCATTCTGACCACTGGATGACCTCATTCTGATTCTCATAAAGCAGAGATGACAGTTGCTGAAAGCGTTAGGAAAAGATTAGGAAAAATAACTATAATTATACAGAAAGTGTTTTGCTAAGGAGAGTTTAAAAACAAACCCAACAAATCCTACAGAGTTTAGGAAAAAGCATAGCTATACTTAACCTACCATAGTGGGATCTTTAAGCACCAGGTTTCACGTTTTCACATGTGCATTAACTTATTTTTATGATGTTATGTTGTATCCCAAAGCATATTTCTTTCCATACAAACAGGAAGGTAAAAACTGTAAGAAATATTATTGTATAACAGGTACTAGCCAGCTAGGTATGCTTCCATTTTTCTTTCCAGGAGAACAATGACATGTAAGACATCTATAGGATTTATTTTTTCCCTCTTCCTTTTTTTTTTTTTCAAACAGATAATACGTATTTGTGCTGTAAATACAAGAGCCACTAAAATCAAATATTAAAAGTAAGCATAAAAGACTTATAAGTAACTTGTGAGATATTTTTTAAGGGAAAAACAAACCAACCACCTCATCAACTTTTAAGATTAGAAAAAACGCAGGTATGTAAGGTGCATTAAAATAGTTTTCACATCTTAGTCTGAAGCAGCTGGTACTGAACATCAAAGGGATCAATCCAGTGAGACTGAACACTGGCCTGAATCAGTGCCACAAATTTTATTTTACAAGGCCTTCTCCCTGTTGTTAGCGCTGACTCTTGATCCCAGGCAGCATAAGACTTTCCTCCACCCTCAGACAACACAGGGAGCTCGTGTTCAGCAAAAGCAAACAGTGTTTGTGAGGTATCAAAACCCTCCCTCCTTTCTGCATAGCAGGAAAAACATCTGTGCAGGGTCCAAGGCAGAACTTGGCTCCCAACAAAGGAACTGTCATGAAAAACACATGAATTTCAAAAAGACCTTTCTAGCATTTTTCTAACACAGACACACACACACACGCACACTTAGTTCTTCAAATAGCTATTCATTAGTCTACGGGGAGTCTTCCACAGCATTCCTAACCTCTGTGCAGAGTCATTTTCAAATGAACGACAGCAAAGAAATTAGAGACATTTGTGAGATCATGCCATATTTTGGAGACAGTGAACTGTCTTTTTTTTTCCTACCCCAGTAACTGCCTAGTCATGTTCCTGCCAAAAATTTGTTTTCCTCTTTCCATGTTTTCTGTTCTTCCTCTTTAAATTAAGATCACATTTAAGTCAAAGATTTAAAACAGCTGAGTTTTCAGGTCTGAATTTAGAATAGCCATTTACCCATTTGAATTCTCAAAATCAATTTGACTTACTTTATCCAAGACTTTCATCATATTTTTTCCAAGTAATTTTGTGAAATAAGCCATACTGCAACTACATAATCATCAGGCTGTGAATATTTAAAAGAAAGAGAAAATGGCAGTATGAAATACTTCATATTCTGATTTTGGCATATATAAGTCTGTCAGCAACAGTACAAACTTGATTTTGCTGACATCTTTCCAAAATAAATACATGAAAATAAATTAATTTAAAGGTTATAAAAGGGCTTGGCTTGGTGGACTTGCAGACTCACGTCCTCTGTTTTTCAGAACAGGAGGAATGTGTATAGTGGCTACGACGTGTCAGACAAACGCCACCAACAGCCATAACTCAGTGAGCCAGATGTGTGCAATCTAATAATCCTTGCAAATCAATATTATGTAACATTGGAGTTGGTGGACTTGCAGCAGAGAAGAATTTAGCTTTGACTAATCATTACGATCAATTTATAGTGTGAGAAGACACAATTACAGGGCTGGTGATGTAGGCCAAACCAAGTTTCTTCATTTTAAAAGACAAATACCAATCACCAAAAACAGCCAAAGGGATAAGACTCTAAAAAGAATTATGGCTCAAAAGCAAACAAAAAGGCACCAGTGTGATTTATCAGAGAGACGTAACAGGTCATCAGTACATGACATAACATATCAAAAAAACCCTAGAATCGTTATTCAGAGATTAATTACCTCTGGGGGTCATGTGGTCCAACCCCTTACTCAAACCATGACCGATACTGTGATTTCCCCCTCCCCCTCTAAAATCTAGTTAGATTTCTTTTGTTGCAACTTGTGTCCATTCCTACCTGTCCTACCACCTCCCATTTTTAGCTGCAGACAGCAGTGAGGTCCCCCTTTTCTTAGGGCTGAACGATCCCAGGCCCCTCAGCTTCTCCTCACCTTTTCCTTATTCTCCTTTTTCTTCCAAAATATGCTCTGTGCAAATAAACCTTCACAAATAACAGTTCTTGAAAGGTAGGAAAAGCCAATGCAAACTTACTGAATTCCTGTGTATGCTTTATGGTAGCATTTCTGCATACACAGTTACACTATGTTCTTCACAAAGCTTCCAAGTCATTCACAACACAACTTGTGAGTGCATACAGCCAGTACATTATTCAATGTAGGACCTCTCCTCCACTGCTTCTAGAGCTAGATGACAGGTTGAGACTGAGGGAGCAGATACTTCCGTGGCCCAGAGCCTGACCTGACAAAACCACTAAGCAGAACTGTCAGGTCACTGTCACCAGAGTGACCCTTCTCTATCTCCTCCTTCTGGCCTCATGGTCCTGTCCCATCACCCTTGTGCTGACTCAAACTTTAGCTGGACCGCTTGCTCAGCCAAATCACCTCTCCAAGCTGCAACGGATGTTTGTTGGATTTTTTTTCTGATTGAAAAAGTCAAATCGGCTGACACAAGCCAACACACAAGAGAGACTGTGGCCAGGCAGCCAGACCTGGGGAAAGCAGTGGCGAAAAGAAAAGCACCACCCTTTCGGTGTGCCACCATGACAGCTTCCATGGCCCACCTAACCCTGTGCTAAAAAAGGTAATAGGTGCTCAGGAGAATACTTTGTCCTTCCCTCAGGCATATATTCCCCATACCAGCGCTGGATGGTATCCTGTTAACAGAAACTTTCCTGAATGGAGGACTTCACTTTCTGACTACACAATCACTGGCATTTGTGCCCCGGTTTTCAGAAGCTCTAAATTTTCCTGCATTCCCATGCAGAATCTGGGCAGTGTTTTACACCGGAACAAAACACGTGTGAGCTTGCTCAGGACGGGCACCAAGCAGAGGGTTTCTAGCTGCTGCCAAACTCAGCTGAGCACAACACTCCCCTCAGGCAGGAAATTTTAACTACATGTAACTTGGCTAAATCCACATGGAAGTGGGGAATGGGGAAGGGAATTTCTGTAATACAGAACCTATCACTGTAAGATTTTAAAATCAGGCAGAAATCTAGACGTGAGAATTTCTCAAAAACACAAACTGATATACTGAACATGTATAGGTAAACCAGAAAAGTAAATAATTGCTTTAATAATAAGCCATTACTGCTCTCTGCGCATTAAAAAATATCCCCAAATCCTGGTTTGACTGTAGAGACTGTCTTGCATGTAAAATTAACATATTATATGTAAGCCTGTCTCATATGGATCTCTATTAATAGTGTGTACAGTAAGCTCCCATACGACAGAGTCAAGTACTGGTCTTTTGGGTAAAGAACAAAGGACAAGAATGTGTGAGAGCCACAGAATGACACTACCATGACTTTGGCTAAAGGAGGAACATCTCCCTTCCACCAGGGTCATAAGCACCCTCTACAATGGGTCAGGACCAGTGTCAGGATGTCAGTTTTACAGTGTGTGGGGAAGAAGTCAGTGTTGAGACTGTGTAGAAGGTAAGAAGGTAAAGCAATGGAAGGAAACAGTGTTCAGCTGCACATATGACTAAATACATCTACAGAGGCATTCTGGCTCCTAGGGTATGTTCAAAACCAACTATTCTTCCTTTCCTTAAAACCTAGTATGTATTTCCTAGAAAGAAGGGAAAGGAAAAAAAGATTAAGTTATAAATTTTTTAAGAGGTGTTACAGCAACTTGAGCTACATACTAACTGCAGGTTTGGTGCCATCCCCTCATGATAGTGTTCCCACAATAGGGTCAGGGACAGCCCCAAGCTTCCTGGCAACAAAAGCAGAATTCAGCTTTGCCACACCATTAATAAGAGCCTGCTTCTGGAGCCAAAGGGCTCAGCTTGGATGCCTGGGAGAAAAGGCAACAACTACAGGTAGCTGGGCTTTATGTTTGCCCTGCCCATCATGTAGTGCAGCAGACCTTCAGATCCTCCTCGCCTGTGGGACGGGCAAAGCAGGAAGCACACCCATGCTGTTTGGATGTCCCTGGCACTCAGCTGCCCTGGCTTTGTCCATGCCCAGAGCAAGCCCTGGTATAACAAACTGCTCAGGTTTTCTTTCACTAGCATGGAAGATGCAATGATGTTCACCATTTCATCTCCTGAAACTACTACTTTGTCTGTATTAAATGATAAGGTATTATGCATATATTTTACCACATATTATACATTTCAAAAGTGATAAGATCCATTTGTGCTGCCCTATCACAGTCCCTGAACTGTACTGTCACTCTGAGAAGCCTATGAACAGCATAAAATAGAGAAGCAAGGTGCTCCAAACTTTAAATGTTTTGCCATATCCTTCTTGCTCATCTTAGGCGGAAAGAGAAAAAGGCATGTACTCCTCAGTAACCAAGGAACGATACCCTCTATAAATCAAATTGCACTTATATATGCAAAAAGCATGGGAATTTTACCATTTGGTCTATTATAGAAGTGTTCATCCTTACCTAGGTTTCTTTATTTAGCAATTTTTTAGCAATTACTTGCCAATGGCACTTATTAAAACTCTTTCTATTTTAAAGAAAGGACGGGGCAAACATTTAGATGAGTCACATATATTGCTTGGTAAGTGCGGATTGTCACATGAGCATAGAAGCATATAGCTGGTAAAAATTACATACAGGTTTTTGAGTTTAAAATTACATTGTTCTGTAATAAGAACATTAAGCTTTTAAGTTATTTTGCATCCAGCAGTACCCTCTTGACAATCCCAGATGAAAAGCATGGCTAAACTCCCCATGCCACACTGTGTGTTGGGAGCAAAAGCAGCTTACTCCCTTATTGTGAGACAAAGGCAGCTCAGACTGAAAATATAAACTTCTCCTTTTTAAAAAATACAAGAGATTACCAGTGTGTTAAGAGCAAAATTCCAGCCAATCCGCCAGATTTTAATGTCTTAGCAGGTCAATAAACCACATTCTCTTTAGCCCAAAACCAATTTAATAGTTGAGATTTCTATCATCTCATCTTGCAAACTGATAAAGAATGTCTCTGCGAGACCGTCAGAAGGCTGATTAGTCTCCTAAGATAACTACAAACTACACAAGCAGAGGTAGACTGGATATGAAAACACAGCCTTAAGTGATCTTAAATTATTCCAGACAAAATCTGATAAGATTTACTTTTATGTTATGAATATTATACCTTGTTGTGTTCTATTTCCCATGAAAAAGTACTAAGGACCAAGCTCCATGTAAATAATTTATATTAGTTCTGGCTCAGCTAATTAACTGAATTCACAGTTTTTAACTTGAGGTTTGTGGGTCTGAAGCTCTGCAAACTCCATCCAAGTGGTTCTCAATAGGTAATTAACAAAAGCAAACCCATTTTCAGTAAAATAAGATTAGCTGCACAAGCAATCAGCAGTCATTAGAAAAACATACAAGCCTGTAAATTCAGTGTTAAAATCTATACCTACCTTATTGTTTTTTAATTGTCTAGTGCATCAGGTAGATTAGTAGGATTATTTAAAAAAGTAAAGGAGAAAAAGCTTTTGATATGGAAGACAAAAGCAAGGTATCTGTCTTTACTGAATTTTTGAACACAAACTGGTCTCCTTCTCCCTGCCCCATAGTGCAGTATGACAAGCCATCAAAGTTTTGACATTTGCTGCAATGCACAGTAGCATCTTGTGCAAGGCCTTGAAGACATCCAAAAAGCAGTATTTTTACTCATCTTTTCTCAGTACCTTCAAGAATTTGACTCTTCAAATAAAAAAATGTAAAATAACGATGCTACTACAAATAAAGGGGAGGTAAAAATCAAAGTGGGATGACTAAATTTGAGCAACTTCTTTCATAAGTAAATCAGAGCCATGTCAGACTACAGATAGTATAAGGACACAAACAACCCTGGAGTTAGAATGGAGGAAACAAGAGACTCCTTTCTTCTAGTGCAGACGAAAAAGCAATCTTCATTTATTAATGGAACAGATTTCCCTACACTTATCACAACTGGAGCCACAAAATTTCACACTGTGACCAGTCACAAACTGTATGCTCTTAATTATAATCTGAAAAGTCTAGAGTTACCAGATACTTTAATTAAATGTTCTCCTCCTGGCTTTAACATATCACTGAACAGGTAGTATTCTGATAGCCCAAATATATCTCTCTCAGAGATCAGAACCATCCCTACTCCTAAATGAGTCATCATATAATTATAAAAGCCACAACTAAGACTATTGATCATCCCATTTATTTACTGATGAACTGTGAGTGACACAATTCCAGGGAGAGCAGTATTGAAAGAAGAAGCTGAGCATCCAGCAGGCCGGACAGGAGCACAAACCAGAAACTTTCAGTTTGCATCTGGACTTGTTATTGTCCACAGATTCCACTCATTCAAAACTTCCATCCAGCCAAAGCGATCAGAGTATCGACAGGAAACAGGCAGGATGCAGTAACATGACCTCCACATGATGCTGGAGAAAGGCAAGGGCCAGTTTTGCTTTTCCTCATTGATTAACTTCTTGAAGCAATCCTTTAAATTTAGGGAAGGCTTCAACTAATGTTTCTTAAGATTAAGCATCACTTTAGAAAACTTTAAAAAAGTAAAAACAGTAAATCAAGTCATGGAAGCCAGGACGCTGTCTCACCCGCTTGCAGTGGAGGAGTTTCACAGTGATGCTGAGGGCAAATGGCAGTGTAACTTCTTGCATAATACGCTGTGCATTAGTAGCACTTGGCAACCGCAACACTGATTAAGAGCTCAACATTACAAATGCTTATTCACAGAAATCATTGCTATTCAGATAAGAAAGCCTACTGAAAACAATGGGTCTACTAAGATACTCAGAAGGACTGAAGTCAGGGTAAGACTGTTCTACAAATGAGAAGCTAAAAACAATCTAAAGCAGCCTGGCCTATTCCCTGTCTTCAAGAAGAACCACACACATTCTTGAAGCAAGAAAGTAGGGCCTTAGTTTTAGGTCAGGTGTTTCCTTGGTTAATATTATTCTATGCTGTGTTGTGCAAGAAACACCCATGATTTAGCAAAGCTGTTGGTGGACAACACTCCCTGACACAACACTCAACTGAACACTCTGGCTAATAATGCAATTTAAAAGATGCATTATTTTTACCTCCTTTTCACATTGAAATTACTTTGATTGCAAAATCTGATAGTAACCTTTAAAAACACTTTGTCTCATTTTATACAACACAATAACAAGAAATAAGACACAAAAATAAGGTATGCCATGGGATTATAATGCTACTGTCCTTTTGCATTTTGCAATACTGGAAATGAGAATTCATATTGCAATGCTTCAATCCAATCACTCACTGTTATTTCAACAAGTGCTTTAACAGAGCACACAGCAAAGATGGGTAACTTGTGGCTTCCAAACCAAATATTTCTCTTGTGCTGATCAAGGAGCTGGTACCTTCCTGGTATATGGTTGACATTAGAAGCAATCTGGCACAAAAGCAACTGAGAATATCAAGAGGGAGCTGCTGAAACCAGGCTTGCTGGGTTACACAAAGCACAGCTGCATGCCCAAACCAGCCTAGTCCCGAGCACGCAGTGATGCTATATTAGCCTTGCCTTATAACTGCATCTTCCTTGGAGATACATACATACTTCCCTCTCTTCTTGCCTTTCTGAATTATGTGCTGTGTGACTTGCAGCCACATAAAGGTTCCCTTGCCTATTGTAGGACTAGTAGAAATCTGAAATGTATCTAACACTGGGACAGAGAAATGATACTTTTGTAAAACTTCTTTGCCTTTAAAATTCCATTCATGGACATGTATGTCTTGGTCTACAGCTCAAGACGGGTGATAAGTGTTAACTTTAAGAGGAGAAGTTTTCAAAAAGATTATCATCAGTTGCATAATTTAGCCAGTAAAGTTCTGGCATAGTCTTCCCCAGGTCCACAGGCATAATTTATATTAACATCAATGGGAACAAAGTATACACAGAAAGGTAAATGAAAAAAGCAATCATTTATTATATTATTCTGAATATGTTAATGTGGATTTTACAGAGCAGACATGTTTTTTCATTTTCACAGTCTATGCCATGTTAATATCCATATTTTTCTGCCTCTAGGTTTAGCACTTGGCAATAAGCCACCAGATAAACCATGAAGTACAAAGGAAAAAGCAAAACAAAAGCATGCTCAAACGTAGTCTCTACAATCAGCAGTGCAGACTGTGCCAGATGGAGCAGATGATGTGGTCAATGAAGGTGCAGAAGGTGAAAGAATTAATCTAAGGGAATTAACAGGATGCCTGACACCAGACTGCTCCCCAAAATCTCTTCTGTCAGCTTCAGCTGCCTGTGCAGAGTCAAGTGCACATGGTGGACATGCACTAATTGTGCATGCCTCTCTCTTCTGTTACTGAATTTATTGATAGTTTTTACTGTGCTCATCTAATTTCTTTTCCATTATTTAGTTTGGCCAAGAAGTCTCCACTCCAAACACTTTGAATTGTCAATTATAGCTGCTAAAAAACTAATCTCCAACACTGTTTCTTGTACATTTTCCAGAATCTTGCCAAAGGTTTCAAAAAAATGCCCTTTCTTGAGAACTCCTACCACCTTCATCCCACCTGCAGCACAGTATGCTTCCCTGGTGCATCTACAGTTATTTCTGGGTTTTCCATGCTCACAGACTTCTACTATTCCCATACAGTATACTATGGATGCATTATTTCATATTGTTTCAAGATCTGTATTTTTTCAGTTCAGCCTACTTAGAACACTGAAGATGCAAAGGAAGAAATACGTAGTCCAGGATGACAACAGGTTTTATCAGTATAGACTTCAATGTCTCCCAAAATGTTTTACCTTCAAGACACAGCATAAAAATGTTCAGTTACAAACATTGGGAGACTTGGATATAAAGGCCTACTTCCTATAACAAGGGTTGATTTTTGAATGCCTCGTACTACAGTCTCAGATTATTTTTTTTTTTCTGCCAAAAATACAAAATTAGGAAAGTATGTATCTTTGTTTAAAAATTTTAGAGATAATAACTTTGAAATTATGGAAGTTAACTTCAATTCCCACAAGGTATATATGTGTTTGTGAGCAAGTGTATGCAGAGAAAAGGAAAGGCTTGTAACCATTTTGCTGTCTAGAAGGTTCATGCTTGCTCCCTGCAGTTTCCTTTACTTCTTTTTAACTCTACTCCAAGTCCTTTCTCTTAAAACTGCTGCAAGCCCTCAGAGAGCCTGTGACTGAGAAGCTCCCTGCCTGGGTACGTGTGCAACTGCAAGCAGTATCATTACATCAGTGTGATATCACTGCTGACCTAACCAGGGCCATCTCTGAACTACCAGCTCAGGTTGCAACCATGGGTTGCAACTGCAGGGAGAGGTTAACAAGGCTTATAACTGGTTTAATGATGCACTGCCGTGACACTCAAGGTACCTCTGCATATTGCCGTAGTGTGTAACCCAAAACGGCTGAGGGAACTAGCACAGCTTTCCAAGGAACAGGGCAGGCTGTTCAGACAGCACATCTTTTGGGACTCTCCCAGACGCACAACTTGTTCAGCCTCTTGCTCACAGAAACACCTTTCCAGGAACTTGCCCCTCTTCTCCATATCTCTCCAAACTGGCCATGATCTCACCTAAACCGAAAAAAACTAGGAATCAGATTCTAGTCAGAATTACCCTTCAAGGGACAAGCACAACATAGTACCCCTCCCTTCTCAAATCCTCTGCAATGGAAAATCATTAATCTTTTCTTTCAAACATCCCAACAGAGTAAGTATTGGTGAGATGAGTTTAGTGAAAAGGAAACAGTTGACACTTTTATCCCTTTCCACAGCATCTAGATATTATTTGTACTTTTGATCATGTGCTAAGGCCTCTGTCTCGCTGCCAGGAAGAGACCTACAAGCAAAACACATACTTTAAATTTTACTCTGTGACATGCTGTCAGATGCTGGCAACAGTTGATCAAGAAATCAATGACAGCAATAAATTCTGCCTTTTGTATCATATCCCATATTGCATATGGAAGTGGCAAATGCATATACAAAAAACTCTAAAGAAATTAACTTTTGCCTTATCTTCCCCTTTGTAGATTTGTTGGCCTACTGAATAGCCAAACTGCAGAAATGCTGAGTAATACACCTTGTGTTTATAGTTCCTGCTTTCTTAACTAGCTTTAAGTCCAAAAGTAGCAATAACAATTATTTGTTGCCTTGGAAACATATGAACTACGCATTTATGCCTTTCTCAATGTATATTGGGTTTTTTCTATAATGCTGTTACAGAGATCTACCAAAGCCTGCAATTTATCAGCTGGAATAAACATCACCTTTTACGATTCAATTATTTATTCAACTGCTGATGGCCAAATTTGACTTTAAACAAAGTGCAGATGACTTTTGCCAAGTTTATCTCTGACCAGTGTCACTAAAATGTTTACCAAATAATGTCCTTTTCCCAGCAAAATAAAGAAAGATAAAATTTGCTCCTCATTATAATAGAAAAAACTTTGCTAGCAGTTATTATTTATCCTTTTCATATCCAGAGTTTCTTTGACTTGGCAAACTAAGCCAACTTCTGGCTTTTAAGATAGCATGTTGGAGGACATTCCTAAACTACCTCTTTATACTTATTTCCATATACATTAAAACTCTTTGCGTGCCCTACAGTATATCTGGGAGTCTATTAGCAAAAAGAAGTATAACTTTACATTGCTTCCACATTAATCATACCACAGTAACTACATAAATGTCAATCAAAATCATTGGTGTGAGACCAGCCAAACCTCACAAGTATCTCATGTTACCAAAACACCCTTACCATCCTGTCTAAATACATTCCTACACACCAAATTAGCACAGGGATGTACGTGCATTACGAGCCAATTAATAATAAACAACTGCTTTCTGAGTTAAAGGCAAATGATTAAACATACCAACCAAGTCTCATTTCTATTACACTACCCAACAATGCTCCCAATAAGCAAGGTCCCTAAGAAGTCTATGTTTGTTTTTGCTTTTTGCTCGCTCTACTACAATAGCTAAAAATGGAAACATAGCCAACACCATTTTCAAATGTCATTTTCAAAGGTGTGCTTACATTCCATTTTCTAAAATGCAGACACCTAAATTGTAGACAGGCAAGCCCCGCTCCACTGAGAGTTTGCGGAAAGATGCCAGCGGGAGCTGGGCAGCCGGGAAGCCTTAGGGCACCCGCTGCCTCTGGCACCTGCGCAAAGAGAATCGCACAAAAGGGGGTAGAAAGTTCCCCTGCAAAGCACTTTGGGGAAATTGGTCCAAGATTTCAATAATACCTGGACCTCCCAGAAGGTGTTATGTTGCTTAAAAAATATGAAGAACCTAAGTCCTAATTATATTTGTAACAACGTGTTCAGGTTTCCCAGGTACAAGCAATTGCCCAGGACTTAAAAATTAAGCTTGAAAAGCAATAGACTGCCATTTTACTACTGCTCCATGTCTGATTTCTCAGAACACAATATTATGCTAACAGCAGCAATATCTAAAGTTTCAGAAAATCTTTTCTTTGTAGTCACAATGGTTTTTATTAATGGTATTTATTACTGTAAGTGAAACATATGCTCAAATAAAGACCCTGAAGAGTACAAAGGCTATGACTGAGATGTACAAATAGACCTAGCAGTCAGGCCTCAAGTCGACATGCTACGGAAAAGACCCAATATACTTACAATTTTATTAAGATGGAAAAAGCCTTGATATACACACAATGTAAAATCCTTTCTTTTCTTCCCTGCCCATTATTCATCTAGATTTCCAAAGGTACTTTATGGGAAATTATTCTAAACAGCAGGTGATTCTGTACCCTATACTGGGAAAAAAGAAGAAAGCAATTTCCCAACAGTGCCCAGCCATCAATCCTCTTGAAAAATAAGCCTGACCATAAGCTTAAGGCACCACCAGCCTGAGCTGGAAAATCCTCAAAGGGCATTCCAAGCTATCCTGGAGCAACTGACATTTCTTATGTGAAATGTGACTTCTAAAAACTTTCTAGCTGAAGAAGTTTTTTAGTAAGGAAAGATTTACTGAATGTGTATACAGTGAAAGGTATTTTCATCAGCTAATGCTTCACAGACTTTAATTAGAATGAGCTTTCCCATAGGTTTCCTTATTTTCAGAAAGAAGTCTCACTCTTCTAAATGAGATCAATCAATTTTTTTCTCTGCACTAGGAGTTTTTTGATGATCGGTTACAATGATCATTTATGTTGGTGTGTGAAGAAGTTTACAACATGGCAGTAGCCCTTCCGTTAGCCCTCGCTAATGCCTGCTGCTCCAGCGCTCCTTCCAGCACAAGTATCTGAGAGCTCCTAGCTGACATTTCTGAAAAATGAAGTGTTTACCGTCCTTACATTTTTCTGACCTGTTTAAAATATATAATTTATTATATTTTATATGTATATCCTTATAGTTTGTTTATATAGCACCAATATCTGAATTACAACTTCCCTGCGAAAACCTGCTTGCAAGAACTTTGTAGGAACATATTTGCATATATACAAATAAACGGAAAACCCCTTGCATTCCTTTGTGATTAGACAGCACCTATAGCAGCACAGCTCGATAATACACAAATCCATTATTGCAAGAAAACAGATGAACAAATATCTGATGACTAACTTACTACAGATCAAGTGCTTAATACATTAAACTAGACATTCCTGTAACACCTTACCCCTCTGGTTTGTCAATGGGCTGTAGTGCACTGCCTTGGGAGAATCCTTTACCTGTTTCTGTGGCAGAGCCTGAAAATGCCACAGGAGACAGATAGTGCCATTGTTCAAAGCAACACAAAGTATCATTATCTACCATGATCACTGCAGAGCATTTTCTGGATATGGAGAGCTAAAGATATGAATAGTGTACAGTGGGAACTGAGGTCTTCCTTGCAAACTAGGCCAATGTTTTTGTGTGGGGGTGTGCATACACGTGTGAGTGTCTGTGAAGGAGAGGTAAGTGTACTGACAAGCTTCCTCCAAAAGCTTTACCTCAAAGTCCAAAGTCCAACTCAACATCTTAAGTTTGCCTGTTAATGGGAATACATGTCACAATTCTAGTCCAGTACAGGTAGAATAACACGTCTTAGAATATTGGTGTTCAGTAATATTACACTAGCATTTTCCCCAAGGAAATCAAGATGATCAAGTCATGATGAGCAACCTGATCTAGTTGAAGATGTCCCTGCTCATTGCAGGGGGAGCTGGACTAGATGACCTTTAAAGGTCCCTTCCAACCCATACTATGATGATTCTATGGTTTAAACAGGTAGACTTTCCATTGGTGCACTTTTAAAGCATCTATCATAAACAATATGTCTTGCTTGCATTTTTAATAGATCAGGTTGTGAAGGAAGGAAGATAATCCTTGAAGTTATTCAATGTTTCACCTTACACAGGCAGCAGTTTCTAGGATATTATCTTAGGTTAGCCCTGTTAGACAAGACTTACTTAAATTAGCTGGCTTAGATTTGAAGATAAGTGCTTATTAGCAAGTCAGTAGGTGAGCAGGTAGGTTTGGCAACTTTTGAATTCACCAACTTTTGAATTCACCAGTATTAATTGCACATTTCTAGCATTTGTAATGAGCAATGTGCAGACTCGGAGCTTAAAGACATGATCCAGATATTGCTCAGATATTGCTGAGGGATGTGGAGTCAGAAATGCTTTAATGTGTTGCTGTCAGATACCTGGTGTCTGACAGGTAAAGGGTACAAAGTCATTCCATTAAACAATGATTATTGCTACTTCCTGAGCATCTGAACCCCAAGTTTCTTATTACCCCAAAGTTCTTTCATAAGGATCAAAAATGACTGAGAACAAGAGTTTTAGAAGTCCATAAAGAACATAAAACCTTTAGAGAATTCTCCTGAAAGTGGTGGAGCAGAACACAAAACTTTTAGAGACTAATTTTGTTTTGTTTTCTGCTAATTGCATTTCAGACCTAAGTGCATGCATCATTCTGTTTTACTCTATTCACAAAGATCATTATTATAATCTTATTGGCCAATGGCATACTTAAAGGGAGCTTATAAGAAAGATGGGAGACTTTTCAGTAGGGCCTGTAGTGACAGAAGAACGTGTAATGGTTTTAAAATAAAGGAGGGTAGATTCAGACTAGATGTAAAGAAGAAATTTTTTTTTATGAGGTTGATGAAACACTGTAACAGGTTGCCCAGAAAGGCTGTATATACCCCATCCCTAGAAACATTCAAGGTCAGGTTGGATGGTGCTCTAAGCAACCTGCTCTAGTTGAAGATGTCACTGCTCATTGCAGGGGGGTTGGACTTAAAGGTCCGTTCCAACCCAAACCATTCTATGATTCTGATTCTATACTCCTTAGACCCTATAGCTAGCTCTTCCTCATCTGTATTAGAAAAATAGCTGTCCACAGTACAGGCATGGACAGAATATACTTGTAACATATTGTTACTTCATTAGCTCATTTTCTAAGGAAAATGACAGCACAATTTAATTCTGCTTCGGTTGTTAAATACCTTCTCATAATTGAGACAAAGAGAATGCTTTGCTGAAAACTAGTCAACACTAGAATGTTGCTTGTTTTAGACGACTTTCAAATGAAACTAGGTATTAGGAACATCTCTTTACCGAGAGGGTGGTCAAACACTAGAACAGTCTTCCTAGAGAGGAAGTCCATGCCCCAAGCCTCTCAGTGTTTAAGAGGCATTTGGAAATGCCCTTAATACATGTTTTAACTTTTCATCAGCCCTGAATTGTTCAAGCAATTGGAATAGATGATTGTTGTAGGTCCCTTCCAACTGGAACTATTCTCTTCCATTCCATTCCACTCCATTTCAAATAAACTGTAAAATAAATTAATACATTAATAAATAAACAAATGAAAGAAAAAGTAATAAACTGACACTTCCAGGAAAGCGTAAGGTGCCTAGCAATGCACATCAGGGCTGCTACATTCAATGTGCAGCAATGGGTAGATGGAAGGTGAACATCAAAGCATCGGCTCATGTCTATTATCAGCCTAAGAAACTTCAAGCACTGCAAGTCTCTGTTGAGTTTACCTTTGGAGAAAGACTGCTTGATTGAAGTAATTAATGCCACATTATTTCTTCTCTAGGTAATGAGTACAGCTCTCTCTCACATTGTCTTTACATTGTCAAATTCAGACATGCAATGTGATTTGTAAAAGCCAAACCCAAAATGTAGCATGCATTTAGATGCTTTACTATGCATTTAAGAGCCATATCTTCTACCATACCTTGAAGGAATTAACAAGTAAAAATAATATTGACAGAATGATACATGCTTTATAATTATATCAAAAGTGCATCTGAAGAATTTTCTTACAATGTCATTCTTGACAATCACATACATAACACATAAATACATTGCTATCTAACAGCTGTGTATCTCCTGTCATCATCATCAGCTTTGAAAACTGAACACAAACATATTGGCTTGTTATCCTTTAAAAAGTATTGATGGCCACTCTCTCGCTCATTCTTACTCTGTTTCACCTGTCAAGCATTAATGACTGCCTTAGTTGCAAATGAAACTTTTATTAGGCAATTACCATCTAGGTCTATATAAAATCCTTGTCCTTCACTCCATGTATTAGGTAAAAACGCATCCTGTTTTTGGCTGGGATAGAGTTAATTTTCTTCACTGTAGCTTTTATAGTGCTGATGGCACACTGATGTTTTAGTTGTTGTTAAGAGGCAGCTAAGTGTTGCTAAGTAGTGCCTATACTAGTTAGGGACTTTTCCAGTTTCCCATGCTCTGCCACATGCACAAGAAGCCAGGAGGGGAGGGGGTCATAGCCAAGTCAGCTGACCCAAACTGGCCAATGGGATATTCCATATCATATGATGTCACGACCAATATATTAACTGGGGGAGCTGGCCAGGAGGTAGAGAGATCACGGCTCCAGGACTGGTGATGTCAGGTAAGTGGGTGGTGAGCAGTTGCATTACTTGTTGTTTGTTTTGGTTGCTTATTCCCCCTCCCCCTCGCCACCAGGGTTTCACCTCTCTCTCTCTTTTTTCTCGTTATTTTCTTTTTCATTATGTTATTACTGTTGTTGTTATTATTTTTGTTTTATTTTAATTATTAAACTGTTCTTATCTCAACCCACAAGTTTGCTCACTTTTACCCTTCCAATTCTCTCCCCCATCCCGCCAGTAGGGGAGTGAGCGAGCCGCTGTATGGTGCTTAGTTGCTGGCTGGGGCTAAACCACAACAAAAAGCCATTGCCTGAGGAATACAGCAATAATACATTATAAAATACAAAATCTAATAAAACAGGTGCTGTGTTTCTTGCACCATCAAATTCCTGGATTTAACTAGTGTATAGAGCAGAATTGCCTGATGTCCTTCCCCAACAACTCCCACCATTACATCAGCGAAAAAAGAATGTTCTCCTGGCATTGCAATGCATGCACAAAACTCAAGCATAGTGTTTCTTAATCTTTTTCAGTTAAGAGGAAAAAAATATAGAGATCTCCCCTCTTTCTCTCCCTCCAAAACCTGTGGCCCCTCTGGTATCCCCTTACATACTTTTGCAAATTGAGAGTAAGGAGTAACAAAGCTATTATGAAAATAAAATGTTATTGCTTTAAAAAACTGTAATTTTACCTTTATAATTGAAAGTGAAAACAAAAAAAATCAGTGATTTGTATACTTCTGACTATGCTTGGTAATAGACTTTGACAAGTCAGAACATACACTAACATTGGACAATTATTGTATTACCTTTATTTTCCCCCATTGTTTGCTCATATGCACAGGGATGTTATGGTGCTTCTATGCTTCTTTAAAATTTGTACAGATTCCTGATTTTTTTGGATGAAGAATGATCACAATGAGTGAACAAAATCGTGCAAAATAATTAAGGAGAAGTCAGTAACACTCAGGCTGTCTAGCCAGGGCTAGAAAATCTGGCCCAATCTTTCACTCTTTACTACAAGAAATGCAGTTTCTGGCCAACTCAGCTGTCTATACACAACAGGCAGAAAGGGAAAAATGCTAGGTGTATGCCAGCCTCTCCAGCCTCACAGAAACAGGATGTCGACTGGCACCTGTTTCTGTAACAATTCCCTCAACTAAGTATTCTTTTGAACTGGGATTTATGCAGATGTTTATGTCAATACAACTTTAGCACAAGCATCTAACAGTGGATGAAGCAAGAGTCTTCAGAATAAATAATTTAAGGTAGCCCCTGGGCCAATGAGTGGAAGATGAAGGTTGGGGAGAAGCAAACCAACAACTCCTTTAACAATGCAACTTCTGTATTTTTTTTTCCATTTTTTCCTCAGAGTCTATTAAAAAACTAAATGTAACATGGATATGGAGATACTTTTCAGCTAAAGCAGTTTTAGCCACAGCTTTTTCTGTTAGCCTTTACAAAAGGAAGAATCCCCCCCCCCCCAAATGTTCTCTCTGTGCCTGAAACAGGTAGCAGATTAGACTTTTGGCATGTTCAAATAAACAAAAAGCAAGTAGAAATAGAGGTTAAGTAGGAAGCCTTAACAGTTGGTACAGGCATCAGTTATTCAACCTGGTTCTAAACTTTAATATCCAAAGCCTGAATGTGAAAAAAAGCATTGATAAAATGAAATCCAAAAGAAATGGCAGGAAGATTTTCAATGAAAACATAAGATGTTTTGACTACATTCTTTCATTTTATTCTCTATGATCTCACTGCCATTAACTTTTTTTTTTCCTCCCCATAAAGACTGGTTTCAAACAATGAAATTGAAATAGTATCAAGTTTGGCATATAATAAACTTGGGATTAATACGAGCAAAATCCTTCATATGTCTAATATTGAGATGCATAATTTTCTTCATAACATACTCATTTTGAAAAAGCTAAATTGGTTCTCTCTTTTTTAATCTTTTGTTTTCTCTTATGATGGGTTTGCCACTTGCAAATTCAAGTGTTACAATAATGACCTAGATGAGTGGAGGCTTATGCAATTCTCCTATCTAATTTTTAAAACCTGCTATTTTAGTTTTAATACACTGATTGACCATTGGAGTTTTCCTAGAAGCAGACTTCCACTGCAGAAGACACACAAAACTTATCCATAAATAGCAGATTTGAACCAAGCACGTAAAGGACACAGCAGGGTGCCAATATGAGAAAGTTTAACCTTATGTGATCCTCACTCTTGTATTTGCTCAGACAAATCAAAAAAAACCCAGACCAAATGTAAGGCAGATTACGATTATAGTGTAAGAAAAGTACTCAGTAGTAAATCAATACCAAGGGAAGGCAAATTACAGGAAAGAAAATTAATTTTTCCTTTTTCCGGTGTTATATACGCTGTTGCGGACAGAAGTAATAATTCATGGGAAGTAGCAAAGAATGACCACCATCCATCAACTGCACAGAAATGGTAATAAAAGAGTAAAATACCCCACCCCCCCGCCGCAAACTCCAAAACTCAAAAACTATGGGAATAGAGAGAAAACTGCAACAAAACCTCCAATTGAGTTGGTAAATATTTTAGAAAGTAAAATTAGCTGGAGATCTTTGGTTTTTAATGAGTTAAAGACCATTCAATTATTTTAGAACACAAGATTTCTGCTTCTACCCACAACAGAGGAAAGGCAGGACAGGCAGCAATTCCTGCTGTGAAGCAGCAATGGTCTCCAAATTCCAAGCACAAGCTGCAGCCTTTCGTTTGGCCAGTTTTCAAGATGTTTCACTAACTCAAATTTGTGAAAGACATTATTTTCTGTATGTATAAAAATATATCTTCTCCAATTTATAGCATTTAATTTCTGAGTAAATATTAAATATTCTAGGAAGAGCAAGATACACAGTGACATGACTTACAGACATCAGCTTTTCACACAGACTTCCCTTTTCATGCACAAAGCAGGCAAAATGTGCATGTGTCGATAGCTTGGTTTCTATTAGTAGTACAAATATTCCTTTCAAAGGTGTTTCTGAACGGACTGTATGATTTGCTACCTAAATAAAAGATTGAAACACAGTTCTGGAATAAAACTGATGTTTCTCCATCCAGAAGCATCATACCTCCTCATAATCGTATCTCTGGCAAAACTGAAATCCAAAAAGATGTTCCCAGATTGTTGGCTTTCCTGCCTGAAAAGAATGGAGTAATTTGACGTGGCAAGTTAGGGCACAGAAATATACAGCTTTTTCATGAAACTGCCTTACACCACAGGAGATGCAAATAGGCTTCTTCCACAGGTCACGATAGTTCAGATACACCTTATTGTCAAGACTCTTCCCAAAAGACATAAAACATTTCATAGTTTCTGAAAAAAAATCATGCCATCAGAATAACAGAAAAAAGGGTAAAAGAATTGGATGCTTTAGGTTGAAATCACCCATCTGCTGGAAAGGTCTAAGCATCTACATGCAGGGTTTTTAGTGTACCAATCCGATAATAGTGGTTAGTAAGTAAGCAAAAGACTTCTGTTAGTGCAATACACCTCAACACATGCTCCCTGTCCAGCCCAAACAAACTATTTTAAAGAACAGAGTAACGAAAAGGAGAAGATGTTGCAGCATGAGGATGAAGCACAGTTAGACATGCTGGAGGTGGGTTCATTAACTCAGGCTTTCAGAAACCCCATCCTATTCAGGCATTCTCATGCTCTCCTTCGAAAAAGAGTATACTTTGTGAACTTGGAGTTCACAAAGGCAATTCATATCCTAATATCTTCATTATGTGTCCCACTAAGTACCAGGCAAGACAACCCTTGGAGGCTACAGATGTGGTGCATTAAGTTTCCAGACAACCACAGTGAAGAGATTTTGCTATATTCCTTACTCCTGCTGGATTTAATAGAGGTAGAGAAAATACCTGCCTAGATTTTAGTTTTGCTTGAAAATCACTCAGATTCTGATTAATTTTCAAAAGATGAACATAGTGACGTAATTAGCTACCAGTCTCTGAGGGAAGGAAAATGGTTGGGTTTTTGTATTTGGTTTGGTTTCTTTTGTCTCGAGAAGGCCTCAATAAACTATCGAAACCAAAAAGAGTTCAAAGAAGGATTAAAGATGAAAAATGAAACAATACATTTAGAAAAGACTTAGAAAAGCTTTAATGGAAGACTCTCTGGAACAATCAAAATGCAAACAGGAAAACCTGCACTATAACTATTTGTTTGTGGAAGGAATAGTAATTAAGTAAATAAGCTAACTGCATATGTAAAGAAAGATGTTTGCTTCATCTCTCTCAGCTTTGGGTAAGACATACAAAATGCTGAATCAGTCAGACCCTCAAAAATAAACAAGTTTTAAATCTACTAATGCATAGGACTTTCTTGAATTCTCAAATAATCAAATACTGCTGGATCTAGAAGATACACATGCAGTGATCTCCAGCTGCTCCATCGTGTTCCTTAGGGCCTGCAAACACTGGCTTTCTGAAGGAGAACATTTGCCAGGTAAAGGTTGGGAGCCAGGGCAGCTGCCTGGATTCAGCACCACAGAGGTGGTGCTCAATAACACAGCACAGAATGTGAATCCAACCAAAAACATTTTGGATTATACAAGGCACCACATTCACGACATAAAATATGAATTCAATTATTTTATTTGTTATTTAAAGTGCTTAATACTTCAGGATTGGCTGAGCAACAAAAGCAACTAAATTCTTGTTCAGCAAGACAACAATTATCCCAGAGGAGCAATTGCAATATGTGCTTTAATTCTCAAACTTGAAACTCAGGGTGATTACGCAACCTGGAATTCAGAGCATCTGAAGGACACTGACAAACATATCCATTGTTTGCTATTCTGAGGAAAAGGCATGAACATGTCTGGCAGCTTTGAACATTTCAGTTCCAGCATCAGATCATATCACAAATAAGCACAAGGCATTTGCCGCTAGGCTAGCCAGCTCTCAGAAGTCCATTCATATAACACTGCTTCACTTCTGATTTATTTCCTTTTACTTTATAAAACCTGAGACTTATAGGAATTTTTCTTAAAGTCCCTGGACTTCCGACTACCATTCTGAAGGCAAGAATACAAACAAAGACAGTTCTCACTATTACATGAGGAGAAAAATAAAAGGCTGGAGACAAAGTCTTGACCTCATGTAAGACACTGGCAAAGTTCATTGACTCAGGGGAACCCAAACTTTACCCTAAGGCCCTTCTGTAAGCATATATGGACACAGACGACAGTAATAGCTGACATTTTAAAATGGAATGAAAGGCAAACACAGTGACATCCAAAGGGTAATAGCAATGAATCTCCACAGGTTTTCCTAAACCATTGCTGTGCTGATTTCTTCTGGAAAGAAATACTGTTACGCTTTCCTCCAATTGTGGTAATTGTATTTCTGCCATTCAGTATTGGTAGAATGAAAACTTGTCAACATTTTAGTATGTTAATCTTATAAAGTCTGTCCACAGTAAGCCACTAATAAAACTTCCCAAAGGTTTTTTTCTAAAACAGATAAAAACTGTTGCTCTGTTTTGTCTCAAAAGATGCTACCACTGAAAGCCCGTACTTTACTCCTAGCTGTCGGGATATCAACTCAAATGCAACTTTTCCAACTAATCTTTGCTCTAGGTCTGTTGAGATGATTTACAGGGTGAATAAATTGATTCCTCTGCCTCAGTCACAGGGTCCATCTAAGCAACATCATCAAGATTTGGTCAGCAGTAGTTATTGAGCACTGGAATCAGCCAAAATGCCTCAAACTAAGACGACCTGGGAACCAAATGACTCTCTGGAGAAAGCCAAAGTAAGTATCTTTTTATGTATTTCACAGAAAGCATAGAAAATTGAGCAAGAAGAAATCTATTGCAACCCTCTGCATGGAAGCAGGCTCAATTATACCTCAGATATTCCTGCCAGACATTTATCTAATACATGCTCAAGTATGTCTACCGGTAGAGATTTTCCATGTCATTAGGCAATTTACCGTAGAGCTTAACAGCTCATGCAGTCACAAGTGATTTCCTAACACCCTACTCTCATTTACTTTGCTGCAATCTAAGCCCAGATCTGCTTATCCTATCCAAAATGGATGGGGAGAGCAAACTATTGCCTTTATCTTTGCAACTACTTTTTAAGCACCTTAAAAATATTTCTGTGTTCCACTTGAGTCTGCTGCATGTTTTACTAACCCAGCCCCCTTAACGCTTCTCTACACTTTCCAGACATGTAGGCCACATTTGCTACATCTTCTTTGTCCTCTCATTTGGTCTAATCAGCTGGCTTGCATTCTTCCTGAACTGCAACGTGCAAGCCTGGACGCAGCATTTCTGCTGAGGCTGTGTGAGCTCAGAAGAGAATAGACAGCCTTATGTTGTCATTCTTCTTCTTAGGATCCATTTTAGCCTTTAAAACTTCTAACATGGATCCTGTGTCTCGCCTATCTTTTCGCATTCCTGTAATGGTGCAGACAGCATTCTGAGAAGCAAGACTCTTGCACATTTTCACATAGAATTGGCTTCTATTTCTTTCAGAATGCTGCTCTCATTTGTCACTATCATCTTGAATCCAACCCTCCAACATACTTTTAATCCTCTCACCTTTGCTTAATCTGCAAATTTAGTATTTCTCAGTTGATTTTTCAAAGCTGACAACCTATTAGTAAACGTGTCTAGCATGTGCAATATCTTCCAAGTTCTCAGATGAAAGCACAGAATTGCTCATTTCTTTAGTTTCTTTTCAATGTTATAGAATCCATAGCTACAGAACAAAATATACCTATTTCTTCCATTATATGCTGAACTCTTTTTTACCCCAGGTATACTGCCACCCAAGTAATTTTCCTGTTCTTTATAACTGTGTTATACAACCTGTAGTAAGTCGCTCGTTGCTGAAAGATTGAGATAGTCAATGTACATAGTGTTTGCCCCTATTACCTTTGCTATTGTGCAACTTAAGGTAATATATACTTTCAAAAGACCAAAATGATTCTTATATTGTATAAGCAGGGCATTGTAGCTGTTACTCTTTGGAGACAGTCTGCTTGATATCACTTCAGCTGTTCATTGAGCTACACAACAGATTCCAAAAAAGCCTATTATTTGTTTGGTTTATTATAGTTGGTATAGTATAAAACTATTCATGACATACTTTTTGGATAAAGCTATGCATATTTCTTGGGTAAAGTCCTTAGTCTATCAGGCTGCACTGCCTAGTATTACGATACACATAGTACCCAACTCTCTATTTTTTATGTCCCTGTAGTGAAGTCATGTCCCGCTGAAGCCCACTGAATTTCCGTCTTAACCTTCATGCAAACAGAACTCATTGTTTCAACTGATCTTTCTTGTAGCAAAAGCCTGGAGGATGAGCTCTGGTCAATATCACTAATTTCATCAACATATTTTATTCTGGTGTGAGTATTTTTAATCGAAGTGTGGAGGGAGCCTAAAGACATTTCACATGGAAGGTTCATCCTCGAGGTCTTCTCCAGGCATGTAGAGGACACAGTTATCAGAAGTAGTCAACATGGATTCACCAAGGTAAGATCATGCTTGACCAACAGGATAGCCTTCTATGATGGTGTGACTGGCTGGGTTGATGAAGGGAGAGCAGTGGATGTTGTCTATCTTGACTTCAGTAAGGCATTAGACACTGTCTCCCATAACATCTCACAGGAAAGATAAGGAAGTGTGGGTTGGATGAGTGGACAGTGAGGTGGACAGAGAACTGGCTCAACAACAGAACTCAGAGGGTTGTGATCAATGGAGCAGAGACTGGATGGAGGCCTGTCACTAGCGGTATTCCCCAGGGGTCTGTGCTGGGTCCAGTCCTGTTCAACATATTCATCAATGACCTGAATGATGGGATAGAGTGTAACTACAGCATGTTTGCTGATGATACCAAGCTGAGAGGAGTGGCTGATACACCAGAAGGCTGTGCTGCCATCCAGCAAGACCTGGACAGGCTGGAGAGCTGGGCTGAGGGGAACCTCAGGAAATTCAACAAGAGCAAGTGCAAGGTCCTGCACTTGGGGAGGAACAACCCCAGGCACCAGTACAGGGTGGGGGCTGAACTACTGGAAAGTGTCTCTGTTGAGAAGGACCTGGGAGTGCTGGTGGACAGCAAGCTGACCCTGAGCCAGCACTGTGCCCTTGTGGCCAAGAAGGCCAATGGTATCCTGGGCTGCATTAAAAGGAGTGTGGCCAGCAGACGGAGAGAGGTTATCCTCCCCCTGTACTCTGCCCTAGTGGGACCACATTTGGAGTACTGTGTCCACTTTCGGGCCCCCCAGTTTAAGAAGGACAGGGAACTGCTTGAGCAAGTCCAGCAGAGAGCTATCAAGATGATGAGGGGACAGGAGCATCTCCCTTATGAGGAAAGGCTGAGAGACCTGGGTTTGTTCAGCCTGGAGAAGAGAAGACTGAGGGGGGATTTCATCAATACCTATAAATACTAAAGGGTGGGTGTCAAGATGATGGGACTAGGCTCTTTTCATTAGTGCCCATTGACAGAACAGGGGGCAATGGGCACAAGTTGGAACACAGGAAGTTCCACCTCAGTATGAGAAAAAATGTCTTCCCTGTGAGGGTGCCAGAGCAGTGGCACAGGCTGTCTAGGGAGGTTGTGGAGTCTCCTTTCCTCAAGACATTCAAAACCCACCTGGATGCGTTCCTGTGCCCCCTGCTTAGGTGTGCCTGCTCGAGAAGGGGGTTGGACAAGATGATCTCCAGAGTTCCTTTCCAACCCCTACCATTCTGTGATTCTGCAAAATAAGGGATGCAATTAGGGAATGTTTCAGGATGATGGAAAGGGGTCTTTTCCATCAACACTATCTCTGTCATTTGAGGCCATCCACTGATCCTTGCAGAAAGGAGTTTCTGAAAAACGGGAATGTGGGACACAGCTATTATGACAGTCATTGAAATATGACACATAAGTGAGAAACAAAAACTATCCCTCCATCAGTTAGAAAATCACAGCTCTGGCTAATAAAAGCCCTACATTTCATCTCTGGTCTTTACGACAAGAGTTCTTTAAAACTATTAGCAGTATCTTCGGTTTTCTCAGAATGAAAGCTGATAAATTAGGAACAGAGAGAAGAACTCCTAAACTAGACCATTCACTTGGAGTAGTTACATAAATGGCCTTTCTGAAATGTGTCCAAGACTTAAATTATTCTGATTAGTTGACGTCTCTGGAACTGGCAACAAGCCTTTTTTTCACTGTTGCTCTCATGGCAATTATTATTCTTGTTTCACTGCATATTTTACTAACATTTCTCAAGTGTCTAGTTATAAATCTCTTAAAAGGCTGAAGACAATTGAATCAGTAGAAGTAAAATAAGAACAGATCCAAACTGATATGATCCCTGCCATTCCTGTATAACTATTTTTGAAGTTGAAAACAAGTGTCCTACATCCAACCTGGAATTGATGAGTATGTACTTCAAAAAGGAACGGGGATGCCCTTAAGCTTATCCATTATATTTACATATCACAAAAGGATACATAATTCAGAATGACAAAGTTATAAGTTACTGCACACGGTTTGCTTCTTTTTGTTCAATTATTTTCTTAAAACAGGAAGCTAACTGTAAAATTAGGATTTCTAATATTCATCTCCACAACACATTTTTCCTTGTAGGTAACAGCTCTCTTCAGATTCAAGAAAGCTCTAAAAGATCTCATTTATCTAATCTATCAGAACCAATTAATTTTACCAGAAATATATTCCTCTCATATCCTCAAACATCAGACCTTTAGTGTTCCCACAATTCTTCTCCCTAAACTGCTATCAACTCTATAATTGGAGTTTGTGTCTCTTTGTTCCACAGTTCTTTCAAACACCACTTCAAGTCCCACCACTTCTCATTAACTAGTAACTTCTTCAACTCTCTTTGATAGAAGAGTCAAATCCCCCAAGTCAAAACTTTGTAAATTAGCATTCATTATTCCATGTTTCATGGAACGTGCATTATCTGCCATTGAATCAGGAATAGAAACTACTGTCTCAGTTTCTAACATGTTAAATAACTTTAGAAAACTGTTCTTTCATTGTCCTCTGTACAGATCATTCCTTTGACCCCTGTGCTGCTTAAGAGTGATACAATCCATGAGATTCCTCTAACAATATGGTGTGACATGTCATTGAAAATCAGCTGTGAAGTTTTCTCTAACAGATGCTGTAAGAAATTTTCCATGCTCTACGATGAAAGCGGATGCAAGCAACCTTTTCATTACTTGCACCACATTTCAGCTCTCTTCTCACTTTTCTTCTTGCTCTCCCACACCCAAATGGGTAAAGGGCTTAATCCTAGTATGTTTGAAAGATCCAGTCCAAGTAACCTTAAATATCTCTTTCTACTGAAGTAAAAAAAGACTAAACATGCATTAGTACAGAAACTGTTTCCATTTCAGTGGGTTCAATACGGAAATACAAGGCTGTCAATTGCCAAAGATGCCAACCATCATTTTTTGCAAACAGGGCTCCAGAAAATTTTCTTATTCTACCAACACTCTTTTTCTGTTCAATAGTACAGGACAAACAACCAGACAATAACTATTTCCATGCATACAAATACCATGAACACCACTGAAAACGCAAGGAGCTGAGAAGGAAATTCTTCATTACCAAGAAGTTAGGATTACTAACTGAAACATTCTCTACATGAAATACAAGATAATAGCAAAGGAAAAAAGGGTGAATGGACTTAGGCACTCAGGAAGAAAAGCTGAGAGCTATCAGTACAGACAGGTTTTCTCTGGACGGAAGATGATAAATGTACAGAGGAACTGTTTGTAAACTGAAAATTCATCCAGCTGATTAGGCAGAAACAATTTTTCCTTAGGATCTTAGCAGGGGTTTGCTTTGTTCTCTCATCTGACAGTACTTTCAATTACTGAGACAGAATGACAAAAGAACATATGCGCTCAATGATCAGAGGTCCTGCACCATCAAACTGGGCATCTGCTACTCATTTCTGAAGGATGCTGCAAGTGAGACTCAAGTTAAAACCAGAATACTGAATAGTGCTAAGCCAAGCTAGCTGGAGCAGGGCCAAGAAATGGGGTGATTTGCAAAGGAATTTAACACAGTGGTCTGTAGAAAGTAATTTGTACCTGGGCATGCACCCTGTAATTGTTTCATTGTATTTGATCAACTACATTGCAGACGGATGACTTGGGCATACATACGGCCAATGACAGACCAAAGAGAGGTGTAAAGGTGATTCCATTTCAATAAAATATCCTTGGCTTTGCTTCCAAAGAGAGTCAAAGTGCACTGTCATGACCCAGCCATTAATCCATGAAAATACAACTAGATCTGGAGGTACTGTATCCTTGAACAGGATGCATCACAGGAATAATCACCTAATTTATGAAGCTGAAGTGTCTCCTCTGACTTGATTTCATTCTAACCTGGTTTGCACCTGCCCCATGCTGTCCTGAATTGCTTACTCATTTTTGAAACTGTTATGGCTACCTACCACATTCACCAGCTGTAACAGCAGCTGTTGTTTCTGTTGCCCTTTTTTTCCCACAAAGAAAAAAAAAAAAGTCTTTTTTCCTTCCATCTTTCACCATAAACTGACAGTCTGGTAAAACATATTTTGCAACTAAAATTCTGAAGCATTTCAGAAATGGGGAGTTCAATCAATGCACTGAATCATAGTTGGTCAGTGACAAAATCAATAGGGGTACAATGTTACTTGTAACTCCTTTCTACTGACTGCATGGCATTTATGGGAAAGATGGTCTTCAATTAATTTTTATTTCAGTAAGTCTTACAATTTTTTTTCCTTGCGTTTCTTCAGATAAATCCTTGGATAACATGCTTAAAAATTCAGTAATGACATAGTTTCCCAGGTTTTATGGAGACAGTAACTGTTTATAAATGCATGCTATGCAACAGCTTCCACTAGAAACCTTTGTAATCTCATTACATTGTGGGAAAGCAGAGAGGGAGACAACTCCTTTTCACAGAAAACAGGGTTAGCAGTGAGTTTCTTCAAAATGGTAAATGGAATCACAGAATAATTGCGGTCAGAAAGGACTTCCAGGATCGTGTAGTGCAAGGTCTGTTTAGATCAGGCTGCTCAAGACCATGCCCAAATGAGTCTTGAGAACCTCCTAGCACAAAGACAGCACAACTTCTCTGTGCATCCTGTTCCAGTATTTGATCATGCTCATGGTAAAAAGAAAAATCTTAATACCTAATCAGAATATCCCACATTAATATATTTTTGTTACCCAAACTTTTAAAATGTATGACTAATTTAAAATCATACTAATTACAGAAACACCTCCATATTCATAGCTTTTTGACCCCCACCTCCACTAATGCAAAGTTTGATTTGAATTTCTTTTCTCTCTCCATTCAATATCTGAGTGGTAAATTAAAATATGTGAACAGAATCTGTACAGGTATTCTGTACAGATGCAGGGGAAAAAAAGGATCCAGAATAGAGACCCATGTGGCAGTACATCATGGCACAGCAAGAACATGCCTGTCAGTTGTCCAATAAACGATTATTACAAAAAAATCTCTTTACCCAGTCCCCTGGGTTTGCATTTCCTTAGGTAGACACCACAACTTCCATTGGTTTTATTATAACAGAAAGCCCTTTTCAAACTGGTAGCAAATGGAAAACAGATCAAACTTTTTAAAACTTTGAAGTTGTTTAACAGTGCTCTCCTGCAGAATATCCAAAAAGAAGGGATATTCAAAGCCTTTGAGGAATATTAAGTTCCTGTGAAATAACAGCATTTAAGAATTTTATATAACACATCCCTAAGAATGGTACATACCCCTGAAGCACATTTTTATTGCCTGTGTTTGGGGATGTTCACATTGTCCTTGTAAGTGACTTATTCTATTTGACATTCAACAGAGCTCTCAGACTGCATAACTTTTGGCAGTGAGTTCTTCAGGTCATGTGACATGAGTCACACAAAAAACAAAACAAGACCAAAAAATCACATCCTTTTGTTTTCTTCAGCTTTTTAATTTGTTCCTTTCAATTTTACTGGATATGCCTTTCCAATATTACGAGAAGACAAAGCCAGAGTCGTTTGGTTTGCATGCTCCATCTTTGTTAGTTTTTTCATCTTTCCTCAGTTGATGCCTTTCAGAACTAAGGAGTCCAGGACAAAGATATATCATCCATCTGGGCAGGTCTTTTAACCCCAAATTATTTTCTAGCTCATTTCTGAACACCCCATCTTTTGATTTCACATAGGATGACCTTAAAGGAATTCAGCATTCAAGTGAAGGACAGTCACAGAGAACAGCAGGAGAAAAAAGGCATAGGGAATGTTATACCCAGAACTAATAAAACAAGGCAAGCCATGTGGCTACCTGGGTTAAACAAAGACTAAAATGAGTTTTTCTAAAAACAGATAACATGCAACCTCAAAAACACTGAAAATGCAACACATCGATAGGCACCTTTACAGAAAGTCCTAGAATGGCATAAAATGAAATGTCATGTTATAGCATTCTGATTGTCAGGATGACTGGGAATAACATAGAAGGAGGAAATCAGATATTCTATCTGCTTGCACCTCAAGGTGGTAATTTGTTTTCCATAACTACTTCAGCTAGGGCTTTAGAGACCTGGTAAACATTTCCAGTCTTGGATACCGCTAATTCAGCAGTGCCCAAAGAATTATAATGGCTGAAATGAGTAGCCATAGCCACAAAGATTGCTGAAGAGTTTACTGGGTCTTTTCCCTAAAAAAGCTCTCATATAGATGGGACTACATGGACCTATGATGATAAAAATAAACGGCAAAATAATTTCTTAAGTCATCTTAAATCACAGTTTTGCTCGTTCTGTTTTCCTTACTTTAAACTGAATGACAAATGGTAGTAAAATTTGCCTTTTGCAGCAATAGCAACAGATTTTTCTGCTGCCTCTGGCTACTGCCAGGAGCCTTGAATTTTACTTGGGAAATTACAGAGGCAAAAGGCTATAACTTCTCCTTAATCATTTTATTTTATGTCTCAGCTCTTGTAAGGTGCTTCAGCTGTAGAGTCTCAGACTAAAGTGATTCAGTAGTTTATATGCTCAGAGGATACAGACACTCTGAATGGAGTTACTTTACTTATAAGGTAAATATTAGAACATGCTTCCACATTACCCCTGGGAGACTTCTCCTGAAACACAGAGGGCAAGTTCTGTCCTCGGCTGGAGGAGGCTGAACATAGGTGAGTTTGTAAAATGTTATCTGGCTTATCTGGATCTATTTCAACATCCACCTGAACTCTGAAAGACGGAAAAGTCAGGTGGCTGATTTGTGAGCGTATAAATCATCCCTTAACAAAATCTCTTAGGAATTGCTTAACACCTCTCTTGGAGGCAGCACAACAGCTTCAGTCTCCAGTGCTGGTTTCACTGCCTTATGTTAGCTCTTAATTTAAAGCTAAGTGTAGAGCAGGTCACATTCAAGTCACTGGGGAAAAAGCCCAGTTACTCTTATGGTGTATGACCAAACCTTAAAAGAAAATAATAAAACCATTAATTAAGCCCATTTAAAAGGAAAAACAACAACAAGCAAACACAATCCAGCTGGAGTTATTTGTAATTACATGTAATTTTTCTAACCGGTTACTTTCCCATGTAAGCACAGGGGCCATTGCTTTGTTAAGCTTTATAAAAACCAAATCACAGAGCACCTCCTGTTGTCACACACTGTGAAACCTGGCTTGGCCTTTGTAATCATAGTATTTGGGCTGTAATTTGCAGACATATACTGACAGTTTCAGCTAACACCTTCTCTTATCCATCCCTTATTTTCCCCAACAAATGGAAAACATCTATGAAACATCAGATCTGAGAACTGAAGCAGTGCTTCCTCTGGGTGCCATGCAAAAGGTCTATTATCATCAGAAAACAAGCATGTTGCTTTTTTCCATAAAGGGTGAATTCAAAACATTAAATAATTATCATATTTCAGAGAATATGAGTGCACTCAGGCCAAAAATACTGGCTGCAGGATACTGGCATCTTCATTTTACATCCATGCTAATGCGGAGACTCAAAACATTCCCTCCTTTACTTATTTATGTGCAACAACAATCAAGACCCTTTTCCAGGCAGTAGCAAACATACCAAAAAATAGAGTTCAGTTTCCACTGCTATTCTGTGATTCAAGGTTGAGAAGAGAGAAATCCCAGCAGCATGGCACAAGATAATTAAAACATAAACTATAGCTCAGCTTTACAAGTAATCTGTACAAGAGTGACAGGATGCCAAAGCTTTGGCACCTACAATGCATAAACAGACAACACACCATGTCCAGACGGGGCAGAGCATGATATCTGCTGTTCACTAGGCTATGTGAAATGCTTACTGAGACCTTGGATTAAGTTTACCTAGTGCATTCCTTCTGTTCATCCACCATCAGGCTCAGTAAAGCGAACGGGCTGTGAAATCAATAGCTTCCCATTTGTTGATTTTTAGGAGAGGCACAACGTTGCTCTATGTAAAAGCGCCTGAACTGCCAACACTTGAATGAATCTGAAAGGACTTACCAGCCACTGACCCCAAAAGATAATGAGCACACACTAGTGACCATTCAATGCTTCCTCACTAGAGAGGCAGTTTCGTAACAGTGACAGAACCTTTAACTTCTGGGTCATCAGATATAAAATATCATTACTGTCCAGTAACTATTCAGTGAAGAAAAGGACACAAGAAGAGCTGGCAATCACGGTCCTTTCTTTGGACTTGTGATGAGCAATTTCTGGCTAGACAAGTAGTTCTCTACAGTGCCAGGCTAAAGGATGCCAAATCTATTCTGTGCCAGCCAAGGGCTCACACAGGTATTTCAATGGGATTACCCAAGACCTTGACAACTGAGTACAAGTTTGAAGGTTATGCTGGACTGGGACCACAGTGACCAGCACTAAGTCTCTCTTGATGAACTTCTCTGCATGAACATGTATTGCAAAAAAATTAGAAAGACCTAGATTCTGAAAGGTGTTTAGATACCAAAATCTCATTGTCGTAACATGCTTAAATATCTCTGAAGACATAAGCCAAACCATCCTCTATACTCCCAGTTACTCTGTTGGGAGCCTTAGCGAAGAGGCCAGTGATAAAACAAGCATGCAGATGGGCAAATCCCATGTGTCAACATGACATGCTAGAGAGGGCCATCATGCTTCACTGTACTGTAGCTCAGTCTCTTTTGTAACCAGACAAATTTCTGCTTCTCTCATCTTGCTGTCATCCATCAGCACTAAGGACTCTTCAAAACAAAGAAGAAAATGGTTCCAATTCTACAACAGTCCTATAAATGTAGCCATAGTTTAATCACAGTTACAAAACAACCAATACATTACACTGAGTCATACAGACTCCTTTCCCTAATCTGTACCAGGGAAAAATCTACTTTATTTGTAGAGACTTATCTCAACAGGTTAACTAAAACTCTGTTATAGCCAGATGCTTAAGGAAAGAAGCCATACTGGACCTGAAATTGATAGTCACGTAGCACATTCAACTGTGGTGCATGCTTTCTCTGTAATTCCCCTTCTCTGAATGTGTAGTCTTTGAGATACAGACGAATGGACAGCACTTGTCAAACTGTGATTACTCCAGAAATTGAAATACATAAAATAATACCTGATGCAATCAAATACACATCCAACTGTCATTTGCTTGGAACATAGACAAGCAGATAGCAAATGATTCAATTTGTAATTAATTCACAGAAAGAACGAGGAGTTGAAAAAAAAACCCCTATATAAATACATTCTTCAGGACTTGGCAGAAAATAATGACTGAACAAGCATCTCAAAAGGAAAATTAATGAATGACAACAGAGGCAGTACATGTGTAATGTGGAGATAGACTGCAAGAAAATTAAACAGGTTGCTTATGGGAAAATAGTCGCCTTCTCCATATTTAGCCCAGAAAAAACACATGGTTCCTAATTGAATTCATGGCTATTACTCAATCAGAAGCTTCTCATGAAGTCAGAAACTGTGAAAGTATGCTTCTGAAAACAAAGCCCCAGAGGATAATTGAAGCCTTAGAATCACAGTGGTGATTTTCTTGAACACTCATCCCCAGGTTACCCAAAATAAAATCCATCAGAGAAGATACAATGCAGCTACATAAAGGTTACAGTGAATGAGATGTAAATAAAGAAAGCAGACAAAAAAAATGTATAAACAATCTTTTGGGAAAACTGTGCTTGAGTATTTGCACATGTATGCATGCATATTCAACTTTACTATATAAAACATATCTGAAAAAACCTCATTTTTTAAGAAATACTAATTCCCCTTTGAAAGGGCTGTCCAGAATCTTCACATACCTTAGCAATGTTTTAAGAGCTTTGCAATATCTGCAGTTTTCAGAACTTAACCACAGTTTTCAAGATCACACGCAAGCAGGTTTTCTAAAGGAAACACTGGATAAAAGGGGCATGACGTGTATAAACACCCCAGATGTCATAGCAGTGCCATGTGAATAGCCACAATCCCTGGCTTTAAACTGATGGAGATTTAAATTGAAGCCAGACTCACAAAGCAGATGACAGCCTGACAATTCACACGTTACAACTGCCTCGCTAACAGCAAGAAATATTTTTATGGAAGTTGTAGGGAGGAAAAAAAAATATTATTGAATGAAAAATTCAGTTCATAAATCTTATGATCGGAGAGAGAAGAAAACAGAACAACTGGGTTTTTTCCAGGATCAATACTGAAATTAAATCTGTGGTCTTCTCAGCCACCCAGCCAGCTCTCAAGGACATTCAGTGCTAAAATAGCAATAATAAAAGAGCCTCACGTTCCTCATATGAGAATTAAACCCCACTCTGTGTTCCTATTCCAGATTTAGCAGATAATGGCTTGCTAACCTTATTGTTTGCCTTCAAAGTTCCCTCACCACCAAATGAACTTTGTCACTGCTGCTTTGAAGTTAGGGTCAGAGGACAGCAGGGACAGAGATCTGTTTGCACCATTTACCATTTAGTGCTACATAAAACCTGTGCACTCATTAAGGTTAAATGCCAACCATGTGAAAAATCCATTGGCCAAGTCCTGCTGCCATGGAGGGTAAATGAGAGAATTTAGCCATTCTTCAGTGCCAAGCTAGACAGAAAGCAAACCATACATCACACAGGTGCAAAACCATCTCTCTCTGCAGCAAGGTGCAGCATCAGCAAAGAAAGCTTAGAGAAAGGATTATCAGCCCAGGGTATGGCACAGTCTAATTTATGGGCTAAAAAGTATGTGGAGAGACCTTCAGATAGAGAAGCAGTACAAACTAATCAGAGTATCTAAGACCCAGTGGGCAAAGGTGGCCATATAATGGCAAGAGATTAAATAGACTTAATATACTACTGAGCTCTCACAGATAAGTGCCATTAGCTCACAGATACTTCATTTTCTAAAAGACCAATTACTAAAGTCCTGCCACTGAATAAAGATTGCAGCTCTTACTCTTTGGCTTCTAGAGGGGAAAAAAAATAATTAGTCTGGACAACTCAGAAATTATACAAGAAACGAGCAAAAAATGCCAATAGATTATTTCTTAACAAATCCTATGATTTCTTGACACTCACAACATTTAATTTTGGAGTCAGTAAAGCTGAAGACATCATCGCAATACACAGGTGCCTGGTAAAGCCTGATTCATGAAGGCAGGGGTACAAGCCTGTCATCAACAGTATTGAAAAAGCCTGAACACTGCACTAGTGTGAACCTGTTGCTTGTTCAGTCTATACACTGGAGTAGGAATGCATATTCCAACATCACTAAAGAAAATCTAAAATTTCACATTCCTATTTTATCCAGTTAGACTGACAAAAATCAGTTTGAATAATATATTAAACTAGTGTCAGGCAAAATACTGCAGCTCTTGCTCCTTATAAGTAGGAGGTTTCCAGCCAGAGCAAAATTTGGCTGCTACATTCATGTCCTTATTACTATAATGCTTTTCTGACATCTGCTGCCCTATAATCAGTGCTTGGATGCCAATATTGACTTGTGATATGATACTGTACACCAAATCAGTGCTTCAGCAAACCGAAGAAAAAGACAGAGTCAGAAGCAAAATAAAGAATTCAATATCAAACTAACATGGAATGGAAGTTTGAGGTCTCAGGTGTTCCCGTTGCCTGATACATTTTTGATACGCAGTAAAAAAAAAAAGTCATTTATATTAAATGAGTTACTAAAAACCATAAATTCCTAAATCACAAGTCTTTTTCAAACAACTGCTGCAACACATGGCTTTTCTGGAAGCTCTGAGGGTAGAGGTGGCTTAACCTCCTAGAGCTTCTCTTCACATGATGCTGAAATGTGTGCAATTGGTTTTGATGGGGCAGGGTGTAAAACTCCCTTAGTCATCCCTCCTCTTCTTACTAAAGTCTTTGGACATAAGCCTTTGTGTGTGGAGAGGCACAGGCAATATATATACCAGCTTGCTTGAATCCTGGAGTCCAAACAACACAGTTGTGATTTCACTCCGTCTGTGTTTTGAATGAGGGTGGAGGCTTCCTTGCTATAGAACTCATTGAGATGTATTAAAAATTGTCACCACCCTCAAAGACAAAAGGCAGAAAGAAAGAAGGAAACACTGTTCTCAAAACTGCTGGAGACCAGGCACAGAAACTGATTTTCAGTTAGGTCCTTTCACACAGACAGTACTTGAAAGAACTGAGGTTGGAACTGGATCTCCTGAAACTTGGTTTGCTGGCTATCCTATAACTGTAGGATTAAACTGTATGTTAGTCTTCATTTCTTGAAGTCTTTAAGTCAGATTTCTTTTAAAATATGTGTAAACTCAGGCATTAACAATACAAGTTGTGCCAGGGGAGGTTTAGATTGGGTATTAGGGTTGTCAGGCACTGGAACAGGCTGCCCAAGGAAGTGGTTGAGTCACCATCCCTGGGGTATTTAAAAGACCTGTAGATGTGGTGCCTAGGGACATGGTTTAGTGGTGGAGTTGGCAGTGTTAGGTTAACGGTTGGACTGGGTGATCTTAAAGGTCTTTTCCAACTTAAACGAATCATTGATTCCATGAATATCAAAGTTGCAGACTCCTGGAGAACCCTAAGAACTGACACTCTGTGACTTAGTCACTCACCACAGAGTTTTTTAGGTTAGTTTGATGATGGGTAGATGCTTCTTACACACAGATATTCCTAACTCTCTCTTCCAATTTTTAAACTAGTCTGTACAGCCCTGCTATACCTTTGATACTCTGAAGAAAGATGGTGAGACACTAGGCAATGGAAGAGTGGTTTAGTGCTCTTTGTCCCCTGTAAACAGATCTGCAAGACTGAAACAAGCTCCGAGAAGACAAAAGCAAGAGAACATAGTATCAGCACATCCAACAGTACAGTTACTTTGTTAGACTGACCAGCTAGCTTCTCAAGCTTACCACAACAGCAAGCCTGTGGAGCTACATTTGCTTGGTCTCTCTAACATAGCTCTTCTGGCCACCAGTTCCAGCACTTTTTCAAGATTCTCTTTACTACTCAACATTATATTTAGCCTTTCCGGTTTCTTTTGTGTAAATGATATCTCAAAAAAGGGAGGAATGGTACAGACTAAGGAGCTGGGATTCTCTCACTATGTTTCCCAACTTCAAATGCCAGAGCCCTGTTCATTTGTCCTTTCAAAGGTTGCTTTGTCTTCTCCTGCCAGTGGGTGCTGGGACACACACCCCTCCCCTCCTTCTCTCTTTTTGTTTTTTACTATCTCTAGATTTTTCTTAATTACATGAAATTTCTGGCTTAGTTTTCAACTGCTTTTGCTTGTTAAAAGCTTAATATATAATGATAAAATTTTACTAATCATCACAGCAACTTTGTAATGACACATGCATTAGTCACATAACTGAAATTACTTCACCTTCCGGAGCCAACACAATCTAAACACAGTACTTGAGCATAACTTAATTACAGGATTAGGGAACGGGTTGTCTGATTTGCGTGACATGCCTGTATCCCTTCAGGGGGATGCTTGGAGGGCTGAAACACAGTGGTATGATGCTTCATTTTCAATCCTCCACTACACAGGGCCCACAGTGGTTTTAAAAACCAATGACCACGCTGCAAGTTTTGGACAGACTGTAAAGGAGTACAGCAGGGCCATGTAAGTGCCTACTACAGTATCATTATAGAAAAACCTCGAGTGAAATCTGTAGTTAAACAGCCATGCCACAAAATCTGTGCAGAAACCAGCAGGTTAGACACACAACTGTGATGCTATGAAACCGTTCTTGTTGGGACAGTTGGAGCAGAAATAGCAGTGCTGCAAGGCAAGGCTCCTGGACAAGGGATACTCTCCAGGCAGCAGAAACTGTGGAGTTCATTTAGGTACACACTCTTAAGAGACCTCTTTGACTTTGAAAGGGAAGCACATTCAGAACATCATTGCTTTATTAGTTGCTGGTTTTTATATTTACAGACTAAATTTATTCATGGCCAATGTATAACTGTTCTTTACCTCTAATATCTCCTCTTCTCTGTTTTTTCTCCCTAAATATATTTATAGACATCTATTACATCTTCTCCTAGACTTTGTTTTGTAGGACTAAAGAAATTTATCCTACCTCACAGTGGATAAATTGTCCCTTTTCATCCCAGATAGGCTTCATCTGCACCTGTTGCAATTTGAATGAATTTTTATTACAAATGAATGATCAGAACTTCGTGCAATATTTTATGCTCGTTTATACCAGTGTACTGCTGAAAAAGCTGGCTCTCCTATCTTTTAGCAACAGATTCACTTTTTCCACATCTGTTCCACATTTTTAAGGTCCAGTCTTTCTGCAGTAAAGAGGTAGATGATAAGTTTTTTTCAGTTTAGAAGCAGAAATTTTGGCTATCAGTCACAAAATGTGTGAATTTTAGTTTTGTATTATTTCATGCCTTTTTCATACTTCACTATCTTCTAATTGTTTTTACATTATTTTCTAGTCCTCCTCTGACACAAATTAAAAGGAATCATCAGTATGACAGCAAAATTTACTAGCATACTCCCACTTTTTATGACAAATTTATTATGGAAATGCTAAAAAAGACCAAACCCAAAGCAAATTCACAAGGATTTCTATTTGCTTGGAGGGAAGCTACTTCCACATTCTCCTTCACAGAGTCTTGCCATGTCCATTACAATTGTTCTGTTACTAATGATTTTCCCTAGCTGAACTAACCACTTCCATGTGATACCATACCAAATGCCCTTGGGAAGAAAAGTAAAATAAGACCTACCACAAACTCTTTTCACTGAAGTGTAAAATAATAATCTTCCCTTTCTTGAAAATTCTATCACCTAGTTCTTAAAAAATTTCAGTGATAAATCATTATGTCAGTATATAATTGAAATTCTGAAATTATTGTTTCAAAATGTGTTCTAAAGCCTAAGAGTATAATTGCCTGAGTCACTGTTTTTATTATTCTGAAAAATGAGATACATGACAAAATGCCATGTATTACCAAATAAAAAAAACAGATTCTTTTTTCCTAGAGAAACACTGAAAATCAAAGGGTGAAAAGGTGAAAGTTTCTTCTTTTTTTTTAATTAATGTATTTTCCTGATTTAATCAAGTCTTAAAAAAGAAAAAGAAAAAACATGTTTCTTACAAAATCACCTGCAAAACAAACAGTTCCATCCCCCCCCCATTTTAAAATATTTAATACAGATTAAGCCTGGACACTGATATTCAGTTGAGAATGTTTTTTATTTGTATTATCATTATGGGGTGAGGAGGGTAGGGAATTTCTTTGCTAAAACTGTTGGGTAAACTTATGAGAGATCTTTTTGAGTATCTATGTTTAAAAAGGCTCCTCTTTCAACAGAGGGCTTTGTATAAATAGCTTTAACATCCGTGGGCCTGCTGAGTTCCTTCTTTATTCATGTTTCACTGGACCTATAATTAAATCCTGTTCAAAAATGCATCACTTCAGGTGTCCTAATGAAGAATCCTGAGGGAGCTGGTAATAGTTCGCTGAGGGAGAGCAACAAAGCTGCTTTGCTACTTACAACTATTTGTTGCAAGATTCATTCTCTTCAGCAGATGGGCGGCTACAGTAAAAGACAGAGACTCAGGGCTGGAGAGGCCATAAAACTCTCAAGAGCAGGAAATTACATAGGCATATCTGCCAATGCGGTCTATTTATGAAAACTCATTAGGCGTTCCCAGGCTCTTCAGTTCCTGCTTCCCCAAACAGGAGAACAGTATTTTAAAAGCAGTAAACTCAAATCATCTTGTTTTAATTTAAGTTTATTCTTGCTATTTGCTTTTATATGCCAAGCATATAACTCATGCCAAACACAAAACGTATCCACCTGCTACAGAGAAACCAATTAGATGTATAAGTAGGTTGGGGATTTTCTCCCTTGAAACTTGATCCTGCAGCCTATGGAGAGTTTTGAAGCAGTAAATACATACTACAGTATTGATACCACATAATTTGGCTTTTGTTTCAACATGAGTTTTGGCCCTGATGCTAACAACCTTTGAAGGCCCTGTGTTATGCTACGGACAGAAGACTCAGGGAGAAGTCGTCTTATATCTAAGTCTATGAGACCTGATGAGATGGATCCCAGAGTCCTGAGGGAGTGGGCTGATGTAGTTGCCAAGCCACTCTCCATGACATCTGAAAAGTCATGGCAGTCACTGAAGTCCCTGGGGACTGGAAGAAGGGAAACATTGTGCCCATTTTAAAAAAGGGTAGAAAGGAGGACTCTGGGAACTACCAACCTGTCAGCCTCACCTCTGTGCCTGGTAAGATCATGGAACAGATCTTCCCAGGAGGTACACTAAGACACACAGAGGTCAGGGAAGTCATTTGAGGCAGCCAGCATAGCTTCACCAAGGGCAAGTCCTGCCTGACCAACCTAGTGGCCTTCTACGATGGAGTGACAACATCAGTGGACAAGGGAAGAGCTATGGATGTCATCTATCTGGACTTCTGTAAGGCCTTTGACATCGTCCCCCACAACATCCTTCTCTCTAAATTGGGGAGATATGGATCTGATGGGTGAACTGTTTGGTGGATAAGGAATTGTTTGGACAGTTGCATCCAGAGAGTAGTGGTCAATGACCCAATTTAGAGATGGAGACCGGTGACAATTGGTGTCCCTCAACCATCCATATTTGGACTAGTAGTGTTTAATATCTTCATCAATGACATACTGGGATCTAGTGCACCCTCAGCAAGTTTGCAGATGACACCAAGCTGAGCGGTGTGGCTGACATGTCTGAGAGACAGGATACCATCCAGAGGGCCATGGAGAAGCTTGAGAAGTGAGCCTATGTGACCCACATGAGGTTCAACAAGGCCAAGTGCAAGGTCCTGCACCTGGGTTGGGGCAACCCCTGGTATCAATACAGGCTGGGGAATGAAAGCACTGAGAGCAGCCCTGCTGAGAAGGACTTGGGGGGTACTGGTGGACGAGAAGCTGGACATGAGCTGACAATGTGCGCTTGCAGCCCAGAAAGCCAACTGTATCCTGGGTTGCATCAAAAGCAGCATGGCCAGCAGGTCGAGGGAGATGATTCTGCCCCTCTACTCTGCTCTGGTGAGACCCCACCTGGAGTGCTGCGTCCAGCTCTGGGGTCCTCAGCACAGGAAAGACATGGACTTGTTGGAGCAGTTCCAGAGGAGGGCCACAAAAATGACCAGAGGGATGGATCACCTCTCCTATGAAGACAGGCTGAGAGAGTTGGGATTGCTCAGCCTGGAGAAGAGAAGACTCCAGGACATCATTGTGGCCTTTCAGTACTTAAAGGGGACTTATAAGAAAGATGGGGACAAACCTTTTAGCAGGTCCTCTTGTGATAGGACAAGGAGTATTGGTTTTAAACCAAACACGGGTAGATTTAGACTACATGTGAGGAAGAAATTTTTTACAGTGAGAGTGGTGAAACACTGAAACAGGTTGCCCAGAGAGGTAGTAGGTGCCCCATCCCTGGAGATGTTCAAGGTCAAGCTGGACGAGGCTTTGAACAACCTGATCTAATTGAAGATGTCCCTGCTTATTGCAGGGGGGGTGGACTAGATGACCTTGAAAGGTCCCTTCCAATCCAAAGTATTCTATGATTCTATGAAGTCACCTGCCTCCCAAGAGCTGTGTCACATGTCAGTTGACTGGACTGCACTCTGGACCCTTTTTCCTCCTTGGCTGAAGAGCTCCACAAGCCTCACACACCTTCTTCCTCTTGGGCACCAGACAGCCACAATGAGCAGCTGGACCCAGGTTGCTCCATCACAGGCAGCTATAAACCTTAACAGGCAAATTGTTATTGGAGCCACTAGGATTTTTGCCAGAGTACGGAAAGCAAATTTAGACGAACATCTGTAAGTATAGCAGTGAAGAATGGTCATCAGTATGTGAAGTTGCTTGTATGAGGAATAGCAAAAAACACAAACTGATCAGAGGAACCCTGATATCCTTGTATAGTCACTTCATTTGAATGCATTATGAGATACTATTAGAAACAGTATGAGGTACTAGTAGAAGTGAAAAGTTGAAAAGTAAAAGTAAACTTCAAGAAAAGAGAATTAATAGATGTTGTTTGCATTTTCTGTTGAAAACTTCCAGTTTCTATTGATTTATCACTTTGATTTTTACTGAGTATGAAAAAGATGATAAAATATTGAAAACAGTAATTAAGCTAGGATAAACAGGGTTGTGCTTTCCTGAATGCATCACACTGTATCAATAAACGAAAGCAAAACTTGGAGTGGAATGCCCTCTTAGAACAGTAAACTGAATGGTATCTCTGTGAAGTGAATACACCGAGTGTTCAAAGTAACATCCCTATTACAGAGACTGTGAAAACTGATTATAAATAGGCAAATAAAGAATGAAGACAAAAAAAAATATTACTGTATAACTGGTATAGAGCCCTGTCTTTAAATATGTCTATATATTCATACAAGCACATATACATGTACCTACACACCCAGCTTCTATCTGTACATGAGAGGTTACACACTGATGGCAAAATGACTTGCAACTAGGAACCAGTCAAAATGGGTTCATAAATATTATCAACATATAAACCTACAATGTCCCACAGCTCCTTCTAAATATTTCTAATTTATTTTGCATCCTTCCAACACAGTTTTGACATTCTAAATTTCCTTAAATAATATTTAGCAGCAGGAAACAACCAGGACGATAAGACCTGGCTGCCCCTTGTGCACACTGCTCAGTGCTGCCCAGACCAGAAGCCTCCCCCAGGCCAATGAGAACTGCAGAGCTGAGTCCTTCAAAAAACACATATTTAGATGCCCTCCGAGAACATGAAACTACTGATCAGAAGTCATCACGTCCCAGGAGTGCCTATTGTCTTTTTTATCTGTTTGGATTTCAAGGACTAAATGGCTGGAATTCAACTTCGTCCCAAATGAAAGGCTTACTAAGCTGTAAAACCTCCACATTACTTGGTATTATTAAAAGTGAATAGAAAATAAACTTGCCCAAATTAAATGCAAAATATAACCATATATATTGTACATCTAGAAGTGCTTAAGGAGATTTTTAGCATTTAGCTCCCATTGACGTCAGGGCTAAATACCCAAGATGAAGTACTTAGGGAATTGTACAGTAACAGTCACAGAACTGCATGGTGTAACTGTAAGTTAATTTCATCTTATTAACTAAATTCTCATGTTTTCAGTTTTGCTGCGAGGGCTCCAAATGTACTGTAGTCATTGTAAAGCCAGACATCCCAAGCTAAATAGAGCACATGTTTCATGGAAGTTATTAAGCAAAGGATTAGAAAACTTGTAATATTTTTTTCCTATAAATCTGCTCTAAATATTCAGACAATTGTATACCTTTCAGAATTGAGATGATAATTTTACTTGATGACTTGATTAAATTTCCAAACCAGATAATTGTTCTTTAGAGAAAAGAAAAACATCCAGCTGATGCATTTAATTTATAGCAGGCCTTAAAATAAATCATACAGGTCATTAAATTTATATTGCAAGAGGCCTATAAATTAGATTAAATGCTCAGTTGCGTATATTGCACAAAAAAATTAACAGTTCACATTTGGCTGCCTTTTCTTGGTCATCATCTTTTTGGGAACAACTCTTCAGCATCTTGGCATATCTTTTTCAACTTAAACTGAGCTGATGAATGATTTATGTATTTATATCTAAGCTACACACTACACAATTTTCAGATCAAGAAAAGAATGCAAAAAACTGTTTTGCTGGGTTCCACATCCTATAGAATATATAGTTCTTCTAACACCAGAGCTTAAATTTGGGAGTACCTCAGCTGCTGGTAGTTCTCAAAGCCGAGCTCAGTCACAATACAAAGTCAGTTTTTGCTACCTGTGAGTATGTAGTGTAATTCAGGGAAAGACCAGGTACATTTTATATGTATGTCAGAAGAAATGTTAGGAAGTGACAGACTTTTTCTTTTGTCCTTGCACATGCAGGCAGAAAAACTTGTTCTTAGTAAAATGCATCTAAAGGGAGCATTTGGAAAAATGTCTTGGTAATCTTCTTGGGCTATGACATTTCTCCAGATTTGTCCTCTTCTAAGGAGATTTCTAGGGCCTTAATTTTCTCCTTCCCATAGACACAAGAGCTGCTGAACATAAACCTAGACCATTCCAGGCCTCCACTTCTCTGACAAGTCTTTGCTCCAGGACAGTGCGAATCTCTGCCTCACATAACTTCCACTACTACTTGCTCACAGCATTGAAGGAAAAATTAAAAGTTAAAAAGATGAGAAAGATGAGAACAGAACTGTAGAAAGGTTTTAAAAACACCTACAATGTCAAAGAAATACAATCCATAACTAAATAACTTCACACAGAGGCAGGGGTTTGGGGGGGGGGGGAGGAGGTTTGGGGGGTGTTCTTTTTTGTAACATCTATATTAGTATTCCCATAGAAGCAAAGCAGATTCCCTAATTACTCTAAGAGATGGCAGCTCTGCTCAGCAGTAAGCCTGAATGGTATCTTGTAGCAACAGGGAGAGGAAAAAACAGTCTTGGATTGCCAAATATTTTAATGGAAGGTAAAAGAGCTGTTGGCAGGATGGTGGAGTTCTGACAGAAATTGTAAAGAGGCTATCAGCTTGTGTTTTAGTGAGTAGCTCTTGTATATTCAATTTTAAGTCTGTAGTTCCATCACTATGAAGTATACACAGTGTCTGCTCTGAAGGTTAAACATGAAAACACAAATTAGAACTGTGAGATTTTTTTTCTTGTGCCTATACCAAATATGCTGTGTGTGATCTTGGCAAATCATTCAATACTCCAGTGCTCCATTGGTAAAATGAAAATAAATAATAGCAGTTATTAGACATGGCAGTGTTGTGGCTAAATCCATCAGTCTTTACAAAGTACTTTAATACACGATGATGATGAAACCTATAGAAAAGCTTATAAATAGTTATTTCAAAATTCAAACCCATCAATTCTAAATCCACAAATGCTAAGTAAAATATATTACAGTGTATATATCAAGAGAGATGGGAGAGAGAAAAAGCACATGACATGACTCTAAATCATGAAATGCACATGGGATTTCTCAATGTGTTTGTAGAATTATGACTATTATTCTTCAGATGCCATTTGGCTAGATAAATATGAACAGCAGGAATAGCTATAGTTCAATGAACTTTCTACTAATACCTTGGCAGGTAGGTATCAAAATCCCAAAGTGAGTAAGAGCAGAGATGCCTTGTTACTGATAAAACGAGCAAGTTGAGGGGGGCCATCTCTGAACTAGAAACATGTTTTAGGATTCCTGGGAAAGATGAAGACTGGAGCAATTTGCCTTGGCAAATGAAGACAAATGATCTACCATGTCAGTTAACAAGTTAAGGAAATACAGCCCACAATTGCAGAGGGATGCGCAGGACAGCAGAACACATTTATGTTCAGCATCCCATTTATAATGAAGCCATTATTTTGGGTTATATCTTAGAGCTTCCTGCTGTGATCTGCAGTGCCACAATGATGGTCAGAGGATACTCTGTCAAGCTACAAGTTAAACCACTATTGGCACAGTACAGCTGTAAATACACAGAAAATTACCATAGGTCCAAGTGAACTCAGCCTATACTTATCTTTATCATCATTATTCCTTTTTTTCCACTTTCTCCCTCAGAAAAGCATGCTTATAGGAGTGTATAAACAACTGGATCTTTGAAGAAGTGCTATGGACCAGAAGGGCCCCACTCTGCCTTCCTGGCTTGTCCTCTCCCTATCCTGCCATGCCTTGCTGAAACAGGTGTTCAGGAACGAAAAAGGAAGCAGTGCTCCTGAATGCCTAGAAGCATAGCCCAGCACAGATCCAGACAGAAGTCTTGTCATTCCTCAGATATTTTTTACAAGGCAGCCATTGATAAGAGCAGTCACCTGGCAGGGAGATAGAGGTTGGGAACCTTCCTTTTCCAGTTTACCTGTCCTATATATTTAAGAAGTTTCTGACATACCTTAAACTGTGCAACAGATGGTTACTAATTTCTATGATATTCAGTACAGAATGAGAAAAAAACCTCCTGCATTTTTTAGCTTCTTTTTAAAGACTGAAAAAGAAACTGAATTAGAATAGAAAATGCAGCATTTTCCCCTAAAAGGACACTGCTTCCCTACAGAGCTTCTGAATATACCCTTTCCTATCTCTGCTTTCCGGCTCCCTACAGATTGAAATTAAAGGAGCAGAATATTTGTCCTCAGAGTAACCTTTTTTTTTTAATCAACATGGATGTTTTGATCTATTTCCTCTGGAGTTCCAGGCTGAATAGCCCCACAGAAGTAATACGGCTGCTGAAATGTATAGAGTGAACTGAATCAGGCCTTTCATTCCTGCCCAGCAAACGTTCTGACAGCTCTCATAGTCAATGCATGGACACTGTGATATTTGCTTCTCTTTTTCTCATTTCAAGAGCCTCAAGCACTCTGAAAGCCAATACGCTTCCTTTACCCTTCCAATTAAACAAATTACATTATCACAAATTATAAGCAGATAATGAAAATATAAACATCAGCAACAGGCAAACAGATCCTTCTAACCTCTAAATCCCAAATACCTTCAAAGAGTATAACTCTGGGAAACACAGTATGTTTTCGGTACCAAGGTAAAAATCACTCCCATTAATTATTTTCCTAGGAGTGTACAAGCCATGCTTACTGCCCATGGGAAAGTGGTATCTAGCTGCACTGTGACCAAAGATCCCACACTGCAATATTTCACATACACTAAGGGTTGTTGAGCACAGTACAGAATTAGAAGGAAGGCTTTGTGGGCTAAACACTCATTTCAAATTGACCCAGACTGCTCTTATAGGAGTAAACTGTGGCTGTGTTGAAGTATGTGAGGGCAGAATTTAACCTCTTTTTTCCTAAATTAAATTATAGATACAAAGGTCCTATAAATATTTTAGCAACACCTACCAGTGTGTTCTAGCACAAGTTAGTTTGGTGAAGACTTTACATATGCACTTCTCTTCAAGCACACACTTCAGTCGCATTTTTAAGTGCTGTGCCAGGGTATTTGCAAGGGTAGCAACTGTTTTTCTTTTTATAATGAATATACATCTTTCCTCTCTCTGCCTTCTCCTACTTTACGGAAAACCTCAAAGTGGGTTTGAATTCTACTTAAAAGTTGAAAAAAATGTTTCCCTAGATGTCTGAATGAGATTGTTGGAAAAAGAGAGCCAGCTGGCTGGCTCTACAATTGTACAGCATCAGTCTCAAAGACTCTCAGATAATTAGAGAGATTAAGTTAAAACTGCAGTGGACTTATGATGATCAATAAAACATAATTGTGTTGGTGCAAGACATAACTAAACACTGGACAATATCCCTGGCCACAGGGTTTTAAAATTTCAGTAGGAATGCTGGCTTGGTATGCACCCCCACTAAGCTGTGTCATAAAACAGCAGAATAGGGATGAAATAATGAAATTCAAATATAGGCATGGAGGGTCAAGGCTAAAGCTAAAAGAATTGTTTTTATTTTACAGCCTACGCTAACTACAGTAAACTTCTGCAGAAGAAGCTGGACATAACTTCCTACCTGGAAGACCTCACCTTCAGATTATTATCTATGCCTGCCTGGGGAAAAAATGTGATTCATTAACATCTCTGGGTCATTCCTTGATGCTAACAGCAATTTTGTTTGTGTAAAAGGTAGAACAATAAACCATAAATTTGTATTCAAGAAGTAGCATGTAATAAGTGTTTACACTTAAATTTGATGTCAGCTGTATGTGCTTATTGCTCCTCAAGCTCAGGCCACATCTCAGTCCCTTGGAGACAAATAATAAAACCTAAACGAATATTTAGTTCATGCATCTCCTAAATGTGTCTGGCACATCATAAAAACAAAATAAAATTAAAAAATCCCAACGCCCAGCTCTTAAAGGGGAATGCAACATGCATGCTTCAGAGGATAGATTAGTCTCTGTAGTCCTCTGCTGTTACCCACTACAACAATACAGGGAGGTGGCAGTCAGTCTCTTCTGCAGGCTGAAAGATCCTTCTCTCCAGAAACTTTTTCAAGATCTGCAACAATGCTGAAAAACTTACTGCCTCTGTTGCAAATGGCCTGGGAGTTTTGGTCCAACTAAATTCCAAGCTCCAAGATCACAGAGAAATCTTAAACATCTACAAATCTTATACATCTACATCTTTTACAGTCCACCCATCTGTAGGACACCACTTGCATAAATGTTTACTCAACAGTAGCAATGCAAGTGCAGTACTAAATAAGGAAAGTTTTCTATAATAAGGAAAGTTTTCCATAACTGGAGCCTAGGGATGCAAGCCCAAATATTCCAAAGCATAAAGTCTGGTTTTGGTTTTTGTTGTTGTTGTTGCTTTGTTGTGTTGTTTTGCATTGGGCTTTCTTTTCCCCCACTGATGGTTTTATTGATTTGGAAAAAAAGAATTTAAATTCCTTTTCAAATTAAGGGGGGGGCGGGGAAGGGGAAGGGGGAAACGCATGTACTTTGCAAGCCAAGAATAACAGCTTTTTAAAATCTAATTTATTTTTTTCAAACCTATCGCTATTTCTGCAGAACAAAAAAAACACCATTGGTGATAAAACAGCAGATGCTGAAAAACACTGATTGTATTAGAAGATCTATCGGTTCTGTTTTAAGCCAGATACTTACTGTACAGGAAACTTCAGCATGATTTATAGCATCAGAGGCACAGCATTGTATGTGGACTCTGTATAAAGACATGTGTTATACAGCATTTGTCAATAATCTTTCTGCCTAAAGGTTCATGAAGATACATTCCCAGTAAAAGCTGCCATCATATTTGTACAGTAAAATAATAGCATTCACCTGTTAAAATGCTTATGTTCTGAGGATAAACTTTTTAAACAGTCAAAGAATATGAGTCAGCAGTGTTGCAAACTGATTGCTTTGGAAATCTTTCTTCTGAGTAGTAATTACTGAATATGGACTATTATTCCCAAAGTTTAATTACAGGAAAATAATTTTACCATTTGTGAAACATCATTGTCCTCTTCTCTCCAAGAACTCAATGGCAAAACCAAAAAGATTGGACATAGTCCTTCCAAACTGTCAAAGTGCCAACCAGCAGAAATCTGACCCGGTATTTATCCTTCAGACACACTTTAGGAAAGAAACTTATTACATTAGACTATAAAATGTACAAGTTTGGGATCTGTTGTATAAACATCTGAGAGACACATCCTTCTCCTGTTGCAAGCCTGAGTGACAACACCACCAGAAATGGCAAAATCTACAGCAGTCCCAAACTAAGCCTTGCTGTCTCTGCACTGATCTGAGCCCTTGGTCAACTCTAATCTGTTTTGCTTTTTCCAGATAGACACAGGTTATTTGATCAAAGATCTGACTGGGATTTAAAAGCTTAGATTAAGGAATTCAAGGATGAGAAAGAAGAAGGAAATTACAGAACTGAATTTGGTGAAGCAAGGGGAAACTGGAAATATAACTGGGCTGCTGCAGAAAAAAGCAACTCATACAATCTCAAGACACTAGAGATGTATTTTTAACTTTGGCAAAGCAGTCACGTTTTCAAAACCACCTTCCTATTTGTAAAATTAGGATATTACCTTACTTCTACAAGGTCTTCCAAGAATAAGAATACTAGTGAATATAAAGTGCATAGCTATGATGATTATGGGAATAACTGAGACAGCTGTAAGACAACTGTGGCCTGCAAAAGCAATGGTGAAGTAAAGCGCACAAATTACATGCTGACAAGTGATGGGAATCAGTCTGGGTTTGAACCTCAGAGAGTACCTAAACAAAGTTAGGAACACAAGCTGGATTCAAGCTTGCATTAATAAACAGTGTTAAAGGATTAAAATTAGTCCAAGGAGCTGATATACCACAAAATCATATCCGGGGTGGGTGTGTGTGTAATAAAACAAAACAACGACGATGACAACAACAACAAAACAACCCCCACAACACCACACTGCCAAACCAAACCAAAAAAACAACAAAAAACCCAACCCTTAAGCCTCCCCCTCCCACCCCCCCAAAAAAAAACCCAAACCAAACCAAAACAAACAAACAAAAAAAAAAAACACAAAAAAAACCCAAAAACCATAAAACACAAGTAAGTACAAAGTTTGACCTTGGTATGGCAGAACTGCTAATCCTCAGGCATCTCAGCTGAGGCAGAGTATAAACCTGCCTCCTTTTAAACACTGGACCTCTTTTCAGGATGTATACATGGCTAGCTCGAGAGGCTGATAATGGTAGTTCCTTTTCTCTATTCAATCTGACCAAGTTTACTATAGAAAGAGACATTTTACAGGTAGTTTATGCTATTCTAGAAAATGGCTCTGAATTAAACAGAACCAGTATTATCAACTCTGCAATGTCCATGTAATCATGCATGAAACAAAGCAAGGGCTGAAAAAGCCAAGATTATTGGTCAAAAAACAAACAGAAAAACAGGCTCAGCAAAAACAGAGAAAGACAAGCTTTCAAACAAAGCATACTAAAATCAAAAATTCTTTGCTATTGTAGAAAATTAAACTGTTGTCAATGCCCTTATTATCTTCTGTGGCACATTATACTTGCGGCTGCTGCTATTTTACCACGTGCCTGAACATTACCACTGTTATGGGGAAGAGCATTGCTGATGGCCTGTGGTACATGGGGGCATGCGGAACAGGCATCCATGACACAACGGCTTCTTATCCCACAGAAAGACTTGATGACTTGGTGGTCCCTTCTAGCTATGCTATCCTGGGAAAGAAATTGTTAGGACAACTTACTACTACTACTATTATTGTTGTGATTATTTTATTTGTGCATTGGAAAGATGGAAATGCCTCCAACAGCTTGCAGTATGAGAAGTGAAATGAGAAGGTTCAGGAAGGGTGAATACATTAATATTAACAAAACTGGAAGCAATTATGTTTTTTCTTAGCTTGATGTTTAATAGGGGAAAGACCCATTTGGTTTTCTGTGGTTGAATGCAAACATGAAAAGCTGTGTACTTCCACAGTGTAGAACTACACATTTCAATTATTGTCTTGCATAATTTGTATAAGAAACTAAAAAGTGTTGCATTACATATACTTTATTCATAAAAACTGTTTTTAAAGAAAATGAATAACAGATGAAAAAAAAAGTAAATGGAAACCAGAACTGATGATAATCTATAATGGTGATTCGCCCTATCCCTTTTTTTTTGTTTTGAGACTACAAGTTAGATCAGTATATATATGTTTAAATAGGAACCAGTAATAAATTGTGTTGATACTGAGGTCATGTATCTGCAGCACACCAAATGCTAAGCTTCTAGTCCATAAATGCTTTCACTGCAAAGAAACCATAAATCTATTATCTTTACAGCAGCTGCAATCTGGAAAATGTGCTCTCTTTTAATTTAGTTGCCTCATGAATATCATATTAACCAAGAAGCAACCTGAGTGAGAAATATGCTATAAAGTAAAAAAAAAACCAACACCCTAACTGAATGATCAAGATGATTGTTTTTGTGAGCCATTCCCCCCTTTCTTGTCATCAAATAAAAGTAAGGTTTTACAAGATAAAATGGTCTGTTCCTATAGGGCTTACAATACTTAGCCAAATTCTCCACAAGGGTAAGTCTTAGTTAGAGATGACTAGAAAATTAATTTCCCACCCTAAGTCAAAATTTCAATCTTGTTCTGATTAAAAGTAAATAGTCAATGTTTGCTGTAGGATATGAAATGAAATATATACATATACACACACAAAATTCCAAAACAAAGTGCTTCTCAAATATGCTTATACATCCTAATATAATAATTTTATTCTAAAAGTCAAAATGAAAAATTTGAAATTATACATTTTATCATTAAAATAAAAAACTCAAAATTACTTGCTTTGACGCTTCCCAGTTGAAGTATCTGACAAGAGCATGTCAACTTTGAAATAATTTTCCAACTTCAACTAGTTGTTTCTTTGAACATTTTTTGATTAGGCCTATATAACATCTGGTAGTATTAGAGAGAAGCCCGGTGTTCTGTCTTTCAAGAATTTTTATGTTGATCTAAGAGTATTTATAATGCTCAGAGCTTTAAAACTACTACCTTCATTTTCCTCATAATTTTATTTTCACCTCCCCTACCTCTTCCAAACTGTAGTATTTTCTGTCTCTCTCTTTTTCAAATCTCACTTGACTGACGAGAGCAGGTCTGATCCATCAGACCTAGAGCACGGCCACAGGAACTACTGAAACACTGCAAGTGAGCAGGAAGCAATCTCCAAATCAGGCAGGAATGGCAACACGGAGATGAAGAATGGGAGAGGAGAGCCTAGGAACTCTGCAACCAGTCCTGTCATGAAAAGATTCCTAACAGGCCCCTGGATTTATATCTCAGGGTGACTGAGGTTGAATTGTAAATGCATACTGTCTGGCTTGCAAATTCAAAAGGAGAGTCACATATACCCACACAAGAAAGCAGAAACATGCAGCTGGAGAATATCATGGAGCAACTATATTAATAAAGACTCATGCTGGCTCCCAATTCTCTATGGAGGCCAAGACAGCATTTTCCAATGGACTTTCAGTTCAGCTGCTGACTCGTCAAAGGAAGAACTTGCACAGTGATGAACTCCCCTCTCTTTAACACTTCACCCTTCAGAAAACACTGAAGTTACAATGGATGATACTTGCCTTTTACAATCAGCCTAGTAACAACTCTTGTGAATAAGCAAGCTATAATTATTCAGCCCAGATGCAGTATTGCCCATTTAATATTTGTGCTATTGACATTACAACCAAAGTGGGGGTGGGGGGGAGATAATGCTTGAATAAAAGAAAAAATAAAATACGGCTCAAAGTGCTTATTACTGGATAACCACTGCATCCTATTCTGCTACTAAATGTAGATGAAACTTCCAACAGAATCTGCCCTCCTAATTACAGCAGTTAAGAGAGCTACAGTGAAAACCATAAATGGCATTGCACCCCTGTAACATAAGCAGCCCTTTGACAAAGTTCAATTACATCTATAAAGGAAAGGACCAGAGCTCCTATCACCAACTGTGAAACAACATATACTTGAAATGTTACCAGAGATAGGTTAAATGGAAAGGTTTATATATATTCCATTTGTGGAACTCTCCCTATTGAAGTCAAGGATTTTTCACTCAATAAAATGACATGGGTTAAGTAATGACTGCCTGAAGTCCAAAAAAGTCACTATGATAATATCTTTAAAGAAAAAAATAATTATCTGCTTATAATGGAACCTAGGTAGCGTTCGTATTAAAAGATAGAAGTTCTAACCAAGTAAGAACAAAATCTGATTTTAAAAGCCTTATTTCATAAGAACTCTAACTAAAGCAGCATTTTAAATGTCTTTACCTTGTCTGCAGCCACAGAAAGTGTACGTTAAAATCACATTAAAACCACATATATCATTGACAAATGAGAGACAGAGAACTCGAGCTAAGAGAGGACTTGAATTCATGCTTGTATTTTATCTAGCTGCTGAGTTCAATATGAAGTAATCTGTATTTAAAGCTACCCACACAGAATGATTCAAGAGAGCTGGGTGGAGACCTTGAAAGGTCACATTGTCCAGCCCTTTGCTCCAAGGCAGGAACAGCTGCCTTTCTGGACAGAATGACATTTTGGACATATGTTTATCTAACCTGTTTTGGTGATGAAGACTACTCAGAGATAATCGACTCCCCTAGCCTTAACGTTTAGAAGTCTGCCTTGCTGCAACTGAAGTTGTTACTTCTTGTTGAGAACAAGTTATTCCCTTCTTCTCTGTGGAAGTCTTTTCCACTTGAAGATTGTTACCATGTCACCTCTTGGTTTTATTCTCTCTAGCAGTGTTCTTTCCTTTATTCCTTCATATGGCACTCCTCAATTAATCCACGTATTTCTTAAAGTGCAGTACTTGAAACTGAAGGGAATATTCCTGTTGGGATCTTACCATTGCTGAGTAGAGCAGACGCACCACTCTTGTGATGTCTTGTCTTGTATCTGTCTTCATATTAATACTTACATTTCTCTTGATGTATCATTCCATCAAGATGTTTGCTACTTTTGAAACTCTGTTTCACTCAAACACCAAGCCTGACCCTGGATCTGGCCTAAGAACCTGCTCCATGTGCCCATTTCAGAAGACAAAATGGTTGGGCCAAATCCAACTTGAAAACACACTCCTACACGCTGCCTTTCAGTTGCGGGAGATGAAAATGTTGCACAAGCTCTTTCAAACCCAGAATTACAAGGACATTTAGCACAACTGCTTGCTCAATGTTGACAGCAATGAGTGCTAATTGAAGCTATGTTTATTAGTTGGATGAGGAAAAAGAAGAGAGGAGGAAGCGGAGGAAGTGTTCCATGATGAGACACAGCACCCAGCACTCACAAGCATTACCTCAGGGCAATGTTTTATGCTCATTTGTCAGAAGCCACAAACAAAAACAAAACCCACGTGCACTTAGCATGGCTTCTCTACATACTTCTCCATGGAAAATAATCTCCTGGCTTCTTCCAGTTCCTGCTGTGATTATGCAATTCTCCGGTTTAGTAAATATGACATCTGCCAATTGGACCGCATTAACACTCCCAGCTCAGCCCTCATCAAACCTAAGCGTTGGATATAATGTCACACTTCTGGCAATCTTGCAACATTTTCTTGGACTAGATGAGAAATGCTCCCATCAAATTACCTTTTGTTCACCCTGTAGAGAGCCCCCGCACATGCTTACCTTAACTACTGCCTTCTCAAATTGCGTTGGTATTCATTTTCCTTAGGAAGCATGAGCCACACCAGGAATTCAAAATACACTCACACCAGTTACCCCAGCTATGTTCTCAGTCTACAAGACTGTGGCCTCGGTACGTTTGGAAACTGGGGCTGCTATAGAGCTTTCTTTTTGCCAGTGCTTTCAAGGTTACCAGCAGCGGAATTGCTCAGTACTTTGACAGCCCAACAAAACCACAGCAACTTTTATCACAAACAGAGACAAATGATGCTTTAATTTTTATTTCTTTTAATAAGAAACTTTTATTTACTTTTTGGAGAAAACCAGTAAGAGTCAACTGAGCATGTTTTTTGTGTGATAGCGGTCTTTAGCCTAATTCAAAGCAAAGCAACTTTCCAGGCATCACTGCACAGTAGTCCTGCAGGAAACATGCGCTTCAGGTCCCAACCTCCATCTCCTGAGGTCTGTCCAGGTGCAGGGACCTGCAGCACTGCTCCACCAAAAATACGCTGAAAAGTCCTTAATGAAAATGCTAACTCACCATAGGCCTGTGACTATTTTCCTCAGTGGGTGTCTTATCACCTGACATTATGAATTCCCTCATCTACCTCCTTCATGGTCTCAGGAATGTCTTCCCCTAAAGGAAACAGCCCTTTTCAACAGCAAACTTTTTTTGAGGAATCTGATATTCAGCAAGACAGCAGATGTTGTCCCAGCATTTTGCTTTGAATGGCCTGTATGTATTGCTAATAAATTGTTGCTCAGAACAAAAGAACATTTCAAACTATACAGACCTTTTCCTCATTTTCTACATTTGTTTACAGTGTAGAGAGCTGGTTTCCCTATAATTTATCATCAGCTCCAAGTTAAGTGTCAGAAAAAACCTAGCATCCGACTCAAGTATTTGCTGGGTTTTAAGTGCCTGTGTGAGGATGTAAACTCTGAAGAAGAATATTTACAGCCAAACAAAACCAGTGTTTTCCCCAAGAGGTTTTTAAACCTTCAGTGAACTATGAGTATCGATCTTAGTCTAAATTTGTGGAAATGAGTTTCTGCGAAACTGAATTTAATACCTCAGTCAACCTTATCATAGTCTTAATTTACCCACTGTTTACTAGTAATATTTCAAACCACTCTTTCAGAGGAAATGACAATGACAAAAAGCACAAAAAATAAAAGTAAGAACCAGGAACGAATTCTTATTCTTAGTAAAATACCCATGATACATAAATAGGATTTACTCTTAAATGTCACTGGAATCCTCTAACCCAATCGTCCTCATTTAAATATCACGTACAAGAAAAAAAAGTAATTTTGAATGCAAAGAGAAAAAAATACCTGACACACATGTTATCTAATATTGCATTTCTTTTGATACTTCTAAGGTAAAGGCTTAAGGTTCAAATGTGTAATGATTAAAGTTTGGTTTCAGTTGTTTTCTTTTTTTAAACAGAGTAAAGCTCGGGCAATACAGAAAATGTGACTCTCTCAGCAGTAGATAACAGCAAATGTGACTCTTTCCACAGTAGATAAATGCTAGATAAACTCTGCTTAATAGTAGTTTATCCCATAAAAATAATTCTACCCCTCTCTGAATGCTGATGCCTGGAGACAGCTGCAGTCCGATGAATATAAATTATGCCAGGATTCTGGAATATGTTTTGACAGAAGAGAAATTACAATAACAGCCTCCTAATTCTGACTGATGGTGTTTGCAAAAGAATGTAACATTTTCAAGGCTTCTTGTGGCAACACTTCAACAAGCAGCGAGCCCTCACAACTGGGAACCTTAATCATTGCGTGAGCTTTCAAAAGACCATTTGCTCCAGTTCACTAAATGCACGTCGTATTCTGTTTGGTTACTGTGAAGCACACATGCACACAAACCTTATGTTTAAGAACCTTCATCCTTGATATATAGCATTTTTTGTCAGCAAAAATGAAGCTCTGACCAGGCAGAGGGAAGGATGGATGGAGCACTCCTGGAGAAGAGACGCATCTGGCCGGCTGACGCTGTGCCCTCTAGCGGGGACAGCCCCGCTCCCACCAGCGCAGCCTCACACCTTGCTCACAAAAATCTGGATATTGAAAACATCCAGAGGTAGCCAGACAAATTCCAGCATGCCTAGAAATTGATTTGACTTGAATTGATCTGACCTGATTTTAGCCAGCAAGGTAATTCTGAGGAGCTGGCAAAAAATGTCTGTGCATATTTTTCTGTCTCTGTTGGAATCACGGCATATCCCTTTGATAACATCCTCAGAAACCCTCCCCCGGCTCCAGCTCTGCCAGGGCATACTAAATGTTTGCATTTCTTGCTACTGTTTATTTCATTAGTTTCAAGAAGGTGTTTTGCTACTGAGTATTCAAAGAATACGTCAAAACAGCAGCTACTTCAAAGATTTATTTTTTACTGTAATTCTTCAAAGGTTTTATCCGAGCTATCTGAGGTATGCAGTAGATAATAAATAGAGTAAAACTTTGAAACAGCAGTTGTAAACAGAGCAGAGACTGAAGTTGAATTTCCCTGGCTTTACATAATAATTATCCTCTTTTTACTGATTAGACACAGTCCCTCACTGCATTTTTTTTCCCAAAGAAGAGCAGTATTAAAAACAAAAAAAAAAGAGGAATGATGAATACATGTTAAATACAACTCTAATTATGTTACTGACATTTAATTATTGCTGTCATAATACAGTCTTTTTAACCAAGAGGGAAGGAAAAGATGCCAAGGTTATAAACATCTAGCTGTCAAAACTGACACCAGATTGTCCATCTTACTAGTTGAAGAACACAACCGCTTAGTGTATTTTCTTCAGAATGTATTAGATTTCAAAACAATATTTGCCTGACTATAAACTCCTTGATACCTCATATCACATTCAGTAAGACACAAGAGATTAATAAATGATTTACGGATAATCAAGCTGTGGGTGTATCTTCTATAGCACCTCCTGGTACAGACAGGACTATTACAATTTAACAGCCTAAATCGGTGATGTGCAGTAATTATTTGCCCACTGATAAAATATATTTCATTTAGTCAGCACTGACATTTTCTTTTCCAGATACAACGGCTGGAAGATTAATGGACTTTGTGAGCTCAGTCCCCTGCCACACTATGTAGTCATTTTTGTTTTCTAATCTCACCACCACACCTTATTTTTCCTTATAACTGACGTTAACAAATACCAACATTTGTTGCCTAAAGCCCTAGGAGCAGCAGCATGAATTTTGCAGCAGTACATGAAAAGTCTCCTCCCGCTTTTTCCCTTTGGCCTCAAGTGACATGTGAGCCCCAGCAACCTGCTGAGCTACCTTGTCATTTAGCAATTCCCAAACCCAGGGGCAGGCCCCTGCCTGGGAAAATCCCCGCTCAGTCTGGCACGTAATCTCACTGGACTTTTCAAATAACTCCCCAGTCTCTCTTGTTCGGGTCAGTTACACTGTGACCACAAAACTCTTTACATTTCTATCAGACCTTTTAGAAAAGGAAGAAGGAGCAATTCTGTTGCACCAGGGAGGCCAGCTGACATGTTTCATCTGATGATAATCTGGCTGGTATTTCAAATATAAAGGCTCAGGTTTTAAAAATATCTGTAAACTAGAAGCTGCTGCTGCAGCAAGGTCCCCTGGCACACAAAACCCACGACTTTCCTCACTTGTTCCTTCAGTATCTATCTGCAAATACACTAAACTTTCCTTTAGCAGCTTTCCCCTCCACAGCACAGGAATGCGGGATACAGAAGGCTTTAGTGATCTAAAGAGAACCCCGCACTGTGGGAAACAGTGGCCCGAGACAAAGCGCTACAGGTGCCGTGTGTCACGCATTAACAGGTGCCTCCGAGAAGGGCTGACAAGAGGACCCCAATACTATCACAAGCAAACTTAGTCAATAGAGCGACCCTCTCGCTCCTAAGGACCAGGTCCCACAGCCCCGTGGGGCTTCTTCCATTATTTTGCTCCTTCTCTCAACGCCTGGTTCCCAGGGAAGGCTGCAAGCTACCGACTTCCGCGGGGAAGGAGAGTGCCCGCTAGCTCTCCCAGGCAGGATCTGCAGGGAAACTTTGCCTTCCCTTCCACGGCTCGCTGCCGGGAGAGCGGCGGAGCCCCGCCGCGGGCGGGGGGAGGCTGCGGGGCGCCCCGGCCCGCCGCGCCCCGCTGCCCGGGGGAGCCGGCGTCTCCGTCCCTCTCTTCCCGGCGCTTGAGTGGGAACCCTTCGCCTTCGGGGGCGTCTCATACATGGCTGGGAAAGAGGCTCCGGGGACCCCGCGAAGGGGCTGCGGAGGGGATCAGCACCGGCTCTCGGTGGTGGTGGGGCAGATGTATTAAAGGAGGAAAGTCTCCAATTCTCATTAAAATAAATAAATGAAGTAATGGAGACCTCTTCCCGAAGAAGCCGGGGGAGGAAGGTGCGGAAAGCCGGGACGGCGGCCGCCCCGGCCTCCCTCGGGACCAGGGGGAGCCGGCCCCCAAACGGCGTTCGCCCTCTCCGGGGGCGCGGCCGCGGACCCCCGCCGTGCCGGTGCTGCGGCGGGGCGGCGCGGCCCCCTGACCCTGGCCCTCCCCGGCCCGGCCGCGCTGCCCCGGGCTCCGCGGCGCTGCCCGGGCCGGCCCCGCCCGCCGGCAGGTACCGGCCTCGCTTACCGCGGCTCTGCCTCGGCGTCTCCCCGCCGGCGAGCTGGCAGCGCTCGCTCAGGCACTGGAAAAGTAATAGAAATCCAGCGGCTAGTTTGCTTCTCCGCAGCCTCGCCATAGCACGGAGCCTGCCGAGACAACTCTCCGGGTGCGGGGTGTGCGCCGCTCCTCGTCGGGGGTAGGAAGTCCGGGGGGGCGGCGAAGAGCAGCTCTAGCAGGCGCTGAGTCGCCCTGTCCTCGGACCGGCACTCATTTAGCGGGGCGGCAGGGACGAGCCACCAGGGCTGAAGGCGCTGGACCGGGTCTGGGGGGTGGCGGGGAGGGGGCTCTGTCCCCCCCAACTTGCACGGCCGCGCCGCTCTCAGTCCAGCGGCATCACCGCTGGGGAAAACAAGCCCAGCCTCGCCTTCAAGTGCCAAACTCTTCCCTTTTCGCCGCCTGCTGATAGATTTTAGGAGAGCCACTGAGATCCTCCCTTCCTGGCTTGCCCCCACCCAGCTCCCTTCCCCCGCAGGGTGAGGCAGGGTGCTTTAGGGACGGAGCCTCCCGCCGGTACGCCGCTACCAACAAAACCCCTCCACGGGAAACGAGAGGGGAAATCTTCCAGCCGGAGCCGGCGGGTCAGCCCGGTGCCCCGGGGGGGCGCAGGACCTGGAGGGCGAGCGGATGCGCTGCGGGAGAGGACGTGGGAGCGGCGGGGAGGCAGGCGGGGACGAACAAGTTCTCCTTCTCTTTCAGGGCGGTTTCCGCGGGCGGCGGTGGTAGCGCGGGGCCGAGGGTAGCCGCGGGAGGCGGGCGCTCCCCCGGCCCTTGCGCGGCCCCCGCCGCCGTGCGCGCCCGCGCCGCCGGCCGCCGCGCAAGGGCAGGGGGCTCGCCTGGGGCCGGGTCCCGGCCGCCCACCCAGCTCTGTCCCCCGCCCGCCTCCGCAGGAGAGCGGTGGGACGCAGGCGCCGGGGCTGCACCGCCGACAGCGGTGGGGCGCTCAGCTGCCGCGCTCCGCTCCGCGGGCCGCCGCACGGAGGTCCCGGGGGGCGCCGCCTCCCCCGGCACCGGGCTGCAGCGCGGGGCCGCTCGCTGCCCCGCGAACCTACAGTGCAGGGTGGGAGGCTGGGGCCCGAGCTCGCCCCCTGCGCGGCCGCGGAGCGGCACGGTGTGGGTGGCTGTGGGATGGTGGCGGCACGGATAGCGAGCTCCGGGGGACGGGGAGAGCCCAGCCCGGCGTCGCCCGGTTATTCAAAAGTTGCTTTGTAAAGAGATGTCTGTTTCGCGGAGCGACAAACTGCAGCAGCCCCCGAATCCCCCATCCCTGCTCCCTGCCCCAAATTTGCCCAGTGCTTCCGGGGAAACCGGCCTCCACTCACTCCCCACCCCTCCCACCCCCGCCTTTATTTTATTTTTTATTTTTTTAATTTTTCTCTTCGCAGGTCGAAGAGTTGCTTATGTACACCCATCATTTCAAAAGTACAAGGTCTGGGGGCTCTCTCCTGCAAAAATTGACCTACATGCTTAATTTTACACACCGTGAATAATACCATCCCCTACATTAAACTGCGGACAACGGCGCGGAGACAGAAACGAGCCGAGGGCACATCAGTCAAGCCCAGACAAGCGAAAGGGGCACCGGGACCGGGCGGCGGCTTTTTACCAGCTCAGCAAACTGTGGCGCTGGTAATCAGTTAGGCTCCATGTAGAGAGCCATGAACGCACCAGCCTCTCAACCCTTGCTACAAAATAATTAAATTAATTAGGACGAAAATTAAATTAATCAAATAAATAGGGCTACAGAATGTCAAATATAGCAGATAACTAATACATAATCACAAAGGAACAGCCAGTAACGAGACTGTGTTTTTCCCTTAATTTACCACTGTTTCTGAGATCAAGAATTCATCAACTCCATTGTAATTGTCTTGCTCTTTAATCTTTGATGTGCTTATTTGTAAATCAAAGCACGACACTTGTGGGTTTAAGAAGTATATTTGAAGTATAGGTAGAAATTAGCAAAATCTTTTCAACATATATTCAAATAGGAAACTGGAGGATAATACCAGTAAGATTTATCTGTCTGAGTTTACAGTGGGTGCTTTAGTTCAACCTTTTTGCATATCCCCTTGGAAAAATAAAGATCCTTTTCAACTACTCCAAGTACTGTTAAAAAATAGCCGCAGAAATTCTTTCCTAAGAGAAGATGACACTGAAGATCTTATGCTAAGTAACAGCAGACTGAAATCCTGGCCTTGCTGAAATCTGTGGGAATTTGGGGAGTATGGTCATCCTATATACCAGGTGATCTGGATTATGCCACAGACTTCTGTGCAAATTTGGTCAAGTTATTATTAAAGCTATTGCTGTTTCTTAAACAAAATGGGGGAGGAAGGTTTCTTCATGCCGTTTGCATACTGTTTTTTTCCTTGACACTTGGTCAATTGCCCAATTTTCCCCAAGTTTTGCTGGAGTTGCTGAGAGGGCTGTTGAGTTTTTGGCCTTAAATGGAAGGCGTAGGGAGGTAGTCTTAAAGGAGTACTACCTCTCTCTCAGCTGTTTGTCAGCAGTATTGTTAGATGACAATAAGAACAGTAAGGTCTGGAGAACTTTCAAAATCTCTTTTCATGTGCTTTTGTACTTTTTATCATAAATTAGAATATATTAAAGTTAGAGTAAAACTTAAAATATTAAAAACTTGAATGATTTGAGAAAAAAGTTTACTTATTGCAAAAATAAGAAATAATATATCCTTGAAACCACCTATGTATAGTATAGAAAAGCATAAATGAGGGCAACTCAAATTTTCTCTCATTCACTACCTGCTTCTCAGTCTTCCAGAAGTTTCATTTTATAGTTTCAGATTTATATTCTTCACAGATGTACTACCAAAAACTTTGTATGCTGAAGACAGGAAAGGATTAGCAGTAGTCAGCTGAAGATGAAAGTCAGTTGCAGATAAAAGTTCCAGCAACATACCAGGTCCCCTAGTCCTAATTTGCAAATGTTCTATGCAGCTGTGTGTCAGTTTTGCAGCATGCACGCTGGGAGGTTAGCATACAGTCACTGCATTCAGTACTTCTTGTGCTCCATGGTGAAAATCAAACTGTGCTCACCAAGGGAGGCTGTATGCATTGTCCCTCTTGTATTAAAAAAGATAATCAGGACATAGCTATATCTTCATATAATTGTGTGGAAAAGAACAGGCAAAACATTTTACTGCACTAAAAAAAAACCCCAGATGAAAGCTAATAATGAATCCTATAATGATTAATGACAACGTGTCATTGCTGGAGACGCATTCATAACAGAGGAGTATATGCGTTCATTGATATTTATAAAGCAAAAGTAAAACTGAAAGAACAACTTCTTGAAGGCTTCCTGAGGTTATGAGCTGTGTTTACTTGGAACACAGTGCCTGTGATAAGTTTTTATTCCTCTTATGTGCTTTTATCTTCGCCATCCTTGCACATTATCTCACCTCTCTTAGGGATATATCTTGCAGCAGCATAAACAGCAGTGGTTCCACAGAAATCAATGTGAACGCTTTCATTTTCACCAGTCAAGAATATGGCATTATGTTTTTCTTTTCTTGTGTAGCTCCAGTATCCCTGATTATAACATCAATCATTCAGGAAGGAAGGGTGGGAAGATTCTCCCTGTTCATTCTATTCCACTGTAATACTGCTTGCAGGTGCTAACTCTCATTCACACATTCATTTAAGAATCTGTCTTTTTTTTTTTTTTTTTTTGGTCTTTTTTCTTTTCATGTCAACATAGTCTTTTCAACCCACACATCTTCTGGGCTTATTGCATCTGATTATGAAAAGCAGAGTTTTTAACATTTCTTTTCTCTGTCTTTTTTAAAATGCTGCTATCTATTCTGCTCTGATAGGTACAGGTGAGGCATACCTCAGCTGCACTCCTGTAAGCATTCAGTGCTAGCCTGGAAGGATACCTGCTTCTGAATTTGAGAAGTCAGGGGAGGATCTTTGCTTCATTTGGGAGAAATAAACTGATAGGTAATTGCAGCATCTGTAAGAGTGGAGAGAATACCTCTGTATTCTCTTACAGGAACAAACCAAAGTGAGTTTTCCTGTTTAGTGAACTTGCATTTGCTGTTGTTCTGCAGAAGATTGTGCCTGCATGTTAATAAATAGACTACAACTAGCAATATCTTTTGTTACTGAGCAATGTCTAAAAATTACCCACTTTCCCACCTGCAGTGATAAAAAGATCTAGATAATTTTAGAGCCATAAATAATACTTGATCTACCAGGATTAGTCCCCACAGGTACAAAATTGAATATGTGATCCTTATGGGTCAGGTAGTCTGCAGTTTGTTGAGTATCATAGATTGAAGCTGCATATAGACTTTAATGCCCTAGAGTGAGTTTGCCACTGAGATTCACCTCCCTCCCTTTGGAGCTCTGCTGGTAGCTGAATAGGGCTCAAGAAGGTGAATACTATTGCTATCAGGAATTTGGCTGAGGTATTAGGTTTAGTATTGTCAAAGCAAGGTGTTAGAGCTGTGAATTTAGAATGCTGCCCAGCTGGCAGCTGCCTTTGACTCTGCCAGTTCAAAGAAGCACAGCATTTAGTGGAATCACTAAAAGGCCATGCAAAACTCAGATGTGAAGTATGAAGCAGAGAGGTAGCTTCCTTGTTAAATAGGGAAATACAGTGACTTTCCAGAGAAGTGGCACTGCACTATTAAATGAGCCTTTGTTTCTTCCCCTGTTCCCCCGGCTGGGAGAGCCTCTAGTCTCATCACTCAGCTTGACTTCCTGGGGCAGGCAACAAGGTTCCCTTGCTGGCTGAGTCACATCCAATAGGCATCTGCCAAATTCCCTGCTACTCTGTGCAGTGCTATATGCAAATGCATGAGTTTGTGTAATTGTGATTAATTAGAATATGCCTGTACTCTGGCTCTAAGAGCTGTGTGGTTAATGCTAGTGCGACTTTGTTCAGTGAAGCTTTCTGCTTATCTCTAGGACAGCAGTATGACAAACCTCCCACATGTACTGCCTTGTGCCTGTGCCTCAGTCTATGGCTAGGGAGAGGTTCTGTGGGGGTAAAGAGATAGTTCAGATTCATGGTGTGGTAGACACTTTGTGATGTGGAAACTGGAACTCAGTCTCATTATCTTATGTAGTGATAAAGTGGTTCACTGGCAATTTGAGGGGGAAAAAATTAAAGAGAAACATTTCAGCAAGCAAGGCATCATGAAAAAATAATAAAGTTTGAGGTCAAACAAAAGGTTTAATCCAAACCAGTTTTGATTCCTATTTGAGCTCTGTAATGATTTTAAAAGAATGGAATAGTTTTTGAAATGGAGCATCCTTTCAAAATGAGAAACCAAAAAGTTCCATCTAAAGTCAATTATTTGAACTAGAGATGCTTCAAACACATTCTTTCAATGAATCTGCCTTTGCAACAACATTGACACAGGCACCAGTAATGCTGCACCAAACAATGCCTTTGCCTGCTTGCGATCAGGAGCTCTGAGGACATTACTCAACTTTGAAAACCACAAGGCAGCAAAGCACAAAACAAGGCCTGGGAGTTCCAAGTCCCACATCCCATCCTTGCAACTCCAGCAAAGGCTGTGGTTGTGACCCTTATTCTACGTATGTCCAGTGCAGTGATAGCTATGGGACCCAGGAATGGAAGAAGAACCAGAAGGTTCCCTAAATGCTTGTGACAGGGCCAAGTTTAACAGAGAAGTTCATATTTCAGTATAGCACTGGTCAGCAGGCTAAGTTAAAGCTATAGGAGAACTGAAAGAGGCTGACACAGAAGAAAGAGGATGACACAGGAGAGAAAGCAAGCACGGAAATAAAAGTGAGAGAAAAAAAAATCATTTTTGCCAATACTATTTCTCTGTTGTTGTGACGGAAACCTAAATATATATGGACGCAAACTTTTGTGTGATGAACCATATGTGCACAGCACCCAGGCCTTTTATCATGGGTGGCCGCAGGGAAGGTGGGATGGGCTAAGGAGAGGAATGGGGGCCAGAGCAATCCATTAGGTCTCATTCATCCAGGGCAGTGGGGCTCAGCATAGGACAGTGTTCAGAATGGACACATTTCTTGGTGGGTATCTTGGTACCAGTAGTGACTGAAATAGTCAATATAAAGAAAGCTGAGGGAAGTTTTTAAGTATAATAAAAATTTTCAGCTAAAATTAAAACCAAATGAGTTTCAAACATAGCTTTTCAGTGGCCACATTTTCCAAGAGAACAACCTTTATTAGCATCTACGGAAGTATACCAAGCAATTCTACACTAAGGCCTTTCTTACTCATGATCTGGAGCTGGTAGGAGGGCCTGAGTAATCACTATGGCCCATACAGTTGTGAGTAGGGTTAACTTTTTTAATCAGTTGAGACCAAAGAACAAAATCTGCTGCTGGGCACAGCAGGGGAAGCCGGACAAGGGTTAGGACTAGTGTAACAAAAAGTAATTGGGTTGGGATTAAGTTTTAGGTCAGCAAGCCTGGGCAAACTTTAATGCTAGAATGATCTTAACAAGTGCTTAGGTGAGACAACTGACACAGGAGCAGCTGTGGCACAGACCTTCTGTAGAGGGTCAATGCTTGGTGTTAATAATGGGTTGGGGGGTAGGGTAGGGGAGAGGGCAGCTGCAACCAATAGTAAAAATTTGCGAGTTGAAGTCTTGAAAACAACTAGGACATTTTTGTGCAGTGGCCACAGCAGCACAACAATTTCCTGCACGTTCAGTGCTCATTGTCCATTTGCCTTTTCCCAGCTTGCTTGCAGATGAAACCGCACCACAGACTGCTAGAGCCATTTATGGGCAGGAAGAGCTCTGTTGCTTGGATTGCCATAGCTTGGTCTATTACGGGCATCAAGACTGTGCAGCATGTTTAGGGTCCACCTCATCTGCATTAACTAAGGTAAGTATGTACATACTATATGGTGTTATTTCTTCAATTTAACACCTGGAAGAAATAATACTCTTGAACCACTGGCTCTGTTACAGTATGGGGACTATGTAGTACAGAACTTTGGCTTCTGCCCTACCGTATGGACAGATGTCTCTAGGCGCAGCTGTCATATCTGGTGCGCCAGAAACTAGTGACTATGCTGCATTGGGTTGTGTGACAGGGAAGAGACATTTTTTCCTTCAACTCAGGTTGTTCCCTCCTCATATGTGTTCAACCCTTTTCCCCTTCAGCTCAAGTCTCCATCCTCCTGAACCTTTCTGGAGTTGATCTACATAGCTGAAATCCAAGATCCAGGGTTGAAGTCCCTATTCTCATCCCTATATCCACAGTACAAACTTTGGTTTTGTTGACCTTTCCTCTTTTTGCAGCCTTTCCCCCTGCCCCACTTTATTAAACATGTAAGACCTGCTTTTGTTCTGGACCTATAAATATATATATCTCAGTGTGGTATTTACATAGGTTGGACAAGCACAACGGTCCCATTAGACAATATGTGCTCCTTTCTGAAAAAGAGTACAGCATGTTGCTGTATTAAGGCTCTGTGTTTTGTTCCTGTATCACTTTTATATATCCACTCATATCTCTTCTGCAAAGCTGTTGAGAGGAATTTGTGTGCTTTCAAGGAGCAGTTTTGAAAAGTCTTTATCAACCAACAAACTAATCAGCAAACCTCACTAGCTGGAACAATCTAGCTGAAGACTATAAGTTTATGCTTATGTCCATATCCTCTTCCTCTGGCCAATTCTAACAAATAGGAGATTTTGAAGGTGTAAATTAACACTGAATGCTTTGGAAGAGACTTTCTCAATTCCAAAAGACAAGGATGAATTTTTAGCTGCAAGGCAGTCCTGTTCCTGGGTTCTCTCTGATCTCCAGTTACTCTGCTTGTACAGCTTCTGCATGTGCTTCCCAAATGATTATCTCATCAGAACCTCAGGGAGGAGCAGCACATGAGTACCCTGAAACCCATTTCAGAAGAAACCCAGCAGCCTGCAGCTACAGCATGGGTATTCCAGGACCATGCCAATGTGGGTAAGCTGGGGCCTGGCTAGTTAAATCAGTCACAGAGGCCACAGCCTATGCAGTCAGAGAATGGAGTTTGCCAGAGAATTTTTTTTTTAGCACTGGTTCCACTGAACTGAACTAAATCACCTTCACTACAGAGCTGATCTAGCTACAAAAAAATGAGAAATACAGTTACGTAGAAACTGCGTTGTTTCAGATTTCAACTTAGTATATCTCCCCTGTGTTGTGATGGAACATCTTAAGATGCATGATAAACATTCATTCAGTCTGTAGGAATGCACAGCAGATTTGCAAAATACCACTGTGACTTCTGCTGGGAGCAGGCTTAAGGAGGGGCTATACCTTCAAAGAAGAGTATAACCTAGCAAGCTCTCTTCCTTCCAGTTGCTGTGGCAATACTTACTTTGCTAGGGAAGTCTTTAAAAAGGGAGAACTCTTCAGCTGGAGGTTAAGCAGATGAATATCTCCTTTTATCTTGTTTTGAAGTGGTCCCTACTTGCATATTGCAGATTGAAAAGGTTTCTGTAGTGGTTCCTATCTCTCAGAAACACAAGAAGTATTTCTTCAGGGGTAGGTATACCTATCTGCCAGGCAATGGGCTTGTCCCAAGCAGTAACTCCTGCTCTCTGACAGCTTCCACTCCTCTCTGCAGTAAGATTTCCCTGTGATTTGCCCCTGCAGATTGGTCCAATCTACCCTTGAACACCTTAGCCCTTACATAAACGTCCAGATGTGTTTCTCTGTGGCTTCCACGTACGCCATGGGGCCTGGCTGTATGCCTAATGAGAGAAATGGTAAGCAAGAGTCCAGTGAAGGGTAGCACTTACTTGATGATTTTTCATGTCAGAAATCCACCCCAGCTAAGTGTTTAGCGTGCATCTTTGATCTCAGAGATTTAGCTCTCCCTGTGGAGCAAAAGCAGATGCTTGGTAAGCTGTAGCTGTAGTCCTGACAACCCTTTCAAATGTCTAGACAGTGGAAAAGGATGATTACATCCTCTTTTAAACTCAACTGCAACAATTCAACATGCTTAAAAAGTTTACCTCAGGATGACCCTTTGTTTCGTGGTACTGCAAGCTTCTAATACTATTGAAAGATGGAGGACGATAAGGTGGTTCGGGAAAAAAAACCACTTTTATTAACAGTAATAAATCTGACAGATGTGCTAGGTTACATATGGTCCTTATGTAGGCTTTAGCACAGATCTAAAGATTAAGTAGTTTTATAATATGCATGTTCAGCTAATATTTCTCATTTAAGAGTCTTGAAAACATTAACACTTGCAGAAAGGCTATTTTAATTAATGCTAATTGAAAAACACGTTAAATCCTAGAGATAAGCCCAGGAAATGTCCAGCGTTGATACAGTTACTTTATGCAATGTATTGAACAAAGGAAGAGAAAACTAAGTTATCATCTGTCTGATATCAACCAAGTCACTGGAGGAGGTGTGGAAGAAGTTTACAGGTAACGTGATTTGGGACTACATTCACTTTTTTCCAGTTTTGCAATTAAGAACCTAAACCTTTTCCTTTTGGTAGAATAAAACTTCTGACTTTCTTGTTAATTGGCTGTGGTGTTTAAAATGAGCTCAGACACTTCTGATAAATCAGAAGTTCTTCTCCCTCTGGGAACCCAAACAAACTGGTATTGCTGACAAACCCTTTGGGTGCCTGAGAACTTGGAAAAGTTTAGGAATCTCAAAAGCATATCTAGTTCCATGCCAAATTGTGCATGGATATTACCTCCAAGAGCCAGATTAAAAAAAAAAAAAGCTCTGAGTAAACAAAAACTATTCCTACCTTTGGCAAAGGCGAGCAGCTGACAACTTCAGGAAAACTCATATTGTGGTATGCTTCTTTAGTCTTGTTATGTAGGCAGTTGTGCAGGTCAAACTGGCAGCTCATGCAAAAAAAATTGAGGTTACTGTTGTCAAAGTGTGGTCTTCAGCTTGATTCAGAAATGTTTTGTGGACTTCTTTGTCAACTTCTCTTTCTCCTAACATTAATTTTGAACAATCTTTATTTCATGTGATCATTAAAAACAATTTCACAGCAGTGTTTGTATGATGCCACTAAAGGAAGTATCATTGAATCAATAGGAGTTCTTGTTTTTCAGGGTCAAAGGACAAAACTTCTGGATGCATTTTAATGCTTCGTTACAATTTCTGTTTGTTGCACCTATTTCATTCACATAATGCTGAAGAAATAAGTCTCCAAAGAGGTTGCCGGTATGGTCGTGTCACCAATTCAAACTGGATTTCCAAAATAAGTAAGTAGTAAAAACATACAAGTGATATATACACACTCAGTAAATATGAGAATTTTATGAGATTATGACCTCTCATTTTTATCCTTCACAGTGAAGTCTGATTTGAGCTGCCTAGCTGCAACCGTCAAAGTTGCTCTGTTAATATCAAGAAGAATTAGGTCCTTTTATTTCTAGTGCACAATAAATATTGTGTACAGGAGACAGACCATGCATATGCAGATTGTAAAACAAAGTTTTAAAAATGAAAATAGCATCTTAAACTCACAGTGTTTGAATCCTGGCAAACAAAGGGTAAAAGAGGCTAAATTTTATTAAGTTTGGAAGCACTTAGCGATTTTTTAGGGACAGATGACACAGGAAAATGTTAAGTCTGTTTAACTCAGGAAGTCATAACTCACAGTTTCTCCTCAACCCACGCTGTTGTTTTGGCAACAAGCAACTGTTGAATATCATGGAAAGAAATGGTGGAAAAGAAACAATTATGTTCCTTTCAGTAATAAAATAAGAAGTCTATACAGCTAATACTGTTGCACACAGTCTGAGGATTTTATCTTAAATAAATCTTATTAGATATTTTAGCAGCTATAAATTTCCATGTTATGGAATGTACCTCAAAGATGCAGGTCAACGTCAAAGTCTATGGCAAATAATATACTTCAAAGTTTTACGATCTATCATTCAAGTGAATTGGTTTTTAGGGGTTTCACAGTAGAGTAGTTCAACCCAATTTATTTTTTAAAGCACACTAACTATTTTTTAAATTATATTTTCTTTAGTTTTGGATACATCTGCAATATTTTTGCTTAGGAAAGGGAACAGCACATTTTTCTAAATTCAGTATTTTGTCCAACACTAACTGTTACTCATACCAGTTCATATAGCTAATACCATTTCTTTCAGTCATTGAAACACAAAGAGGAAGAAGCCTTACATTCCCCATTTATCTACAATCCTTGTATGGTCAGTTACATTAGTCTGAATAAGAATTAAATGTGCAGGACCAAATGGAGAGGTTCTTGGCTAGCATCAGTCACACAGCACTCTGTTTTCAACACTGCTAAGGTAGTTTAGCCAAGTTAGGCTACTGAGCCAGTGTGTATAAAATAATAGCCAGTTGCAGTCTAGGGAGGGGAAAAAAAACCGCATATACAACTGACTTGGGCATCCTGATTTTTTGTCTGTGCTAGTTCACTCCAACAACTGTAGAATATTTTCACTTTCTTCTATGGCTGAAGAACTCCTCTTAGAAAGGAGGTCCAGTCCAGCACAATACCAGGCAAAAAGTTTTATATGGTTAAGATATCAGAGCAAGGTCTTCAGGTGGTGTGAACTGAAATACTTGGAATCCAAAAGAATGATGTTAATTCAGACCATTTGAGGATCTGGAATATTGTGGAAGTACGTCTGGACTTCTCAGCCCTTCCCCAGAACACCCCCACTCAATGAGTTACAGACTTGCCTGCACTCATTCAGCAGGTGAAATAATTGTGCAGGTAACAATTAGAAAATGGCTGTTGCCATAACGCTATGCCACCTTTAAAAATGTCATTTTTGTTTTCATGAAAATAAATGAGCTAAGTTTAACATGTTGCACTACCTTTACTTTTGTTGGATATCAGATGAAGTGTAGTTATCAGTCAGCATGACTACAGCTCGGAGAGTTTTACAAAACTGATTTGTGAGGGGAAAGGCAGGGTGGGGGTCTGTGAGGGCGCTGTGTACGTGCATACACCTCTGCCTGCTGGAAAATGCAAGACCAGGCTTCTCTGGCAGCAAGAGCTGTGAGTTTATCCTTTCTGATTTGAACTTGGGGCAAGTTTTATTTAGCATACGAGTATGTGATATTCCAAAGGGTCATTACGTTATCACAGTTTTGGGTAGCTGTTTTTGTTTGTTTGTCTGGGTTTTTAAAACATGGTTGGGTAGCCACTGTGAAATACTATCAGCTCTTGGCAAGAGCTTAAAGACAGGTTCTTCTCTTAGTTATGTGGAAATACAATGCTGCATGATTATAAACGTCTGTCTTTTTTATTTTTTCATGTTTTCTTTAGTAAATTTTGTCCATGTCGGTAACTATAGTCCAAATTTGCCAAATAATTATTCCTGTCTGGTTTGCTTCTCCAGTTATTGACATTCTTGTGTGGAGTTCACTGTCTGTCTGGACAGACCCATTTAAACACAACTCTATTTCAGCAGTCAGTTGATATAAAAGGTAAGATTAAAAGCAGTCTGTAGAAAAGACGCATGGAAGTGATGTTTTTAAGTCCCTTTCCTGCTTTTTGAGAGTTGTGGTTTGTGGACAGATACTGATTTTCAAAAGAGGAAGCTTTTTTAATGTGCTGCCTTTCTTTCTTTTCCCATGTGCTAAACTTCATTTCCAAGACATTAAATCTGCTTGAATATTTCAAATTACAACAAAATAAGAGAAAATTGTTATATTTTTTCATAAATGGAAGCTATATTCCAAGCTTCACCGTTAGATTTTAAAAAGTTTTAGCATATATATATTGTCTTACTTTCCACTTCACTCTATAAATTTCCTTCATCTTACTTTCTACCTGCTACTCTAGAAAACATGTTTTCCCAATATAAACTTTCACAGTTTTTCTAGTGCCTGCAAAATGTGATGCAATTGTAATTGAAAGACAGCATAGCTCATACGTGGGAAGGTAAGGGTAAGTATGTTCCTTAAGGTTAATGGAAAAAGATATAGCTACACGTGGTCTTGTTAGCCTGATTTATCCAGGTTCTCAAACAGATGAGGCTTCTTAGTAGGAGAGGAAACACAGCCAGAGGTTACAGAATGAGCTTGTCATTCAGAAAAAACCGGGCTCAGTTCCTACTTTATGATTGGCTTTTTGCAAACCACCATGAAAGCAGATCCCCTGCTCCTAAATTAAGAAAATACCCTGTCCTTATCTTACAAAGCTGTTCTGAGGGTCATGCAGGGGAACATGAGGTCTGACACTGCGTTGGTAAGGGCAGCCATGCTATAGATGGTGCTATTCCCACACTTCAGAACCTGGGTGACCTGGTGTCTGTCAAGCTGCAGGTCATGAGCTGAGAATGTCTTGATTTTTTTACTTTTTTCCCTCCTATGATGTTAACACAAAGAGCAGGATTATTAAAACATTTCCCTCACCTTCCTCAAGTACTATTCAGCTTCTCTGCTTTGGGGTTTTTTATTTGTTCCCATAATATTATCTCTCCCTACAGCAGTTTTCCTCTACTAAATCAGGTCATTATTCATCTCACTCTCCACACATTGCCCTCTCTCCCTAGAGCAAGTAGAAGAGGCTCATTCATTCTATTCAAGCATGGAAAAAACATTTTCAAAATGCTAGTCCTAACTGTTATGTCTTGGAATCAGCTTAATAATTTGAATTAAATCCTTTGTTCAGAAGACAAAAGAACCAGCAAAGAGGATAATGGATTATCCACTGTCATGTCTCATCTGGAAATTATCTAAAGGCTGCTTTGATAAGTAGAGTGAGAATCAGTGGTGTGACTAATGTAGCGTCATTATACTGCTATAACCTGTAAAACACAGAGATACTGGATCACAGGAAATACTGTTACAGAGCATCCAAACTGGATAACAACAGCAAAGGAAACTCTGGCATCTCATCCATTATATATATATTGTATTAATAAAAAAATGTGTTTGTAGGAGGAGTGAGGTATTCGAAGTCTTTACACAAAACACCTTCTTGTTGATGAGGACAGAGATGTTTTTAACATGGCATAAGAGATTAATTAGGTGAATATAGACATACACATATTCAGACAGAAATCTTATTACTTATTTGTCTTGTGGTAACTATAATAATATGTACACCTGTCAAAAAACCTAGATACTGTCCTTTAACAACAGAGATAAGCAGGGTAATGTGCTGTCCGGAGCTCTGCTGATGGCTGCCTGTAAGGAAGCAACTCCACTGGCCAACCATTTCCTGGACAGTTACAACAGGAATCTTTGTTTGCCTTTAATGCTACTCTCCAATCCACTTGTAATACTTTAAGTAGCTCTCAAAGACCTCCCTGTACTAAAACAAGGATTTAATATTTCCAGTAATTTCACAAACGAAGTGTTTGCCAAATGTTTAACAAGGATTTTGGCACCATCCTTGTCTTCCTCCTCCTGGCTGAGGAAGCTGTGATGAACAATAGCAGATATTTAACTCAGAATTGCCCCAAAGAACAAAATAATATTTTATAATGTGTCCTATTCACTCTATGCACTGTTTTCATTCTTTGTTGTACAGTGATCCATCTGAAACATCCACATCTCTCACAGCCTTCCCAAAATTTTTGCAATACAAAGAATAGAATGTGAGTATTCATGAGAAGTGTCTCATGGATTTTGTGTTCCTGCATATGGTAAACTGGTTTTGGCCTAAAATCAGTCAGACTCTGATAGTGGTTACTTAAGAACAAGAAATGTAAGTTTATGCATAAAAATCCAGGAAATAGATTGCAATAGTAAACCACAGGAAATATTAATGGGCAAGAAGGTCAACAGAAGTTAAGCAGTGACCCTGAAGTAATAGTACATTACGGTTTTCAACTCCAATATACTGAGTACAAAGAAACAAATTGATTTTTTAAAGCTTTGAAAATTAAACCAACCACAGTAAAGGTGTTTTACTACACACATCAGCAAAAAAGTGTAAGCCTTGCCATAAAAGCTATTCAAGTAAAAACAAATCTCACCAGACACAGAAGGCAAGATTCTGCTCTTCTTAATCAGGTGATGCCTCCCTAGGGTGGTTGTTCCCTAATGGCTTCGTTGCTACAACAGACAGCAGAATTTGGCCTAGCCCTGGGGATGGGTGCAACATGATAGTAGAGAACAGGCTTTCTTTTGGAAAGGAGAGTTGAAGAAAGAGTTCTGAGGTGAACTAGAAGAAAAAGCAAATTGAACATTTTCTTCTTTAAAAAAAAAGTTAAAAGCCCCTTTTCAATGTAATCACTTTTTTAAAATCTCAGGATAGGGTGTCAGAAGCCAACATCTATGCCTGAGGCATGGCCCATAGCCTCTGCTCAGCAACCCTTCACTACCTCTACATACAGCATGTATCACCCACCTCTGATTTACATAAAACTGAGAATAGATTAGTCCTGTATTATCAGTCCTTTAATTTCAGAGTCACCATTTCCCCTTTTGCAGGGAAATCCAGACTCAAGTGCAGCCTCTCTTGCAGGCTGTAACTTGCATTAGCCTGCTAGTGCCTTCTGCTGTGGGCAAGGCCCCTCTCCACACCAGGTTGCTCCAGGCACTCCAGAGGCACCTGGAGTATCTTCATCACTCACCTTTGCCCAAAATGATTTGCAGTCTTTTATAGCAGCTGTCCCTCATTAGCTGCTTAGTGGGGGAGTAAGGGGGAAGAAGGGGGAGGAGAGTGGATTGAGGTGTTATTAACCCTTCCCGGGTGACCGGTGCAGTGTGAAGTGTATATTCTTTATCATGGTCTTTGGTAGTTCTAGCTGGTGTGACTGGGAGAATAAGGTTTGTAATTGTCAGATAAGAGCAGGCTGAAAAATTCTACCATTTCAATTATAATCTGCATAAAACCCTACCTGTGGCTGAAAAACAATTATTAAGGTAGCACAGAGATCTTAAAGAGACATCAGGGGAGGTTTAGATTGGATATTAGAAAAAATTTCTTCACTGAAAGAGTGGTCAAGCACTGGAACAGGCTGCCCAGAGAGGTGGTGGAGTTACTGTCCCTGGAGGTATTTGAAACACATGTAGATGTGGCACTTCAGGACATGGTTTAGGAGACATGGTAGTGTTGGGTTGGTGGTTGGACTTGATGATCCTGGAGGTCTTTTCCAACCTTAATGATTCTATGATTCTATTCTAACACACGGTTGACCTACATTGGTACTGGTCTCAGTAGTCATTTCTTGAAATTAGGTGTAACCATCTTCCTACATTTGCAGCTCACAAAGAAAAGTGTGACTTTCAGGGGGAATGGTGTTGTAAAGATATTTGTTGAAGAAAATCTCAACTATGATATTTTTTTACCATTGCTCAGAAATATCAATGGTAAAAGATCTCATTCTACTTTTTGATTGATTGCTGTGGTTATGAAAACAAAGCAATTTCCCCAGATGTTGGCTCTGAATTGATCATGTATTAGAAAAGCTGTCAGGAAAGTAATTGCATTTTAAAACATATAAGGCGTGTGCAAATTTGTGTTTATTTGTCTAAGTCCTTATGTGTATGTATTCTAAGTATTCTAAGTTTAGAAACAGAACAAGAAAAAAATACCTGTCAATGAAACAAGTAATCTTTATTCTGGGTACATGGAGACATAATTTTTGTCTTAATAAGGATCAAAAATGTACAGTTTGGGGGGAAGTATATAATAGGAAACCTATGCCTAAATTTGTTCCTTATATAGTAATAGGTAATTGGGTTCCAAACCCTTCCCTCCCTTTTATTAAATAACGTACAGCACAAAAATAAAAAAAAATAATAAAATGCCTGGATGCTCAGGACTGAAGGTGAATAAAGGTATCTGTTAGATACTGTAATAAAATCTTCTATTAGGAATATTGCTAGCACAGTATCTCAAATTGCATTTTAAAAATATATATCCAGATGCCAAATATAGTCTCGCCTGCTCTCAGGATAGACAGAGCTTTAATCTCTGCAGACACAAATAAGTGCTCCAGAATTTGGTGCATTTTATACAATAGGTTGAATTAACCCTGCATAGTAGGGCACTCTGCACGTCCAGTCTTTGCTGACAGGAAAGGTATAGACAAGCATACATTGTGCTGTCTGGATTTGCATTTTTAGATGGCAGCATCCATCCAGATGGTTACTTGTTACTTGTTCTACCAAGAATGACACCTGCACCTTTAAGCGTCAAAACTTTTTGGGAAAAAGAAATTAATTTTTCATTTATTACTACTAAGCTAAATCTTTGTTGTATTAATTGATGATATTAGCTGAGGACAGCAATTTTATAAACTGTGAGAACGAAGGGGAAATGGTCTTTTACTGGTTTGTGGTCTTCAACAGGCACTGGGCTTGAAGGAGCCAGATCAAAGCACTGTGGTCACTACTTCACCATGTAGCACATACAGCCCCTAGTGCATGGTCAGCTCCAACAGGACACATGACCACTTGAAAAGTTTTTTCCATGAGTGAAAATGCTTGTCAATCAGAAGCCTGTGGGCTTGTGCAATTCGCTATGGTGCAGACTCATGAGCAGTGTCCCAGTGAGTGAGGCACCACTCTGGGGGAGGTGTGGGGAAAGTCATCTACCCGATTCCCTATAAAGTAAACAAAGTAAGCTAGGTGCAGTGGAAGATGCTTCCCGCCAGGCAGCACACTCAGGAGATGCGATCAAGCCAGCTGCTGAGAAATCCTGAGGAGAAAGGGGCATGTCCCTTCTCAGAGCTCTCCAACACTTGGCCACATACTTACCTGCAAACCCAAATGGTAAAACTGGGGTTCATAGCATGAAAGCCCCTTCGCTTCCTAGAGCTTATTTTGGATAACAAGCTCATTCCCTTCAAATCTGTGATGAGGACTAGGTCTCGATGTCTGGTCCCAGCTCCTGAGAAGACATGCATTTTCTTTCAAGGAATTGGTAATGAAAATATATGAAGCATAAGAACCAGAAATCAGGGCTCCTATGCAAGTACCTGGTTCCCTGGTAATGAATCTTGCATTCACTCTAAAAATGTGTGTTTGCGAGAGAATTTGTGGAGAGCACCTATAGCTTGCCCTTGACTATGTACTTTTCTGAAAAAGTGTAGATATGAGTTTGACAGCTATTTTGTTTTCCCCTCCCCTTCCCACCATGTAAAAAGCATAGTCTAGGAATCCATCTCTCATTCTTCTGAGATAAGTGCACTAACCACCAGGTAATTGTCCTGCTCATATTTGTGAACATTGTGTATTGCTCCATGTTTGATCCTCATACAAGAGGATGTTCAGTGTGTGCTGGTCACCAGAGCGGTGTAGGGTGACTTTATGAATTAATTGGGAAACTAAAGTTGTCACAGATCTCAGGCAGGATATTTCATAGAATTATAGAATCATAGAATGATTATGGTTGGAAAAGACCTCTAGGATCATTAAGTCCAATTGTCAACCCAACACCACCATGTCTCCTAAACATGCTCTGAAATTCCACATCTACACATTTTTTGAACACTGCCAGGGATGGTGACTCCACCACCTCTTTGGGCAGCCGGTTCCAATGCCTGACCACTCTTTCAATAAAGACATTTTTTCCTAATATCCAATCTAAACCTCCCCTGATGCAGCTTGTCCTATCACTTGTTACTTGGGAAAAGAGACCAACACCCACCTCACTACAGCCTCCTTTCAGGTAGCTGCAGAGAGAGATAAGGTCTCTCATCAGCCTCCTCTCCTCCAGACTAAACCACCCCGGTTCCCTCAGCTGCTCCTCATAAGACTTGTTGCCCAGACCCTACACCAGCTTTGTTACCCTTCTCTGGACACGCTCCAGCAACTCAATGTCTGTCTTGTACTGAAGGGACCAAAACTGAACACAGTATTAAAGCTGCAGCCTCACCAGTGCACTTGAATAATGAAATTTAAGGATGTATTCCAGTAAACTTAAGCAAGTACTTTCAGCAGATGTTTAAAAGTTAAATGTGTGCTTAAAAACTTCACTCAGTTTACCCCTTTAACAGAACTAGTCTGACTTTTGTCGTTTTCCGTAGTTATGTCTTTCGCTTCATAGCTAGAACTTGTGCTTCCCACCATTTTATAGATATTAAAGAGAAGCTGATAGGCACTCCAACATTCAGGGGACTGAGTTAGACTAGCTGATGTTTATCTGTTAGTACTTAGAAGAAGCTAATTTCATATAAGAACAGTTCAGAACTTTTTGCTTCTGAGAATGTATATTAATATTTTGGCACTCTTATGACATAACGCCTTTTGTTACAAAATTAGTCCCACCTAAGAGTATCCATGATCATCCATATTGTGTAATCATCATGTAGGATATGATGTGTTTTCTAAACAGAGCTTTCAACAGCTTATGATGACCCTAATTACACAAAAAGCTATGGCCATGCTTGTCTTAAACCATTTGCATAACCTTGATTTTGATGGGACTGCTCTGGGATTACTGACATGTTTAAAATTAAGCATGAGCTATGTATGTTTTTGGAATGTGATTGAGGGAAGGCTTGATAAGGCAATTCATTGGCGTCTTTCTGTTAGTTTCAGACTAGTATATCTATTCTTTTTTGATCAATCACAGATGTGTTGTGCAGAAGTACACTACAAACTGGGTGATCGGATGTGTAGTTACACATTGCACATGACTTCAGGATCTATTTCTATTGTTTTTTAAGGGCTGCCATTAGTGTTTAACAGCAACGCTCTGCAGCGTTACTTTCTATTGAAAAATTATACAGACAATGTTATGTCATAAGGAAAAGATTAACAGAAAATAACTTTAAATAAGTATTAGCCAAACTGAATATTTCTTTTCATTAGGTTACCCCTTAAAATTACATTTAACACACCCCCCCCAAGTATAATGGAAAATACATATTTTGTAAAGTGTTTATGTATAATACATAAAATGTATATATATAAACAAGAACAGAATATAGTTATATATTATGCATGTATGAAAATCAAAATCAGCTCCTTTACGATTTAGATTCCAAGGAAATTGCTAAAGGAAATATTTCACAGGGAGCTGTTAAACATATACAGATGGAACGTATCCTATAAAGCATCACTGCCTAAATTTTGCTGCTGGACAAGGTGTCTTTAGCAGTCGTAGGGGTTTTTTTCCTCCTTGTAAAATTTAATAATGATTGCTAAGGTTAAAAGTTCCCATCATGCAATACACTGTCCTTCAGCATAGCTCAAATCAAATATTTTGGGCATTTCCTTTGGGCAGTTTGCCATTGTTCTATTGGATTGGAATTTACAGCAATTTGACTGGTATGTCTATTAATCTGGTTTTTCCCTTAGCTATTGAAAGCAAGTATTGTTGTGTCTGTACTGCAGCTGAAGTGGTTTTGCAATTGAAAACTTGCACGTTTGCTTTCTGCTTACACAATGATCTATTCTGATACAGAGTTCTGTTGACTGCTGCATAAAGTAGCAAGTGCTATCACCAAAAAAAGTACAGCTTTACTAGAATAGCAATACTTCTTTGTTAAATAGAAAAGGCTGTCTGTGTGATTTATAGTGCTGGCAGTGTATTAAATGTGTCACGTGGGTGTCAAAGAAGGACAAAATATCTTCTTCTGATATTGAGGCTCCTCCTGTAAGTCTGTCTCGGTCCTATATAACATATTAATTATTTTAACATAATATAAATGGAGAAGTGATGTGATGTACTTTTGTGGTGCACTGCAGTTCTGTAATTAATAAATTCATAATATAAAATTGACATTCCAACATGCACTCAGTTATTCACGTATTGTTAAGGTGAGAAAGTGTCATGAAACTTGAAGCCAAATAGAGAAAAAAGGTTAAAAGAATTTCTCTTAAGTGGACTATTTCTTCTCTTTTCTCAAATGTTTCTTGAGGAGTCTGAATTTACTAGTTAAAACACTCATTAAACAAACTTTTATGTAGTATAGTATTGTATATCTCTGGAACACTGATGTCCCTTTGGGCACACTTTCACATAGATTAGGCCATTTTAGAAGATTAAAGCCAAAACCAAAACAATCCGTCCTCATTCCTGTCTCTGCAAACCACGTCTCTCCCAACAACAACCAAGCAACCAACCAGTCTTGTATTTTCCTGGCTACATTTCCCCGCAAAGTCACTTCAGGCTCTCCAATGCAACCCCACTTGAGATATACATATATATAAATATCTAGATACATCTACCCCCAAAGGAGAGTGAATTGGGGCATTTCTGATATTCAGAATGAGTAAAATACACGCTGCAGAGATCCTTGATATTTTCATCCATGTGAACTAAGACCTTTTTATTCAGGAAAGAAGAATCTGCTATGTATACCGTTTTGAGCAGGGTACATCTTTTCTTACTAAATTAAAACTTATGGAAGGTTTGAGTGTACCCAATTAAAAAACAATCAATCAAACAAAAAATAACCCCCTACATCTTTTGTGGTTCTAAAGAAGATACCATTTTCACATGCCTTATTAATAGATTATTAACATACTTGTAAAAAGTACTCAGAATTGCAAATACTTCACTCCATTATGTTCTTATCATTGGACAAACAAAAGGCCTATAGTCAATAATTATGGTACCTGAACACCAAGCATACATCCAGCTTTGTGGAATGACTGTGTAAAAATGTCAACATTAGCCGTGCTTCTTAGCCCCTCACTTTGCCACCACTTCCAGAACTGTTTGTTTTGCACCGTTCTCCAGGTTCTTTCCTTTTTCCCTACGTTTTACCAGATGCCATACTGCTGGTGGTACCAATGGTCTTCCAATGAGACTCAAAGTTGTTGAATATCATTGAGATGACATTGAAGCCTAAGATTTTCTTTGACTAGAAAAGATAAAAGTGATACCTAATCCTGTTAACTAGGCATGGCTGTTTTATAGGCAACTGTTCCTAGTCTTTGGGACAGAGCAAAATGCTAAGGAAACCAGTAGAAATCAAAGTGATAGATGACCTCCAGAACCATGTCATCTGAAAGGGAAAATTTTTGTATTGCTTATATTGCAAATTCAAATTGAAACAACAAAACCTCCACAACAAACTTGTCTTTCTCATTGTTATACTGTTACTTTGCTTTGTGGTGTGTCAGATGGAAGAGCATTATTTGTCTGAAATGAAATCTCCCCCTCTGCCACGTGCCTTTGTTAGTTCCCAGGGCTGTACCCTCTCAAACATCAGGCAGCATACAGCACTCATGGCACTCATGGTGTCACAAGATAGCATAGGGTAATGGAGAAAAACAATAATGCTTCAAAGGTCTGTGATGGTATGTTTTGGGTACAGATCCTACAGCATGGTTTGGAACCATCTGAAAATGATTTGGTCTAATGATGGAAGTCTCTTCTATGAGAAATGACAATGGGACAAGGATAAAGCAAAATATAAGTGATTATTTAAAACATTGAAACCAAGGTGCCTGAAGTTAGGACTTTAAATACAAATTTTGTCTGTTAAACAAGGGTTTCCTAGTGCGTCTGGAATTTCTTGAGGAATTTCTGCAGTTCCCATTGGCTTCAGTAAGATTTATAGGCAATTGAAACTCTTGAAAATCAGGTGACATTATTCAAGATAATCTACGTAGTAGTGCCTCAGGACCAAGAAAGCCTTGAGGAATTTGCAATCTGATATATAAGTTAGAGACAGTGCAGAGGATAAGTATAACTTAACCAGCATGATTGAAACAAATGGCATATTTATTCAGAAATCCATTTCCCTTCCATGTAGGAGAGAGAATAAGGGAAGGGTTGAATGATCAGTGAAAGGCAATAGTAAAGAAGAGGATAAAAAGGCAGAAATGAAGATTGAAAGGCTGAAAAAGATAGAAAGATTGAAAGTTGAAATAAACAGCACATTGGCACAGGAAAATAAAAGTCCAGCCAAAAGCATAGACAGTTCTATGAAGGTGCCGAGGTCCAGAGATGTATGAATGTTGCTTGCATTTCTTCATGGCAAATAGCATCTGTATATGTGTGTAGATATATGGTCAATTTGTGTCAGGTTAAAGAATATAATGCAACCTTAACTTTATTTAAAATAACATATATGTGCAACTTGATTAACCAGCATCATGGTAAAAGAAATCAAAGCTATCCATGTGACCCCTCCAGTGAGAGATTTTATATTTTCTCTTGTAAGACTTTTTGTAAATAATCGTATTTGCAAATCATCTTTTCAGTTTGAGATAAAAATTGTACATCAGTCCAAGATCTCTGTAGGGTATCCACTGGGTACCACTTACGTTTTAATTTCATTTCCAGAGAGCTTTGAATGAATGAATGAGGTGGTGAGTGAGTTTAATTGCTGTTTAGAGGTGGATGACAAGCTAAGTATAAAGATTGAGCCCACATGTCCCTGCTTACAGGCAACATTTTATGCAGAAACTTTCTACTGGAGATTTTTTTGAGAACTCCCACCACTATTGGAAAACACAATTTTTGGTCTGAATTGGTGGGGTTTTTTTCCTCTTCCAGTTAAATGCCTTAAGAATTTTCTTAGGATAATTTGCAGTGAACTTAAAGAAGGAGCATGTTAGTTTATTCTTTGAGTTTTATCTGTAAGGAGTAAATGGTCCACAAACAGGATACAAATGTGAAAATAAAAAAACTTGATCCATAGATACCTTAGTATGTTGAATATTTATTGAGATTAATTCTCTCCCCTGCCTCTCAGCATTCTACCCCATACATATTCCAAGACAGTTGTGTTGGAGTTGAACTGAATAGGGTTTCCCAGGTATCCACGTTTTGGTAGAAAAATTAAAGTGAAATACAAAGCCATACAAACAGGAAAATAAAATGAGAGAAAATCCAAATGTATCAATGTTGCCTTTTAAAACTGTCATATGTGAGAAACAGATCTTCAAAAGAAGGTTCACAAAGTTAGTAAAATAGGCAGATTTTTAGAGTGGTTTGGAGGAGCAGTTGAGGTGTTGCTAAAATGCAGCAACAACACTGCTTTAAAAATTGCCTTGATTGATTAACATACACAGAGGAAGCTATTAAGAGTTATCAGAACTTTTCAACTTGAGCATCCTTTGGCCACTGAATTTTCTCAAGGGTGGCCAGAGAAGCCACATGCAGACTAAGACAGCTAAAAAGAAACTGCAGACTAATCTAATCCTTTTTATCTTCCGGATATTCTAGATTGGTGTAGGAGTAGATATCTAGGTGTATATTCCTAGGAGTATATTCTTTTATCGTTTTGATTTGGTTTGTGTCAGTAGCAATTTTGCATATAAGCTCAGGGCACAGCATAACCCTGAGAGTCCCACTTACCTCCTTGAGTTAATCTATTACATGATTAATCATGTTGTTACAATGAGTACAGCCCCTTTTTACAAAACGAAGCAAATCATTAATTCCCTGACAACACTTTAAGTGAGTCATGTTGAATACTTTAACTATGAGGGTAGCCCTAATACAGTTTCATTGGAGACCAATTGTAATGTAGTGCTCATTAATGTCCACTTCTGGCTAACATGTCCATGTGAATACCAAATAGATTACTAATGTTAATGCTTTTGACATAGCATGTTTCTAAATTAACAATATGTTAGTACTCAGTAAATAGTATTCGAAGCCGTAGATATCAAAATGGTAGTAATGTTGACTAAAGCCTTACAAATTCACATACCATATCTATCATAAAATACTTATCACAGAATGATAGTTTTATAATGTGCATTAAGATGTTGAATAAAAAAGATAAATGAGTGACTTGAAGAAGTAGGACTCAGACGAAAATGAACAAAATGAAAACAGCTTTCTTTTGAGGAAAAAAAAAATAATACTTATAATTACCTTTACATTATTTAGACTTAGCATCCCAAACTTTCAAAATATGCAGAAAATATTAAAGCACTAGATTATCACTTTTTTTTTTGTTCTCCATAGCTGTATGCTAATCATTGTGCTGAGTGTGAACTGACTTTTTCCTCCTGTTATGATCAATCAAAGTCTTTGTTCTGGGAATGGTCACATAATTACACAGAAGATTAAAGAATTCCCATGAATAATTTGTGTTCATTTCTCCCTGTTAAACCCATTTAACCCAGTTGAGTGTGCCTTGCTGACTTGCCTCCGAGACTCACATTTTCATTGGAAAAGTAGAATACCCCCACTTCCCTGTAGTTGATTACTTTTTCTAGCTTCATCCTGTTGCCAGAACGTTTCCCTGAACTTGACCAGCTCTTCTCCAAAGCATAATAATTTGACATTGTTCATAAATAAAAGGACAAATGAACTCCCTTTATGAAGAAATGTTCAAAAGGAGAGATATGCATATAAAATTCATTGCATTATCAGAATGGAAATTTCTTTTTAGTAGTAGGAACCAATGTTGAGAGACATATTTTAGCTTGTGATCCATGGAGGGTCAGAGGACTGCAAGAAATTCATTGTCACATCACAAGCTTCTCTCGTTTAGCTTCTACACCCCATTCTCACCACCTGAACATTCAAATCAAGCTTTATGTTCTTGGATCCTCTTCTAGGCTGAACACTATGTTGCTCTTTGGCCATATTAAGATGAGGGCAAAAAAAATGTGTTTTTATAATAGAACAGTAAACATGCTGTGTATTCCTAGTGTGATTGAGGTTATGTTTTGATCTATTCCCTTCCCTCCACCTTTAAGATTCCCCTTGAGTATCCTCATAAAAGTAAAATGCAAACCCACCAAGACTAATATGCTCTACAGTTTACCATATCTTAGTTATCATATATTAAATATGATGTGTCATATATTAAATAGTAGTTGACTTGGCCATGTTGGACACCTTCAAGAGTCATCTGGACAGGGTGCTGGACCATCTTGTCTAGACTGTGCTCTTCCTAGAAAGGTTGGCCTACATGATCCCTGAGGTCCCTTCCAACCTGTGATTCTGTGTTTCTGTGAAATATCCTGTAGAAAATCACACCTATTTTTCTGAGCGTCCCTAATAATGATTATAGCTGCAGATGGTGAATTAAAATACAAATATGAAAATTAACTTCCTTGGCATTTTTGAAGATCTGTGGTTGGCTGTTGAAGGAACATGCACATTATGGCCACCCTTCTGGTCAGCTGCATACCTGCTTTCAAATAAAAAGGGGCTACAATATAAGAGCTACAGGCAATGATCTGATAACAATGTAGGAACAGTTTGGAATGATGTTACTACACATGTTCTTAATACTGTCTTTCCTTCCTTTGCTGCATTTTTACTACTTCATCCCCACACAGTGAAAAACAATTTCCCATTCACAAGTTTTAGTAACTGATTGGTACCTTGGAAAATAAATGACTGTTTTTAAGCACTTAGCAGAGAAGAATCCTGTTGCGCGTCAGGTGCCTGACTTCTCACATGCTGTAATCTACATGGAGCAATACAGCCCTCGACATGTTTTTCTGCTTAGCTGTTTATGAACTTCCATTTTTGTTAACTTATATATGAATTCTCCCCACCTACTTCTCTTTCTCTTCCCCCACACAAACTGAAAATGAAAGGCAGAAGATGTCAGGTTTTGACAGATGCCTTACTGCATGTTATATGTACACATTAAGCTCTTTTGACTGATTTGTACAGAAAGAGGTCTGGAAAACATCTGTACATAAGAGAACATTTGTATGTATACTTGTAAGGAGGATTATCCAGTGAGAATCTCCGTATCCCATACATACATTAATGAAATTTGGAGTTAATGAAATAAGACAGTATGAATGGTATTAATATTATTAAATCTGGACATCTCTGTTGCAGACATCATGTCTAGACTGTCTTTACAATCAACAGAAAGAATTAGAAGCTGCTAAAATTCCATTTACTGCACTCTAGGATAGGCATCTACCTGAGGACAAGATTAACTGAAACCTTGCCAACTTGATGGCTACTGAGAGTGGGCATTTTTTAGGTGGCTCTGGTGTTCATATATGGCAGCAAGACCAATTAAGATACAGCAGATCAGAACAAAGCTCTAACTAATCCAAGAGCATACCCCCAGCTGTGTCAGGTACGGAAGCAGGTCATGAAAAAAGCCTGAGGCCTCAGCCACAGCTGAGCAAATAAGAAACTATAAGGAGGACAATTTTGTCAAGGAGGAACTGGGTGCTACCAACACCATGGAATCACAGAATTACAAGAACATTTATGTTGAAAATGACTTCTGTATTATATCTAACCCATTCTCCAGCTCAAAGCCAGAATAACTTCAAAATTGGATCATGTGGTTGATCAATTTTATCGTCTTCGTGCTGATCAGGCTGGCGGTGGTGAAACAGGGCAAGGATGAGAGAAAGTCACCATCAGCAAGAACATGGACTACATCCATGGAGATCTCAATTGTAAAGGCCAGCAGATGTGGGAATATATGGAGAAAAGGGGCAGCAGTACAAAGCACTGGTACAGGTTCAAAGGCACAACCAATGACCCCAAAGAGAAGCTCTGAGGAAGGCCTGAGCCCTGCAGTATTGGCAATGAGAAGGGTGCACAGCCATATGTTATACATAAAGATTTATAAACAGTAGATAACTTCCTTCTCCCCTTCCCAATCTCTTCTAAAATCTCAGAGTAGTGGCCAGTGGCAGATGTTGAAACAAGTATTGGAACAAGCTACAAATGCAACGACCCCTTCTAAGATAAGTATCTGGCTATCTTTGTGTGAAACACGGTTGGTGATGTGTGTTGTAACTATGTTTTATTTTGAAAAACAGATTCGCGAAAAGCAAGGGACTTGCTTGCTTGCGTTCTTTATGATTGTGAGATTCTGGGAGCTGAACAACTATGAAAAGAACTTATTGACCACGCTGCAGGTGGTATTAGGTTTTGTTAAAAGTTTTGTCTTGTAATTTATTTCTGCTGTTACCTTGGATCGTTAATGTACAAACATGTTTAAACTAGACTAAGTACAGTATTCATCATCTGTATAGAGTATCCATCTTCTAAATTATTCCCAGAAAACAGGCCGCTTAGAAATACTTTATTTTTACTGCTTAGAATTTATGACAATAACAGCATCAGCTTACAGAGGGTATTTAGTCAAGGGCTATTATTAATTGGGAGAAGTAAAGACCTATGTAGAAAGTTTTAACAACATTTTTTCCTGGCATATTCTTTAGATTTTGAAATAGAAATTGTGGCAAGAATGACCGAAAATACAAATTCTACTTCTCTCGTTCAAAATACCAAAAAGTTTTTAAGAAATGAAATAAAAAGTATAAGTTTTATTTTAAACCTTTCAGTCTGAGGTTGTTATTAGGCAGCTGTTAGGCAAGAGAAAATAACCATACAATGAATATAAGTAAATCTTTAGTTCTTGGTGAAATAAGATGAATAAAAAATGATTGGCATTTAGGAAGATGAAAAAATCTGAAATATAACACTTTCTTTAAAAATATTCTGTCAGTTATAAAAATGGAAAATCATTTCATGAAAGGCCTACCTTGTTTCAGAGATAATCCAGAAGAGTCCCAGTATCTCAGAAAACAGCTACTGATGAGAAATGTGATATTCTTTGAGTTCTTTTACAACAATTATTTATAATCATATGCTTCTATTTAGGATGTTAAAATATGAGTACCATTAAGAGTAAAATAAATATGTTTTGCTTCATAAGCAAGAATGTGATAAAATTCTACCATTACTAATTTTATCCTTTTTGTTATTGCAGTTTTTTACAAATATACATAGTGTGACACAGTTCTTAGAGATTTAATGACTATAGCATAACCAGCATTTTAGTATTTAATGAAATTCCAAAAGCAGTGCCAGTCTATTGCAGAATAAATGAGAATTTGACTACATGGGCTCGACGTTGTAGGAATGTTCAATGCCTGTTTATAATGCGGAGATCAATCGCACACAGATTTATCAAAATACCAGAGTTCAGAAGCTGGAGGCAGTTGGCACTTTGATGGATCAAGTGTATTCTCTGTGTCTCAACTTAACGAGTACAAGTATAGTAGGCAAATTCTATGTTTCTGTCTTACTAATCTTGTTTCAGAAAGAAAAAAGCATGTGCGGTCTTCTTGTCGCAGTTCCCTATTTAAAACCCCCATGAATAACATTTGGTAACTTCCAACTAGACTCGGCATTAAGGCAGGTGTGTGTACAAAAGATGGGAAGCTCTGACTGGCTTCGTTGAAGTAGCAGCAGGGCAGGAGACAGCCATGCAAATTCAGGGCACAGAGGAGGAGAAGTTGCAGTGTGAGTTTGTGTGCTGCCAACTGGCCAACCAGCCAAACGTGCAGCAGCTGATCAGCACATATGTAGCTCTGGGACAGACAGCGATCAATGCTTCCTTTTCGGCTTGTAGTTAGAGCACATGAGGGAAACAAGCTCAAGAAACAAAGTTTTTGGGTGGGCTATGGAGCTTCGGGAAGAACTGAGGGTACTACAGGGGATTACAGAATAGAAGGGAAAGGGAAATAGGAGGTTTTACAATGCAGCAGAGAGGCACTTATGAGCATGTTGCCTGAAAGGTATGGAGAGAATGCTGGACAAACATCTATGGGAATCATGCCTTGTTACTTCTGCTACCCATGAAACAACATCCCAGTCAGATAAGAAAACCTAAGTCAAAAAGTAGTTCTGTGGCCCCAGGTAGAGAGCTGTGGACAACTGTTATGCTATTAAGAAAAAGTGAAAGAAAACCAAACCAAAATGGAAACCAAGCAGTCCCGTGCATGATGGGGTGAAGCTAGGCTTCAGAGTATTTTTCTGTCTGGAGTCTTGAAAGTCTAATGTCAAGCATTTCAGCTTTCTTTGAATGAAGGTATTAACAGAGATACTGTCTACTATCCAGACGTCTGTTTTTATGAAATATGAAGGAGTTTAGTATCTTTGAGACTTGCCAATGGGTTTAAAATTAAGTAGGCTGTAGAAATACAACAAGGGAGGAAAACACAAGCACAGCAGGAACACTTAAGCCTTCAAGCTAAAAATGTCCACCATATAATTCAAGTGGGCATTATGGAAGATGATATATTGTCAGGTTATTTAAAGTGTGAACACTATTATATGCCTGGAATCACAGAGGATGACACTCAAAATCAGGAAGCAATCCAGAATTACCCACCCATGTCTTTCTGAAGTAGGCATGGGACGACATAAGTTTCAGCTGTGTGGGAGGCCATCCTATTCAGCAGAAATACAGTTTCCTGAACATGCTAGTTTCCACCCTCTGTTAACCACTAAGCTAAATATATCAGTAGCGCTGTGGTAAGCACTGTAGAGCTGACCAGAAGTGAATTTGGTCAGATATGGCTATCAAGGTTAATAACAGACATTTTTAAAAAATAATTGTACATACGGGTATGTCACACTGATGAATCACATGCTGAGCTGATATGCAAATCCATGATTCATGACCATTTTTGATTTAGCTCAATATGTTTCTAATTATACAAAGACTTTCCTTTTGCTTCTGCCCCTTGGAACACTAAAATAGCCATTTAAATTCCCTTTCTAATGCAAAATTCCAGAAATATTTAAGTCATCATTTCTCAAATAATAGACATAAAATTATGAATCCCAAACCTCAAGAATCTGGATTTGATTAAAGATTTTATTAACATACTGGAATTTGAACTGTACAAATGTAAAATGAATTCATAGTTATAGTCACCAATCTCATTCTGTACCAACAAAGATAACAGAAGGCTATGTGTATAAATATATTTTACTGATGTATGGATACCATTTTTAACCTAAAGTTACTTTCTGAACATAATTATTTTAATAGAGTTATTCTATGAAGAGTTACTCATTCATATTGCAAATGCTACAGTATCATGACATACTTTCAGATTTTAGAACAAATCTTCAGGCAAAGAGTTACAAGAAATATTAATCCTGTTTTATGTCTGTTTTCAAGAAACTGCATAATTTCTCCATGTCTTCTGATGCTTCACCATAAAGAGGATTTGGAAAAGAAGTAGCATTCACATTTTCATTAAATGGATACTAAAAGAAAAAACACAGAATGAAATTTAAAAAACAAGTTATTAAATTAATTTGTTAGAACCAACATATGAATGGCTGCAGATTCATTACAGAAGTAACATGTGATGTTAACTTCACAGAAAACTATAAAATCTCTAAACTTTTTAGACCAGATTTGCAGCTGATAACAATTATAGCATAGCTCCACCAAAACCATTATCCACCACATACACCTGATCAAGTCATTTAACCTTCTTCTGCATCTGTTCCCACCTTTGTTTTACTTGTCTCCAGAGCAATTTCTCTAACACACATATAGTATTATTTTGGGAGAACCTGTGTACAATACTGTAATTGCAGTGGGTCGCTAATTTTGGTACGTGGTATTATAATTTAAATGACTGGTTCTAATTTTCTTGAATGAGGAATGTATGCAAAAAGAGAGCATACGAACATTTCAGGTAAGGAATTCTGTAGTTCTAAGCATTTTCTTCAGCATCTGCCTTACTGGAAAGTGTTGAATTACTGTATAGTGTAACAAGTAGCTACAGTAAGCATCATTAATGAAATTGCTATTAAGAGGTCCTTGCAGCCAATTCAACCCTGGTCATCTTTCTCATATTTCCAGAGGTGCTAACATTATGAGTAGTAATATATCGTTGACTTTAAGTGACTTTTTTCCCTTTCTTCTGTAAATTAATTTTATTTAATAGCCAAACATGTTTCCTGCATTAGAAGAGAAATATGTTATTACATACCTCATGCCATGGAGAAACACTGATTTGAACAGCAGGTGAGGTGGCGTACCCAGCAGACTATAAAAAGAAAAAAAACCTCTTCAGAATATTTTTAGTGAGCTGCAAATAATATTCTGAAAATATCTTTCCATGTGGCTGTCCAAGTAACGCACTCTATGGATCAAAAACTCTGAGGCAATATTATAGGCAAGTGTGTGGCAATGCTAGGCCTGCATGGTTTCGGTGTTCAGAAAGGTCTGGGGAGAATTGTTCTTTCTTTGTGAAACACAGATGCTGTGAGTGCATAACTTGTGGGTATTCAGCTGGAGGTAAGAGCTGTTGCTTGTGTTTTATCATATCTTTTGACTGGTGATACACCATTCAGATTTAAGGCTCATCAGACTTAGAAAAAACTCATAACTCTTGTTTTCCCTTTTAAAGGAAGAATTAGTGAAAACACATGTTTTCCCAGTCTTAAACAAAATAGAGGAAAACTTAGTACAGCACCGGACTTCAATCACAGTGCCTGGGGCTGTCTTCTGTGAAAATGTCTCTCCTGACACTGTGCTTCTGTTTTTCAACTTGCTATTAAATGAAGCCTGTCAGGAATCTATTTTAACTAAAATAAAAATGTCCTGATAAATTGGACATGATTGTGATGGGAATGTTTCCAACTTGGAGCTCTTGCAAACCCCAACCTGTAAGTGAATTAATTTGGTCTAATATCTCTAAAATCAGGTGTAAGGAACCTTTTATAGAAAGTAAATGACATGTCATAGTTAATCCTGTTCAAAGTTGCAGTGGAATCTTATATTACTGACTGTGGAAACGACAAGGAAGTTTTATTTTCTATTTCAAATCAAGACTAGTTCTCTCAATGCTAATAAGGGTAATATCAAAATGAGGGCAGGAAGGATGTTTTAAACATTTTTTTTCTCCTTTTACCTCCAAGGTGCTTTTTCTATATTATTTCCAATGATAAATCAAATAGCAGAGATAGCTGCATTTTAAGTCATTCATATTTCTCCTGTTATAGGTAAAACATAAATTTTAGCTACCACTGTCATTTGATAATTAAATCTTGCCTTGAAATCTTTTGTTGCAATATGTTAACTTTTAGATACATATTTTATTCACAAACTTCTTTGTTATTCTAGCAGTCTCTAAATTATGATGGACAAATGGTATTAGAGAAATGTGTGACCAAGTGTTTGTTCAGTGTCAAGGTGAATTTTACAGGGATGGGAATAGTAATGTACATTCAAGGTACTGGGAAGAGTTATAAACTATTTTATTAAAGTTAAGTGAGTGTGCAAAGGCAACTTGGGTGCTGAATCATGCATTTTGCATTTGTGGTGTTGTTGGTTTTTGTTGTTGGATGTTTGCTTTGTATTTTTTTTCCAGAAGCAAAAAGTAGACAAGTCTCACTGAGGTTTTTCTTCTGTATGTCTGGTTAAATGTTACATCCAAAATGAAATTTTTCTCAGATTTAGCAGCCCACAGTCAGTATTAGTTATAAATACCAAGATGTTCTTAAAACTGAATTGATTTCAAACCTGCCTGTCTTTTGAAAATGCATTGGAACTGATCTGAGTGATATAGCAATTTTTAATCCTTACTTCTTTTATTAAAAAGCATTCAGTGAGGGATAACACTGTTCATTTTAATGGAAAACTTATTTGAGGACTACAGCCTCACATTTTTCTGAATGCATAGAAGCACCTAATGCTACTTACCTTTACTTTCCCAGATGAAGTAAGGTCTTTGTACAGTGGGTTGGCAAATGAAACCTTAGTGGTTTCCTCCAGTTTCCTTGAAGAGTCAAGCAAACAACAAAAACGCCCACAATATCACACAGGTTGTCAAAGAACCAAACAGTTTCCGGTTGAAAAGACTTGAGTCAAAAAATATAGATGGCTAAATATATTTCCAACTAAGCTCTACTGAAATGAATGAAATTACATGTTCTGTGTAAGGTGTGTGTAGGTTAAAATAATAATTTTTCATTTGTTGCTGCTAAAAATATATATGCTTTTGGACATGTGTATAGCTATTAGGTATTCATAAAATGCAGGTACAGTGCTATACGTTAAACAAAACATGATATTAGCTAAAAAGTTGCATTGCTATAATGTGTTTGCATGTCACGAGATCATGTTTTTTCTGTGTTTTATTAGGCTCAAAGCTCAAGACACTTTAGTTATTTAAATATTATAAGAACTCTTTTTTCCAATTAATTAAGAAAGCACTTGCATTTTAGGTCAAAGCCAAAATCATCAGAATTAGTTTTAAAGATATAGAAGCTCCCCATGTCTTCTGCTACAAAGTCAGAAATATTTAAGGAATTGCTGAAGTTATTGGAATGCAAAGGTTTCATGAATGAACACAACGCCTTAAGTAATTTATAATAGATGAATAGGACAATTGTACTAATTATGGGTCTCATGTCCATTACCTCAGCTAGAAATCTAAAGATATACTTTCCTGACAGATATTCCTTTTTTTTGGAAACACTTATGACCTGTGCAATTAATCCCATTAATTCTTCAAAAGCAAAGGAAATTTGGAGATGGAACTTTTTGCTACACCTAAATTTTTTTCTATATAGGTGACTGGTTGCTAATACTCCACAATGCTTGAAATCACCAAAACTGTTCCAAACTCATATAAAAAGCAACAGCTGCATTAGTTAAAATTACTCAAGAATGAAGCACAAGCACACTTCCTTTTCTTAATCTTTGCTTTTGAAGACATGCATTTAGTTGTTTTTTTTTATCACTAATGCTTTTATGAATAAGAGTCTATACATGCCGTTGTGAATACAGAAAGCTGTGTTTGTACAGTATTCTAAAATATAAATGTCCTTAAAGCTAATATTCAATCTCAATGATTGAGAGATGTATTTTCTTGTATTTAAAAGTGTTTCTATTCCAAAGCTGCTACTACAGATGGTTTAAAGAGTGTCTCCCTAGGAACTGACAGACAGCTCTGTGTTACTGTGCCATGCAGGGCTGAGGGGACAAGAGCAGTCATGGAGACACAGCCGATGGAGGTGTTGGGAAGGGAAGGTGGTATTCCTCAGTGAGAGCCACAGGGGAGTCGCAACATTTCTTTTGCAAAGAACAAAAATCAGAATGGATGCTTAAGATGAAAGCACAGAAATATATCACTGTATGAGTTAAATCAGTGCAAGAATCTAAGTTTGGGTTTTAAACTAAACCAGACATATCTCCTTAAAATCTTTCACAACAAGACTGCCTTCTAATGCCAGTCTCATAATTCCATTTGATTACCTGACACAGCTCTGTGGGGAGCTGAATATTTGAACCCGTTGATTTGTTCATTTTATCTTAATCTTATATTTAAGAAATCATTATATTCTGATGTTTTTAGTTAGTTTAGTGAAGCTATGTTAGGTTATTTATATTCCTCCTAAGTGTATATTTGCATACTAATCTTCCTGAAAAAACTCCACAAAATATACATAGAATTGATTTTTTACTCTAAAATCACCCCATGGCTCACAAAACCTGAGGCCAGAAGCAAACTCAGATAAGAAGTTTTTAAGTAACTTGGCTCTGCTTCTAAACTAGTGCCCAAAGGGCCAGATTTGCATGCCTTAATTTTGGTGTCTCATTTAGACATCACAAACCAACTGTATGGCCTAACAGCATGATACAGAATTTAGTGCATCGATTCTGCTTACAGTCAGTGGAGAGACTTCCAAAGGGCAACGCAAGCCAGACAATACACAGCGGGAATCACCTTTAAAGTGCCAATAGGAAATTATAAGGATATGGATGGGTCTGATTCTCTTTCATCCAGCACTCCCCCATTGAACTTAAGCAATTTGTGCAAGACATATATTGCTTACTTGGGCAAGAACACACTGACTACTTAGGTCTGTCCTGAGGGCAGGAAGGACTCTGAACACAGATCTCCAGCTTCCTCTGCAAGGAGAATAACTAACCAGCAGGATACTGAGCCAAGCTGTGGGCACCAAAGAGAGCGCTGGCTGAGTTCTTCAACAGCATGTCTGTGGTTGCTGTGTTTAGTGCTGAAATTGATCCTGTCTATGTGTGTGAGGTTTTCTCAAGCATGAAAACTGAGTCTTGCTCAGGTTGTCCAGCAGATTTCACTCCACTTTAGGTCTGAATCATGAGAGAGTGTATGTAGTTGAGCACCTAATCTTAGGGATCATGGGAATTTTATGGCCCAAAATATGGGCAGTGGTTGAATTTATGCACCCCAGATTTAGGTGAATGGAGAATAAGCTTTCTTAAGTTCTCTTCTGTTCTTATGATCCTTTTTGTCAAAGCAGGGCTTTGGAAGCCACTTTGAATATATTACCTTACATGTAACATATGTTAACACATATATGCACATAGGTGGATATATATGAATGTATCTATACAGACATAATCATAGAATCATAGAATGTCCTCAGTTGGAAGGGGACCCACAAGGATCATAGAGTCCAACTCCTGTATGGTTACACCCTGTTTGTGAAAGTAGCAAACAGTTTTTTCTAAGGGATACCAATAATTATCCTTAAAAATTTCTGAAATATTTTTGAATGACTTAAAACACCTCAAAGAATGTACAAGTGAAAATTTAATCATATGTTTACACAAGTGCTATAATCCACCAGTTGGATGAGGTGGTAGTTGCCTGAAGAAGTCTGTGCTTGGGAACTGAGATGACATATTCAGATTACTTTACATGTTGCGCATACATCCCTAGAAGTAAAGGCAACACATCAGATCTTTAGTTAATAAGAAATATGGAGATTTCTTTATTAGAGCCAAGCAATGGTATGCCCGCTCCGGTACTCTGTCACCAATATAGATGCTGCTGAGGAAAGCACAAAAGTGCAGTATTAGTCAGAGGAGTGAGTGCTGCCATCTGGTCATCAGTTTACACACTAATTTTAAACTGTTTGATTGGGCAGTTTAACTAAATGTATCGCAGTGTCTTGAGTTAAGCTGATTCTTGCAGTGCTTGCAGTTACTTAAGTGAAACATTGCCCTGACAGAAAGTGATAGCTTATTGCTACAGCAGAGAGCAATATGCCCATCGCAAGGTCTCATCATGGGAAGAAAGTTATGTATGTGTTACCACTATACAGTAAGGGCAAGGGTAACTCTTTACTCACAAAAACTATGGTCCAGAATAATTAATCAATGTGAAATGTTTATAAATCTCATTTATGAAGAAAACCTATAAATGGTAAGTTCAGAACACAATACCAAGCAAGGAATAGTTAGGGGTAAAAATGCCAAGCATAGGATGGTTTAGAAAAAAAGCCATAAAGACTCAAACATGTGGGTAAGGCAGCTCAGAGAGAACTGGGTTTTCTAACATAACCAGAAATACCACAGTAGGAAAGGAGAGGATTAATCATCGTGGGATGAGGTCACATGGGTCATAGCTTTGCTAAGCTCATCTACATTCTTTAGTAGCAAAAACTACTGCCTTGTCATAGGTTTGTCCACTGCAGCTTCACAGAGATGGGAGAAATACCTGCCAGTGTATAAAGGGACTGCTGAGTAACATCATGCTTTTTAATGGAATACTGAAGTATCTAGTTTTAATTGTTTGGATGCAAAAATGCAGAATTTTGTACTTTTCAATGAAAAATCAAATTTTTCTTTTAGACAGTACACAAAGTGGTAGGAAATACAGTACTAGAAGAATGTTTATCATCAGGTCCATAACAACAATGACTAAATCCTAGTGGGCCAAAGATTCAATTACAATTAAGATACTAATTAAATTAATCCCTTAAAAGAACTCTTTATAGGTGTTTTTAAGCTTCTGTTCTAAACTATAACTCAAGACCTCAATTTCCAAAGCATTTATAAAACCTTATAAACTAAATTTAGGTTTGTAGAAGTAGGCTATATTTTGCACATCCCACAGAAGAAACGGGAGGTGTGATGTAAGGAGGGCAGACTTTCCAAAAGCTGCATTTAGAATCATCTACAAGTCACTTGGATGCTTGATTAGGCTGTTAATATGCTGTCTGGGTTTCCTAGGTCCGCACATTGTACCTTTTGAGCCATTTTAGGAAACTATTTTTTTTTAGAAAATCAGTCCTTTGATCTTTCATCTTGGTGATCCTGAAGGCTATAGATGAAGAGATTTGTTCTGTTCTTTCAGCATGTCACCTCTTGTTTCCTTGCAAACTTTCCTATGTGTGGTGGTTTTGAGATGTACATTTCAGAAAAACTGAAGACCTCTGATTATAACACTGGCTTTCATCCTTCAGAAAAAAATATTCTACAGAAGAAGGAATGGATTTGGATAGCAGCATTAGACTAATAAAATTACTCCCAAACAACAGTTATAGCTGTTGCTTCCTAGTTTAGTTTTTCTTTTTGTCATAAAACCACACCTTTTTCTCTGATTCTAGAAGAACAGTGTCTGTCTCCATTTGAGTTCACAAGCTGAAAATTGTTGACTAAATGCCATTCTGTTGTCATTCTGTTTATCACTTTGGGATATAAGAACAGAGGCAAAGCCAGCAATGAACTCGGGCAGTCCTTCAGATCCACTTGGAGAGCCTCCCTTGGAATATGCTATCCGCTCCTCCGCACAGGGCCTCCAGAAGGGTATGGTCTAATTGGAGAAAGTCCTGGAGACAGCAACTGGGAATCATCATAATCACAAGAAAATCTTAACCATGAAGAAAGCCTGAAAGCACTGAGCTTGTTTAGCCTAAAGAAAACAGCCTGCAAGGAGGCATGACAACTGCCTTCAAGTACGTAGAAAGCTTTTTGCAAAGAGGAAGGGAATGATTTGTTCTTGTCCATGGTGAATAGGAATGAGCTTAAATTGTAAACAGACATATCAGCAGTTGGAAAAAAACCTAACAGTAAACTTTCTACCTAAGGTATCAAGATTGCCTGAGGATGCCATCAAATTCACGTTGCTAGAGGTCTTGAAGTGCAAACCCAGAAATGATACGATTCAGCCTGTCCTGTGGCAGGATGAAAAATGGCCTCTGTAGGTCCTGTTTTCCTATGATTTTCTATCATTTAAAAATTTTTTCTCAGAGCACCTCAGTAATTCACTCTGTTGCCTGTGTGGCAAGATACATTATTGATACACTTTGGAAAATTTTATGTTCTGCGTTCATTATGACTGACAGGACTGATAATGGCTGAGGTACATTAGCATTGCAGCTGATGGCACAGATCAAGAATAGGAAAGAAACAAGCTGAAAGGATCCAGGGACATTGAATGCTTTGGAGGCAACAGCAAAGAAACATAGCTTAGCTGGGCAAAAAGTGTTTGATTCTCACTTTTTAAAGTAAAATGAAGCATGAGAAGGCAGCTGCAATAAAATGGAAGCTGAAATGAAGCTTTGCTTCTATTTGGTCAGTAAGGACAGATGCCACTGAAGGAGTGGAATAACCGGCAGCCTTCCCTGCTGGACTAGCAAATATAATCTCTGGAGCATGAGCAGCAATGTGAGAAACTTATAAACTTCCTCTGATTTGGGGTTTCTATGCAGAAGTTTCACATATCCTCAGCTGGCAGCTGGGAAGTAGCTTGCATGTCTGAATGCTGTGGTGGTAATGAAGTAGACTGCTGCCAAGCCATGTGGCGAGCTGCTTTTGTCCATTAGAAAATAAACTTATATGATGACTTCCAGCAACTCCTACTCAGGCACTGAAGAGTTTAAAGCCTGCAGATCAGAGAGGAAATTCTTTCTAAGGAAGGAGAAGAAGGAGAGAGCAAGGGGGAAGCAGCACATTCTTTGGGGGTTGAAAGGAGGGGTTAAGGCACTATCAATCTTTCCAGTAAAGAAAAAGAGGGACAAATATAACTCTCAAACTCACTGCTGTTAGTGACAACTTCTTAGCCAGAAATTGTCAAAGGGGTCACCAGCCTACCCCTACTGCCTGCTACCTGGTTTTCTGGTGAAAAAAATTAGTTCAATAGAACTCTGAAACTTCTCCTCCAGCTCTTCTGCACATTCCTGTGCTATTTCCATTGAGGCATAGATGGACTTGCACTCCATTTTGAAATGTCCAGGGAGCTAGCACCTACAGCTGATACTGCACCTGTAGAGGAGAATCTGCTAATGCCTGCATGTGTGGTTCTATACCAGTAAGGAAAAAGGAGGCACTAATAGAAATTACTAAAAAATAACTAGCAAAAGAATTTATCAAAAAGCAGTAAATATTGGCTCAAGCATGTGAAAGCCCTGTGAAAGAATGGCCAAGCAGGCACTCCTAGAGTGCCTCTATTGCTTAATGACTTTAAGAAAACACCATGACCCAGGAAAGCTAAAAACAGATGCAAGCCTTTGAAATGAAAATGAATTGTAGGAAAGTATCATTCGTGTGCACAGTTAAATTCCTCTAGTTCATGAAATCCCCTTAAAAAGAAATCAGGAGTAAAATCTCATGCCTCTGTGTGGTGCTGTCACATTGTACATTTTATAGACTTACACAAACACAAGTCACTTCTTATTCTAAAGCTTTATCTTAAAGATCCAAACTTCAGTATGATAACGTTGGCTGCATTTTGTCTAGTCACTTCTGATTACTGATTAAACAGTTAAGTGATAACTTGCCTTAATTTACTACTATATTTCCAGCTGTGATTTTTGTATACCAAATCATGTGAGGCACTAGGTATTGGAAGAGGGAGAGAAAAACTGCCTGGATGAGCTTGTCTTCTCAAATTCAAAATTTCAGATTTAATTGTTTTCACAGTTTCACAATTTCAATCAAATCACCATTTATTAGCGAGATTATTTCTTGATATGATGCCTATAAAATGGATTTTAACTTACATGTTAAGTCAACTGTGATTAAAAACAAAATAAAAATTTATATTCTGTACCACGGGCAAAATGATTTGACAATCATAGTCAGTTCCTAACAGACAAAAACTTGGACCACAAAAATTTCCATCGTCATAGTTTACCTTTTTGGCAGCTCCAGTGAAAACAATAAAGATGAGAATGAGCTTTGTTGTGAAAACTGTCTAACCCCCTATTTCACAGCTCTGATTATCTTCATGTCAGGGCTGTAATATTTTCCTAGTGCCATAGTAAGAAGATCCTCATTTAACCCTATTTTATTCCATACCTAATAGGACGCTTAAGTGTTTGGCATCGTATTGCAACAGGGTACCTTTTCATATACAAAAATGACTTTTTTTTTTTTTTTAGCATGTATAATTACAAGAAAGGAAAAAATATTCCGTGGATACAGATTGTGGTTAGAAGTGGATGGCAGTGCAGTAACACTTAAGCAGATGTTTATGAAAGAAAAATGTAAAAGGGATTGTTTAGAGCACAGGAAAGTAGCATAAGAAAAAATAATCGGTTGTTGATTAAAACACCATCAAACATGTTTTGAGAAAAATCTTACACTTTTTTTTTTTGCAAAGGTATTAATTGCAATTACCAAAAACAAAACAACAAACAAACAAAAAAAAATGAAGCTGCTCTTACAAAGCAACTAATCTTCCACTTCTGAGGTGCCTTTCCATATGTGTACTGTAGCAGGTTGTATAAATGTGAATGGATTAAGTCTTAAAGCCCCTGTGAAGTAAGATAAGGAAATGCTATTATTCCTACTTTACAGAAGAGGAAGCAGACATAAAGAAAGTAGGTGAAGCTATGCACTCAATTAACAGTTAGACAACTATTGAATGTTCCCTCTTCAACATTTTTCTTCTGTGTCCATAAACAACTCTACCTGTCAGGGGTAGCATGCAGTGTTAGGAGATGTGTCAGCAGCAATAACGTCAGGACAGGAGTCTGCACAGTTTAGTAGATAGTTTGTGAGATAACAACATCCCCAAAGAGAGAAAGGTCTATAGCAAAGCACAAGTTTAAAGGGAAAAAGACAGCTTTGAAGATGAATTCTGGAGAAGAAAATGAGGGGTAAGGGAAATCTAACAACATGAAAATGGACAAGGCAATGCACAACAGGAATTGATGAAAGGGAGGAAGGGACCGTGGTAGGTACTTCCTGAAAGAGAAGGATCTAGCAGAATAAGTCAGTAGATGGGCAGAGAAGAAATACAATTGTTAGAGGAAAATAAGAAACAGAAATTTTATTTTTTTAAATATCTTAAATTTAGGAGGAGAGAGAAAGCAGAGATTATCAGAGGGATGGCAGGAGGGGCTAGGAAATATATCTGTGTAATAATGAACTGCCAGTCTAAAGCATATCTTAAAAAAATCTCTGAAATCAAATAATTGGATGCAGAGATATCTCTACTACTAGTAGTACTGTTATTCAAAGCACTTGAAGTAAATTTTGAAATAAACCATCACTGATTTTGCAGATTTTTTTCCTTTACTGAGGATTCACTTTCTGCTGTATGATGTCAGAAGATAATTTAATTGCTTTTTGCAGAGTACTAATAGCAGCATATTACTGCATGGAAGAAATATAGATTTGGAAAAAAAAAAATAATCATCTAGAGCGTTAATTCACCACAAGTAAGACAGGTCCTTGTACCACAAGCCAAGAGGTCTTTACTGGCGTGATCCTAGTGCAAGAGGGCAGTATTGGATAAAGGGTGTGAGTTGAAGCGGTAGGGGAAATGGGTAGAAGGAACAGATAAGGTGACATTGGTGAAACACGTCTAAAGAACACCGATTAAGATGACTAATAAAATATTAAACAGAAAATCAGATTGTGTGTCTGTAGTAATTCAAGGGGAGGAGGCAAACACTACAATTTGTAAAAAAGTTGTGTAATTCTGCAGTCTCACAACTTGCATTTTTTCCCATTTATTAAGGCTTTTTATGAAAAACCCTAGTATTTCAAAATAGAACTTCCCTCACCCCCACCCCCCACCCCTTTATTCCATCCAGTTATCACAGCACAAGTTCTCAAATGTGTGTAAATATTGAAATATTTAGGGCAAAAATGTCCCCCCAGGTGCATGTGGTACTCAGTAGCTTCAGGAGGAGCTGTGGATCTCTGGTAAGAAACTAATTTGGCCTTTGGAGGTTTCAAGAAACTATAAATACCTTCTATTTTTCATATTTAACTATCATGTACAAAAATCAGGGATAGTGCTGTTAAGGCAGATAAATGGTGAATTTTATAATTTAGGAATAATTGTACAACATTGCAATCACAACATTCTAGGCGGTCAAACTGTAACTCATTGTTTCCAGGCCGGGGTCCACTAAGGTTAGCTTTAGTTGCAAAGCTAGGTTTATTCTTAGTGTTGCATATGTAGGCAAACAGACTGTGGGGATATTTAAAAGTTGAAACTGAAGAGGCTGAGCAGTTAACCATTGCTTTGTGCCACATTTGTGTCTGCTTTACACAAAATAAAAGTTTCACTTACGTTTCTGGCACTTTCTTCTTTGAAAGGAAATACAAGGCAGCAGCTGTAATTTTAATCAGCAAGAAACTTATACCAAACCCAATCCAAATATCTGCAAAATCAGAGCAATCAAAGACAGAAATAAGTAAAAGGAGACACTCAAAGAATGAATTGAAAGATGTTTCTTTCTTTTTACAGGCCCACCATTTCGAAGGAGACTTGAAGTTGGAGTCTGAAGAGGCTTAGTACTTATGTGGCAACGGTTTCCTTTCCATTCTTTCCCACATCTGTGAATAAAAAAAAAATTCTGAAAAAGGGAGAAGCAAGACTCATAAACAGTGACAAGCACACAAGAAATGCAAATCCTTTTGAGCACTTTTGCCAGTGTCTAAATCTCACCCAGGAATCACAAAGAGCAGCATCAAAGTTAATAGAATGGTATGTGAGAAATACACAGAACAAACCTAAGAGAGAGACAAATAAAACAAAACAAAGTTCAAAGATTAGAATTGGCTCCCTTTCCCATGTGGCCATTTTATTTTTATCCCACAGCAAAAGAAATTTGACTAATTTCTCTGTTATCCCCCATGTGAGGGTTAAATACATTTCTGAGCTGAGGATCTGGGACCCTAATGTAGAGAAAGATATATGATTAGAGATGAGAAAGATGTTTTTCTCCCCCAACCTAATCTGCCTCCCCTTTGCTTTTCCATTTTCTTGTAAAAATGATACCCCTTCAACAAATGTGTCTTCAAAACCAAAGCACTTCATTTGAGCTAACAACTGCAGCCATGTCAAATTATTCTAAATTGGATGTTTGTTTCAAGTCCGGTCTTGAATTGAAGTAACCAAAATACAAACAATCTGACACAAACGATGTTTCACTTTACACTTGTTGCTTAAGAGTTAATCGCAGCCACCAAAAAAGTGTATATTGTTTCTCATTTTAATTTGTCTGGCTTAACTTTTGGCTACATGCTTTCATTGTGGTCTTCTCCATCAAAATGAAGGGGCCTTGGAGACCCAGGTGAGCATCAGGTGCTCCTGCTGAGACAGGTGGCAGTTAGGAGCACCCTACACAGCCCTTCTGGGTACCACAGGGAGTCTCAAAATGGTTGTAGGCAGCTACATTTACAAACCCTAAATAATGACTAGTGTAAAGGGTTGTTAGAGGGATAGCTACATATTGACACCTAAATTTCGGGCACCCCACCTGATGAGCTAAACCCCACTCTGATTGCCACACTGGAATGACTTCTACCAACTTTTCAATTATCTGCATGGCTGGTGGATTATGAGCTTCATAAATTTTCAACCTTTTTTTTTTAAAGGACCTCCAGAAAGAAATTATGTATAACAATCTAGTTTCAGCCCTACTAATGTTGCATAAATGGGAAATTTGTTTCACTTCTCATGATTTCTGTCTGTATAGTTTCACAAACTGTATTAATGCGAGGACAATGTATATTGAATTGCTTGCTTACTGTAACACCAATATTTTTTTCATAGTCACCAATTTTTATAAAGTAATTTATAATTTTGTAATTGTGGTTTCCTCTCCTGCCCTTGAATGCATAATACGAAATTTCACATATACACAATTAAATCTTTATATTAGGGTTATTGTATTTGAACATGTAAGAGAGAACTTTGTATTGTTTGTCAGGGTTAAGCACATGGCGTTGCCTATGTGCCTTATCCTAGCATTTGCACACTGAGTTAATTGAGGTACTATGGAGGGAGAGGAGTATTTAATTTTCCCAGAAAATGACTGAGCATGGTGGATATAGGGAGAGGAAGGGTAGGATGATAGGAGCACCAAACATCAGTCTGCAGCCTCAGTGAAATTTAGGAGAATCCTGAAAGGATCAGGGCATGTCAGAAATCATATCTATATCCCAGTCTCAGACATGACAGGAGGAAAGTGATTTCACTGAAGACCAAAAGACGCTGATGTGGGATTTGATATAACTCAGGGGACAACTGAAAAATAGTGGGTGGAGAACATGCCGGGAGGCAAATACCAGCCCTACTTAAAGACGGTCGGCAGAGAGAGATTTATTTAACCCATTATACTGCACTGACATGAGTTTTCTCTGGTTAAAATGTTACCTTGTTCAAGGTTAGTAATTGGTACACTAATGAATCCTAGCTTTAGAGATGAGCTAGTAGCATATTCTGACATGCTCATTTTAAAGAAAAAGTGGCACAATTTCAGCTGACAGCTCTGGCTGAGCTGGAGATGCATTGCATTCAGTGACTGAAAATACCTGGTCCCTTCAGTCCTTCTTCTTCAGCATACTACAAGAAATCATGTCATTCATAAGCTGTTCTTTTATGCGGACTGATGATTTTATACAAATGTCAAATTGCAGTTGGGTTCATATCAAGCCCTGTGGATCCATGTAGAAACATTGCAATCTGATGGTAATCACCCATCAAAATCATTTTCTGATTGCTCTCAATTGTATGATTTCCTTTCTCCCCATTTGCCAGATTTTGTGTTGAGCTAGATATGCTTTTAACCAAAATTGCCCTCTTTCTTGTCACTGCAGAACTTACTTGACTGTAAAAGAAAGAATGTGAACGATTTGCAGCTGTGCACAAGCACTAGTCAGAAGATGGCAAGAGAGGTGCCATCTGCTCCTCTGGAGCCACAGGGGCATGACTCACCTCAGAGCTGCGAGGAGGTAATTTTCATAAAGCAAGCGTGTGTACTGTAAGAGTGTGGGAGAATCCTACTACCCAGTAATAATCAAATATATCTTCATATGCTATGCTTCCATTTCCTGATAAATATTTCCACATATTCATGCTGTGTTTGAATTATGGATAAAAAGTTAAGCACTGTTTAGTTGCATAGATAACTAGTTTATCTTCTTATACATACATACAGGCTTTATAATCAACTACTAGCTACCTTAGTCTGGCCAGTTATTCCCCTCCAAATCTCCCAATCCTGACAGTATTGTTTTATGTTACATGACACATACCAGTAGGAATCTGAAGTCAGACCATGAACATGTGCAATTTTGGCCAGTGAAATGATTTTCCACTGTGTGGAACTAGGTTGTACCAAAAGTGTCACCTTATAATACTGCCATTGCTTATGAAAAAACTGGGTAGAAAATGGATTAAGGTGGAGCAGATAGCATCTCTGAAACTTGGTAAGTAATTAGGACAAATTAAAAACCAAATAGGTGTGAAAAATACTGTAAAGCATGAAGCATGGGGACCATTTCTAGGGACATGAAGGAGGAAGGCAAAAAAGATGAAGAAAATAAAGACAACACAGCTAATCCTGAATGACCAGGATGCCAAAGGAGTGCAAAACAAAAAGCTTGAAGAGTGAGTATATCAGTTGGTTAAGAATTCCCAACGTATTTGTTCATTTTTATCTTTGGCAGGGGAACTTATCAATCATCCCTGCCACTGATCCACTGATGTAAAATCCAGGTTATTACTTACAAAATGCTGTCTTCTCAAGTAAAAAAACAAGCCAAAACCCCAAGAGAAAATAAGAGTTACAGCTAGCTGAGAAGCTGCAAGAAAATAAAAGGTTCTCAGCTGATACGAGCACTACCTCTGGCTTTTACCAAAGCCAAGCATTTCTGTGCCCAGAATAGAGGGGACCTTGTCTTAAATATGCAAAACAATCTTGTTTTATACATGTCTTACAATATTTTGATCCTTTTATATCTATCCTTTGTAGAAACTCTAGCTGACTACAGTGATAGCTGTGGTAGAGAAATCGCTCTCTAACTTGAGAGGAGAGAATAGAATGAGATTTTTAATGGTACCAGTAACTGCTGATAACTCAGATTAGAGAAGATAACAGTTCTAGACTATAATTTAAAATTAAATATAAATAAATTTAAACAAGCTACTCCAGTTATTTCACTCCACTGAAAAGCTGAGGGGTATTTTGAAAATGAATAAATATTATGGGCATGGTTTTATATTGGATAATAGGAGGTATATGCAAAAATGCAAAAGATTGAGACTTGATTGGTTTACAGATCTGAAACTGATATAAGTCCTATATAATTTCCTATTAAACAAGAATCCAGAAACCATTTCAGGCTGTAACCAAGCAATCAAACTATTTTCGAAGCTAACCAAAACTTATACCACAAAACAGAACCTACTGTCCTTAGGAATGAGATACATGTACCCACTTCTCTGAGTCTGCCTCCTTGCAGCTTTCTGCCTGTGCAGTCCTTTGCAGCCATGTGAGGTCAGTGTTGAAATGGTGTTATTCTCATCTCGTGACATTTCCCATATACTTTTCACTCTGTCCAATGCATGTAGGACTGGGTGATTGATAAAAGAACAGAAGTCTCCCTCTTTTCATCAAGGAACAAAACAAAAATATCAGGAATAAAGGTGGGAAAGGCAAGTTCCAAACCAGGTGTGGTATTAGTTCATAGTGTTTTTGAGGACATGGAAGAGGTTTCCTTACCTTTTTGTATTGAGGGCACACAATACATATTCCTGGGCTTTTGCAATCACAATAATACAGTCTCAACCCCCAAACTTGGTCCTTTGTCTGTTACTGCAAAAATGTATCAGTGAGTAACAGCAGTAATATCAGGCAGCCTTGTAGGAAATGAAGTCAAACTTCAAATTTCTACTGTGCAGTCCTTGACACATGCAATCATGAAGTGAACTTTAATGACTCTAACAGCTCCAGGTAGGTCAGAGCAGCCTGTGGTATGCACCCAAGAGGTGGCTCACTTGAAGTCCAGTTAATGAAGGAGAACATTCTTAATTACCTACCCACTGCTGTGCATGGACTGTAATTACCGTGCTTTACTTTCACATGGGAGGCAGATAAGTTGCTTCTTCAATGTCACTATTAGCTTCCTCTCTGATGAGGGCAGTTGGGGATGCACAAATGCTGATGCGGTGGAAGGACCTTACAAAGCGCAGATCAACCATGTCTTCTGGGCAATGTGTTAAATCTTCATTAGGAGGGTAATGGAAATTTTGGAGAGCTTCCTTAATAATTCTTTTCTGTTATCTTATTTTAGAGACAGACAACTCTGAAAAGGCTCTGAATTTATCACTTGAGCCATGAAGCTAAAATTCCACAATATTTATGTACAATTAATTACCTTGGACTAATTACATCTTGACTAATTAGCAGCAACATATTTTACATGAGTCTTAAGCTTATCTGAAATACAGAGATAGCCATTGCAATCCATTCAGACAGGAAGCTCCTCATAGTTGAAACAGGAGGAGCAAGAGAGAAAGACAGATGAAGTAGCACTTGAATACTTCCATCCCAGTGCACATCCTAATCTATCCTGCCTGACAAAATGTCTTCTGCTATTAGCAAGTTCTTACAGGAAAGTCACCCTGGAGGGGAGAATGTTAACCTCCAAATTTGCTTCTAGGATTTCCAACTCATTATTTCCTAATATAGATATTGGTAATGCAGAGGAACAAACTTAGCATTGCCTGTGTTGCTGCGTCCTGTGCCTGTGGTTATGGCTCATCTCACTCAGAATGAAAAATAAAAACCAGATAAGATTTTTTTTGTTGTTTTTGATGTTCATTCAGGGCAGGTTTAATTTACAAGAACATGTCTGGCTGATACGCTGCTGCATTTCAGAATATCAAACTTTGTGCTGCATTACAGGTAGCATATGCAAAACTCAGAATAAGTACAGATGTGTACTTGATTGCTCATTTTCCTCTTGGCATCTGATTCCTTACTTGTGCAATTATTTTCTTCAGTCTGAGGCAGATAAATGCAATCACTCCAGTGCATCAGCTTTACATAAGCCTGTTGGGTAGGGGCAAATGACAAGAGAAGAGCTTTACAGTAGGGAATCAAGTCCACGACCTCCAAGAACAAGCATGAACATAGCTTCTCATTAACTTGGAAAGAAAAAGTTCCAACCAGCTTTATTTTCAAGGAAGACTTTGTGGCATGTGGAAAATTGAATGCTGAAATCTGTTTGGTTTGGTTTTTGTTCTCTCATTTATTTTTTTTCCCCCCAACAACAGTAATTACCGATATTTCATACTGACTAAGGTTGTTCGGTATAAAGCAGTGTTCTGCTTTTTTATTTTTGAAAGTTGTTAGCTTTTGTCGACATACTGTATTGGTTTCACTTTTTTTCAAGAGCCCTCATGTTTTATGTTGAACACGATAAAAGGTTAAAAAAATGTTAAATCATATGTGATGCTAATCTAGAAGCATTCACAGTATTAAATACTAAATATCCATTCAGCATCTCCTCTGCACTTCTTCAGATTTAATAATTTAAGAGCCAATCTTGTTTATGTTTCAAAGATTTGCATTAAAAGACAGATCGAACATTAAGAAGATGTCCTGAAATGTTAATAATCTTTTGTGGTCATGGAAACACCTACAGAATTTTTATTTTTACTTAAATCTACCCAGATGTGTAAACAGAACTGCTCAACAAGTAATGGAGACAAACCAGAAAAATTAGCTGCTAGACAAACAACAGTGATCATAGCTGCTTCTGCCCACACAAATTTCATAAGTAGATGGGATTGAGGTACACTCAGCATGTGATAAAAGTAAAACCAGCACGAATTGCTATTTTTTTCTGCAAGTGTCCATAACATAGCTCACTCAGTTGCTGGCAGAAAACAATTAAGAAATGGGAAGTACAGAACTAACCATTCCTACTTGCAAGAGCTCTGTCTGCCATTCTCACCAATACCTCTTGGCCAAAGTACACTTATTCTCTGCTGTGAGACACATCTGCTTTTCTTATTTTTATCTGAAAGATTTGCCATACAGAAAAACCTAATCTGCTATGTCATGTCTACATTCAGAATGACCAACAGTTAGTCAGCCATTTAGCGTGGATGGTATTAGTAGTATGTAAATTAAGGAATTAGTATGTGGATGATTGTATTTATAGTCTTCTGTGCATTAAAATAAGGAGTATGACTGCACACTTTGCAGTATTCTTTACAGTCTGTACTTATGAATCTGCCACAATGCACCAAGCTAGTATCTTCTGTGTGAATGCAAATTTGCCATTGTGATGTTTATAATACATTTGCTACATTTATAATATGTTTCATGGGGATCATTACACAAGGGCTGACATTATTCAGGAGCTGTGCCACACCCATTGGAGTGCAGACTACTCCAGGAGTGATGTCAGAGGATACGGGGGGAAAAAAACCACAACGCACAACTCAGTTCTTTGCAGAAAACAGACTTTACATCCCTCTGCTATATAAGTGTAGAAGAAGTTTCTCTGCTGACTAGCCTTTGCAATCAGAGTTATGCAAAATAAGATTCACTAGAAGCTTATGAGTATGATGGAAACAAGAAGTCTTCATTCCATTATGGGAAAAAAGTAACCTCTACTTCAGCAATGTAGTTGTCTGTCTGCAGTCTAGCTATTACTGACAATGTACTCAAAGAAATAAAAAATCATACTCTCTGATTAGTCTTTATTGCTGAATCAAAGTATACAAAATTCCAATAGCGAATGTTGCATGAATGGCCTCAGAAGATATCATACTTATGATGAATGTAACTTATTGCCTGATGACTGTGGCTGGAATTAGAAGTCACATTATTTCATTCATGATTAAGCTCAGAGGAGATGTGAGACAAGGAGAAACCTGTCTTGGAAAAGGCATGTGAAGTGGATGGTTACCTTGAATGTCAAGAGCTCCAGATCAAGCATTCAAACTTCACAGCTAGCAAGGAATCCAGAGAATAACAAACTCAGGAATGAAAAGATGTACAAACTTTGGTATGCTGCTTCTTAAAGTCATGGAACCATGGGGTGGAGGTGGCAGAGGAAGAAAAACATCTGGATACATTACCAGGTGGCTACAAGTTAGCTACACTGTGTAACCTTAGGGGGAAAAAAAGAAAAGAAAAACAAAACCTGAGGAGTACATGAAACTGTAGCATGTAGATAAGGGCACATCAAACCGCTTGGAGAGAGTCAGGTGTTCTCTGAAACACTGTGGGCTGTTTTAGTCATTCCTGTTCAGACAGATGAAGTCAGGGTGGGACAGTGCAGACGTGGACTACTAAGGTGAGCAGAAAAATATGAAGTCTGTCTCACAAGAAGATTCCAGAAGAGTTCGGCTTGTTTAGTCTACTGAAAGGCATGTGGCTGGTCTCTAGAAACACCTCAGAGGACAAACAACAGAGGCATTGAGGGGCTTTTAAGGTTAAGGGAGGATACTGGCACAATTAAAAATTGGGTATAAACTGTCTGTGAATAAATTTATGAGGAAATTATTAGAACGTATCCAAACAGAAGAGCAAAGCTCTTATCCTTCCTGCATTTCTCATAGTATGTTTCTTCAGAAGAGTCAGCTGTTATCCTCTGTACCTGGTGCCATGTACTTCGAAGAACTTCAGGTGCTGGAAACTCCCAGTAACACAGCAAAGTAGAGAGGAATATGCAAGCCAAGAATTCCCCGTAATTGGTCATAAAAGAAAGCTAACTAAATTTCTGAATAGAATTATATGATGTGACTGTGTGTGACAAGGGCCTGGATTTGAGGGCACAGATATATGCTTCTATTCTGGAAACTGCTAAAATTCATAACTGGCAAATACAAAAGAGTCAACATGAGGCAGAGTAATATGAGCTATAAACAGATTCTAAATTAAATATAAGTACTCTGAGAAAAGATCAGGGCATCCTCATAGATTATTCAATGAAAGTAACTGCTCACTTTGTATCATAAAAGCATGCACTATGCATAGAGAGTAAGATAGAAGACATTAGCGATTACAGTGATTAAAATCATATGGCAGAGACTGAAACGATCAGATTTAATTTATACAGAAGATGAGTGGGAGCAGATATGATGAAGGTAAACAGAATGATATATGATAAATGGAAGAAAAATGGTGTGTTGCTGTTTATCCTCTAGAACATTCCATCAAAATGAAAGGAAATACATCTTAAACTAATAATAAGGAAGCTATTTGTCACATAGTGCTTAACTGACCTGGGGGAGCCCTTGCCGTAGTAAGTCTTAGAAGCCCAAAACTTAATGGTATGTACTGGAGAGAGCTCCTTAAAACAGTGAATGAAGCTCTTTAGAGATTGCAGAGTTTAAAGTGCTAACTGATGGCGATCTGGAAGAAAATTTTTACATTGTCATAATCATTTTCTACATGTATTTTCTGGTTTCTTTGCTCCCAGCATGTGCTATCAGCTACTCCCAGGTCCCCAGCACGATACGCTGTGATTACTCATTGCTCTTATAGCCACGATGAAAGGTTCTAATTACAGCCTGTGTTGAATAAGAAAAGGTAACTGCTAGAAGAAAGGACTTAGTGTATCTAGTTGCTTTTAATATAAATACACAATGGAACTACAGTGACCGGTTTTAAAGTTTAGTGTGGGACTTAATTTTTCTAGCATTAACGACCTAAAATGGAAGGTACCTAGAGACAGTCCAGATAAGCTTAGACTATGTAAAATAAAGACAGAAATCCTAATCTGGATCCTTTACCATTGGTTATAACAGTGTCATGATGACTAGTTCAGATTAGGGAGGTGCATTTAGCTGTTACACAGCTAGGCAAGAGGAACAACACCTTAATGCTTGCTGTTAAATGTTTAAACAGAAAACAAACAGCATCTGGTGTTCGAATAGGAGCACGACAGTGAACTTTTTATCAGGGACAGCTTGTGAATTATATCCATTAGGTCCAGGCAAACCAGTTATTGAAGGGGGAAGAGTAAATACTATCTACAGTTTCAGTCATTTTAAATAGAGATGATCATAAAATTTCTGAGCAAATAGATATTTCTTCACTGAAATTAGTTGACACATGAAAAACCTTATATTTCAAACAAAATTTGGATTTAAATTTTAAAGACATTCTGTCAGTGTCTGAAACCTGCATGGTCTCCTGTCTGACTTTTTTATCTGGCTCCTAAGCTAAAACCTCGGAACAATCCCAAACTTTGAAGTTATGCTGCTGAGAATTACACTGATTTGACAAACAAATAATTTTATGGCTTCACTAAAATCCTTCCTGATTCAAACTGGTGTGACAGTCTTGTACATGACAGATTTTTTTCTGGTGTATTTTATCCTATCACAGGGAAATGCAGACCTATATGGAAATAATTTGATGTGTCTTTTCCTTTGGTGCCTTTACTTTTCAATGAAATAGGTCCCAGCAGAATTTACTAAGGGTTGGTATGTGATGCACACTCTATTTTATGGCACAGATTTATTCAACTACAGCAATGAAGCAGAAGTATGTGCTCACAGCAGAGACTCAGACCTGAAATTCAGCATTTCAAACAATTATGTTCTTTCTAATGCTACCTTTTCCCACCTTCTCAAATAATAGTTTTCTGGTGACATATTTTCCACTATCATAAAATAACACTGACAGTTGAAAGCTCCAGTGGGACAAATCGTGGAGTTACTCCTGGCACCGCAGAAAGGATTTGGAGCTAGATTCAACAGGGAAATGATTATCCATTTAGCTAACCATTAAACAAAATAAAAGGCTTAAGATTTCTTCTATTAAAAAAAAGTGTTTTTTAAAATGGAATTTTCTCTAGGACAAGAACAGTATCTCAACCCAGCTTTATTTAAACATCAAACCACCAGAAAGCATATTGTTTAATTCTAACTAATGCTGACATGAGACATTCACACAACACGAAAGAAAGAGCTTGAAACAATATAGTAGGTACATTGATCACTGTCCACTGGAGATTAGAGCTCAAATTATGACCGAGTCCTGAATTTCAGCCCTCTGGTTTGAGTCTGGAGGTGTTCTTTGTAAAGAGTGACCATCAGAATAAATAACATTGTCCATATAAAACTCTTGCCATTTTAAACTTGGATAAAACAGTGAAAATTAGTAATTTTGTGAATTACCAGAATTAAAAGACCAGATACTGGGAGCGCAGGGCTGGCACCTTGAGGGAAGTTCGGTGCAGGTGCTCCAAGTGGTATGCCTAGTACACAGAGCATTTCACTAGTGAGAAAATGGACTTATCTCCATTTTCTCTTACTCTAAGAACCCTAGAAGATCAAGCTAATACAAATTACCATTTACAATATGAAATGAATCTACTCAAGAAGTCTGTATCAGTACAGCATTGTCTGAACTGCTGAAGCAAAGTGAAAAAGCTCACTGAAGAGATATGCGTTGGCTTAAATCAGCTTACAGTATACAGCCAGTCCTTTATGCCAGTCTGCCTGCCCATCTTTGTTTTTATTTTTCCTTTTTTTTTTTATTTGGTCCAAAGTTCAATGCCTTTCTTTCTTTGCCCCTCTCATGTTTATCTTTCTTCTATTACTTCCCTCCCTCCCTTTTGCTACTTGTAGAATATGCACTTGGAACTGATGCTTGGTTTGCTCTTGAAGAACACTCCAAGAAGGGGAAGAACATAGAGAGAAAGAGAGAAAGGAGAGAAAGAGACAGAGAAACATATGTCTCTAAAAACACTTTTTATATGTTTGTGTCTCAGATATAGCCCCTAGCTGCAACTTCTAGAGGACTGAATAAAGATTAAGGAATGATCTGACAGAAAGCCTGACCGTGCAGCTGTATTGACAAGTGGTAGCAAAATTCTTTTGCTTTCAGAAGTGGCACTGATTTCATGGTTAGATAAAATTAGGAAATTATGCAACAAAGTATAGAAGTGACATCTAGTTTTAAGATAGACCTGTTAATTTCAAAGAAAAAGTTTTTGCTTTTATAACAGTTCTGTTAATAGAGCAGGTGGGGTTACACATCAGTAGAAAACCTAATAAAGGAACTGAATATATTTACAGTGACTGGATTTTTCCACAGAGACCTTCCTTTTTTTGCTTTATTTTTGCTATATTGTGGCTTTATTTTTTGGGGGGTGGAGGTTGTTTGTTTGTTTTGGCTTTTTTTTTACTGTTTGCTCCTATTGCCTTTAATGAGACTGTAATAATACTACGTAGTCACTAGTTTATTATCTGCACTATAACTAGTTAGGTAAGAAATAATAGGTATTTATTGCAAAGGTAGTTCCCATATTTGCCTTTCGTTGACATTTATCCTCTGAGTAGCTTTTGTACAGATGAATCTGCAATGTCCAGGTGAAATTAAATAGTTATTTAAAAAGCTTGAGCAATGGAAGTGTTTTGTCTGTGTTAAACCACACATTTGGCACAAATGAAAAAAAATGTGATTAAATTATTTTCTTTCATTTTCCCTTGCCCCTTTCCAGCGTTGGTCTGGTATTTTTATCAGCTGAAATGGTCTGCTTTAACCAGAGCCTGCCAACGCAGGACATTGCTCCTGGCAGGTGGGTTGTAGTATTATTGGAGATTATAAATCATTTTGTCATTCTCAGACAGTCATAAATTTATCTGTTTACATGGGAGACAACACTGTACAGTACTATCTAATGCCTTCTCAACATCGTACAATCTAGGTGCAAAGTACAGGCTAGGATTACAGCAACACAAATATATTCTTTAAAGATTTTCACTTGTATTTTAAATGTATGTTGACAAGAAACAAAGAAAGGAAACAGCCACAAAACTTCTTTTTTGCTTACCCTCCAGTAATACAGAGACAGTGGTTAACACTGCATTAGGATCACTCATTCCACAGAAAAGCCTAAGTTCTGCAGCAAGTTCTACATGTGTCAATGTGGTCCATGGAAAAGAATGATGGTGGGATGTTGTCTCTGTATAAGTTGCACAGTCCTCTTCTGATATTAAAGATGAATTTAATGGAAGCTTGGGGAATTCACTTTCTACTTTCTTGCTACCAAGTTAAATTTATGAAATCTTCAGAGAAATGACCTTTAAACCTTTTATGAGAACCTAAGACACTTTAGATGCAATAAAAATAATTTCATCACAACCTTTCTCCCAGCTCTACATTCTGTTAATATTGTTATGGTTACAGAGTCAAGGATTTAGGAGAGGCTGGAATTAAGGATTCCCATGCAATTTCAATTCAAACTGTCATGCATTTATGTTCAGGTACATTATTTAATCGGAAAATCACAGACTCCCCCTGAACCTCACTCACAAGTAAAAAACTTTAGTCCCAGTCTTAGTGTTTGGCTTTGCAAAAATATTATTATCATGACACATAGCAGAAGTAATTTACTATACCTAATACAAACCAGAAAAACTCCTTCATTGCTACAAGTAGCTAAATCATCTCTTCCGTCATCAGTGTTCAAACCTTCAAACTTCAGCATGTAATGCTACTCTATTAGTTGTCATGAAGAGAAATTTGAACTTCAAGTACATTCTTGAAACTTTTATTGAGGAGAATAGGTAGCTCGAAACTTGGCTTATTTGCCTAAATTCAATAGAAGATGGAATGGGAACGGCTTATTTCAACTGTTATACTTGGCAGTTTGATAAAGCAAAATCTTTCCCATGGCCTTTAGTGTGCCACATATTGCTAATAATATAGAAAAATTTCTAAGAGCATTCCAATATCCATTCAATAAACTCTCTTCTTGGTTACAGTCAAGGAATATGCAGTACAGATGAAGAACAGAGAACTATTTCCCTGATGTTAATGCTGCTGTGCAATGAATCACTGGATTTGTACAATTCAGAGCAGCCTTTATGCTCCTTTAACTTGTACCACCAGGCAGAGCAAAAGCCTAGTTAGCTTGCATTGATGGTCAACAGCCCTAACAGAGAGAGGTAACATCCAAAAATCTCTGAGGTTAAAGAATCCTTGCTATGTTCTGTTTTTCTTCTGATGACCTTATGTCAACAATTGGGATAAGGTGGCAGGGAGCCATTACAAACGTTCTGTATTAATAAGGGACATATTTACATTTTGTAAAGGCACAGTGTCAGTGGAGTAAGGCACAGGACCAAGACTTTCATATAAGCTGAAGTCAGCTTTTATATAGCTGAAAAACTGACTTCATTAAACCATTTCTCTGAATGCAAGGACATTGCAATTTTTCACCTATTTGGAAGAAAAAGTGTAAATTATTTCTGCATGGTTCCTAGCAGATGATTTTTTTTACTACTCTTGAAACAGTCTGTTACAAAGCCGGTACAGTGCTCTGCCTATACTCTTCCACATCAAATAACTTAAAATCAAGAAAACATAACTTCACAAATCTTTTCAAAGAAATAAAGTAAGAAATGTATCACATTACTGCATATCAGTTACTTTTTGCATTCATAGTAAATAAATTCATAAGATATTCTATCAAAGCATGACATATTCTGAAATGTATTCTCAAATATGGCCTGAATTAACCAATTCTGTAATGTGTAAAATGAGTTTGAACTTATTGGCACATGAGAGTTTTCCATCTTTTGAAAGATTAAACACTAATAAGATGTTTTCTAATTTCTTTTCTGTTTGTTTTGGTTTTGATTTTTTTTTACTAGAAGGATTTTCTCATAGCAGTTCTGAATCTGTTAATGTAAAAAAATAATAACCCAAAGTTTTATCCTTCTTTTCATGATGTACTTGATGACCTGCTTTACAGAGTTGCCTGTTTTGTTATCTAAAAATTTCCTGCTAATTTTTTCTGTACTTTTTCTTGTCTTGGGAAGTACTCTTAATTTTAGAGCTCAGTAGTTTATCGTACCTTTTTTATCTCTCCAAATCTTGTACAGTAAGATGTTTTTCGTTATATTGTGATATTAACCAAAATTCACCATCAGAACTGATGTTTCGTCTGGACCTGGACTACTAATCCCTGGAAGATATGGTGTGGGCACCAAGTATATGCACAAAACCATGAAAATAGTGACAGACTAATGAAAGGCTAGCATGTTGGCCTTACCTGCCATTTTATCACAGGGTGTGCGATGCTTTTTTTCATATTGAATATTTGAGAATCTCAGCCTGTTTCTTTCAAAAAGTAAATATTTGCATGTTTGTTTTCAGCTTTATGTTAAGTTTCTTTAATCAGTGTGATTAGCTTTCATTGAACCCTCTGATGGAGGTAGCAGGTTGCCCTTTTCCTGGGAAGCTACTGAGCAGCTGGAGAAGGGGTGGGGAGAAGAGAGGATGCCACAGAGCAAATCAGGCTCGGCAGGACAGGAACACAGAGAACAGAGCTGCCAGTCTGCAGCTCATGTAAGATAGACTGAGAAACAACAGAAAGGAGAGAGAGACAGTCCCTCAGAGCCAAGGGGATGCATCCTTGGTGTCAGAGGAGAAGGAGCAGAGATTGTGGCCACTCAGAAATTGTCTGAGTTAACTGCAACAAGCTGGGAAGCGAGGCTGCATCTGTGAGGACAAGTAGGCAGCTCTGAGTAAACCCTTTTATTTCTTCTCTATTGCCCCTAGTCACACTGAGCTTTCTCAGTTTAAATAGTATCCTAATAGTATCCTAATTCAGATTCCAGTGAAAGCTGGATTTTAGTTTAAGCGCCATTTATTGTTCAGACTGGGTATATTCACTTTTAAGATAGGGCATGTTGCAAGTAACTAGAGCCTCCCTTTGGGATCCTCATCTTGTGGTTATGATGATATGGTAAAACTTCCAGTAAAAACCACTGGCCCAGATAGCAGTTGCATCTGTAGGTGTTTTCCCATGCACAAACAGAAGAGGAGACATCCAGCTGCTGGAAGTGGCAGGAGCCTGAGCCTGCCTCTGCATGGCTGAAAAGGGGGCAGGCCAGAGGAAACATCCTACATGACGGGCTTTGTCTGTGAGCCAATGGTTGGTACTTACTTTTGTAAATATTTTTTTAAATATATAGACACTTTTCAGCTACAAATTATAGTTCAAATTATAAAAATTTGCATTTTCTTTATTGACTCAATTATCTCTTTATTGAAGATTTTAATATCTTGAAATACTAGTTTGTATATAGTGTTGATTATTAAAAATTGTAATAAAAATGTTTTGCTAACAGTGGATTTAATAATGCCTAGTTTCCTATGTGTTCATGCCCATTCATACTCTCAATAACATCACTTTTCTAATGTCCTCATGATTTCTTTCAGATCTTCTCTACAGTACTCTCAACTCTCTGACATGAGCACATACTGCTGGGCAAGAGTTAACATGGTGCCAGAGACAAATGTGTGCTGATTTTCTTGTTAATACATGCAAGGCAAAGAGGATAGGTAACTGTTGAGCTCATACTGGCATTGTGCCTTATTTTGGAGAGAGCAGAGGACTACAAATTAGGTTTTCATGTCTTTCTTTAGTAAACATTTTTTTCAAAAAGTTCTAGGGATATCATATCTTGGACATCTCTCTTGTCAACATTGGCCAAAACTGACTGACTGGCTAGGTATGGGTGTGCATGGAAAGAATCATGGACTGACAAACACAATAGAAGTACAGTCACGCTAACTTTGTTTCCTTAGTGCATCAGGATAAAAAGAAGTTTAAAATTACAGAATTTCTCCGTTCTGTTTGTAACTGGGTCCAATGTCCATTAAGACTTATGTCCCAATAACAATCTCAGGCATACCTTTTCTCATAAGTCATTGTGTCTGAGTAGATTAAGGGAAGATTCACCAGTTATCTACTGTAAATCCCAGAGAGCAGCCCTGTGCCAGAGCTGCATCTTGATGAATGTCACAAGAGGAAATCTTGATGAACGGACACCCTTTTAATGCAGGCAGTTGTCAGCATACACTGTGGCATGGACAACCAGTGCCCAGATTTTTTGATTCCTTCCTCCCTCCCTCCCTCCCTCCCTTCCTTCCTCCCTTCCCTGCAAATTAGTTGTGAAAAATCTTCTGGCAGGTTCATCCCAGAAGAAATGTAAAAGAAAAACAATGTCTATTTTCTTAGCTCTTACACAGTAAGGAACAATACTAACCAACCTGGGAGAAAACAACATTTTGCCAGTATTTACACTTTTGTTATCTTGTTCTCCTTAATGTGCTACCTGTAACTTAATTTTTAGCTCTTCATGCAATCTACCTCCACCTCTACCATTGACATTACCCTATTTCTGTTATCAACCAAACACAACCCTTTCTTAGTTAAAGGTCTTACAAATGTTTTCAGATCACTTAGAGCTCCACCAGTTTAGAAACACTTCTACATATCCCCACACAAGTGATTTTGATCCTACACTGCCTGGTCCTTGCCTCTCCTTCCAGATTCCTCATCCTACCTGAGCTTAACTGAGCAAGATGAATATAGAGGACTCAGCTCTCTGTTCAGGCTGAGCTGATGAAAGGTTAAATTAACTGACTTGTAGGACACTGAACAACTTCCATGTGAGAGTAAGTTATTTGGAATGGTTCAGAGAAAAAATTTTGGCTCAGGTCTCAAGCATACACAGGACTGAGGTCCTCCAGCTGCCCGTCCCAGCTTTTTAATGAACTCTAAAATGACTTGACAGAATAAAAAGCCCAAAACTGAACTCTAATCTTGAATACATTAAAATAAAAAAGTATAATTATTTTTTTCTCACCTGCTTATAATAAGTAAGACTTTTAAGTGATAGTACTTAAGGAACAACATTTTGGGATGCTGTAACCAATTCTCAAAGTTTGATTCATAAATATATTTGTAATACTTTATGGACATATAGATTTTCTCCTTTAAGCAGTTAAAGTTATAGCAGACTTCTATTACAAGGAATTCAATTCAGTAGCCTTTGCTGAAATATCCAGGAGAGAAAGGAATGTTTATAATCCTCTTTTATGTTCAGAGACTTACTTTGAAGGTCAGCAGTTAGATGGGGATATAATAAAAAACATTGGAGCAGTTAGGATTTCTGAAGATAGAAGAGTAATAGCGCTGTCCACACAGCTGCAGATTATAATCTTTTCTGAGCCTCTTTGCTTGATTTGGTTTGGAATTCCAACAAAAAATTGTCTTTCCTGGTATTTTATGTTTTGGGCAGATGGTAGATACCACACGACTAGTTTGTAGGATATTTTTACAGAGGATCTTACTAAGAAAAATGTAAGGAAGTAAATCAAACTTACCAACCAAAAACAAAATAATGAGTTGTTGTAAATACAAATGAAAAATAATATCTGTGTCACTGGTTTGACATAATGGACACTTGGTTGGTATTACTTTAGGAAAAATCATTTCATGCTGGATCTGAAGATACATCAATATCAAGAAATTAAGACTACAACAAAATAAGACTGTAACAAAGAATAAAACAAAACCAGCTATGTTAAGAGTCATGTGAGAAACGCTGGCATTTTAAATTTGGGAAAACCTTTCATAAGGATTATAAAAATTTTTCTTTGAATATTCAAAAATGACAACTGTCAATCAAACACAGAATGTGTAGTTGAAGGACTGGGCTTTGTCACAAACTTCAAATCGGATGATCAAAAAAATCAAGGTCAAGTCCTTTATGTAGTTCATACTGTTCAATACCATGATGAAATTGTTTCATTGTTCAGCAGACTAGCACCTTATTTTTGGTCACTTAAAAGTTTAAATCTCTGAAGGACTGCTTAGCAACAAATTCAAAATTAAAAGGAAAAATGAAGTTCAGGGTTTCATTAAAAACAGTATCTTCAAGTCAAATACAAAACCATTTAAAACAAAGTTCTACTGCAAAGTAATTCCTTTTGGTAAGACATGAACAAAATCCTGCCCAATTCATGGAGTGAACGCTGGTATAAGGTTGGCTGGCTTTTTCACTGTACACTTCCAGATGGAGAGAAGAACATTTACATCAGCTGAAGAATTGGTTTAGTCATTACTGTGGTGTTACTTAATTTTACGAGCTGCTTCTAGTGCTCAAGAATGAAATTAGAAATTCATAACCTATGGGGTCAAGGTATTGACAAGAGTGGAAACAGCATTTGTTGCAGGCATGTACAAATTGTAGGATCTACTCAGTTTTGTAAACAATACTGATTTTTTTTTTTTTCACCATTGAAATGTTGATAGTATCTCAGTCTTTTCTTGAAGGGTTAAGGGTTAACTTGAGATCAACACTTGGTGTTCTTATGAATAACTCTTTATACGAATTTATTTACCTTTGATGTTAATTATTTTTTCCCAAGTATTTAATGCTGTTTTGGTGCTTGTCCCTAAGCAGTTCTGTTCCAGCTCTTCTTTTGTTACTTCCTCAAGAAAGAAACTTTGAGACTTACTTTCCATGAGGATTCAATAAAAACAGCCTTCCTGTTGCTCTGGTCACCCACACAGCGAAAAGGAAGTTAAACTGTTTGCTGACATATCTCTTACGGTTTGGGCCTGAGCCTTTGCTCTTGAGCCTGCTGCCAGAAGTTTGACTTGCACAGACAATACTTTGTGGGTGGTGACTTCACTGGGAATCAAGAGCCAAGAATTGGAGAAATGTCCTGTGTGCCATATCTGTGGTGATTAGGAAAGCATTACTGGATCCACACTTTTAAAGTTACAGCAGATGTGCTTATTTTGTGGTAACCACGCAGTGGAAGAAAGCCGTTCTCTGGCCCCTAAACCCCAGCTTAGCTAATCATAAGGAAGGTTAGCAAATGCAGTATTTTTCTCATGACATTTCATAAACACAGGGTTTCAAGTTGAATGTGGATGGAAAGGCCAATAATTCTTCCACTCCTTGTGATCTGCATAGAATTGTGGTTTGCCTGAACTGTCTGAAAGCTCAGGGTAATTATTTGGAAAGATCGGCACTGTTTAGAGAGCTAACATATCTTTATCAATTTCTATCTTGCCCTTGAATTCATCGGAAAATACAGATGAATCTTGATACATTCATTGCTAGCAGTTATGTAAAGTCTACCCTAGATCCAGATGTGGAATGTCTATTAATATAATTGTTATTTCCCTACAAGGAATTTAGCTCACAGTCAACCCCAAGGAAGCATAACACATAAACAAACATTTACATAGAAGAAGTGAGTAGAAATTGAAGATGTAAAGATATAGATTTCTGTTTAGCCTAAGCATATCTGATTTACTCCTGCATGCACACCTGTTTTGTTTTAGTACGTTACTGAAAATAACCTTTATTGAATATTCTTAGCTAGAGTCTGGTACTTCATTACTAAAGCACAGCAGACTTTATTCATCAAACCATTACGTACATCTATCATTGCCTTACTGTGACACTAATCTTCCAGAAGCCTCAGTAACATTAAAAAATAAATAGCAAAAGTGTGCTGTTTATTAGTTTTGTTTTCAACATTTTGAAATAAGCACATAAGAAAATCCAGGTGTCCTTCAAGAACTCATATTATGCTTCTGCATTTTTACAACTTTTTTTTTTTCAAAGACTGTTTTACTGGCTTCTCAGGGTACCCAGAAGCCTCAAAGAGCATGCAGAACCTTAAAATTTGTTTACATACTTCAAATTTACTATTGCAGTTCCTGTGTTTGTTACTGTATCTGGGTCCCATTTCATCAAGGTAAAAAAAAACTCCAAAGTGTCTCTCTCATGCAGAGCTTAAAACAAACACACCAAAAGGCCTGGAGGAGACAGTGCACTGTTATAAGATCATTACTGATGAAGAACTAAGTCACAGAGAGGAAAAGGATTAACTTTATTAATACTTAAGCGATATTGTATCAAAAAGCCTCCTGACAGTATGTAGGATATGGGCTTTTAAATTGCTTGTGTGCTTTGAAAGACCTTATATTAGGGGAGATGCACATGCTGAGCTCAGAAATCCTCAATTCCAGACTTGTACTTTATTCTCAGGACTAGTTTTATACCTTCACTGAAGCAGAATGAATGGATGTGCCCAGTAAGTACTCAGTTACTCACGTACTTTTTTCTGTGGCCTCAGAATTTTTACTTCAAAAATTTATTTTTTAAAGGTTCAGCCATCTTTCCTGCCAGGCTTCATAAATCTGTGCCTGAAACTACTGCTTGAACTGCCCTAAAGATAAAAACAACGCAAAAAAAAAAAAAAAATTCCATGTGGGTTCTTTGTTGCAGAAGGGTGAAATTAGTCAAGAGGAATGCACACACTGGCACTTCTCTGAATACTTAGCTTCAATAATTTTTTAAACCACTAAAAATATTGTGGTTTACAATTTTTCTGTGCTTCCTGTTTCACTGGTATACACCAGAATATAAGCCACAGATAAAAGAGTCTTCTGACAATCTCTGCATTTTGGTAACATTAGGAGGGAGACTGTTTTGGGATACTGGGTGGAAGTACTTTATAATGACACACAAGAAGGAAAATTATTTTTCAGATGTTGAAAAAGCATTCCTCTCCTGGGAACCTCTTACCTTCATCACGTAACATATACATGTTCCTGATGTGGTTGTACACTGATAGCCCAGGCTTGTACTGCGAACAGTGAATCTTGACTGGATACTTCCTTAAAATTTGTACTCAAAAAAAACCCAGAAAGGTACAATCTAAGAAGGAAGACAAGTATTTTTTCCTTTTTAAATATTCTAGAAATTTCAGCTAGGTCATATGCGTTATTTTCCCTTAAAAATAACTTTGTAGACACTTTTCTGATTAGACAGCTTTTTGCAGAATATTTTTTTTTTAATTTCTGCTTTTTACCAGAAAACTTGAAATTGTTATTTTTCTAGTGAAAAATGATTCCTCATCTTGAGAATTTGAGTAAGAATAACACTATTCTCACTTTCATTAGTGTGTTCTTGGGGTGAGAAGGGAGTGAAAAGAGAAAGAGGGATCAATCTTCTAACTAATTTTTAATTCTATCACGCAACATTTAGCAAAGTCTAAACAAATTAGAATTTACAGAATTAGGGTAAAATCTGCCTGTCTATTTAAGAAATAATATTATAACCCTAGTATTCTATAAATTGCACGCAAATTGTTCTTCTCCCAAGTAAAAAGAAAAAGATAGAAATGAATACGTTCAGCCCATGGCATTAACAAACATTTTGGTTGGATTTTTCTGTCTGTTTTTTTTTTGGGGGGGGTGGGGGTGAGGTGTGTTTGGTTTTGCTTGGTTTTTGTTTTTTTGCTTTTTCCTTTTTTCCCCAAAAGGCCTTGTGAACTACAAGTTACTTTCCTGAGCCAGCCCAAAGAAAGGGAAATTTTTCATTTTGATTAATATTGCAGCACGTGTGCTTCTGAAATGTCATCAGCAGAGCTTTGAATGTTGCAGTCTAGCCTGCCTTTACAACAGAATTTTACAGTTCTCTGCTGTGCATTTTTTGGGAATACTTGTACCTTCTTCACAGTTTTAAGAAAAAAATATTCAAATAAAGGTGACCTTGAAAATTTACCAAAGTATTTGCTCCAGCTTTTGCATACCAATACCAGCTGTGAGGACTTCATACTGCTGGAACAAATTAGGTTATTAAAAAAGGCTAGAGACTGTAAATGAAAAAGTTGTAAAAGAAGCTCGAATGTCAACGGCAAGACTATTGTTCTATGCTTTGATTCTCTGGATTTATAGGGAAAGCCTACGCCTAATTCCTTCCTGTGCTCAGTCCTCATTTCATGCACATTTAGAATGAAGTTATTTTGAAAGAGATACCTGCTTTCGGTTCAGTAAGTATAAAGGATTTGGTCAAATTGTGCTCTAAACTGACAAGGGTGCAGAAACCTGTTAGACTATAGAAAATCTATTGCTGCTGTTGTGTGCTGGGTAGGGGACAGGTCATGCTGTCCATATTACACCCTGGATTAGCATCCAGTATTTAGAACTTATTCAAATAATCCTTGCTAAATGAGGAATGTTAGATGGAGTGGGACTGAATTATGAAGGCTTTGAAAGCAGGGTCAATATTTAATATTTGATGCAATAAGAAAGAGGGAGCAGAGATGCAAAAAGAGCAATATAGTCAAAGCAATGGTCAGAAGAATCCTCTCTGCAGCTGCTTTCTGAGGAATATCTGCCTAAAAACCTTGCAGTCGTCCAAGCAAGGAGGGACGATGCTGCAAACTGAGGTTCATGATGATGACAGCTTGGGCAAGAACTTTTGTTAGATGTTGGGTAAGAATACATCTTAAAATAAAAAATCAAGAAAGAATGTGCAAGGTACAGATGCAACCAGCCTGTAGGTATTAGGAGAAGTTCAGCGTGTAGAACTGTAAAATAGCTCAAGATGATTAAAGAAAGTTTTTCTGGAGGACTTTTTCACAAGAGTAAAACTCAAGTTACAATGACCGTGTAATGGGTGTAGACTGCATAGTGAAAGCTGCTTAGATCTTCACCATCTTTTTCATATATACAATGGTCCTGCCATATAAAACATATATAGAGAAAGAATTAAAATACCATAAGGTCCATTGTTAGGGGTCACATTATGACAGCTATTAAAATCTTACTTTGGCCTTACAGTATGATATATTTTAGTGACAATATAAATATATAATTTTAGAAAGCTAAGAAAGAGTAATCTGATAATCTATCAACTTCTATATTATATTTAAATACACAGTTGTGTTGTATATGCCCATCTTGAAACATGATGCTCTTAGTTCTGTAACCGTTCGATTTTTGTAGGTCAGAATAAAGCATCAGGTATATCAATAACTTCTGTGTTTACAGTGACTTGTAACTTGCTGTCTGTAGTAACAACATGCTGAAAAGTATTATAAAGGCACACAGTATTAGAAAGATAGCTGTAGAAGCATCATATCCCTCTCTCTCTATATATAGGTATAAAAGCTAAATGAAGTATACTTACTATACCACCTGAGGAACTGGGACATACACAAGTCTATGAGACCTGATGAGATGGATCCCAGAGTCCTGAGGGAGTGGGCTGATGTAATTGCCAAGCCACTCTCCATGACATCTGAAAAGTCATGGCAGTCACTGAAGTCCCTGGGGACTGGAAGAAGGGAAACATTGTGCCCATTTTAAAAAAGGGTAGAAAGGAGGACTCTGGGAACTACCAACCTGTCAGCCTCACCTCTGTGCCTGGTAAGATCATGGAACAGATCTTCCCAGGAGGTACACTAAGACACACAGAGGACAGGGAGGTCATTCGAGACACCCATCATGTCTTCACCAAGGGCAAGTCCTGACTGACCAACCCAGTGGCCTTCTATGATGGAGTGACTACATCAGTGGGCAAGTGAAGAACTATGGATGTCATCTATCTGGACTTCTGTAAGGCCTTTGACATCGTCCCCCACAACATCCTTCTCTCTAAATTGGGGAGATATGGGTTTGATGGGTAGACTGTTTGGTGGATGAGGAATTGGTTGGATGGTCTCATCCAGACGGTAGTGGTCATGGCTCAAACTCCAGATGGAGACCGATGATGAGTGGTGTCCCTCAGGAGTCTGCACTGCGACTAGTAGTGTCTAATATCCTTATCAATGACTTAGCGGGGTCAGGTGCACCCTCAGCAAGTTTGCAGATGACACATGCTGAGCAGTGCAGTTGACACACCAGAAGGATGGGATGTCATCCAAAGAGACATGGAAAAGCTGGAGAGGTGGGCCTGTGAGAACCTCATGAGGTTCACCTAGGTCAGGACAACCCCCAATATCAATACAGGCTGGGGAATGAAAGCACTGAGAGCAGCCCTGCTGAGAAGGACGTGGGGGTACTGGTGGACTAAAAGCTGGACGTAAGTCAACAATGTGCGCCTGCAGCCCAGAAGGCCAACCGTATCCTGGGCTGCATCAAAAGAAGTGTGGCCACCAGGTCGAGGGAGGTGACTCTGCCCCTCTACTCTGGTCTGGTGAGACCCCACCTGGAGTGCTGCGTCCAGCTCTGGAGCCCTGAGCACAGGAAAGACATGGACTTCTTGGAGCAGTTCCAGAGGAGGGCCACAAAAATGATCTGAAAGCTGGAGCATCTCTCCTACAAGGACAGGCTGAGAGAGTTGAAATTGTTTAGCCTGGAGGAGAGAAGGCTGTGGGGAGATCTTATTGTGGCCTTTCAGTACTTAAAAGGGGACTATAGGAAGGGTGGGGGCAACCTCTTTAGCAAGGCCTGTTGTGACATGACAAGGGGTAATGGTTTTAAACTAAAGAAGGGTAGATGTAGACTAGATATAAGGAAGACATTTTCTACAGTGAGGGTGGTGAAACACTGGCACAGGTTGCCCAGAGAGGTTGTGGAGGACCCATCCCTAGAAACATTCAAGGTCAGGTAGGACACGGCTCTGAGCAACCTGATCTAGTTGAAGATGTCCCTGCTCACTGCAGGGGGGCTGGACTAAATGACCTTTAAAGGTCCTTTCCAACCTAAACCGTTCTATGATTCTATGATATACTGGGATAATCTAGTTTGTTGTTGGTTACACGCTGTATGCACATTTTTAGCCTTCCTCTACTGTCTTATGGTCCATCAGAAAAAATTCTCAGCTATTTACATTAAGTAAAACATTCCTAGTCTGTGGTGCTTTGCTGATCTTACCACAGAAAACATGCTTATAGGCTTTACTGATAGTATAAGGGAAACCTTGACAAATGGAGAAAATTTTGGTAAAATACTTATTAAATCACTAGGAATATAATAATGAATAGCTGCTGTGTAGCCTCAAAATGTATTCTGCCAAATTGCCTCACCTTCACCTCTAGAAACAAGAGAGATGGGAAGATAATCTCCATGGATTTCCATGACTATGTAAGCACAATATTTTCTACACACTAAAATATTAAACAAGCTTTAGGAGACCTTTCTTCCATTTTTTCTAAGTCCCAAACAAATTTCACATTAATAAAGTATTAATTTACAGAAGAGATAAAGAAAAGCAAGGCAAATAAATGCTTTTTCCACCTATTGAAGGCTGTTGTAATGCATGGTTAAAAATCTCCTGCTGTCCTATATTTAATTTTTTTTATTAGACTACAATGCAAATAAAACCTTGAACTTTAATTCACCTGATAAAAATCAGTGGTTTGCAAAAGAGTACCTGAAATCTGCAAATAAAGTTACCAGAAAAACAGTAACTATTTATAAACTAGAATTCGGCTCTGTGAAACACAAGCATTGGGATATTCAACTCTGAAGCACTGCTTTAAAAATGTTTTGTTCAGCTCCTAGTCACGCAAAGCTGCACTATCAGTAGCTTGTGTAGGAAACTCAAGCGTGCAAGGACTGCATAACATAGGCTTCATTTAACTGTAGGTAGTCCTCTTGTTGTTAGCTTCATTTTACAACCCTATGCAAGTTTTTTTTATTTGCACAACTTTTGCCACCAAACTCAGTTCAGCAGGCATTTTCTCAGTGGAAAATGTAATAGTTAATAAGGATCAATGGCAAAAGGATTACAGTACAAAATTGAAAAGTTCTAACTGGAAACAAAGAAACTCATGAAGTAATAAAAATAATTTTCTAATATATTAAGAAGTAAATGATCCGGAGATTAAACACATTTAATGTTAGATTTTAGATAATCCTTACCATATAATCTCACCTAGCACTTACATTAAAGAAGCCATCATCACATATCATTGACTCCAATACTGTTTTCTTTTCCAACAAAAACACTTGTAAAGGATTAGCCTAGGTGCAGTGCATCTGTTTATGCACAGTTGATACCTGAAATCCATCCAAGGAATTTATACAGATTCTAAGGTGCTCTAAGTACATACAGAAACAGATAAAAATGGAGAAGCCATTTTGGGTTTGCTGACAATCCTTCCTCACTGACCACAGAGAGAATCACTACAGTTTTGGCTTCCATATGACTGCACAGAGGGTGAGTTAAGGCACAGTTTAGTTCAGCATAGCCAGAAAAGCATATGATAATTTGTTGTCTAGTCTGTTGATAGAAAAACACAAATACTGGAAATAAACAAAGACTAAGATAAAATATCATGTGTCTTGGCCAATTATTTTTCTCGTCTGCAGGAAAATAATTTACTTAAATCCAAACCTTTCTCACCTCCACCATTTAAAATGAATAAGCAAAATCTCAGCCTTCTGCAGTTTACCGAATTCTGAAGCCTAGCTTGATGACTTATATTTATTCCTGCAGTAACTCTGGTGTTGAGATCCATACTGTAACTCTTGCATGTACCACATTAACCTGTCAGACTTTAAAGTTCACATATATCTTACAATCCAATATATATTTTTAAAAGAAAAATATTTCTGTGCGTTGAAAATATGACTTGCAGACCAGATGCAGACAAAATTATTTTAGCTTAAGTGTATATGCATTTTTTCTATAAAGGACATACAAAAGTCTGTGTGGGAATAGCACAAAGGTACTGCTTCCAGCTCATAGATGTAGGCTAGTAGCTGATTGGTGAAATAGCAAACATTAAAAGATCCTTCCAAGCATTGAGAAAAATCCTCTATGTTTGTATGTGTGTTTAAAATTAAAATGCATGGAGCTTTCCAGATCAGTCAACACTGCAAAAGCTGGCAAGAAAATTTCAAGAGTTCTTAATTTAGTAGAATTTTCTGCTTTTAGGCAATCCCTTAGCCACCTAGCAACAGCACAAAGGGTATAATTCTTGGAGACTTAAATTCACATTGGCTGAACAAGGCGGAAAATTGCAAACATGTAAGATATCTTGAGGACATTGTGACACCAGGGTGTCTAGTGGGTCAGACAGAGTAGGCCACATATCAGGGTGTAACTAGTGCAGAATAAAAGATGTATGTCTCCCACGTAACTCATGCAATAACACAGATTCTCAAATACAGATCTCCACCACCCCTATCTTTCCTGCCATCCTCAGCACAGGCTTATCTGCATCACAATTTTCCTCACTGTAGTGAAAGTTCAAAAGGCTTGTCAACATGCTTGAAGGTATATATGTTTCCCAAAAGTCTCCTTTACAATTTTTATGATACATTTTGCATTGTATTAGATATGCCCAACCAGTAGCCTCCAGGTACCTCCTACAGAGAGGGCTCTAGTGGTGAGCTGATTCTAGCCAATGAATTTTTGATATGCAGACATGCAGATGTAATCTTAGGGTATGAGAATACTGGTTTTCACACCAAGTACTGTCTCTTACTTTCTTTTAAATCCAGGAGGACTGAGTCCGAAAGAAGATTGTTACTCAAGGTAAGTGAGACAAGTGATCCCAGACTGTGTTAATTATTATTTGATTTATATAATACAAAATCTATAGAGTAATTTATGTGCCTATAAATAGAGATACCTAAATATGTTTGTAAATTTCTCTGGACAACAGACTGCCGCATGAATGTGAAGGGGAGGGGGCTGTAGCACAAGAATCTTTGCAACCCTTGTGTTCATGCTTTATTCACTGGCATGTAATTCTTCAATTGTTCCCTATTTTTCTCTTTTGAAAAGTATTTATTATTTTTTCAGCTATTCTTTCCTGTTTTGAACAAAACAGAACAAAAAATGTTGTGATTTAAAGCTTTTCATCTATGGTTCCTACTCTTCAGCACCTGGAGTTTGTAGGAGTAACCCTTCAGGGAACCCTCCATACTTTGGCAAACATTCAATATCCAACATTAATTAACATTCTCCCATATAAAAATCTCTCATATTATCACGCACCAAACATACTCTTCTACAGATACACTTTCCAGATCCCAAGCTTGTCCCTATTGTAGACAATCATATCCCCTGAATTTTAAATGTAATAATGCTCATAGTTCTGGGGTAAAAGTCGTTCCGAGGTAAATGTGCGCTGCACTTAGAAACAATCAAAATCTCACCATGGTTTCCTACACCTTGTAGTTACTTCATTTTGCTTTGACTCTTTTTAAAGTGTGAATTGAAAATCAAAACAGGAATATAGGGTATTTATCAGAGAGGTTGAATGCTTTTAGCATCTTCAGCACTACTACTGATACTAAATTTTGTAGTGAGAGGAAATCCAACTGAGGATAAATTTTTTCCCATAAGCATTTTTACATGCTCAAGTAATTTTCATTGTACCTGACAAATTATATTTATTCACCTATACTCTTCTCAATACGATTATAGTATCTTCATAGTAAAATATCAATTATTTTGATCAGACTCTAAATATAATTCTCACTCTGATCTTGAGAGTTGCAGTGAGGCTGATAATGTAGTAAATTCACCTTTTAAAAGGAAACATGCTGTTACTTTTATTCCCAAAGCTACATGTTAGCTCCTCTCAACTCCAAAATCTTGCAAGAAAAGTTTGTATATAATGTTTTTCAGGGTCTTTAATTTAGAAATTGTCCCAGAAATTCCTTACTGATTTTCTATACAGGTAAAAATCTCCCCACTCAGCAAACATCATAAAGAGACAATTTGAAAATATCTGGGTCACAGTTTGATTTCCATCATGACCAATGGACTATATCTGAACTACGACCTTCCATTATGAGTGCTATTCAGATTCTAGCAATGGGTCATTCAAGAGAGACTTTTTCCATTTGTCAGATAATACTTCACCTTAGGGAGACAGACAAAGACTATAAGCTACTTTGCATGTTTCCAGTTTTACAGATATCTTGTGCTTTAGTTGTCCACAAAATAAAAGAGACCAAAATAGAGGAGTTAAGAGAGTAAGTGTGATTTACATTGGAATCAGGTGCTAGAGATTTCTCAAAAACATGATCAGAAACATTTGTTGTGAAACCAAGCTTTGTGTGTATTCAGTCATATTTGTTTAATTGAGTAAAACATCTGGCTTTTGATTACTTGCAGTCAAACTTTAAGTTACATAGAAAGAACCTTGTTTTAGTTTTAGAATAAAGAAATTGAAAAAGACAGATTCCTTCTGAAATCATTGGATTCAGCAATCAACTGATTCGAACCACTCACAAGTGACCTTCACAGGATGTTACTGCCTCACTGGAGATGGTGGCGAACTGCCTTATATATTTGATTAAGTCTTACTGAGATAAATGTTGTTTGGTTGTGGTTTTTTTCCCATTATTTCTAGGGTTACAAACTGCATGAAGCAGCTGGCTCCAGTGTGATAAGGAGGTGACCTCAGGGTTATACTATTATCTGCAAAGAGGAGGAAAAAGATCAAAGGTCGAAATAACTGCTTCTAAATAGAGAAAGATAGCCACTGTATCCATTTATAAAGAAATAATTGAGAATTTGCTCAATGGAAAGGTTCTCACTAGGTAAAAGTGATTTGGCAACATGTTATTACATTGAAGTCACTTGGTACAAGTGGGGAAAACATAAAAAAAAAAAAAAAGAAAAAAAGAAAGACAAATTTGGCATGTTTCTTTCCTTATGGAGGATCAGTATTTCCTGAATTCTCATATGGGAAGAATTCAATGGATTTTACAAGTTTTTTCCAGTTTATTTATGTTGTGAAATGATTGCTGAAAGCCCTATGAGTAGGTGATCAGCATCAAAATCAAAAGCTGTTTCATTACAACTATTACAAAGTAGATCAAATATGTGAGGCTTATAACTCAATGTTTCGTTCACATTGCACATTGCACCATAAGACCTAGTGTTTGGGGGTTGGAGGAGAAACAAAAAACCAAAAAGGCATGCAGGTCATATGAAATATACCATGACCTGACAAGAAATCAGTAGTCTGGTTCTGCACAACAGCAGTCTTCTAGCATTATCTTTTGGATATCCTGAAGATAGATAAGGAGTCACCATGTGAGTGGACAAAATTCCACAGCCAGATTCAGTGGAAAACAAAATACCTCAGTATTAAGATCCAGCCTATTAAATGAAATATACAGTTTGGACAGAGAAGTAATAACATAGGTCCAGAGCTGGTACAGGGACCAGTAAAAGATAAATTACAAATTTCAGAAGTATTTTAGGTTCTTAAGGAAGGGCATTATGCCTAGATCGTGTATATGATGATTCTTGTATGCTAGCTGTCTTCCTAATGCAGAGAAAAAGAATTAAAACATTAATTAGTAATACTTGAATATAGAAAGTGCTACAAACCTCCAGGTGAGCTCAACTGACCAGTCCATATGACTGGAAAAAACAAACACAAAAGGTGTGAACACGACGAATTAATTTTAAATCAAAACCCTTGAGGAAAAAAAAATCACTATTCAATTGTTTTATAAAAAAGACTGGCATCAGCAAGCATGCGTGACATTTTATTGGGAGCCAGTTCTGTCTGGATTGCGTAGACTTTTGTTTATGTAGGTCTGATTACTGCTTTTTTAATGAAATGGAATCAAAAGGCTACTGAAGAGTTCAATGTCCTCCGATGCTTACTGTTCTCTCATCTCATACTTATTCTTAATGACATCATGTTTACCTCTTTTGGATAAGGCTATGATGTTAGAAACATGAAAAGCCTAAAAGCAAGAGGAATATTGTATCAGGAACAGGCACCTTGATTTTATGCAACTTTTCTGAATAAGAAAAGATAAACACTAAACCAAAATTAATATATGAAATAAAAACTTTAGGAAAAAGTTTTCTGCAAGCAAATCTTTAAGGGTACATTTCCATCAATACACTATGTATTTTCTTTCACACGAGCTGTTTCTCATTTATGCTGGAGAACAGAGATATTAACTTATCTTCCCATTTACAGTTTTGCCCAACTCAGGCAACCTTATTTTGTTATTTTATTTCCCCCAGCATCACTTCTGAGATGACCTTTGGGTAATGGAAATATATGAAAAAAACTTCTCGATGTTAGCTCTGTATGTTTAATATGTATGTCTCCATATAAGAATATGCCTTTGTCTTCATATCCCAGAAACCAAATCTTAGCATAATATTCTTTTGCAATGTCTTATGTTTTTGGCTACTCATCATGGCTTTTGTTTTTATTCATGGTTACATTCTTGTTCCATTCCTCCTCTACCTACAACTGCTTTTGCATGACTATCACTTTCTCGTGTAGATATATAGGCTTTATATAGCTTTATCAATTTACTTGTGTCACACTTGTTCAGTAAGTCTAAAAGAAAATTCTTAGGAAGGAAGTGACATCAGTACCAATTTGCTTTGCTTCAGCAGTTAATAATCTGCAGTGATTCAGAAACTGCTGTATCCGCAATTCTGCCTGTAACTAAGGTGGGAATCTCTGAGAGCAGCAAGACAAACAGCTGAAATGGAAACGGCTGTCTTCTCCCATTGTAAACTCTCTTTACTCATGAATTAGATAAGTCTATCTTGTCAGGCTCTAGGCTTTGTATTTCCATCAAATCACAGGCAAGATGCTTCCAAGCATTTTATTTTCTTAGGTAGGAATACTATTATCACACCATTTTCATGACACACTGTATGATATTAAAACAACACACCACACACACACCCCACCCCCCCTTTTAGTTTTTAAAGATAACTACCACCATCATTCCTCAAAAATCCAGTAAAACAGTACATGTAAGAGTGCATCCAAAGGCAAACATGTTTAGAAAAACAATCCCCCACATTCCTCACTGGAAAACATTGCCCAGAAAGGATGTGGAATTTCCATCCTTTAGCACATATGATACTTGACTGGAAAAGGTACTAAATGAGTCTACTGTGACATTATTTAAAGTTGCATGACACCTTGCAGGGCTTCTCCTCAAAAATGCGTTGTACTTAATAGAAGTTAGTATTTTGAAGACAAAATTAGATTGTGAGAAAATGTCTCAACTACCAAAATTATTTTTTTTTATTTTTCGGAATAGTATTTGTTATTGTACCAGTGGGGATAAAATATTATACTTGCATGTTAAAACTTAACATCTGTGGTTTTAATAATGAGCTTATTTTAAAAATGAGGAGAGAAGTAAAAAATAGAGGAGCAAATAGCCTGTAGCTTTTCTAAGGAGAAAAAGGAAAAATCCCCTTCTCTGAATGAATTATTACCCCAAAAAATAAATTCTTTTATAAAACATAAAAGGGAAAGTAATATTTTTCACATTTATCACATAAAGCAACCAAACAAAATAATTCAGTTCCTATACTTTGGGCCAAATCAACGTTTAGATACACAACTACAAATGTAACCTTAATTAATTGTATATGTATAATGACTCCTTGAAATTCTAATCTCCATAATTCAGTTAGCGAGATGGTACGTATTGAATGTAATTTAAAAACTGTTTAATGTATTTCTAATTTATAACATGATTCTTTAATTACAAGCCAGTGAATGTAATTACATTTTCTGCTTAAGGATAGAGACTTCTTACAGCTCGGACATTAATAAAAATACTTTCACCATACTCCTTCATATTAGTCAGTAACTGGTCTGAAATTTGATCTATTACATAGAAAGTGTTTGTATAAAATAAAATGAAAGACAAGCACCTTATTATGTTTATTATATGTGAGTTTTAACACATTTTGAATGTGAACATTCTGTATTAATCTTGTATAGCTGGTATGAGAGTTAAAATTATGTATTACCAGTCCAGTAATTTTTTTTTCTGTTTTCAGGGTTTTTTTCCAGCACTATTACAATTTTTGAAGCCTCACCCTTCCACTTCACTATGTCATGAGCACACTTTTCTGAGCTTGCCTGTTCTCATCAATATTCCTTTCCTGTTTCCAAAGGACTGTGGTCTCACTTTAAAAAAAACCTAAAACACAAAAAATCCCCACTGGACAAACAACTAGGGACAGTACACATGTAATCAAAGGAATAATTTTGAAATCAGACTACTGAAATTGCAAAAATTAAAAATTCTAGGTGTTATTGCTCAATTTATCAGGATTTGCATGTGCAGCCAGAGTAGCTGCTTGCTAGCACTAGCCACTTGGCTGCACATCTACTACAGAAGGGAACTTACTCAGGACACAGAGGAGTAACATTTTGCGAAATGAGAGTAGCCATAGCATTTCAGACTAAACCTTCATATAGTCTGGCAGCCAAAGAGGATAACTAAGAAGTAGTAAGAACAAGATAAACATATTTTATATGTGTCCCATGAACTCTCTTGACCAAAGAGGAGAAGCAAATGCAGACAGCTTTCAAACCTAACTCAGAAGTCAAATACCAGAGAGTATCAGGACAGCCATCAAGCTGTGTTGTATTCAAGGAGGAAGCTAACCATCACCTGCAAAGCATTGGTAGTCTTCATTTACTCGCAAACTCTTGCTGAGAACATCCACCACCATATCAATAGTCACATTGTCAAACACCATGTCCTCTCACTGCTGTCATTGCAATCATTATGCACAAGCTAAGAAAAGCTGTTTTCAGTAGCGTGAACAAAAATGACAGCACCCTGATATACCAGTCCTGTTACCCACTCCAGTATATTTTCAAACTTTATCTAGACTTGTATCCACTGCTATCTTTTCCACCTGGTCTACACATATCTATTCATAGAGCTCACCTTCTACCTTCTACTGATCCCTCTTAGTTACATGCTGTTGAAAGAAAGTGAAGTTGACATCATAAATGTTAATTCTATATATCTAAGCAAAAATAGAGCACACACATAAAAACTTACAGCATCAAAGAAACTTGAGAAGTACTAAATGTATAACCTCTACTATCAAATTTCAATGTCTTCAAATAGTTGTCTTCTTTTGCCCAAGTGGCTACTGCAAATTTCTTTGTTCCCATGCTGACACATTAAACTATATGGAGGAGTCTATACAGTTAAATAATTCAACCACATTGCATTAAAAACACAGATAAATTCAACCCTTATCACCAACAAAATTGTTTTCCAGAGTCTGGATTCTTTTCTATCGATATATTGCAAACTAAGGTAAGATGACCAACAATTTTGATTTTTATAGGAATGTGATGGAACCATGAATCAAATTAAGCTTTGAGACCTGCCTAGACTTTTTTTGTCAAACCAAAATTCTCAGAGAGGCCAAAAAGACTTTTAAACTCCAGACACAGGTATGGTTTTACAGAAACTATAACAGCAGCACCTCAAGCAGAGGAATATCAGAATCTATTGTGTAAGAAAAAATAACTTTTAGGATCACTGTAATCTCCACACAATTACCTCAGGGTATCTAGGAAGACTCTCTTTGTCTGCCACTCCTGTGACAGGGCAGTATCTGTACTCTGCTCTTTTCAGGTATCTCCTTGCTGTCCCACAGGTGTCCTGCATTCTTACACACTCTGCTTTTTCCCCTGACCTACCCTGCAGTCTAGAAAAGCAGTTGCTTTCAAGAGAAGAAGATAACCACACCAAAATAAATCATCCCTTTTTCAGGAAATTTAAGGTAAGAACTGAGAACAAACAGGCAAAAATATAGTGTCTTTTCCACATTAATTTCTAGGGTTTCTGTTTTTTTTTTTTTTCTATGAAATGAAAACTGGGTTACTTCTACATTTTTTCATCATTTAAGGTACATTTTTATTCTTTTGTTTCTTTTCATGATGTTGATGTGGGATTTCAAATGTCATGCAGAAGCTTATCTTAGAAAGGGCTAACTCCCCTGTTCTTATAGGTATGAGTTAATACCTTCAAAATATTATAAAGCCTTGAATGGTATTAATATTGGACTGCTGATCTGGCTATGCCTTTTCCTCTCCATTTGCTATTGTCCAGTCACATCCTTTAACAGCAGAGTTCTCAGAAAGCCTTCCACTATTGCAACGTGCGCTACTTTTCTAGTCTTGAATAGAAATTACATATTTCCCTAACACAAGCACATACAGCTCTTGGATTTATGTTAGCCCATCAGTTAGGTCATTTTCATTTCTGTGCCTTTGCTCCAATTATCTATGCATTTCATCAGAATTCAATATCATGTTTCTTACTGAATGCTGAGGGAAAGTATCCTATTTATTATTTTACTATTCCAACTATCTTTTATTTATGTGCATAAAGAACACTTGCTAATTTGGTTTCCTTTGATTTCCAAGTCCTACATTAATTTAATTTTTATAATTCTTTTGTACCCCTAAAATCTCAGTTACTCCCCCAGTGCCTTTTCCCTATAAGCAATTTTCTTGTTGTTCGATGGTTTGATCTACCAATTGTAAACTCCCCAGCTATTCCCAATCCCTTTATTTTCTGTTGGCTATCTATTTCACATTTCATTCAAGGTTGCACATTTCATCTGCAACCTTTCCCTGTGTTTTTAGTCCACTTTAATTCTGTGTCCCAAGAAGTTTTGAAACTGCCAGTTCAATGAAATTCCAATCTTCTTGCAGAGACCGTCCTCTATTCTACAGTGGAGGAGATTCTTTGGGAAATTTGAAGGTATTTAACAGTGTTTTCTGAGAGCTACATAACATACAGTACTCTATATGAAATTGTATTTCCTAAGTATGTTATTTATCACATTTCTTCAACCAGTAAAAGATAAACTTGTCTTGAAAGATACAAATTCTGTGATAACTGAAATTTTGTCAGCAGGCTTATTAAAGTGAGTTTCCTAGTGACTAGGAGACAAATCTTAATGTCTGGTCTTGACTAAGATAGATACCCTGATAAAACAGTCACTACTTTAGTAAGTTGGCAAACTCTTTGGCAAGATCCATTGAAGCCCATGAAGGACAAACATATGAAAATGTATAACATTGCTTTCTTTGCACTTTAAAAGTCTCCTGTAATTTCCCAGTGGGAAACAGAGTGATATCTTACGTAAATTAATCCCTTCAAATAGCCTGAGACACTTTCTAATGATCATACATTCCACATCAGAATTGTAGTTAGTCATTACTTGTTTTTCAGCATAGAGCATTTCTAGAAAAATGCAAGCATATATTTAACACTTTGTGCGGTGTAAGTGGAAAAACATTACTCTCTTTCTCCAAAGTTATGCAAAAAATAACATTATAATAGAAATACATCACAAGTTCAGGTAAAGATGAGAATATGGCCTGCTGTAAATCTCATCCGAGGTACAAAACACCTGCTGCATATAAAGCATCATCTTCCATGGAAGCATGTGTTGCTAAATATCGATGTGAAACATGAGACAGGTAATTTAAGGTTTCAGGCCAACAGGTTGTCCCATGTAAGGATAGATGAAAGTTACACAAAATTCTATCTGATAAATAATATTCTTCACAAATCTGTTTTAACTCAGCAACTGTAAATAAAAATACTGTAGACATACTGAGACTTCCAAAAATACACTTCTATTGAACGTCATTACAGTCCCTGGGGAACAAAACAGCTCTTTCAACAGCCCCTTTTCGCAAAGCACAGCTCAATCCCCAGTGAAACTTACTGGCAAAAAGGAATACCATATTTGATGATGCAGCTTCCTCCATTTTTGCAGTATCCTTCAGGACAAACTACAAACATAAAAATAAAAATTATAATTTAAATTACTACCTTTTGTTGCCATACTTGTCATTGCCTGATTTTCAAAATGGCAGAAGATTCACACCTATCATTTTAGGTGCTTAGCACTTCCAAAACCTCTCCCTTTAGACCTTAACTTGGTGACACAAGAGTCAAGTCATAAATGCATTAAAGTCAGTGGGGTGCTCTTGAGATTCTAGAAATTCTTGTGCTTCACTTTAACAGTCTTATAATTTTTCTCAAGGCAGAATTTCTTTTGGAAATGGAGCTCCATTGAAATGGAGCTTCTGCCACTTACTCTATTTTCAAGCAAATAGGAATATATAAAATAAGAGCCAAAGAATTAAACATATTTAATTAGTACCTAAGTCTACTTTATTACTAATAGCTTAGATATAGGGGTGATGAACAGATGCTTGCTCCTGGTCACCAGCCTTCTAATTGAAGATGTCCAGAATTTTAATGCTTAGGATCATAATCTTATAAGAACTAGAGAAATCGGTCTTGAAAGGAGTAAAGATGTTTAAGTAGAGAGGGAAGTCAGTGATATACTGTCATCAACTTTTGACATCCCTTCATATGAATTTCCACATCATCAGGTTTTGTTTTACTGAAGTTTGGTTTTACAGTCCTACAGTAAGAAAAACTCAAAATAAGAAATGAATCCCTTCAGTCTTCTATAATAAGAAAATAAGTGATAGAATGCAAATTAGACTTAAAGAATTAGGTCAAATTCTTTAATTTTTGGGTATATGCCACATAAAATAATTTGCTGAGGCAAATAAACAGTGCTATTCAGTGTGGACACCTCCAGTTTTAAGAAGAAATTGTGTAAAGCAAATTACTTACTTGAAAGGCCTGCTTTCTGACAAAATAATGGAAGATTTGCAATTTACTATCATGCAAGTCTGCTAGCTTATGCCCTATAGTCTATATTGAACTAATTTCTGAATATACCCCATTTAATTTAAAATATTTCTTATAAATCAAATTTATTAAGTATGTATTCTCTCTGCATTTTAAAATTGGTAATTGTTTATGATAAAGCATGATTCCTTCTCACACACTAAATTAAAAAAACCCCATGTATAACAAACATATATAATCAACACAATACTTCTGGCAAGTTTTGTTCCCAGAGAAACCAGTGGATGCCTCATACTAGAGAAGTAAATATAAAACTTCTCATTTGTGAACAAACATTTACTATATTATAATGAATTATATTGTTATAATGTATACTATATGTTATGAACTTTATCACATAACCGACAATAAATTGTAAAAACAGAGAGTTAAATTCTCAGCTAATTAACTTCACCAAAGTCAGGGGAGTACAGTTAACATAAGCCCACAGTTCATAACTGACTTGGAGAACAACTGCAGTAATTTCATATCACAGAACGAGATATTTAGAATCTGAATTTAATTATTTATAATGTATGTTCTTGTTAGGTTTTATTAATAAAAGTCTGATTCAGATTGGATATATATTGCTATCCTGTTCTTACCTTTCTCCTGCATTCCCTATTGCAAAACAAACCAGAACATTGTGGAAAATGCACTGTGTTAAAACAAACGCTATACGTATCGTTTTTTTCTTTTTCTTTTTTATTTTCCAACTTGGATTTATGTTACAGTTTAAAAAAAAAAAGCCTACTAACTCAGAAATGCCGAGCTCACTTAAGTAGGTTATTCAATTGGCTAAAAGCACAGAAGTATACTACAGAGGTTTGTAGTTTTTTTAAAAAACAATGTGTTTATACCTTAAGAAACAACCCTTATGCAGGCATTAACTAAGGATGTTATTTTCCATCTTTTTCTCACTATTTTCCTATTTCATCAGGAAAATTCACGCCTGATATAATCAGTTTAGGTTTCAAAGAAGGTATTCAGTCTAGCTTGAGGACTTCGTAAAGATTCAGTAGGAAATGGCTACTTTTTTTATTTCAAATTATATTTTTATGCAAAACTAAGTACCTGAACAGCTGGACTCATCAGGGCTGAAATCAATGCAGTCTGCAATGCCATCACAACGCTGGGAGATTGCTATACATTGATTAGTTGACGCACATAACAAAGAACCATTGAAACAATCTGTAATGGCTGGAACAAAAAGTAATGTGACAGTTATTATCAGCTTGTAATTATTTTCTCACTGTTGAAAAACTACCAGAAAACTTGATTTGTACTATAGTATCTAAACTTGGGCCTGTGTGGCCTCTACAAGCTTCCATCTTCAAAGGCATAAAACTTTACTATTAAGTAGATAAATAAATAAATAAACACAGAGCACAGATGCTACAGAAGCTGGATTTTCCATATTATATTTGTGAAGAAGAGGTGGGCAGATTTGCTTAACACATTGACAGGGTAAGCTGCAAACCTGTAAAAAGGTATCATGAAACATAATCCACTTTCATTCATAACCTAGTTTTAAAGTGGTGGAATTAATTTTTAAGTACAAACCAAAAATTTGACATTATATAATTTCCTGATATTACAAGAAACCAAATACTGAGAGTTAACATACAAAAAGTAGATAAATACTGTACTGAAAAATCTAAACTTGCACCTTTTTTGTTCTTGGGCATTCAGTTATATTTTCTGTTTGTTTGGAAGAATTATGAGGGGGAAATCTTGCTGGAATCACATAAGCCTTCAGGTACTGAATTATTCCTGAGTCACTGAGCTACAGGATGTACCTGATGGTGCTGCAGACTCCTGGAGAGTGTAACACCATTTTGTCATTTTATCTCACAGAATGTTCTCTTATGCTGCCTTAAACTATTGGTTTTTAAGGTTTTTATTTAGGTAATTTAAGCTGAACTCTGTAACCATGACACTAATGCAAATCAGAGGGAACTCTTCTGACTCCATCAGAGTTAGGTATATTCACATTAGCTTGTGAGTTTAGAGCAAAGGAATGTATCTAGGAATATCAAAAATACCCTGCTGCCACATCTAAATTTCATAATACTTTCCTGCTCCTGGGTTCAAAAGCCAGTGTACACAGCAATAAGCTTCCCAGGCTAGATGGCCAGTCTCCTGGAGGATATATTGGTTCCAACCTTAGATATAATTTAAATCACTGGCCTATATAGACTGCAAGAGTGTGCTAAATTTAAAATACTGTGATTAAATTTAGGCCACAATAATGGAGGCAAATCTTGCCAGTTTTGATCTTGCCAGTCAACTCTTGCCAGTTTTGATATTCTTTCAGAACTATGAAATTACTCATGTGAGTAAGGGTTTGTGCGATCAAACCTTTTAATTACATGCACTGATGATTGTCTAAAGTCTGCAGAAAAAAGCTGTAGAAGAATACTAGCAACTATGAAGAGGAGCTTGCTTTTGTTTCCAATTTCAATTCATCTTTATGAGAACTGGTTGATTTTAAACCATCACTATCCTGTTCTGCACATGTGTTTATATCAAAGTCTCTTCAGTTGACTGGAGAAGTCTTGATATTGAAGAGGGAATTTGCTGGTAGTGACAGCAGGATAAAAACAATAACAAGAAGAACAAAACATTTCCTTTTCTGCTCTCCATTCTCTTGACCACTTTGTCTGGTGGAACAGGTTGTGGCAGACTGGAAAAACCCAGGAGATTACAGCATCACTCCACATTTGTAGCATATCTTGCCATCTATCTCTTATGATTGTCAGCTTTCCAGAAAGTAACTAACAGTCCCATGCCCTCTGCTATATTTTCCTGCCCAAATAATAATCTCATACTTATTTTGTGTATAGTCAGATCCAAATCCTGGACACCATTTGCAATTTGGTGGATGATGTCCCAATGGTCTTTGAATCAGTTTTACAAGTGATCATTTGCACAAAAATACCCAGTCTGTAAATATAATTACGTGTTCAGACTTCAGCGGAAACAAGTTGGAAATTTGACATAAAACATACTCTTCTTATGTGCTTTAGACCTTGTTTTGCCTGCACATGTATTTTGAGGCCACTGTAAACTATGTGGATATAGAGTACTGCTTACCGTTTGTCATATGTATTATGACTAATATAGAGATTCTGTTCCTGAGCTCTAACTTGCATTGAGGGTTGTGGTAAGAAAAGAAAGTGTCTTTTAACCCTTTATTATTTCCCCTAGTCCTGGACTGTCTGCTGGACTCATACCCAATGATAAAACAGAACTGCCAATTATTTTTGGTCCATTTATATCTGTTGATCATCAAGGTGGTTTTGACATACATTGCACAAATCCAACATTTAAGACAGAAAGGACGATGACACTAAGTTATTGCTGCCAAGGTAAAGAATATTAAGAGCACATTTACAAAATAATGTTAGTTCTCTTATTGCATTGAAACTACAATTAATATTGCTTACTGTTAACACAGTTACAAGTAGCTTCAGATTTCTGCAACTAGTTATTCTTTACTTTCAAAGGAGACCTTCAAGTAGTTTTTGGGTAAAGATATTAAATAGAAGCATTACCAACAGTGAACATATGAAAGTGAAAATACCAGCTTTCTGCCTATATTTCATTTTTCAAGTCCAAATCTCTAGAAATTATAACAATATCACAGCCCCTTTGAAAGTATACTATTTTTGATATTTACTAGGTATTTAAAATTTACCAGGACTACAACAGAAACATTTTGGTGCACTGCAGAGAACTGAGATAATTTTTTTTATTCTTTGCTGTTAGCACTTCAGGCAGATGGTGTTGGGGCATACAATGCATATTCCCCATCGGTTCTAATATGTTTATTTTGCACCCTTACCATTGAATTCAGGCAATTTAAAAATAAGACAAACATTAAATGGGTGAGATAAGGTACTTTTCGCTAAAATTGACAGCTAGAAGAGGGCTGACCAAGTAGAACATCTGTAACTGGAAAACAGTTCCAAGATTTTCTTGTTAAGAGCACCAAGTAATAAAATCCAACACATTAGTAGGTATAAAACAGTATTAACATAATACTGTACAACCTAAGTGCTGAGTGAACTGTACGGGAAATTCTGTCTGCATAAATCTCTAAGTCATGCAGAAAAGCATTTCTGTGGTAGAAATTGTGGTTGTAGTAGAGGTCTGACTAATGCTTTTTTTTTTGTTTATTTTTCTTTATTCTGGCCTTCCTTTGGGTTTTATACTTAATTTCAGCAAGATGCATTTTGGCAACTGGTCTTCATCCCAGAACACTTTCTCTGATTAATTCCTTAATTCAAAAGCCAGAACATTTCTGATCATCTATTGTTACAGTTAATGAAGGAAATTGTTAAAGGACATGGCACACACGAAATAGAAGGTGCCAGTAATTCCTAAACATAAATTTTCTAAAATCAACAGGAAGATTTGATCTGCACCAAGGGAAAAAAAACCAACCCACAAAACTTTGCTACTTAATTCCTTCTCTGTGTTCATAACTATTTACAAAAAATGTTCAATTTCAATATAAAATCTGTAAAAAAACTTCAATCCCAGTCTGTGTTATTATTACAGTACACATAGGCTGGAGTCACTAACACAACAATCAATTTTCTAGATTACACAAATATTTAAATAAAATAAAATTTGTGAGATATTTACTTTTCCCTCTCTGAATTTTCTTTGTTGACAAACTTACATGGCATTTCGCATGTTAAAAGTAGTCAGCTAGAGATGAAAAGCTGCACTCTCATGGCATATACATATCAATGGGCAAATGAACTATGACAGTAATCAGCTTTTCACTGATTCCATTCCAAACTACTACTAACCACTTACTTTTTGCTTTGCCCTGCAACCAGTATCCTCTTCAGAGAAGAAACACAAGTTGCTGCTTCTGTATTCCTGTGCTATACTATGTTTATAAAGTCAAAATTGAATTTTGGAGTAACAATGTGATTATGGATTTGGCTAAGTTTCCACCCAACTCAGAATCCCAAGGTATATACTATCTATGTAAATTTTTGTTCTTTGAATAGGCCAGAACTTAATTTCACCTAATTCCCTGGGCATTGCTTAGAAGTCAAAGGCACTGAAACAATATCTCAGTTCTTTGGTGTAAGGTGATACTTGTGGAAATTTTGTAGCCTTAGGATTTTGAGATTTTAGAAGAACACTGTGGTGTGGGGTTGGGATATACATGTAGTAGGATACAGCAGAGAGGTCTCTAATAGAGGACAAATTGAGGAGGAGCCAGGACTGATTGAAGATTAATGAAAAAAAGTTTATTTGAACTTAGGAGCATCTAGAATTTAAGGTAAGAGATATCCCCAAAATCATGCCTTTTGCAACAAAATCACAAAGCCCGCTTCTAAACAAAAATGCCTAGAAAGTCATGCAGAGATAGTCTGCAAAGTCCATGCCAGTTTTACACAGTCTTTTGTTAAAAGAAATGGCATGTGTGTGGCCTGCATGTATATTCATTAGTTTTGATACAAATTATTAAAGAACTTGAATTTCTAGCCCACTGGAAACTGATATTTTACTAGTTGTTTTGGTTATGGAAAGGATGGAAAAGAAAATATTAAAAAACATTTGCAGAATGAAAATTTAGGAAGAAATGTTTTAATACGTAAAAAGCCTCTTTTTCTTACCATGTAGCTAATTGTTTTGACCTTCCTGGAATGAAACATTTGGTCTCAGTTCCTCTGCCAATAACGAAATATTTTGAAATGGGCAGACACTAACTTTTGTGTCTATCTATCTGAAACGTCATGGTATCTTATTGAAGTTATGGAGCTCAAAACCTGTTCTCCTTGCATTATGCTTGTGAGCCGTTTTCTTTGATCAGGGCAGACATTGCTGCTACTGAATGAACAGACTTGATTTCAAAATCCTTGAAAGGTCAGGATTGCCTTGAATATTACTGAATTACAGAACTGCAAATTATCTGTCATACTGTAATCAGAGATGAGGCAATACAAATTTAGTTGATTGATCTATGGAAAAAGTGGAAATGCTTCCAGTTATTAACAGAAATACAATACAAATGATTTTAAGCATTTATCAAGGTTCATAGTCAGGGAATAGGAATGCATAAGCAGAATTATTTACAAATGTAGAGTGTCTTTCCAGGTAACACACTATACATGACACAAATAATATTTTTCTTGATGAGGGAATAGTGAATTTTATGCTACACTTCATTCTGTTGCTTTTTTTCACATCACTATTTTAGGAAAGTAAGTTCGCATGGCCTTAACTATAGCAATGAGAGTAACTTACGGCAGCCAACTTCATCTTCATTAAGGTAGCAGTCTGGCACACCATCGCATTTCAGGAGGGATGGGATACAGCCTTTGGAAGGACACAGGAACTCTGTTTGCTTGCAGGAACCCAGAGAGGTGTTAGGCACCTCTGTGGGACAGTTCATTTCATCACTTCCATCCGTGCAGTCTTCAGCCCCATTGCATTTTGCAGTGACGGACAAACACTGCTGCACATATGCACATGTGAACTGGTTGCTGCTGCAAGTTGGAGGGTGTGGATCAGCTGATCCTACAAGAAAAAAAAAAGAATATTTATTGACTCTTCTTTCAGTAGTCATCTATACTGCTTTTGAGATGTACATAGGGACTGCTGGGAAGGCAGCTGATTTTGATTACTAAGCTCTAAAAAGACCCCTAAACCCTTGTATAAAACTACAGCTCCTAATTACAGAAAATACAGTTAAAACATTTTGCCTCATTTTCAGCATTTATTTTGATCCCATTGTTCCTTGTGCCATGTATGTATAGAAGGGTTAATACCAAAGTATTAATAAAACTTATTTTTCAGGAAAGGGTTAAAAAATATTCTCGACAGCCCTCAAGTTACAATCTTCCTCTACTTGTGTATTGAATCGGTGAACAAAAATCAAAGAAAGACGATGTAAGTCTGTATCTATAAGAAACTCATTTCATGGAAAGCTATTATCTGTGGTAAGGTCTGAACCCTCAGCAGAGTAAGAGAAAGGCTTTCATAAAGTAGCAACAAAGATTTTTACTGACATAATTTATTATCACTCTGATTCTGCAGCTTAGTTTGATGCTATAGAGAATTAAATCAAAGAAAATCCTAGATAAAATTTTCCGGGGTACAAATGAAAAGAAAAAAAAAAGCATTTTTAAATTTTAGACTTTAACTAGTCCATGTAGCTATCAAGAAATATCCCATGCTTACTCACATTGCTGGAAAAATACTGGAAAAAACTTTCTATGATCACTTATACAAATAAATTTGTCTCCGACACTTAAGTCCTTCTTTCCTCCCATGAAAATCATTGCAACTGAATTTTACCAGCAGAAGAATCAGAACTATTTGTGGAATCTGAATTCTAAGAAGCTGGCTGTGCTAACGCTGTGTTCTTTACACCAACAGTGTCTCCCATGGGAGTGATGTGATGGATTCCTGTAATTTCTGTTTCATGTGCAGAGAAAGAGAAAAATCTCCAGAATTTAACTCTATGTATTTAATTTTTTCTAGGTAGAGTTGCAGCAGGTGAGTGAAGAAAATAATATTATGGTAGAGACAAGGAAAAACAAATTAATGTCACCACCTCTGTAAAAGACAGAAGTTTTGCTATTGACTTGGGCTGAAGCAGAGCAGATCACGTGAAAAAGTTCATGGGAGGGTTTTGGCTCATCTTTTGAAATGGTGCAAGCATTGTTCTCTGACTGCAGAAGTCAAATGTTATTGTTGCATTAAGGCATGACATGCGGTAAGGGAAAACAGGGATTATGGCATTATTTTACTACTTTTAATCCACTGGGCATAGCAGTATGTTTGTGCATTCTGTGATACCGGGCTGGGGTGCTACAGCAGGAGAACTTTGCTGAAACATGCCCAGTTTCTAAAATACCTGTGTCATGAATAACAGTAGCTTTTTGTACAAAAAAAAAAGAACAGCTAATGCATTCAGATAAACAGAATACTAGTATTATTTTATGATCTGGTTACTTGCAAAACAGTGACAAGGAAAAACAGCTCAAACTGCTAACACTGACCTTCGCTAGCTTAGCAATTTCTGATTTTCATGTGACTTCATGTCAGAAAATCATAATTGAAAAGCTTCACACAATAGAATATTCCTGACATCACTTCAGACTCCTAGTGTTAAATCCTGTCATTCTACTAGAAAAATGTATTTCATACACTGGACATAATCTAAACATAAAAAAGGATTTATTTTTACACAGTGAAAATAATAATCTACTGATCTGTTGGCTTGTTTGTATTCAGAATTACATCATGAATACCTCAAAGATGCGTACTTTTAAATGGGATTGAAAAGATTACATTTTCATGATATACGTTTTATAAATGTGTTAGTCTGAAAAAATTATTTTCATTTATACCACTTCAAAAGGCTTATGAAAGTTGTCTTTAGATGGTTGATTACAGACATTTATATCACATAGTGATTTTATTTTTGGACAAATTAAAAGTATTTTAGATTTTGCATTTTTTTCTACTTCGTTAGTTAACTAGTTCTACTAGTTAGTTAACTAGTTAGTTCTACTAGTTAGTTAACTAGTAGAACATAAAGATGTTAGAACTGAGTTTATCATGAAGACATTGTATCCAAAGCCATGATTCTGCTGAGATACTAATGAAATGTATGGAAAGTCACTGGGAGAACATACTTCTCTCTCTATTGATACAAAACTGGTACTGTTAAAAACAGAGCAAATCCTACGCAATGGATTTTTTAAAAAATGAATTATAATTTTAGTTTGCACTTGCTCTGAAAAAAAAGGTGCGAATATGCTAGATAGCATTTCTTTTCCTCCTGTTACTTCTGACCCTTTTTCTCAGAGTGCCTAGGGGGCATTTAGGCAGTGAAAATTACTTAAGCTGCAGTCAGTTCCACTTAAGCATGTGCTTTTGTTGTTGCTTGTCTAGTTTTAGATTTTCTGTGTTTGTCCTGATACAGTGAAAATTAACCCTGTGCATTTCCAACATATTTGACTGTACAATGGTTACTTGTTTAAGGAGCAGGGAAGATTGCATTTATAGTACATTTGTGAGCACTTTTGGCCCTGTTTAATTCCTGGTACTTGTCCTATTCATGATATATTTGTTAATAGGTTTCTACCCAACCTTTTTCAGAAAAAAGAAAATTTGAAATCCACTCTTAAATTCATTAATGCTTGAATGTGTTGCTTGTCATGGATCTGGCCTTGAGCATTAAACTGTCTTTGGGCTTTTGTGGCACTGATCAGTTTAGCCTTATTGTCCCAATCATATAAAGTGCTTATGCGTGTAAAGGTTCTCATACTACATTCAGTAGTTAGGCAAATGTTGGAATGCTTTATTGAATGGGGGATTATTATTATTTTAATAATAATAATAATAAACAATATTAATAATTTTCTATCATGATTCCCTATTGTTAGAAAATAAGGTGTAGAAAGAAGTTCTTCCTGACTTGCATGTCAATTATTTTAGAGTGTGCAATATTCATTGAGAGCAGTGAAGATGTCTCCAATTCATTCTAAAGGTTAAGTTAGGGGTAAGGTTAACCAGGGGTCTTGCTGAGGTCTGTTTTATGTTTTCAGTATCTTACTAAAAATCCAAAGTTATACCCTAAAATCAGCAAAATCACTATAGATCATAAAAATAAATGAGAATATACCTCAAAGACCATAAGAATATCAGTCTGCTTATTAACTTGCATTATGTATTAATTAGTTCACATCTGTTTGGTTTCAGATGCAGTAGGAGAATTGTGCTCTGGATGACATTATATAAAACATTATGATTGACGTGATCTACCAAAACTGTATTCCCAAGTTCAATCTATTTTCTTTACATAAAGTAGGTTATAGATTCTTTTCTTAACTATGGATTAAATGTGCCTGGTAAAGTTTCTGAAAATTTATAAAACATTAATTTATATATACCTAACATTTAAAGCTAAGTAATTAGGAATATGCAAATCCAGAAAATTGTTAAGTAATTCCATCTGTAAAATCTCAAGCAACATATTAATGCAAAACTAATTGCTTGCATACAAAGCTACTATCTATCTATGTAATTATTTATATTAAGCTCATCATTGCAGTATCTGCTACTGACATGTTTCATTTTAAAGAGTGGCAATATTCATTCTCTTTCCTTACCACTGGGAAGAATTGAACTAAAATGTTAACAGTGCAATGTGGTCTGCAGTGAAAGATGAGCTGACACTAATGAGAGACTCATCACAAATACCCTCCATTGTGCTGGGTTACACAGCGATATACACACCTGGCTCAGCTGTAGAAACAAACTTTAAACTTATGCATATGCATGAATCTTATACCCGCTCTTGTAGATATATATGAAGGTTATGTAAACAGGAGAAGCTGAAGTGTGTTCTTTCAATGCAAATTGAACTATCCATCTGTGGCCCACAGGCCATTTCAGTCATTTAAAATCGTTAGATTCAATAATTGCCTAATACTGACATGCCAAAAAAATGTTTCCCTCACCTTTTTCCAAATGCAGAAAAGATGTTCCCAGCTCACCACTCATCTCCTGAGTGTTGTGTTGCTCCCATTTTCCAACCACATTCAGGAGTGGAGGAGATATTGTACAGGTTATTTTTTTTAGAAAGGAGTATCTATTTGAAGCTGTTTAAGGATTTTGAGATAAATCTACTGAAAATGATGTGTTCTAAGTAACGCAGGATAAAAGCTTAGCTTTCTGTATCTGGGCTGCATGAACACTGAAAAGCTGGACTGGATATCCTCAGGAATACATTCAGTACTTGCACACAGATGAAAGGCAAACAAGTCAAAAACAATTTCAGAGAAAATAACCTTTGCTCTGTGGAACACCAAGTTTAGATTTAGATCTGCATGGCAAACAGCAGCAATTGTTTGTGTTCCATTATAGCTAAAGGAATCATGTTTTTTTAAGTAGCAAGCTAAGGACATGTCCTTATTTATTTTACTTTCCATCCAGCATTTTACTTTACACTTATTTTTATCTTGCTTGGGGCAAATAACCAAAATTAAAGAAAGGGTTTAAAAATGTGCGTGAAACATCTACTTGTACATCATAAAAAAGATATTTTAATTAGGTCCTAAAAATGATATTTTAATTAGGTCCTAAATCCTTTGTGAAACCTACTTATGCAGCTGTGCTTGGTGAGTTATGTCCTAAGGACCAAGAATTACTCCCCTATAAGTACCCTCACACTTTGAAGAGAAATTAGATAGTTGAGATAGATATAAAAAAGAAAAAAAATAAGACCAGTATTTAAAGCAAACCAAATCTGGTATGTGCTGCTTCATGAACTACCATAACTACAGCTGAATATACTTGCATTTCATTTTTGTCAGATAAAATGGATGCTTTTAGATACATTTTTATTTCAATGTGCTAACCATCAAAATATCTGTTACACTAAATAGAGCTCATGAGCTGATGATTTGCGAGTAAGGAGCCATTACAGTATGAAAAGTGTTAAGTCAGTAAGTGCTTATTGTCAAGGACATAACTACCTATTTGTGGGATGGGGATTTGTTAAAGGCTTGCTGTGGTTCAATGAACATTTTTTGTACACATATGCTTTGTTGCACTACTGTCTTGTCATCCATGGAGTGTACCAGTCCTGTTTCCTGACTGTATGCTGAACTTCACAGGTCAGCACTGTAAACATTTTGCCTATGAATCACAGGGATTCAGTCACAAGAAACCACAGAACTGCTATTACCCAAACGCTAATATAAAACACAAGTTTGTATTAGACAGTCATTAGCACAGCCAGAAACACACAAACATGTTTAATTTGAATGAAACAACACCTCCACGCTAGCCATATCTTTTCTGCCTTTCTTGTTCAGATATTAGATCTCCAGTGCAAAGTAGGTCTCCATTTATATTTATATATGGCCCATAACAGTGAATTCTAATTAAGACTAGTAGACATTGTCATTAAAGTCAACACTAGGAAGCATGAAGTAAAGTTACCACGTCCTATTATGCAGCATTAACTCAGTTAGAGCTTGCTCTAAAGCCCATTTAGGTAAATGGGAAAACTCATTGATTTTAATGGGCCTTGCATCAGACCCTTGAAAACTAACAACCTGTCTGATATATTTGCATAAGTAATTTGCCTACTAAATCTAATAAAAACAGTGGACCTATAACTGTAGCTAAAAGAGGCCAAAAATAATCCCCTCCAACAGTTTTCATTAGACAAGAGTATAAATTAATTGCAGGTCCAATCCAATGTATTAATTAAGTTGAAATAAATGGCAGGCCTCACTTTCACTTCAGTAAACATTGGATCAGGGCATGAAATCAGCCCATTCAGGGTGTCTGCAAGGAAATAACCTTGTTAAAAAAAATTAACCAGACCGAAGTTGTTGAAATACTTCAACTATCTGTCTGTGAGTCTTTATCCGTGTCAGTAAAGCTTCTGCTACAAAATAAAATGTTAATTTCAAAACTTGTAAAAAGGCAAAAAAAGGGGAGATTTAATCTGATCAATTGAATCTTTAAATCTCTTCCCCTCGTGAGAACACAGAAGTATGGGGCAGGGTGCTGAAAAGGATCCCAGAGGCCCTGTCACAAAGCCAGAATAAACAAAAGCAGAACTTGGCCCAATGACTTCAGTGTTTTATATGTCTGCGCAGAATTGTGCAGAATTTCTTTTAAGTGATCACAGTTTGCTAACGTACAAACATAATGGAAAACAGACAGGCTTACTGCCAGTAAAATCAAGCTAGGATTTATAGTTTCCACTCAGAGAACTACCACTTCTGCCTCAAAAACACGGACTACCTGTGACAGAAATATGGCAATATTTGTCATACTTCTGCTAAGAAAAGTCCAGGAATTGCTGGCGATGCCGGATATAGTGATGGAATCATGTATTTGTTTATTCATTAGGAGCAATGAAGAACTGGAGAAGCTGTGAAGCTTTAGTTTCCAGCAAAATGAGGTCGTCCGGACTACAGGACAGGTTTAGAGTGGAGAAAAGGGCAGTTTCTTGGAATCAGCACATTTTCATAGGTGGGGTGGGAGCACAACACTATGCTAAATCTTTTCTTTCTCAGCTTCTAAAGAAAGATAGCTTCTACAGGTACAAATTTACCATCAGCTGAGAAGACCCCTGAAGAAAACTATAGTAAGCTCCATACAGTTTCTGAGATAAATCTAAGCTTGTGAATTAGTCTTATTAAGGAGACATATAAGTTTTACATAATGAAGAATCTGAGAATTTTCTCCTAATATAGTATCATGAAAATATCGCATTCCAAAAATGACTTCTTTCTATCCCTCCAAGGAAATATGTTGATCTTTATGAACAAACTTAGCAAGGCAAAAATACCATCTCTGTGATTTGAAGCTTGCTTGGGTTTTTCTGGTGTAAACAGATGGGTTTTGAAATGAAATGAAAGTATTTTAATACACTATTAACAAATCCAAAGATTTTTAATTTCCCAAAAGACATCTAGCTTAAATCAGAAGATTTCAGTATTCTGTACAGGTATAAGAAGGCAGAGAGAAACTGAAAGATTTGGACCAAGGTATTATATTTACTTATTTAAATATGTATGACATAATTTCATTCAGGTCTTGCCACTAATTATGCTAGTTTATATAGACTAACTATCTTACCCTAAATTTATTCCTAATTTCCTTCCCTGTGAAATCCACAAAAAAACCTGTGACTTCACTGCCAGCTAGGTCTGTGCACTGGAAGGTACTGAAACAGGCTGAAGAATCTCTTTAAGTTACTATGACCTGGATCATAATTTTTACTCTTCAAGAATGCAGAAATGCCCTATCTCTGCCAAGCAATGAGGCTCTAAACCATATTCTGGTTGGTTTCAGGGAGAAACTAATTAACTAAAGAATCTATTCACAGTATCTCCAGTATCCACAGTCCTCTATCACTACTAATCTTGCTTTTCTCTTCCCCTCCTTTGCTTTTACAGGCAGCCTCCCCCAGCAGCTCCCCCTGAATCACCTCCTGCCCTTGAGAAAAATACTGCCTGAGATCTCAACCTGAGGGAGAGTCCTGCTTCACTGTAAGCATGAGCAGACAAGCGAACAGTGATTTCCCTGGCTCTGCAACTTAAAGAAATCAGAAGTCTCCTCTACAGAGTTTTTGCCCACGATCTATGACTGTAGGATCAGCAACTCAGGCAGTTAATCCTTCCAGTATCTCCAGTGTTCCGGCTCTGGGAGTTTTAGAGATGGATCATTGACTTGGTCTAAGCCTTTCTCAGATGAGTTCTGTTCCGCTGCAGAATTTTCTTACTGTTGCTTCACAGGCATGCATGCATGCGTGCGCACCTTTCAGCAAGGCTTTTTCTGTAACACTGGGCTATTTTTTTCACGAACAACACACAAACACCCACTGCACTTTTTGGGCGGTTGTCTCTTAATTAGATGCAGGTGTCAGTTATGCTTTTCTTATAAGAGCTAGTGAAACAGGATCTACTAAAAGTGCCAGAGAGCATACAAAATTATCTGCAAATGGATAGTTTCTAGGCTGTTTGTTTATTTGGCTAGTTTCCTTATAATGTTTTTGCTGGTCTGCTGGTTTAGGGTCTGCACAGGAGAAACATTTTTGGCATTTCATATTTTGCTTTTTGTCTGAATTCAGGATTCTTTATGACTCTGAAAACAAAAAAGTTTTGGATGTTTCCAATCTGATACCCCAAATTATAGAGTTTATTTTATTTCGTTCTCTTTTTAGTTGGCAGGTAGATAACATTATGCCATAAGAACGAATTATGGAGGTAGATATCAAAAATTTTTAAAATATTTGGACACTGTAGCTGTTTGCTAAATAGAAAACCTCTTCATAAAGATAAATAATTCTACATTTAGAGGTGTATCTGAACAATGTGCACAGACAAAACCAAATGTTCAATTATCTCTCATCAAGGATTTCTCTGTATTGGAAAAAGCAGAGGGTGCTCTGAGTGAAATGGTATCCAATAATGCGATTAAAGATCATGTCACTGTACATAAACACACAGATCCTGTTGTGAAGCAAATGGAATTCTGTGGCAGGAAGAGTAGGAAAAGTTTGCAGACAATCAGGATTCAAAAAATATCTTCCATGAAGCAGAGATAAAATAGGGAGACGTCTTCAACATAAAAGAGAAACAAACATATAACAACTGGCCAAGATTTTATTAAATTAGCATTTCCAGGCATATTACCTTTGCTCTGTGTTTTCTAATCTGAAATTACAAGGGGATTGACTTCTGAAGAATGGCTACTCACTGTTTTCTGAAAATTAGATACCTTTAAGATACCTAAAGAAAGCATCTAAAATTATAGTAGCTCAGGCTAATGGTTGATTTTGAAAACCTTAACCAGTGACCATTAGCTCATTATCCACACAGATTTTTTTGTTTGACTCTTTCTTCATGCTATTTATGCTGTATGGAAACAGTCTTTATAGTCACTATTCCATTACTAAGTTATGGGATGAAAAAGTCTTAGGAACAATCTTCATTCTGCTATGTTTCAATTATAAACACTTATCTGAGACAGTTTGTGTTAGAAGATGTCAGGGATTAAAGTCCATTTCCTTCCACCTTCAACAAAGAGAGTTCTGGCCCTTTGGGACTCTCCTTCTTCTTGGCTTGGTGCCTGAATCTGCACCTTTCATGCCTTTTTGATAAGGTATTGCAGATTGATATTAGGCAAAGCCTAATTCTGCTGTTGTTTGGAGATCAATGGAAATTGTTTAGCTCTGAAAGAGCTTTAGGACTGGGTCTGTCAGGCATACATCTTTTGTGAGATCAGAAACTGCAATATGGAGAAGTGTTGAAGAAATCCCACCCACCAAACAGAAGAGTGAAACACCAACTTTAAATAAAAATTTTATGCTTTTCAAGACCTAAATGAGAAAGCACTGAACAGCTTTTCTGTTCATGAAGATAAGCCTGAATTCATACAAGCATCAGCATTTAACTTAATTCCTAAATATTAAACATTTCCCTGATGTTAAAAGGGGATCTGACAAGTTCAAGTGAAAAAAAGACCCTATGCTGAGACTACGTATGGCTCAGGAAGACTCTGAATTACAAATGGCTGGCAATGGGAAAAGTATCGGGGGGAAAACAGTACATGTAATTCCCCTTTTCTTATACCGTTTCCCAGGCATCCATAACTGTTGGAGACAGGGTATATTGCTAGCTGGACCTTTTCCTTACTTACTATGGCTGACCTGAAGTTCTGAGTATATCTGTCCTAAATTTCATGATTGAGATATAATTTCTTTTGTTTCAGCACCTCTTTGCAATATCAGCTGTTCTAGAAAGTTAGGAAAGATGATCTATAGGAATGGATCTGGTTATCTCTCCTTACTGTCTTACGATGCTCAAAGAACTTTAATTAAATTTCTGGAGGATATTTGGTTTTAGGATAGTAGGAAGCCTTTGTCTGCATTTAAAAAAAAAATCTTTAAAGTACTAGGTGGCTTGGGCTTGAACATAGAGTCAAATCCAGTCCTGTAATTCACCGATTCTGATTTGCTTCTTCTGTTTGTTTCTTCATGACAACTGAAAGCTTGCTCAATGTAAGGATTATTTAAAACCTTTACAGCAGGTCTAGTTTGTGTTTTGCTACAGGGCAATGGGAAGACTTGAATGAGTTGAAGCGTGTCAAAGCAAACTTTTCACCTAAGTGAAATCTGTCAACAACCATTGAAAATTTCACTGTAATTAGGTACTTAAATGGCAAGCCTGACCCTTTTGTTGGCAATCTGTGCAGTGAAGTCAAGAACTATGACAATAAAAAAAAAACACACCAGCCCACAGTGTCTTGGGAAATAGCATTGGTTTCTGCACAATTCCACCATGATCAGATGACACAGTGTAAGAGACAACATGTCCTCTCTGTGCTGAGTGTTTTGCGTTATTTGATTTGCCCCTATATTGCTGATGTATCCTTAGGTAACGGTATTTTCTACTGCAGACAAATCTTCCAGGTGAAAGTGAAGCTGCAGTAGGGTGTGGGTGGAAATTTGTAACACTGGCAGTCCTTTCTCATGTGTTAAGTTGGTCAGCTAAAAAGACTTTTTAAAAAAATGTTTTGTAAAGCAACAAGAAAGGAATGGATGAAAAAGAGAAACACAAGAGTAGAAAAGGCTTTAAAATAAAATGGTGAAGGATGATAAAAAGTAGTTCACAAAACAAGAAAAGATGCAAAACACTTCAGATATCACTGAGCAGCTGTGGGAAGTAAACTATGAAAGCAAAGAGACTAAAAAAGAAATTAAAAACCACAGAATGATAAGAAAAGGTGGAGTAGATTATTTTCTTTGAATTGATAATCATTTTACTAAGCAATGTTGATACTGAACTGGTGATAAACACTGAAAGCATGACTGATGGTGGAAAAGCATACACTGGTTTCTCAAACACTCTAGAGCTTAGGGTGCTGCATGACACTCCTGTTTATACCCAAGATTCAGCCCAAATCTTAAAGTGTCAATGTTATTCTTTTTGAATAAACCAAAACATAAAGCAATTACTTAAAGCAGTACTATTTAGAAGTATAAGTTCACAAAATCTGTGGCTAAAGAGGGGCTACCAGGTAACTCCAGCATGAAAGGGCTGGAGTAGCAGTCAGTGCTGACTTTGTACCTTCTTCCAGCAGATCTCCATAAGCACAAATATTTTGCTTGGGTGATCTCTGGAAAAGATCACAAAATATATTTATTATTTATTTGTTTCTTGAGAATACACTCCCAAGAGATAAAAGCGTTATGTAACTAATACCTCTATTTAAATTACACGGTTTGTCCATCCAGTTTATTTCTCCAGTAATAAGTGTGTGATGAAACATAGCACATAAGGAGAAAGTTTGGATGTTAGACATCTTTGGATTAAAGCTGGGGTTTAAATTAAGTAGAAGCAGAATTTTAAGAATTTCTGTGATGCCTCCTACTTCAGCCGAACTAGAAAATATCATGAGAGTTATTAGTGATACAAAATCTGATTCAACACTTTGGTATTCTTGATCCATCTGAAACTAGAAATGGAAAGGGTTTTTTAACTTTTATTTTTTAAAAATAAGATATTAAATAAAAATAGTAAATAAAAAAAATCAAGATATTTGTTAAAAGTTTAAAGAAGATGGATAGAACTGAGTAACAACTAAATTATTTGGTCCCTAAGATGTACTAATTCCTGTAATACAAAATCTTCACACCCCTTTATCAGGAGAAAACAAAGGACCTTGAAAGGTAGTAAAAGTGCATCTCATTTAGCAGTTGATTCTGAACTAAGCTGGATCCACTGCCACTGATCGCTGGCACGGCAGCTGTCTCCATGTATGGGGCACCACCTAGAAGTTACTGCTGCAGTAGGCCAGGGAGTAGCTTGACTACACTTTGTTTAAATGTTCAGAAATATTCTTGCATCTGTAGAAACTTTCTTGGCTAATGAGGGCTGGCTATCTAAAAACAAATAAAAACCTCAGCTGAATTAGAGCTGCTAGTAATGTTTTATTGCTTAGAGCTCCCAACCAGCTAAATTGTGATTGCTTCTCTTTAGAACATGTTGCCTCAGGAAACCAAAAGTAATTAAAGGCAAGCTGAAAAATAATAATACAGAGAGAGAAAATATCTGCAGTAGCAAAGCTACCTACTGAAAGGAAGAGCATTGCACAAAACCTGTACTGCAGGTACTACACTTTTCTTTGAGCTAAGTCTTTGAATAAACATGATGAGAAAAGATCAAAGCAGAACTGGTAGTGGAGTAGTTAAACTTTCCCACTGTTTCTGTTAAAGGAAAATGTTCTTGCTCAAATATCTACAGGGCAGTGATTTCATACTATTTGCAAGTAATATCGTCAGATTTTACCATTTGAATTTGTAAATGGTTACTCAGAAACAATTATTAGTAAAAAAATAGCACCTCCTCCTAAGTAGCTGCTCTTTGTCAGGAGCAATAGTAAAAAGTCAGAGACATGTTCTTCCTCCTAAACTGCTGCAGTTTATTTTATAATACAGATTTTGTGTAGTTCCCTTGCCTCTTCACAAGCACAGATTTGGCCTACCTGGCCAGCAAGAATTGTTACGATAGGACTCTTTCCAGGACAGTAAAAAACCATGGAAAAACAGAAAGTCAGTGCACACTTAAGTAACAGCATCTAGGTATTTTTTTGCCTGGATAGGAGATTATATATCAAATTACAAACTCATTAAGAGATTTCCTTCCATTAGACAATTTTTTTTAAATACACACCTGGGACAACAGTAAAAATGTCTATAAAACTGGGAGAGGGGGATGGATGATAGGAGAAACTGGAAGAATTATCAAGGTGCACATACAACTGTGGAGTGGCTGGTGGAGACAAAAAGTGTATGGGGAATGTGAAAATAGGATGACTGAAATTGGATGCCTGATTAAGTGAGTGACAAGAGATGGGTTAGTAGAATTTGGAACTGTGGAGGCATCAGGATTGGGGAGGATAGATCTAGGATGGCACATTTAATGCAAGCTAAAGGTTATGAATGGAGGCATAAAGAAAAAAAAGTGGTAAAGATAGAATTCTCTGTACTTGAATTCCAAGTAATGGATTTAAATGAGTGGAGCATGATCTACAGCAGACCATGGGAGAAGGATGCAATGTGACAGGAATTAAAAAACATGAAAAAGACTTCCTGCAACCAAGTTGGCCAACTGATGTTTTTCCAATAACAACTAAATGAAAAATGATTTTCCAATAATAAATAAAATTTTCTGTATATTCAGGAAGAATGGGTTAATTAATAGAAGAAAAATCAACTGAGAGCTATCAGAAAGCATGACCTTCAGAGCTTCAGAAAGTCTCTGAAGCAGATTAACACAGATTAGGATAGACCGGGGGAAGGCAGAATTTATTATGTTCTTCTTTCATTCTAATACATTTACTTAGCTGTCCATTATCTGCCATACCAAAAGACTTGCCTAGGCTGCTTTTAGGGTAATATAATTTATGCCACTCTTGCAAGAGCATAAAGAATTTACTTATAAAGAACAATGTTTAGTAAAGAATTCATGTACGGACCCTTCCCAAACCTCTAGAGATCACAGTAAAAATATGTACGAATTGTCTGGAGTATTCAAGTGAATACAAAGACAAGTATTCTGCATTTAAGTTAAACATGTCAACTGTCCAAGAAAAAGTCTGTTTCTTCTTCAGTCAAGACAACAATGATATAATAAAGAGTAGAGCAATATAAGCTACTATATCCATCATGTAAGTACTGCAGCTTGTAAGAACTAATTCCAGGCTGATCGCCAGCTTACTATACGAAGGAATATAAATTGATTCCTGAAGATGTCTGTCTCTTATGCAAGTGGGCAAAGAGCCTAGATAACCAACTAAGACTGTCTGACTTATTTTTAGGTGATTGCATGTAGATAAGGTATGAGTTTTTGACTTATCCAACAAACCGTGGGTAACCAATATAACTCTAAAAATGTTTCTTAAGGCTTTCCTTATGGTATACTATACCTATAAGATGGACAGAGTATGTTAGAAGTTAGACACTTTGAAGTATTCTAGAACTGGAAGATCTCTGGAGAAAAATAGGCTGATTAGAAAATGTTACTTTATAAAAACTACCTTATTTCTATAGTTATCTATTTCAGGATACCTTAACATAAACTTTCCATGGAAATTTTTTTCCTTTCTCTGAAGTCATGCTTGTTCATAATAAATTACCAAAGTATAAGTTCCATTAAAAGTAGAAAATGGATTTATATACATTGTTGGAATATAGACCAAGATCCTCCAGTTAACTACAAGGTACTTAAAATATATAATTTGAAAATTTCCCTTTATATAATGGTATATTATTCATGAAACTGCCTACATAATTCTTCAGGTATGGTTAACAAAGATGATTAATATAAGGGTAGAACAAGTGCTTATGTACATGATCTGCAGCTCATTAAAGAACATTCCAAAACAGTATTTGTCTGAGCCTATTGGTGACATTATTCAGAGAAAATAAACAAAACTTGTTCAGCTTGAGATTGAGCAAATGCCACCTGCTTGAACATATATTTCATGTTAAGCATTAATCATCATGTGGTTAATTCTCATTAACCAGCAACTCTCATGAGTATATTGCTCCTCATCAGGCAGTTTCTTGGACAGCATGACAACTAATTCATACACAGGCTGTCTTATCTGAACAATAAAAGCTGTATAAATAGAAAGAAATATTATTAAAAAACATTTTTATAGCATCCAATAGCATGAATTGGCATTTATTTAACCATAACAATTCCTAGTTGGTCTTTATGAATGAAGACCTACACAAACAGTTCTATTTTTCTTTGGTTTTCTTCCCCTCTTGACTTTTTAAAGTAAGGAATGGCCAATATTCCTAGAGAATCTGTATTTGCACACATACTTAAATTTTTTCTTCTGATACTGTATCGTATGCTATATTTCTTTTGCAGAGTAAACCACCACCTTTCTTACAGAATAAATGTGGCATTATAAGGCATTAAATTTAACTCTTTTTTTTTTTTTAACACAGTTCAAGTCACTTAGCTTGTGGAGCAGAAGTGAGATTGTAAATTCTCAAAGAGCCTGGTAATTTTACTGTACTGCTGAGACATTTTATGAAGAGAGCAAGGATAAAAGAACTAACCATTTTGTTTTTTAAATAATTGTGGACCACTTTGATACTTGTAAAACTCTTCCACCCCCAAAGCAGGCCTTCTCTGACTGTTTTCATACAGGAGAAAACCAATCCAGTTGAGTGATGGTAGATCTCTCTCAACATAGTTTATAAAAACTCTAACAGGCCCTCAATGACATTAATATTCTGAGTTACTATAATTGCTCATATGTTCAACTGCCAGTTATAACACAAAACTGTCTTCCACAATCCATGGGAAAATATCTTTATTCAGATATTACACTGAACCAACAAATAGATAGGAATCCCTCTGATAGTTATAAAGGCTCCTTTCCTTCAGGCAAAAATGCACTGGTTAAAAATTTGCCATATGGGTTATATATGATAAATTTTATCTTTCTTTCCTTTATATATTTTTCTATCCCTTGAAAAACATGTAGTTCTTTGCATTATTTTGCTGCACGCATTCCTTTTCTGTATTTTTGGAATGAAGTAAAAGCAGTATTGCAATAATTTCAAAAGAAAAAATTCCGTATTTTGTAACTGTTATATACATTGAAATATGACATCGTACAATTTCCCCCTGCTCTCTGAAAAGAAAACATGTATCGTAAATATTTGTGTAATAGCATACCTCCATCTATGCATTCTGGGGTGAAAGAAATATCATCAAGAGCAAATTCTGTGGGTTCACTCCACCCTACTTCAGCTTCGAAGGCAACTCTGAAAGGTCTGTTACTGGTGAGGACCACATTTGCATACATCCATTTGTTTTCTTCATTTCTACTAGAAGACCACATAAGAATAACCATCCCGTGTTCTTCAACTGTGTATACCTGTTGACAATAAAACCAAAGAGATGCAACTGAATCAGCATTAAGCAACAGAGGAGAGCAGCCAGCTAGAGTAACATACTCCAAGCCCAGTAGTGCATCTACCTGTCTGGGTAGTACCAGACCTTTTGTATATGGTTCAAACCCACACCTTATTGGTGATGACCAAATGTTACTGAATACTTTTTCTAATGCTAGTTCAGCTGATTCAAAAGCTACTATGAAAAGAAAAGAAAATGAAAAGAACTGCTAATACAATCACTAAATGGAAAACTACAGACAGTTTTGGCCTGATTTGTGGAAGCTAAAGATTAAAGACCCAACTCCAAATTCATCCAAATGAAGAAAAGACTGAGCAGGATCTTGAAAATATGCTTTCATCTCTAAAAGTTGATGTGCTTATAGTTGATAGTTGATAGACTGGGTGAAGATTTGAGATATAAGTAAAACACTTAGCATCTAGGCAGTTAAGTCTATTGTCCAGCACAAGCAATTTATAATACAGTGTTTCAGGCAGTCACAGTACATTAGGTCAAGCGTATTTAGCAAAACCATAAATAAAAAACAAAGTCATCAAATAGTGAAAGCAATAAGAATGACAATGAATGAATTCACAATTAAAAAACAACCAAGGAATTCATGCCAAACACAAGAAAGTCTGGAGATTATGCATGTAGTTGCTCTTCCCACTCAAGTGTCCAAAATCCTTATACAATCTAAACCAGATTAGAAATAATAAAGAAGGATGCTAGTAGTGAAAGCAAGCATACTCTAGCCATTCCAGATAGTTCTTTAAGGGACTGAATATTTTAGTCATTATCCCCTCCTCATCACTTTCAACACCATCCTTTTCTTAAGACTTTAGACTAATTTCCCAATGACCCATGGGTTCATGTTCCCACCTGAGTGCCCCAGTTTAGTGATGGAACACAAAACCTGAGACCCAAGAAAGTTATAAACTTAAACCCATACTAACGATCTGTATAACTACATACCTTTTCCTCTCCCAGTCAACCTGGTGGGAAAAATAAGCTAAAACCCCAAATGGCACTGAGAGCCACATACAGTGTAGAAGTTGATGTATTGATTAAAATATCTCTGATGCTTGGACACTCTTGTAAGTTATTTCATTTTTGAAGGAGAAGACCATCAAGAAGACTGACATACAATAATCCAAATCAGGTCCTAATTTAGATGTTCAGTTACAGGACTGTGTAACAGCACTATCCAGTGTCATTGTCTTCTTAAAAGCATGCATCTTGCAGGGCTAAAAGGGCAGGTGTTGAGAAGAAATAGCTGATTTAACCCATAAAAAAAAAAAGAAAAAATGTGTGTAATCATATTATAAGTCTCTAAGGCCTTAGTAAGTTGAAACCTTGAATTAGAGCAACTCTACATGTGAGGTCAGGACTGTTATAACACCTGTATGTGTCACTGGAACCATTCACTGTTTTACCAATCATGAAATATAATGACCTCAGTGATCTAGAATTTTACAGCACATAAGAGTGTTAGTATGATTTTAGCCTTTAATGTATCATGCAGTGGTATTTTCTACTTTTTGAAGGTTAATATTGGGATAATCTCACTTTCAATATATCTCATTGAAAAGTCTAACAGCTGTGCAAATAACTCTGTTGGGGAAAGGGGAAGAATCAAAAGCATTTGAAAACAATACTAGTATCTTTTTTAACAGGAGAGTTAAAGACTGGCCCATTGTTAAAAAATCAGATTATTTTTTCCATTCCTTTTTGTGGGGTTAGTGGGAGAAGTTTTCCATGGTAAAATTTTCAAAGCATGCTGCCTGCTTGAGCAGTTCTGTCTATGTACAGAGAAACCACATCATGACCATAACAAGCTGGTCTCAGATGGAGTGTGAAGTCATTCTGTGCACATACAGACCAACCGTGCAGCTCAAGCTCAGTAAAAACAATCCATCGTGAAACTTGCAGTATATATGCTGGCCAATGGCTCTGGGGTGGCAGCAAGTCAAACTGGGTCTAAAATGTAACATTTTGATGACATCAGCTTCTGTTCTTATAGAGGTAAGGTAATTTTATATGTTTTGTCTGTCTTTTCTTTGAGATTTAACTTATTTACCATAGAGAAAGGGCATGCAGATAAGTCATTATTATGGATGAGTTGATGTTTTTTTTAATTTCTGTGGCTGTATCTTCTTCAGTTAGGTTTGACTAAAGTTTAAATCTGTTGTATGGTTTCTATTAACAAGTGCATAGGTAACCTGTGGAAACTGATAGCATTTAGTGTAAATCTCTAAACCTGTACATTGGAAATCCCAGGTGAGCTCCCAGCTCTGCTTCATTTCTCATGTGCATTTCTGAGGAAATCCTTCAGTCCCAATTTCTGCCAAAGTACCCCTGAATACTTTTACTTCACTTCTCCAAGTTTTTATCTATCTATAACTAAGTCAGGAAAGGGTCTGTGTTCTTATGGATCTTCAAAAAATTTTAACTGAAATTTCTAAAATAATAATGCCTAATTTAAAATATATGCTAAGTTAAATGAGATTACAATGGAGTTCAGAAAAATAGGAAGCCCAAAGAATCTGTTCCTTCAGCTGAGGATACAGATCTTATTCTCTCAGAGATTTTGCCTGCAGAAAGTGAAGAAACAATTATAAGATGTAATACTGTATTCTTTGCTGAGGTTACCCATGCAACTGAAGCATCTTCTGGGTCTCTGTATGTATAGAGCCCTGGAGAGCTACAGCTGTGTGGTACTTAGTGCCCCCAGAGACTCCAATACCTCCCCACACAGCATCCTGTGAATTGTGTACAAGCTAGCCTGGTAGTGGAAATAATTTAATATGTGAAAGAGGAAAAAGCTAGCAAGATGAATCCCACTTTATGGCACATAATGAAAAAAAAAAAAAACCAAACAAAAAAACCCGAAAAAAACCAAACCAAAACAGTAGCAAAGCCCCATTGAACAACTCTATCTATCAGTCTGGGAGATCATTCTCCAGCTAATACCGGTCTAGTTGTGAGCTAAATCCCTTCATTTTAATTTAAAAGTAATAAGTATGCATTCTACTAACTAGTCATTATATCTGTCTATTCCTAATTCTGTGTTGACACCATTGCTAGATCACACACACACGATTGAAATCACAAAGAATGGAACCAACAGAGATAGAGCTATCACTTTGTTCACTGCAGAGTGAAAAGCTCAGGAGGGAAGATACCCAATACACACTTCACAGTGATTTTAAGAAGAGTTTAGTGTGACAATCTGCATGAGATGAATGCGTGAGTGAAGCTTTTATGCTTGCTTCTTGGTCTTTCTCCAAGGTGCCTTTGCCAGCTGGTTCATTTGTAGTCCATATGTGAACAGCATTCTTTAGCTAATCCCATTTCCCTGCCTTAAAATCATGACTCAGTTCTAATTCTTCACAGCATGTCCTGTGTGTTAGACTCTGCTGAATCCTTTGTTCAACTTGTATTTCATTTTGGGGATGGGGAAAGTGCGTGTACTTTTGAAGGTCGTGAAACATAAACTGTTATTTTCTACTTAGTCATCAGCAGTTACAACTCATGTGGCTACTCTGTACCTCATGCTGACTTTTCAAGATAACATATTATCTTCCTGATCTTTCCTGACTCCAGCAGTTGGCATGCTGGAAGGTACTATGTTCCATTTGGAAGGTTAATTAACTGACTAATAACCAAGAAGCCAATGCAGATCTGAAGGGTGCATAATAAGAGGTGTGTTCTCCCATCATTCCCAACATACAATCTTTAATCACCAGCCAAGGGAGCAAGAAAATCTTGTGAAACACAACCTGTATTTTCACTTTACTAGGCACCAGAGGCTTGTGCCAGCTGAGGAAACTTCCCGCTGACTCCAGTGAATGATGATACTATGTTTTCTGCTCTTAAGACTATGCCTTTGAACTCACGTTCCTTGGCAGTCATAATTGCGCATCTTCCAGGGGATGAAGCTACACCAGAGGCAAACTGAAATTGTTTCTTTAAAGCTCGCAAATCAGATTAGCAAAATTGTATCACAATTCACTGTCACAATAAACTCTTTAAAAAGTTTTCTACCTGTTTTCTAGTTATTTCTTCAAACATGAGTTTAAAATAATGAAAAACTTAGTCATTTTTAGTAAAATTGACCTGACCTATACCAAAATTTGCTATACCTTAGTTCTGTTAGTGTCAACAAATACCAAGGCAGAAAACTGATATATTAGAATTATTCTATCACATCAGGAATTAATTTTAGTTTTAATTCTAAATTGTATGGCAAACTCCTGAAGTAAACAGAGACAGAATGCTGAAGCTTAATGAAAGCTGAATGTTTTCTATCTCTTTGACAGATGACCAATAGGATCCCCATTGAAATGAAACAGATGTGAAAATCACTGCTGAAACTTCTCCCCTGCCCCATTAAATGTAACCGAATAGTTATAAAAATATAGAGATGTCTTTTTTAAATTTACATTTGCAGAATAATGCAGTTAAAATTGTTTATATTAGGAGCTGTTCTTGTTCAGAGTATATTAATTGAAATACTAGACCAGTCATGTATTTAGATTTAGTGCTAAATAACTTACCTCTCAAAGTCTGTTACTGCGTACTCCTAAGGAAAGCTAGTGGTTTTGTATCTAATCATTATGAAGCAACTTTTTTCTCCTGTTGGCTTTGGCTAACAGTTGACTGATGTCCTGAAGCAGCATTATTCAAATCTATTTTAAATAGCATCCATTCCATGTTAATGCAAGAGTTGCTGTAAACATTGTGTCTTTTTTAAAGATACTAGTAGTGTATGCTTTTGGTTGCCCTGTGAACAAATTATAGAGTTTATGACAATAGAATTCTGCAACTGAAATGTGCATTGCAAATACAAAAAAGAAGCACTTTTAATCCTTTTTTTTCTCTATTCTCAGTGACTAGTTCCTTTTCTGGGTAGAGATAAGATTACTCCCATAACTTCTCATTATTTTGTGTAGTTTTACCACATCTACTTCCTATATAAGACTTCTTTCATTTTTATCTTTCTTTTTTACAGATCCCCTGTATGTCATTTTAATCACACTTATCAGTATGTTCTACCTCTGCAGTCTTTTTTTTTTTTTTTAATTCAGACTTGGCCAGATAGCTGTATTTCAGATAATAGCTATAACATCAGCTTTTGTACCGATGATATTATATTCTAACACATTATTCAGACTTCCTATTACAGTTTGACTTTTTTCACCTTCAGTGCAACCTGAACAAAAATCTTCACTGAGCTGTTGCTTTTGAAGTCTTGGGCTGTTGATTTTGTTGTTTCTCTTTTTTGTTCTTTTAGGTTTCTTTTTTTTCTTTCACTTCAATGGTTACTGTTAATTTATATTCTTGATGTAATAACAGCAGCAGTTGATGTTAAAATAGATTATTAGTTTGATAGAAAAAAGCAAAATGTCCATAAGGGTAAACCGGGATGATAATTCCTTGCTGAATACTTCAATCTGTTACAAATATTGTTATATGTTTCTATGTAAAGAGTACATGTTGCAAAGCCATAAACAGGGAACCTTATTTATATGTGGGAGTAAGACATTTCTTTATGGATCTCTTTATGAAATTGAAAGTAATGAGAGTTAATTAAACTAGTCTGTTTGAAATGCAAAAAAAAATATTAAAAAGCAGGCTCTGTTTGGCTGTCTGCCTACTAACTCACATGTAGGCCACACACATCTACTTATTCACTAATTCTAAGTGTTCTGTGATCCTTGAAAAATTTCAGAAGCTCCTTCAAAAAAATCTTGTCTGCATTCTTGCGTGCTGTAATGACTGGGATACTTGAATTTAAACAAGTAGATAATCTCACTGTATTTCAGTTACCAACAGATCTAAAAAGCAATTGCCGTTTGCTTTTTACTTCAGTTTAATCTGAAAGTGCTCTCGACTTCTACCTACTGTTTTGTTTTCTGAATCTTAATGTGCAAAACTTGTGTATGTAGAAGGATAAATAATGTCAACTGGGAAGAATAGGTTTGACTATATGGTGGAGTATTTTAAAAGCTATATTCAGGTAATAAAATTACAAGATTGAAATATAAGCACTTTTTAAAAACTCAAATAACTGAAGCATCTTTGGGAAGAATATATTTTGAGCAATTTATTCACTGAATAGAAAGAAATGTTAAAAAAATGTAATCTGAAACTCATTCAAAATTATTTTGAAAAGCAGAAGTATCTGCTGCTTATACTAACTTCACATCATACAGCTTTTTTTCTTTGTTATTATTAATTAAGTTTATAAAAATACCCAGAGTATCTATGGTGCTAGAGATAAAACTGAAATGCAAAACCCATCCTGAAAATATTTCATAAAAGAAGATAGACAAAAGGTGGAATGAAAGGCAACATTATTTTTTGGCTAGATATAAGGAGAAGCCTTTTCATGCTGGACAGTCAAGCAGTGGCAGAGGTTGCCCAGAGAGGTTGAGTAGTCTCTATTTATGAAAGTTTTCAAGACTGGCTAAATTCCTGAGCCACCTAATGTGCTCTTGTAGCTGACCCTGCTTGGAGCAGGAGGTTGGACTACAGACTTCCTGAGGCCTTTCCAGCCTGAATTGCACTACAGTCCCATGGAATGGTGCTATGATTTTCCTTTACAGTGGAGAACCAGACCAAAGACAAACAGAATAAATAGAAAAACAATGGTCAAAACTTCCTGACTTAATTCCAGGTCCCATTCTTCCTCACTTTTAACAGACTAATTAAGTTCAGGAGTTTGATAGTAAATGTAAATTTTTGTATTCTGTTACACTGACATAGTAAAACTGACATAAACTGTATTTTCAAAATTTATCAAACTGCCATAGGCAAAAGTCTTGCTCGGACCTCTAAAAAAACCACTGTGTTACATGTTTTCTCAGTGAGCCACATGAAATGGGTTGTTTGCCAAGGGTTCACATCACTGCTTGGACTTTTACTAGGCTAATTAACAACTAAAAGTGTGCCCATTAATGGTGCTTGGGGAAGCAAGAAGACATTTTCATGGAAGCTTGAGCTAAAATTGCTAATATGGTTAAATGCTTTATTTACAGTTATTTTAATCAAACCCCCTACATACATGGTGACATTAATATGTTTAAAACCTTTTTTAAAAATCACATCTTGTTTTTGTCCTAAACATTGGCAACTGCCCCTATGTTAAAAAGTGAATTGTGCAGAGAACAACTCTGTTGATGTTTGGTAGGTTTAAGTATGGTAGTCAAACATGCAATTTTAATTTTTACATATGTAGCAAAAGGACTTCAAGTGGAATTAAAACTAAAACAGAATTGTCACTTGACCTTGTTGGCAAAAATTTTGTATGTAGGTGTAACCACAGTGAAGTTATGATGAAGTACTGCTAATAGAAGCTCTAAGATTTTGCTCATTTTAGACACAGAAATGCAAACACCTCTAAAACAAATATTACTATGTCATGATGTAGTAGAAGTGCATTTTATCTTACCTTTAAGACTCCTGTTTGCCTAGAAGCAAACATCCAGTACCAGAAGCGAACCCTACAGACACCAGGGCTAGCTGGGAAGGGTATGGTAGTAATTATCCTCGCTCTGTTTCCTTCCTTCTGAGTAGATGAGTTTACATATAAAAAATGCTGTCCTTTACCTTAATAAAAAGATAAAAACATTTGTAGTTTTTCAATACTGCTTTATGCTTCAGAGCATAAGCATTTTTACACACACAGATACCAGTATCTTTTACCACATACACGTATACCCTGCCTTGGTTGTACAGAGGTCTTCCATGTTAATACTTTGTATATTTCTGGTTCCTACATATGATATTGATATAACCTTCCTCCAAGCTCACTCTGCCTTTTTTATCCTTGTGTAAATACTTGATTCATATTTGAATAACAAATTTAAAACATGTTATAAACACGAACACTCACTCACAGATTCAAAGGATTGAGGGTTGACATTGCAGGATTCTGGAATACCTTTGCTGATAGCTCTTACCCAGAATGATTCCCTGTCATGCAGCATGGCACTAGGGAACACACTGAAGCCCTGAGGGTTGTTAGTGGGCCAAGTTATCCGCATTTACTCTTGTTGAGCTGCTGCTGAAGGACCACAAAGTAGCATAAAAGAGAATTCATCATTCAGTTCCAAGCAGAAAAAGATGCTGTCCTCTTACACCCCAAAAGGGGCCTATCACATAAAATCAACATGTACCACCAAAAGCATGTGGTTGTATAGGCAAATCATGCTGCTGATTTAGGGTTTGTTTATTTTAATTAACTAGCAGTAGCCCATTCTTTGTTACCACTTTAATTCCACCTGCTAATGGTAAAATGCTGGTAAAAACAAGGTTTGTTCCTGCATGGAGAGAACCTTCTGTGCTGAAGAGCAGAGATTTTTCACGAAAAGAAGGGCATCCTTCTTTTTTTGTCCTGAGCAACAATACACAGAAGACCTTAGCAGACAACTTCTTCCTAAATCCAAAAGAAGCAACACCTGAAGATCAGAGATGAGTTGGTCGTTGTTTTGGAGTAGTTGAACTACTCCAAAGAAAGATTCAACGCCATGGCTGAGTTCTTGTTCTTGATGTAAAAGACTGAATTCCCTTTCATTATAAACAGGTCAAGTTTTTGTCTTTGTGTTCGAGTGCTTTCTTCAGTTTTCATTGGGAATGGGGATCTGATATCTTTCCAGATTTGGTCTCCCTGTAACTTCACTGACCATGTGCTATGGTGGTAGGTAAAGCACAGTGTGCTCTTCCTAATCTAGTATAGAAGTGATGCCTTAGCTGCAGCCAGAATAACTGTAGAATGGTTAACTATCTCAAAGGTTGTCCTAGTTTCAGCTGGGATAGAGTTAATTTTCTTCATAGTAGCTAGTATGGAACTGTGTTTTGGATTTGTGCTGAAACCAGTGTTGATAATGTGGAGATGTTTTAGTTGTTCCTAAGTAGTGCTTACACTAGTCAAGGACTTTTTCAGCTCCCCGTGCTCTGCCAGGTGCACAAGAAGCTGGGAGGGGACACAGCTGGGACAGCTGACCCCAACTGACCAAAGGGATATTTGATACCATATGATGTCATGTTCAGTATATAAAGCTGGGGAAAGAAGAAGAAACCATGGAACATTCAGAGTGATGGCATTTGTTTTCCCAAGTAACTGTTATGCATGATGGAGCCCTACTTTCCTGGAGCTGGCTGAACACCCACCTGCTGATGGGAAGCAGTGAATAAATTCACTGGGGTTGGGAAGGGCTAGGAAGGTGTGTCAGGTAGCATATTTTATGTAAGGTAAGTTCATTCCTGTCCAAATCCCTTTCACTATTGTAACTGTGTCTTGTTTTTTGAGTTGCGTTGGCTGAGGGTGGTGTTATAACCTGCTTAAAAGGGGTGCAGCTTAAAAGGGACACATTCTGCTATTTGGTGAGGGTCAAGTAGAGGGTAGCTGCAACAGTGTTACAGTAAGCATCAATGGATCAAATGCACAAGTCATGTTCACCCACATGACAATGACCACTGCAAGTGGCTGCTGAAGCTCTGAGCTCACCAAGACTGGGTCTGGCCAGCTGGTATGGCTTTTAAATGTAGATTTACTGACCAAACAGCTTTGCTGTCAAAATAGGAAAGTAGAGAGACATTTATAATCTAAACTAAGGCGCATCGAGGGCACTATGATCAAGCTGTCCCCTTCAGACAGTTCTCCTGTGGTGGTATATGCTCCAGTATGGCCATACAGACAGTCTGTACTCCAAAATGCAGGACAGTCCGCCTGGTAAACATCCTTGCATTACTCTTGTGGAAGGGACATTCGAGCTCATGAGAGGCATGAGTGTCCTACCTGTATTACAGAGCTAATGTAGAGCCATGGCTTGGTGTGCTTGTGTGCTGTCCTCTGCAGGGGTCACACATACCACACCTTTGGGTCATCTGGGAAGCTGATCTCAAGGATTCCATGAAATACAAATATAAACTAGAAAAACTGTGTATATGCAAACATACCTTCAGTCCTATCTGTAAACTGAGCAAAACAGTACCTTGTAAACTGGTCTCCTCTATACAAAAAGGATGTGGTCAGGCTGGAAGGGGTCCAGAGAAGGGCCACCAAGATGATCAAAGGACTGGGAAGCCTGCCGTATGAGGATAGGCTGGGAGAACTGGGTGTGTTCAGCCTTGAGAAAAGCAGGATTAGAGGGGATCTCATCACCGTGTACCAGTACTTAAGGGGTAGCTACAAAGAAGATGGAGACTCCCTTTTTACACGAGTCACGTGGAGAGGACAAGAGGGAATGGACACAAGTTGCTCTTGGGGAGATTCTGATTGGACACCAGAGGAAAATTTTTCACAGTGAGGACAGTCAACCATTGGAATAATCTCCCCAGGGAAGTGGTTGACTCGGCCACGCTGGACGCTTTCAAGAGTCGTCTGGACAGGGTGCTGGGCCATCTTGTGTAGACTGTGCTCTTCCTAGAAAGGTTGGACTAGATGATCCCTGAGTTCCCTTCCAACCTGGGATTCTGTGATTCTGTGATTCTGTGATCCCTCCACTATACCACATCTCCAACACTTGCAGAAGTCAACAAGTAGGAACTTCTGCATATGAACTCCAAACCTTACTGTCCCAAACCACCCAGCTTTTCTTAAATAGTATTCAGAAAGTCAGCCAATCAGTCCTATGTGTCTTTTACTTACATAAATGTATGAAATGATGAAACACATTGGTAAGGTATTCAACAAAATTAGTAAGGCTGCTTACTAAGTTTCATTTCAGCAAGAACTTTTAAAGTGAGCTCTCTCAAAACTCTATTTTCAAACCTTTGAAATACCTCAGTTATTCAGATAGGAGAAACGTTATTTTTTTTGCAGTTGACACTCTTGAAGGTCACACAGTCTTCTCAGGAGAAAAAAGTTCAGAATTTTTAATCTAAGGAATGTATCTTAACTTTTAAGAGACACAAGACATAAAACATGATCAGAATCATAATAGTAGTCCAGCCAGCCCCATGTGAGCACTTCTAAGCCTCTCTGTAAACGACTGATTAACAAGCGATATATCTGAAAAGATTGATTCCCTGATAATTAGGACAATTTTTTGCCTAGTTTCATTAAGAAATATTAATGAACATTTTGTAAAGAAGATGGTGGCTATTCATGTGGAAGGAGATTTTGTATTAAGTTATGGATGATCTTCTGCAAATTGTGTATCTGCACTCTATCATCTTCCCTTTCTTATGGCAATACATTCTCAAATCATTAAAAATAAAGTCGGTGCCTTCAAACCCACTCTGTATACCCACCCCTCATATACAAGCTCCTGTATTCTTCAGCTGAATCTAGGAGTGTAGTTTTATATGCTTTGTAAATTAAAGTTTCTCAAATCTCATTCTGTACTGAGGTAAAATAATTCAACAATGCAAATTTGTGAAAAATAAGTTATATAATTTATACATCTCTATGGGATGTAACTTTTAAGAAAGTATGATTGAAAGGAGATCAGCAATTGTGATGGTCTTGAGGCAGGTGCACAGAAGAAATGTTCAGTGAACTAATTATTATTCTAGAAAGGAAAGAAATATTTGTAAAACAAACTGGATAATGATGTATTCAACTTAATTTCTAAATTTAAGTTTTCCCTATATTAACAAATTATTAAAATGGCATAAGCATCGTATGCTAAGGCATGACTGCTAAATTTTCTGGCAGACTGATGAAAGCCCCCCACCTGTCAGCCTCATTATAATATATAGGAGGCAAATTATTTCCTTCTCTTAGAACTTTGCCATCACCAAAAAAAAAATCATGATAAAACAAAAATAAGAATTTTTTTTCAGCTGTAAGATCAATATGAGATACAATCCAGCACTTCTTATTAGTAAGGTGGCAAAATCAGATTTTAAGAAAGTAAAACGAGGAAGCTGCTCATTGCTGTGTTACTTCAAGAGTCAAACCCGCTTGGACTGGTGTGAAAATATCAAAAATTATTTCCCATCTGAAGTGAGCTGCAGTTATCTCTACCTAAAATTGATTGTGGTTTTAGGCCTTTCACTCATAAAGTGAAGCTATGTAATGGGCTTTCAAACTGCTCTCCAATGTCCCATTCTAACAGACCTGCACATGATCATTTGTTCAGAGTGAGAATTATTCAGTATTGATCTCAGTCAAAGGAAACCCAGAATTTGGACTATTTGTAAATTGTAATGGCTTTTAAGGAAATGTTCTCAGTTTATCTTGCTGTCTTTGAAGCAATCTTATCTGAGATTATATTTTTCAGGTGAGGTATCTGGATATCATGTTATGCCTCAAGCTTTTTCAAGAACCATGTAAATTTTCTCAGGAGAGAAAAAACTACTTAAAAGATTATAATGACATGGATATACTACATTCTTCATAAATAGAATGGTCCCATATAGTTGCATACTGACCAGCAAACTGGAAGACCAAGGTGCCTGGCTCCTTGATACATGATATAAGATAAATGGCAAAATGATATATGATATATATAAAAAGTTAAATTAGTTTCGTTTTGCATTTGGCTGAAGTTTTTGAGGTTGAAATGTTCTGCACTTGATTAGCTACATCCTCTGAATATTTAAATATCTCATGGATGCAGTGGTGAGAGGTTGAAAGTGTCTTGTTTTTGAGCAAGAAAGAAACATTTGAGAAGGAAATGTGTGGAAAGGGATATTTTTACATTTGAGACCTGCATAAGCTACACACTGGTCAGATTGTGTAATGTTAAATGGGTGAAACATAGTTTGCTCTAATCTGAACAAATGAACACATTTGCTCTAATTTTGTTTTCCTTTTTCTTCACTTTTTATTAACTTCGTTTTTCTTACAATTGCTGGGTAATTTCACAGAAGCAAACAAGAACCAATTAAATGAGAGAAACCAAAATAGAAAAGCACACAAAATCTCCTAGAAGAGCCAAGGGCTACTGGTTGTTTTGTCATCACACTGCATCAAAGGAACAGCAAGAAAGTAAGTCAGACTACTGACTTGCAAGGAATAGCTTGTCTGGGACAGCTGCAATAGATTCTACCTCTACCTGTCTGTTTTGTCCCTTTCCAAGAGGAATGAACTTCCACATTTACAGCCTGCAATAGCAACACAAACTAGTATGGATGTCTGCTTTCTCTAAAATGAAAAACTGTGATTGGTGGCAGATAAGCAGTTCCCTCATAATCAGGTGAGCAGTTCCTGCAGCAGGTACAGAATCCTCTAAAGTTAAAGGGAGGATAAATGAGGGCAGAAATGGCTACAGCCACCCACTGATAAGATGTCTCTATTGATTTTGAAAACATAAAACACCAAAAGAAAGACAAAACCTGGACATCATGCTGCTTACAAATTCAACAGAAAAACAGTAGCGACTGTAATACTTAGTAGAGATTGTAATACTTCTACATTGAATACTAACTATTCTTTGCCAGTTAGATGGAAATTAAAATAGGGTTTCTAACCATTAAAATCTGGAAAGGAAAGCTAAGCACTTCTCAACTACAGACTGGTACATTTATAATGGAAATTAATATTCCATCCAGATTTATTATATTATGTAATCTATATAAGATATTATATTATATGTATATAAATGTAAATATGTTATACACATATATATGTGTGTGTATATATGTTTTCTGTCTACATAACTGTAATTGTCTATCAATATATTTCATTCACTTAACCATCAGTAGACATGCTGGTAGTAGTCTATCAGCAAAATCCTACAGGGGCATCTAGGGAAAGACTTCTGTATTAAGGTTTCTGGTAAGCCAATGTCAGGGAGGTAAGTTAAACCCAGAACTTAGGCAGGAACTTCAAGCATTTCACACACATACACACTTCTCAGCCATTCTTTAAGGGCCAGCGTACGATTGCATGTTTTTCTAGAATTCATTAGGATGGTACCACACTCCAGAAAAAGTAGATTATTCAAAATTTTGACGAGGAGAAGAGAACCAGACTCTCTTTATAGCAGAAATTTGTTATCAGAATAGAACAGAATAGACTATTTGAGTTGGAAGAGACCTACAAGGATCAGCTAGTCCAACTGCCTGACCAATTCAGGGCTGACCAAGTTAAAATGTGTTATTAAGGGCATTGTCCAAATGTCTCTTAAACAGTGGCAGGCTTGGGGCATTGACCACCTCTATAGGAGGCCTGTTCCAGTGTTTGACCACCCTCTTGGTAAAGAAATGCTTCCTAATGTCTAGTCTAAACCTCCCCTGTCACAGCTGTGAACCATTCCCACATGTCCTATCACTGGATACGAGGGAGAAGAGATCAGCTCCTCCCTCTCCACTTGCCCTCCTCAGGAAGCTGTAGAGAGCTGTAGAGAGCCTCCTTCCCTTCAAACTGGCTTCTCCTCATAGGCCATTCTTTCCAGCACTTTCACCAGCTTTGTTGCCCTCCTCTGGACACATTCAAGGACTTTCACATCCTTCTTAAACTGTGGGGCCCAGAACTGCACACAGTGCTCAAGGTGAGGCCACACTGATGCTGAATACAGAAGGATAATCACCTCTTTTGACTGGCCGGTTACACTGTGTTTGATGCACACCAGGATGCGGTTTGCCCTCTCGGCTGCCAGGGCACGTTGTTGAGGTATTTAGCCTGCTGTCGACCAGCACCCCCAGGTCCCTTTCCACAGGGCTGCTCTCCAACCAGTCCTCTCCCAGTTTATACTTGTGCTTAGCATTACTCTGTCCTAGGTGCAGAATCTGGCATTTCAACTAGTTAAATTTCATCTCATTAACCATAAGCCAATGCTCCAATCTATATAGATCTTTCTGCAAGGCCTGCTGTCCCTCAAGAGAGTCAACAGCACCTCCCTGTTTGGTATCATCAGCAAACTTGCTAATAGTGCATACTAATCCTGATAAATATATTTAACAGAACTGGCCCTAGAATTGAACCCTGAGGAGCGCTGCTGGTGACCAGCCACCAGCCAGATATAGCCCCATTCACTACAACCCTTTGAGCTCTGCCCTTCAACCAGTTCTTCACCCAGCACACCATGAACCCTCTCATCCCACAGTGGGACAACTTGTCCAGAAGGATGCTGTGAGGGAAAGTATCAAAAGTCTTACTAAAATTGAAAAAAACATCTACTGTGTTCCCTTCCTCCACTAGGTGGATAACCTTATCATAGAAAGAGATCAAATTAGTTAAACAGAACTTTCCCTTTGTGAACTCATGTTGACAGTCTCTGGTGATTGCATAGTCTTTAAATGTCTTTCAACACTGCACGGTATAATCTCCATAATTTTCCAGTAACTGTGGTTAGACTAACAGGTCCGCAGTTCCCTGGGCCTTCCCTCACACCCTTTCTGTAGACAAGAGTAGTGCTGGCTAGCTTCCAGTCAGCAGGGGCCTCCCCAGACTCCCAAGACCTTTGGTAGATGATCAGGAGGGGTCCTGCCATAACATCCTCTAGCTCCTTCAGTACTCTGGGAAGAATCCCATCAAGCCCCATGGACTTGTGAACATTCAGCTGACACAGCTGGTCCCTTACAATTTCAGTGTCCACAAATGGAAAGCCACTGTTCCCACACTTGTGGTCCTCTGACTCAGGTGACTGGGCAGCCCAAGGTCTATCAGTGTTATTAAAGATAGAAGCAAAAAACACACTGAATGCCTCTGCTTTTTCTCCATTCCTATTAGTCAGATTACTATCTTCTACAAGTATCGGTCCAATGTTTTCTATTAATACTGCAGTTACACTTGCAGAAACCATGAGTATTAGGGCCTGACACACAAGGTTTCATACACAGATTTCATTTTAATCCAGTGACTTCTATAAGGAATGAATAAAATACTAGTGATTGGTGAGAAAAATGCAGAGCTGGTGACTGGAAGAGGGAAAGAGAACAGATTAAGCTGGGTTCTCAGGAAAACATGAGTTAGCTAGAGATTAGCAAGATGTCCTAATGTTGTTTTGTCTGGGTGCAAGCTGATATTGGAAACACAAAGCTGATACTTTCATGGAGTTGCCTATAAAAAATGTCTACAATGCAATAAGGTTATCCAGAGATTGACTACAGTGCAGTCAGGGTTACTGGATGGTCTCAGTCAAGGTGCTGCTTAATACAAGCTCTACACTTTGCACTCAGGTGACCTAAGAGAAATGGATGGCTAGACTATTATTTGCACCTTTGTTTAACCAAATGTTTTCAGCCATTCAGCAGTGCATGGATTCACTGTCACTGCATTTCTGAGCAACACCTGATGGAATATCTTAGTGGTCCATGATTATTGTCAAATATATCCTCTTTTATTGTATTAACATTTTCATAACTGTAGTTCTTTAAAAGTTTTCAAATAGACCCTTTATTAATAATATCATTGCAGACATGGAGACAGTTACTACATTTGTACAGGCATGTTGTACTGCTTTAGAAAGTCTGTCATGTTCCAGGTGTGATGATTAATTAGTATCTTTACATTATCTTTAGCAGCTCATTGTCTAGGAAATGACTTAACAAATGCATCAAGCTGAAGTAGAATATAAAGAACGATATAATCCGGACCACTCAGAAAAGAGCAATCTATAAAAGTGCTGCTGAAGCAACGATTTAAAAAGTTGATAATAGGCTACTATGCCAGGCTGTTTGGTTTTGTGTTCAGACAGACTTGAAGTTACCAGATAGTATAAATGAGAAGACTCAATATGCTAAAACATTTAATATATTTTTGCATGGGTTTTTTTGTTATACATATCCTCTATTGTAATTTTAATATAAAAGTGAACATTTCAAATGCTTGTTGGAACTGCTTTGTGAACTGTGCTAATTGCTCATTATTATTTGTCTGCAGATACAATAAGCTCAGCTGATCACAGTGAGATATGCTGGTGTCATGGCAATAATCTATGGGATTTTTTTTAAAAATTCAGTTGATATTTATTTTTCCCAGAAGTGATATAGGACACATGCCAATACCTGGTGTATGGTCAGTATCAGGGCCCGTTTGTCCTGTGACAACACTGTTGCTAATATTCCAGTCAAAATCATCACTAGGGTCTTGTGTTAATCCACACACAGTGGTCCATTCTTGATCTTGTGTTTCGAAGTTACAGCTTCCAGGAATACTTGTGTAATAACCTGAAAATACAGCAAGAAGTAAATTATCATCACAGCTTTTATATGTAAAAGGCTATAATGAACATACCTTAAATGGTAATGGAAAGGATTCTGTCTGGCTGATGCTGTGATTCTCTGTGCATTATGTACTGACATAATTAGTATGTGGTACCTAATGAGGAAAAAAAAATCACCCTTTGCCCCAGAGCAAGTTAAATGGCCTTAAACTTTATTACAGAAATATGCCCATGTAAGTGTTGAGGATAAACCAATGACTTCACCAATTTTAGTTATTACTCAAAGTGAATGGACAAAATGATTCCCAGCCAATTAGCCAGGAAAACTGGACTCCACTTCCACAGCGGCATTTTTCATGCACATATGTTGGCTAATCCTTGTGTTATGCATGAAAGCAGTTTTATGATAAGAGAGAAGTTCTAGTGATTAGGACACTGACTGAATTCAGGCGATCTCTGTTAACTTCCCACTTTTAGATCTGCCTCTGATGTTTCAGGAGACTTTGGAAAAGTAATTAATCAACAAAATTATACAAATGCTGTTGTAGACATGAATCAAATAGCATCACAAACTCTTCTTTGGCTTCTAAAGGTCTTTTCCTTAGCTATAAAGCAGAGGCAGCTACACAATTGCTGAGTGAGAGCAAGGAGTACCCCTGTGAGAGGACTCTGGGAAAAGGTTCCAAACTATTAAATATCACAGTCAGTTGTGCATTTTAGAAACAGGTCTGATGATTGGTGTGACCATTTTCAGAATCAAATGGACTTGAGGATTTAGAGCGTGTTTCTTGATCTAGAATTATTCTGCAACATTAAAATACAACTATTTATGTATCATTGGCTAGGTATAAAGGATACAGGTCAAAAGAATAGATTTAATTATATTTTAGTAATCTGTTTTGGTTTTTTCCTATTTTCTACTTTCATGCTACAAGAACAAGTTATGCCATTTTTTGTAAAATAACTTATCATTGTCATAAACCTGTTTGGTATGACCAAGATCTGCACATACGCCGTAACTCTGTGGATTTGCTTTTCTGTAAAAATGTGTACCTTAGTTAAATATATAGGACAAATATCTTAAAAGAAGAATAATTTTGATCCAGTGAATAGCCTATATCCCACTTAATGCTAGGAGAAGGATCTGTACTGTTCTGTAATGTACTGCAAGGGACTGGAGCACCTCTCATTAGGAGAGGCTGAGAGAGCTGGGACTGTTCAGCCTGGAGGAGAGAAGGCTCAGGGGGATTTTATCAATGTGTATAAACATTTGCTGGGAGGGTGCAAAGAATACAAAGTGAGACTCTCCTCAGTGGTGTCCAGTGTCAGGACAGGAGGCAATGGGCACAAATACAGCTAGCATTTTTTAAGGTTAAGAAAAATAATCTTTTTTTTTACTGTCAGACTGGTCAAACACTGGCACGGGTTGCCCAGAGAAGCTGTGGAGTCTCCATTCTTGGAGATATTCAAAACCTGACTGGCACAGCCCTGGGTAACCTATTGGAGGGGATCCTATCTTGAGCGGGAGGTTGGACTAGGTGATCTCTAGATCATCTCAATCTATCCCACCTCAGTTGTGCTGTGCTTGTGTTAGCGTTATTCGCAGCATGGACTTTGGGAATCATGAAAGGAATACACAAATGCACTGATCATCCACATTGACATTGCATTACAAGCATTATGTAAGCTTAATAAAGCCTAAATCCAACATCAAACACTCTCACATGCAGGTAAGGCAAAGGGAACCCATTAATCGGAAAAATAAGTACAATTTTCTTGTACAGTTCTAAAAAGGTCAAAGTCCAAATGCATTTAGGATTTATACTGTTCATAATAGATTACCTGACTTCAGGAATTTTACCCTAATATCTTAACAGTGCATTCAGAAGGCAAGTATTAATAAATATTTATGAACAGTATTTAAAGGGTTGATGGAGTCACCTGACATATCTGCACCTGCTGGGTACTATTTATTTTATGGGTAAACAGAGCCTATTTAGAAGCCATCAGAAAAGTATTGTTCCATTTATCTGAAAAATTGCTTTTATTTCAATAATTCAAGCACTCCCCCAGTTGGTTCATCAACACTGAGGTTTGCTATTAATCAAATCTGTGTGTATAATTGGCTGCAATTCATGAAAATTGAAACTGCTTTCATGTGTGCTTTTTTCACCTCAGTACTTCCAGCGGGTTACTGAAAGAGAATGAAAATTTTGCAAGATTGCCTGACTGGACTGAATGAAGCATAGAGTAAGTAATTTCCATGAGTTTATTTTAAAAAAAAAAAAGTCCACCAGCTTACGTGGATTCAATTCATTTCATCCAAGTTTTGTTGTAAATACTGCATAGAGGAATTGCTGCTGAGTAGATTATGGTCCATTTACTTCTTTGGAGTTACACTGGTATAAAACTATAGAATGTGAAATAAGCTTGGACCTTAAGGTAAAAGAGAAGGAGAAAATTGCATACAAAAGTGGCCATAACCACTTGTGATGGGGCAGGTTAGGCTGTGAAGGGCTTTCTCTGTGCCTGTTCTGCTCTCTTTGCTGATCAAGCAGCTCCTGTTGCCTTTTCGATAAAAAATGGGATTTCCATATCCAGCAGGTATTATGTGCCCATTAATGTTGTTTCTTCCCATCTGTAAGATATACACTCAGAGAAAAGGTGCATTTATCCAAATGTAAGGCCTCATTTGCTGGAACTAAGATATAACAGATAGGGAAATATTATACCTGAGGTTTATTTGGGTATTCTGTGTGCCAGATTACAGTATCTCTCCTCTATTGTTATCTTGATATTTTGTCAGTTCTGCAGCAACAGCAAGACTAAAGACTAATGAGAACATTTTGATGTAACAACAGCCTTTCCATCTACAATAAAAGGATATTTCACTCTATTTATTTAAAGTTAATATCTGTATTTTTTTTCTCCCCTCGGAAAAGACTGTGTTGCTTTACTGTGATTCAAGATCATTTATGGCCTGAAATGTTTCCATCTATTATCTGACTAAAAGAAAGTTGATGCTATCACAGTCCTTCCACACAAACAGGACCCTGCCCCCTCCCATGAAGCTACTATATACTGTAACAATATTTACAGAATAAATCCAATGCCTTGATAGTTTTCTGAATATCTTTACAGAGCAGTTAACGTTGGACAGCAATTCAGACTTACTGTGTCTCTGTTAGGTCTGTAAAATGTAACAAGGGTGAGTTTACAGAATATTTTGTTGCACTTATGTTGCCGAACCCCTGAAAAAATATTAATATTATATACAAGAAATATGGATTATCTGTTTAAAATCCATCTTTTCTTGGAATCTACTTGAAAAAAAGCTACTCTTTTAAAGCTATCATTCAACATAGTTTCATTTCCATGCATGACTAACAAAATTCACTGGAATGTAAAGCACTGCAGGAGGTAGAAACCAGAAACAGAGACACCAGCTTCAGTGTATGTACTTCAGAACTGTTATTTACTTTTATAAAAACAATAAAGAGGGAGAAACTTCAGGTTAAATCTCCTATAGTGACATCTTCACATGTATTGCAGGTTCTAAGTCTGCTGTCTGGCTAAACCAACGTAATTTGCATCACCCTAAAAGGGTCATTGTTTTTGTAACCCTGTCCAGTCAAAGCATTTAGCAAACCCATGCAAGAGAAGTTGCCTTTGATTTTCAAGGGATCACCAACTATTTGTTGATTTCAATGGAGTACTTGGACTTCAACGCAATGTGAACATTGACTTGACGTATATGATGTATTCATCTACCAAGGTTATTTTTGATGATATCTGCCTTATGACAGAACTTGTCCCTCTAGCTAGAAGATTAAGAATTAGACTGATTACTGAACTGTATATATGGACTGCTTAAGCTTCTTATTCCAAAAGTCTGGTCTGGACAGTGACTGTAAATAAACAAAGACATGGAGCAGGAGCAAAGGCACAATGTTTTAGTGCTTTTGAGTTTCAAGTCTGAATTGGAAAGCTTGATCTAGATTTTTGAAACTGAGCTGTGTCCTTCCATCTCAAACAGCATTAGCAAAGAATACCTACACACAAATTTTGTCTCAGTATTCACTAGGACTATAAAAATATAAACAGACTGGATTTTGTCCAACTGGTCTGTAACAGAGTAATAGCAAGAGAATATTTTCATTACTCTGTGGTAGCAGCAAGAACAAAGAACAATGAACTTGTAGTATGGACACAACTCACAAAGACAGGATGAATCTGAAAGGAAAGACAGGCTTGTTTTAAATATTCACTTTTTATAGCAGAATCATGTCTAAATGTTATTGTGCGTTAATTTGCCTGCCCAGCTTTTTCATTCAACATTGACAGCTCAACATGCTTTCAACTTAATAAATGAGTTTACATTTCTTCTCAGAGTTAATTTGTTTTGTAACCTACGGATTTTGTTCCTTAAATATGTTTTTAGTCCTTAAGCTGTTTTTTGGGTGTTGTTTATATTTAGTCTTTAGTTTGAGTAAGTTACACTTTTGCAACTAAATCACACTTAAATACTTTTTGCAGCAAACATCTCTGAGGATCGGAAAATGTCAGACCTTCTATGCTAGGGAAGCAGGCAACCTGCTTGTAATTATCTTCTGAGCAGCTGTGTGAATTCACCTAAGCTATGCTACAGAATTTAAAGTTATAATTTTAACTGGAGATTACATTAATACACAAAAAGATACTTACTGCAGTCAGACTCATCTGAAAGGTCTTCACAGTCTGGTTTATAGTCGCAGACGAACTGAGACTCTATGCAATTCTCATTCCCACACACAAAATCAGTAAGGGCAGGGCATTCCCTGGGATTCTCTCCAACTGAAACCAACAGGACACTTAAATCAATATCGTATTTAAATCAAATGATGCTCTTTTTTATTGGTTTAGCCATTATACACCATTACTTCAGTGATTTATTTCTTCCAGCAGATGTTATTTGGTCTCACTCTTCTAATGGTGCACTATATGTGTCCAGACTACTATACTGGCCTTGCCCAAAGCTTCCAGGGTAGGGTGTTTTGCCTGGAAGAAAACTCAGTTCAGCACCAACATGACTGTTTCTGCAGTGTATTTGTTGTGCACGTTCCATAAAAAGGGGTTTTGTGAGCTGTTGTAAGGGCTAAAGACCTTATTCTGCTCATAATTACAGGACATAATTTGGAAAATAACAACATTTTAAACTGAGAAAAATCACTGTTATATGACATTTGTGTAATGCATAAACATTTAAAGCCTTTATAAGAAGTTCAACTTTTTTTGAAGAGTTTAAAGAAGCTTTTGCTCTGAGTGTGTGAACTGCCTAGAAATTTCTTTTATGGCATTCAATATGAGGATCTGTTTTACTACAACAATTTTTGATCATCTCTGAAGTGAGTGAAAATCGTATCATAAAATGAGAGTAACTTACACATAAAGCATTAGGGCCAAAGCCAAAGGGTGCTGAGATTCAGCCACCTCTGAACTGTCAGACTATAAAGAAACTTACATAAATTACCTTTTAGCTCAGCACACTGGGTGCATAATTTAAATTAGCACTAATTGAAACAGTTCTGATAATCCCAAACGCAGCATTTAAGATGCACTCCTGTTAACCTAAGATTGTTTTACAGTCTAGAGCTCCAAGTTGTGCAATAAGACATTTAGGAGAATGTATTTTCACTCTATTTGTTGTAATATGTTTCATTTTTTCTTTCAAATATGACTAAAATGTGACACATCACTAAACACAGTCTGAACAGAACACCTTGATATTCACCTTTGTGCAGGCCCATGTTTACAGAAGGGGAAGTTATGATTATCAGGGCATTAATCCCCTCAGATAGTGGTACTTACTGAATTTTACAAACTGAGGAACTACATTCTCATTGAAGCAAAATAGGAAAGGAGAGCTGAATTTTTGGTTTAGTTTAAACATTTGCACAAGGTAATATGAAATAAAGCAACAACACAGCATTAAAATGTAATTCAAATATTTAGAATGGAAAAGTTTAAAAAATTTAGTCATCAGTTTGATTACCTGCAGGATCTAACTTAAATTTTCAGTTTTGAAATACATATGTCCCTGAACATTGGTGTAAATAAAATCTGGTTTCAAATGGATATCTGTCTTTTTGATTTGGCTTTTAATTTTACACTATTAATTTGATCTGATTAGTTGTCAGGGAATCCACAGTGTTGCCATGATGCCTTAAATACAGGAAAAGCTATAGCTGCTTTTTACAGACCATCCATGTGGCAGAGAGCCCTTAGCAGAGGAGTGGACTCTTGAGAAAAAAATTGACTGAAGCTTTTGTGATGTTTAAGGCAGTTTTCACACCTCTCCCAAATGATGTGATAAAACTTCTTTGAAAATACTACCAAAACTTCAGTAACATGGTTTATCTTAAATTCTGGAAAACCACAGAATCACTGAATAGTAGAGATTGGCAGGGACTTCTCAAGATCTTCTAGTCCAATCCCCTGCTCAAGCCACCTCTAGTACATCAGGTTGTGCAGGACCATGTCCAGTTGTATTTTGAATATATCCAACCTCTCTGGAAGACTTGTGCTTGTGTTTGACCACCGTCATAGTAAATGAAGAGTTTTCTTGTGTTCAGATGAAATTTCCTGTTTTTTTAATTTGTGCCCTTTGCCTTCTGTCTTGTCAGTGGACACTTATGAGAAGACTCTTGACTCCCTCATCTCCATTCCCTCCATGCACTGGGAATGATGCCCTGGGAAATTAAGTGACTTTCGTAAGTCACTCAATGGCTTAATGACAGAAACTATTTAATGGCAGAGCCATTAGGGTACAATAATTGTTACATCTTATTTCACTGCATATTAAAGAAGTACATGATCACCACACAGGGGAATGACATTTGAAAATCCATGGCTTTGTGACTGATTGTATTCCTCACCTTTACCTCCTTTCATCTTTAAGCAAGACATTGTTACGTTTTTCTATCATTTATATTTAGCACTTAATTACAATTATTCTTTTTTATCTACTTTATAGTACTTCAAGCATACCAGAAACCATCATTTAAGAATATTATTAATTTCTTATCTTATCCTGAAATGAAACATCTGATCGGTACAGTCATAATGAATACTTGTATCTCAACAGATATGAATACCATAAAGTCCAAACACAGTCATATATCTCTGAATTTTATCCTTTTGGAGTAAGACCTTGTTTATATGTCATTTTTAGTGATACTAGGTTACATTTATGATAACGATAGAGATTCTGCCACAACTTTTGGCAGAGATAAAGATAAAATCCTTCTCAGACTAAACGTACCAGCATTAGCACAGCATAGTCAAACTAAATATTCTAAATTCCTATTCAGAATTGTGGCATTAAAAAGCAACTTTCCAGAGTACACACTTGTTCTGACCAAAACTCCTGCTCCAGCTAAAAACTAAATAAAAACAAGAAATAAGGTGAGCTTTAACCATAAAATACGGGTTTGGCATCAACAATCCCAATAACCAAAGGTTCACACAGAAGTTGCAACTTAGAAGTTTCATATTTGGCATTTTTAAAATATAATACAAAAATTCCATTTAGTCAGAAAAATGTATTGAAGAACACACTAGAAAATATGTTCTCAATTCTGAGGGTTGAATTGCAATTTAACAACAACAACAAAAAAAGGTTAGAAAACACTTTGAACAAAAAATAAAAGAGAGGACATACAAAATATTATCTTGTCCATTTCCAGTTTTGTCATTGAAATTACAGGGTTGCCAAATTCTGAGTTTATCAGTACTGAATTAGGAGAAAGATGTTTCTAAAAAGAGTATTCAAACCTCCCTCCAGAGAGTTACTGTATAATGCAAAACAATGTCTGCTAATGAACAGTTTAAGATATGTTTAAAGCTGACATTTCAGATAAAATCAGAAATTTTCATGGAATTATATAATGTCCTGAGTTGGAAGAGCCCCACAAGGATCATCAAGTCCAGCTCCTGTCCCTGCACAGGACAGCCCCAAGTTCATACCATGTCTCTGAGGGCATTGTCCAAGTGGTTCTTGAATAGCGTCAGGCTTGGCGCCGTGATGCGTCCCTGGGGGAGCCTGTTCCAGTGCTCCACCACCCTCTGGGGGAAGAACCTTTTCCTAATACCCAACCTAACCCTCCCCTGGCACATCTTCCTCCCATTCCCTCTGGTCCTGTCATTGGTCACCAGAGAGAAGAGACCAGCACCTGCCCCTCCTCCTTCCTCCCCTTGTGAGGAAGCTGCAGGCTGCTGTGAGGTCTCCCCTCAGCATCCTCTCCTCCAGGCTGAACAAAGCAAGTGACTGTAGCTGCTAAAGCTAAAGTCTTTTGCATATGTTGGTTTTGTGCAACCGCATGCAAAAATATATAGCTTTTTAATGGATCATATTCCTCAGTTGTACTTTGATCACCAGTAAGTAGAAAGATAATGCGGATGGTTGGTTATGTATAACATGTAATACTATATATATATATTTCCCAATAGCCTAACCCAAAACATTCCATGAAAATGCAAACATACAGAATAACTACTCTAAGCAGAAAAAAATTCAGAATATATGGCAAATTTTCTTTCTTGCCTCTTTCTTCTAACAACAGCTCAAGAAACCTATAAGGAAAAAACTAACTTACTGTTGAATACACTCCAAACTAATCAGGACAAAAATTATAATTTTAAAAAATTATCAGTTATACTTTGTTTAATGTGTTACTCTGAAGTTATCTTTGAGAAGCTACAATATTAAAGTGGATCAGTGAGCCACAGCAAGCAAAAGAATTAATGGATTCCATATATGAAAATGTCAGAGGTGGAAAACAGAGAAATACCCGATACACAGATGTGGATTTCTCACACAATGGAAATGAGAGGAATTGCAGGGGCTTGAAATGTGTTTGATAAGTACTAAGCTTATTTCTGAATATGCTTTCAAAACTTTGAAGAAAGCTGATATCCAAAACCAAAAGAAAACATTTCATTTTAATTTAAGGAGACTGTTGACCAGAAGGAAACTTGCACTTAATGAAAAAGCCATAAAGGTTTTTTTTTTGACCTGACCTTCTTCCAGGTTTTTGGTTTAGCCACTAAACTGAACAATCCATTGTTTCTCAGTTCTACACACAATTTTACATAATGGAAAATATCCATACAGATATGGAGTGTTGGTCTACAGGAATGACATGAGTGATAAAGGCATGGCAAAGAGCTATAAAAATAGGGGTGGGTGTTTGTGTTTTTTTTTTTTTAATGAGAACAGAAACTACAACAATATTTATTAATTTCCAGCACTCCTGCACTTGTTTTTCTTTATGCTTTCCTTTTTCTTCTCCTACAGTTATTCAGTCCATAAACTTGTGGGGTCTAAAGACTATACATATGTGCTGCAAGTGAAAAGACCACAGTCCATTCCTTTCCCACAAAAAGAGAATACAGGCAATAACAACAACAACAAAAGAAACAATCCAAAATGAAACAAAACAAAACAAAATAATATAGAATATAAAACACAAAGAAGGATTTCATATCTTACAATAACAACCAAGATTTAGGTCAGCACAGAAATAACTACATTAAAAAGAACCGGTTGAGCAATTAAAGCATTGATTTTCTCCTACATCAAAATTGACAGGCCACAGCATATATCCTTCTAAACCACCTTTTTCCCCTTACAGTTAATACTTGGGGATTAGATTCTTATAATAAAAAAAAAAATGCCAAAAATTATTGTGGCATAGCAAAATGCTAATGGTTTGTCACATTTATTTGGTTTCCCATTGGAACTGCAGCATTTCTTGAAAACCAGGACACCACAAGAAACTAGCACAGGATTTATTTTAAATGAAGTAGTAACTACTGACTACATGTTATGCAAATCGCTATGGCAAATGAAATGGCAGTACTTGAAAAGGAAAAAGTATATACAGGATATCACTTTTCAATTAAGTACAATTTGGATTGATGCAGCAAAAAGCCGTATAATCTTCCAAGTAGTTTTTAAGAAACCAATAGAACTGGCTTGGCTTTTGGATGACTAAACCCTACAAAAGAAGAATGTTAATGTTGTTTGCCATAGAACTTATGTTTACATACACTCACTTTTATTTCTACATATTTTATTCTGTACAATGTAATTCTCAGAATACCAGCAAAGATAAGACCTTGCCTAATAAGAATACATATGTGTGTTTGTATATATGGAGAAAACAAGCAAGACACAGATGCACATCGTGCATACCACAAATAAATTGTGACTCTACTGTGGATATATCATGAGATACATTTATATCCATCTCATGTATATGTTATCTATGGAAGACTAGCCCATATGGTACTAACAGAATTTATAGATGTGACAAGATTCATTTGGAGATAGCTGATAAATACAACACTATTAACCCAGACACTTTGTTTCAGTTACCAGGAAAAGACTGGCTATGTACGAACTCATGAAAATGGTCCTTTCCTTTAAGCTTGATTTTAGAGGACAGCACTGGGCCAGTGAATGTTTCTCTGACTCTGTGAGTATAAGAGCTTTCTTTTACCAATGTTTTGTAAGATGAAAATATTCCTGTGATGTCTATTACATGCAAAATCGTGGAACGAACCAGAACCAGACAGGCCAAATAACAGCTCTATAAGCTATAGACCTTGACTATCTGAAACAAAATGGATAACTGCAAAAAAAAAATTAGTTTGATAGATACCAGTAAATTTTATAAATTGGGTGTTAGGTTGACACAGTACATGTTCTTCTATTTAAAATATTTATCGTGGAAGAACTGATTGATCACACAGCCAAAAAGAAGAGGTGCTCTGGCCGCGTTGCATTACAACACTGAAGACTTACATAGGTTGTCAGAGGTTATGTTTGGCCAGTGGTATGTGATTGTGAAAGGCATAGGGTGAATCCCAACTTATTATGGTTGCTAAAGGTTACAGTGAACAAGACCTTGAGCTGTTTTGAACAACAACATGTAACTCAAGGTCAGGTATGCTGAGCTGCTGTTTACCAATAGTCTCATCTTTGGTTTCTAAGAGGAATGCATGCACTCAACAGTGCAACACAACCATGTCAACAGTATGAAGAGAAACATGTAATGTATATTGAAGGAAAAGTACACTTTTTTCCTACCTGTTTGTCTTTTTACAAATTAAGGTCCTTTTTGAGTAGGAATGTTTTCAAATTACAGTTGAAAATTCACTTCTTTTTATTATTTGTTGTTTAAATTGTGTTGTATAGTGAGAGTACTTATATCACTTCCATCCCCTTTTACACAATACTTCAGATATAGGAATAACCAAAGATAAAAATATTAAAGATGTTTTGTTGAGAATATTATTCAGTGAAAGAAACTATACTTTCCAAATTTCACCATTGGTTTAAATTAGAATGTATGAAATACAAGCTCCTAGAAGGTTTCCCTAGGACTGGAGCTCAACTGTACTCAGTATGCTGAAATTCAGAAATTATGAAACACAGTTTGCATCATGCTTTTCAGTTGCTTACCCCAATTGTTCAGTACCCTTTTCTACATTGTTTTTTATAGAACATTAAAAATCTATTTGCAAACTCATCAATAATGTTTCTTTCCATGGATGACCTTGACAATCTTGCAGGGAAAACTAGATGAAAAATTTCTACTCATGCAAGCTAGATATAATTTCAAATAAGGTTCTTTTGTAATTCAAGAACCATAGGGAATTGTCCTCGTAGAATGTGTCATTTAAAAGGCCATATTTAATTCAAAGTTATGCATTGGCCCTGACGTAAACAGCAGATTCAACAAATTATATCGACTCTTAGGAGAGAATTTCACCTGAAGATACAAAAGCCTGCCAATCGATGTCCTAAACAAGCTCTAAGCAAGTGGTATTACAGTGCCTAAGGCCACCAAATAAACTGGAAGAATAAAAAAAATCATCCAAAGTTCTGGAAATGTACAACTGGCTCCACCTCAAGCAATACAAAAGAAAAAAATCTCTTCTAGTGCTGATATCATGGAGTATATAAACCTACATCACACAGGGACAGAAGTTTTTATATTTAAGACTGAAAGACCAGCCTTGGTTTGGAGTGTATCAGCAGGGTAAGGAGCTCATGCTCACAGTACCCTCATGTAGGGAGCTGCATACTAAAGAAGACACTAGGGAGAAACACTGAGGACTGAGCAATGAGTGAGGGTCTGGTATTCTAGGCTTCATCTCTTTGGAGCCTGCAGGTGGTGAAAGAAAGGGAGAAAATGAGATAAGGTTAAAAAATAGTGATGCTTTTGCAGAAAATTCTATTTTCCAGTAATTATGAGCATGTTCAACCAGAGAAAAATATCTCCTGAAGAAATTTGACATGTGGTCTCTACTACTTGGTCCTTTTTCCCCTCCCTCTCTCCCCTCCATCGTGATTCCAGTGTAAAGCTACATTACACCTCAGAAAGTTCAGCTGAATAGATTATTTTTAGAGCTTTTCAAAGGTATTTACCCTACACATTTATTGTCAAGCCGTTGTTTCCACTGTGATGCAGAATCAAGCCAAACTACTCAATCGCATCACTCTCTCCCCTTATCACAGATTTTTTAGAAGCATCTCATAGGAATATATTATTTTGTTTATACATGGACTTGCACTAATGTGGCCCATAGGGGTTGTTGTGACAGAACAATGAAGTACACCACACAGGTGCTAGTCACAATTATCTACAAAAACTATGCACTCAGTTCCTCAGCTGAATGCTCTCCCTGGCTCTGCAGAATCGTCATGAGATGTGAAATTCATCTTGAGTGTCATATTGCATGGAGGTGTATGATGGGTTACAGATCAATTGTTACAGACAGTTTATTTGTACTGGAATGGTGCCCACCTTCTACAGTAATTTAATACGAAAATGAACTCAGGCTGGGGCAGTGTTCATTCTTCTAATACCACCTTTATAGACAATGATTTTGATGTCGAAAAAAAAGGATTAAAATCCAGCCATCTCTACCCTGTATATTTTACTAGTCATGAAATTCTTCTCTTGTGGCCCATTTGAAATAGGTGGAGTTAAGTAATCTACCATTGGATATGAAGAGTAAATACATGAAGTGAATGTCAAAATGATATCTTAATTTTATACTGAAAACCTGTTTTTGCAGCCACGTATTACCAAACCAAAGTATCTTTGGTCAGCAACTTTTCTTCAAAAGTTTCACATGAGATAAACAGAAACTGAAGAAACCACTGAGGTCTCTTCATGAAGAGTATGGCAAAAGCTAAAACATGTTTCTCATATTCAAAATCTGTAGCAAAAGACCTCAAGTATTTTCCTCATAAGAATCTGAGAGTTGCAAAAAGAAGGAAAGATGGCAAAAAAAGGTTAAGGTCCTCCGCATTTTTTATATAATCTCAAACAGAAATAGCAATATTGGAGTATTACAGGTATGTAAATTACTCTGTCCAGTGCAATGAAATGTAGAGACTACTGTGATTTTCAGGCTGCTGCCATATTTCTCTTCTTTCTGTTCTTTTAATCTTTTCAGAGAAGATTGTCAAATGCAATATTATTCATTCCCTGAAGGCAGGCTATATAATATTTGCTTCTTCAGTAAAAATGAATTTATATTTTTTCATATGTTTCTAGAAAGATTAATATGCAATGTTGTGCAAAACATGACTTGTGCAGGCATTCAAGTCTTCCCCCACTGTAACTCTGGCAGCCCTGGCAAGCTGGGTTGAGGGAGCCTGTATTTCCTCCCCATCTCTCCTGAGCACATTGCATTCCTCACCGAGTCCTTTGTACAGGGGCATTCAGGATATCTGTGGAAGGCAGCTGTGGCTGACTTTCACATTTCCAGATGGGAGATTATTTCTTGCCTAGAACCAAATTGTGCATCATCTGTACCTTCTGCTGAGTGTAATGAGATCCGAGCTCAGTAAGATTTTCACTCAAAAAGTATAAAGCACATTCATGCTAATGTATGTTACAGTAACACAAATTATGTTAAAGCTGCCAAAAACTACTAGACTTCTCAAAATCGGGTTTCTTCCTCTACAATGAAGTGGATTGCAAAGATATCAGCAATTTGTAAATTGCAGCTCACCATGAAATCAAAATCCAAACATTAGACTAACAAATAAGAATTTTACCATTAATTACAGTACATTTACTGAGAAGTTTTAGCGATGTGATGCAATTCCAGTGTCCCATTCCAGAATACCCTGACATTGACTTATTTATGAAAAAAGGTGAAGAACATAATAAAACATTGTGTTTTAAAAAGGAAAAAAGAGAAGAAGAAAAAGATCAAAAAACACAGGTAACTGGACATACATTCTGGCTGAATACAAATATATATCTTGAGTGACTAAATCAGCTCCGGCAGCCTTCTCTGCCTGAATTCCCTTCCCTCTCACTTCAGGGCCAGGTTTGTACCGAATATTTCTGTTATAAGAGTTTGAACTTTCCTCAAGTGGCTGAGCAGAAGGAACTAAATTCTCTACTAAATGTAAAGCTTTACATGATACATAGGTGAGGTTTCAAAGACAACACTGGCTTATTTTAAAAATAAAAAAGTTGGCCTACGCACATAAATGCTAGGATGTTTTAGTTGTTTTCCCTCTGATGTGCAAAGCTAGGATGGAATTCTAATGAGAAAAGATTTCTCTGCTGAGACTTTCAAAGCTTCTTGTTTATGGGTGTGTAGAAGCAGAGTTGTTCAGAGGATTGCAGTAACTTCGCCTATGGTTTTTGCCATAAACAATAGGTGAGGAGGAGCACAAATATATGAGGAGAAAGGGAAAGAAAAAGTTTATGACCAGGCAAAGCAAGCTTTTAATAAAGAAATAAAGAAATAAAGAAAATATTTGTTTAGGTCTATTTGGTAAATCAATTTCCTATTAATAGAAGTACTGTGGCATTTTGATTTTGCTTTCTTTTAAAAACTAAATATAATTTTAATACCACTTCAAGTATGACTGAATTTGTATTCTATTTACCTTAAATATGAGAAGAAAAGTTTTTGAATATGATCTCAAACAAGCAATCCACAAAGATCACTGGAGCTGTAATGGGTGTCTCTTCTTCCTGGACCTTTATTGTACTGAATTGCCAGACCATGAAAAACGATATAAATCAACTAGATAATGAAGTATTCTAGACTTGTCTGTTTAATTTTAATTTAGAGTTATGATTCGCTCATTTTCATTCATCTTTCACTGTTGGTTTTTCAGGTGATGCCCTGGGATGCCAAAATCAGTATGTATGATATGGCTCAGTAAGGTATATGTCCATGCTTATACTCTGTGTTTTGTATCTGGAGTACAAGATTCCTTTTGTTTAAAATTACAGATGTAAAAAATTCAGACTACTGGTAACAGTATGTCTGATGAGTTACAGTCTTGAGTCACTATTATGTGACAGTGAGCCTTCAGCTGGAAAAACAAATCAATAACTCTTGGCTTGCTCCTTAAGATTACCAGACCACAGCTTATTTCTGACAGGATTTTTAGATTTTATCTTAAAGATAAGTGTCAGAAGTCTCAAAAATAAAATTTTCCTTAGGGATTATTCTGTACAATATTTTTATTAAGGCAAAATTGCAGGCATTTTTTTAAACCTGCAAATAACCTCACGTATGGTCAAAGTAAATTATTAAAAAGCACAAGGGATGACCACTGTAAGCTCTATTCAGGTGATATAAGATAGTCTGTCACTAAAGTTGTGTAAAGAATTATTGTACAAAAAGGTGAAAAAAGAATTCAAATGTAATCAATCAATTAATCTAATGTAAAGAACAATCTCTGTGACGTGACTCTGCTATTTTTTACTTGAGTACATTATTTCTGCAAAGAGGAAATTATTTTATTGTGTTGACTGTAAACCATGATCCAGGTTTACCATTCAGCAGCTTCCAAAAGGACATTCTATGAGGAGGAGGCTATCCCAAAATATCTGAAAGATCCAGAATTGCTCTAACATTTGTCTCCACCACTGCATGCCATTTACTGGGAAGAAGCTAAACATTCTATTTTTGCCCATGCACTTTAAGGCTTTCTCACTTCCATTCATTTCTGTTTATTTCAGACTTGTTATTCAAGTTTAAATTATTTTCAGTTATCTTCTAGGTTTTTCTGTGTATGGTCTATTCCTCTGCTTATGTAATTACCATGGCCAGAATATCCACAAATTTATATAATATTTTCGTTTCAATCTTATAAGTCCTGGTAGAAAATACAGATGTGGCCTTCAGTTCCCCTAGAGGACCCTGGTCTAGCTCAGCAATTCTACATCTACAAACAGAGGACATTACTAAGTGTTGTAAATCAAGTAATTTTGTTGAGAAGAAACGCCTGACCCCTTCTGGTTTGTATGCTACTCTTCTCCTTGAGTTTGGCCACAATAAGATTGTGTTTGCTGTCTTCTAGCTTTGTTACAAAAGACTCAATAAAACTGTGAACCCTGTGCTGCAAAAAACCAATTTAGACATGACATGTTTCCTCTATCCTGAATGCCCCAGGCTTTGGTCAGATGGGAAATTTTTCAGACTCTGGCAAAAAGTATTTTGTTTGTTTGTTCTACAAAGGTAAAGAATCAATAACCATGAGAATGAAAAAGGTCAGACTAGGCTCCTTCATGCCATCATGCCAACAGGAAAGTCAGAAAATTAAGCAAGCAAATCTCAACTTCTGGAGTAGAAGACAAAATAAATCAAACTTGTAGCTGATGTGAAAGATGCTAAAGACAATGCAATGATTCCCTCTGGACCCTTGTTTGAGCTTAAATATCATAGAAACAGGAAAGTCATTGGGGGGTGTGTGGTTTTTTGTTTGTTTTGGGTTTTTTTATAGACATGCATTTTCTCACATACACATACATACAGTTAAAAAGCAAATACAACAGGCCTCTTAATCCTGCTGAAAAGACATGAGCATAAACATATTCCCAAAGGACACATACACCTAAACTTTAATGAAAACTCTGCTGTGCTTAGCTTACGCTCTCAGAGATGCTGTAAGTGAATGTTTTCTGATTGTGTAAAGATTGTGCCTTATTACAGTGCAAAAACATCCACCATGCAAGTGACAGCTCTATAAGGGGTGGGCATCTTGGGCTTCCAGCTTTTCTAGTTCAATCTTTAAAAATCTGTATTTGTATTGTATATTGAGCTTCAGCTGTGTATTTTAAACTTCTATGAGAAAAGCCTCCTCTGAATCATGCATCTTCATAAACAATAATTTTCTGCAAAATACACAGGAATATTACTATGTCAAAGCTGGAAGTATGTGAAAGTAGTCAGCACATGGTGCAACTGGTTTCCTAACAGAGCTTCTTGCTGAAGCAGTGCTGCAAAACAAATAGTTGCTATATAGTAGTCAACACAGGTTACTTTCTGAACTGTTTCACTGCAAAGGTATTTTAATGCAGGACTGGTTATAAAGCACTATTAACATTCAGATTTGTAGGTTCATAGACTAAACCCAATGTAAACTTCAGCAGTCTTAACATTTTAAGAGATTTAAGATCCTTCATATGACAGCTTTCCAACACCCTGCTGAAACTATTTCCTTCCTTGCAATGACATCTCTCTGGAATATTTCCAGTTATGTTAATGTAATGTTTATTTTCAGGTTATTATAAAATATGTGGACTTAAGATTAATCAGAAATATTTTTACATTATATGAAGATATGTTGATGCCACCTTTATGAACTTAAAGGGAGTTTTTTTCTTCCTTAAAATATAAATCCTGCTATTTTTATTTACTGAATATCTTAATGAATCTGACTGTTAAATTGTCTAAATTGTTGCAGCCCCAAAATAGGACAGAATCCCAGAAATTTGGTTTAACTAGACCCCACAGTATGAGTTAATATATCTGGGCACAACTTGGCAACAAATTGCAAGAGTAATCAGCATCCTTTTTGTTATTCAAGGTGATAGGGGAATGTTGATCTCCTATCTCTTACCAGGGCATCCTTATCCATCTACCCTTGTCCGTTGGAGAATAATCACACACATAGCAATGGGGACAATGAAACATTTAGAAAAAGCACAAGGAAATCACTAGTGTTCATACGCCTGGAAGATATCTTAAGGGTACATATGCCTTAGAGTTTTACTGAAGTGTAGTTCTGAAGCAAGTCCCAAGTTATATCCAGTTTCCATTCTTTCATTTACACCACGGACAAATTTCTGAATGCAAAACTTGCAGTTTGCAGATGAAACTAGGTCAAAGATGCTCTTTAGAACTGCACTTTCCATGCTCCAACTGATAATGGGCATCCATACTACAGCAGGAGATTAAAGCTTGCCCAAATAACTTCCCCAAAATTCATACAGTGTTGATATGTAATGTCAGTAATGATTACCTCACTCAATATATCCCCTACCAGGGATTATGACCACATTCTTTCTTGATGGAAACCACAATCCACCCTATTTTTGTCTTTTTTGTTTGTTTTTTGTTTGTTTGTTTGTTTGTTTTCAGGCAAACTCTGTTCCTATTTTAGCCCATGTCCACAAAAAGATGAATTAAATAGAGTGAGTACCCTGTGAAGGAGTCAAAGGTTTTCTTTATTTTGCTGGCCTTAACACTTGAAGTGGACTGGGAAAAGGAATAGTGACAGTCATTCATTTGTAGGCTCAACTCATTTTTATGACAAGAGCCTTTACAATAAAACAGGGGGACCACAGGCTTCACTTATTATAATCTGATATATTTTATATAAAATTATTACATACGCCATCAGAGACTCAATAACTTACCAATGAATTAAAGAAGGAAAGTTCTTACTCAAAACCAAACAAATTAAGGAAACAAAACCTCAAGCATTTCCTGGATTTATCTGCAATAACTTAGTGTGAGAACGCTGCACTAATACAAGACTTTCTGTATGAGTAGAAAATGGTACTGAAATGATAAGAGTGAAAACATTGTATTCATAACAGATTTTATTAAAAGTGACACTACGATGAAGATAATAAAACTGTGATGTATTTAAAAACAAGCAAGAACACCATACATCTCCTTTAGTATCCCTCTAGAAACTTGCCTCTTGAACTTACTTGTGGTGCAGTTGTTGAACTCTATGTCATCTGTTGCTGCTCCTCCTCCTAGGTCTCTGGTACGAATGCCTTCAAAGATAACTTCAAAATTCCTCAGTTTCCCCAAGTGTAACTTGACTTTGTTCCAGTCATCACCATGATTTCCTGATTCACTCCATATTTTCACAATGCCATCATCAGTCTGAGGTTTGAATAAGACATATATAGTAAGATACATGTAAGTATGGATTGTCAAATACCAGTTATAAAAAAAAAAAAGTAACCCACAAACGGAGAGAAGACCAGAAGGCACCCTTCAGTTTTGTCAAGAAATGGCAAACATGCACTGCTAGGATAATAGGAAAAGTAGCAAAATGAGATGATTACCATACAAATCACATAAACATCAATAGTAGATGGAGTCTTAGTACAGAAATCACTACATGTATGATTGAACTCCAAAACAGTTCATTTTGGTAGAGCTCTATTTACCTTTACAGAATAATGAGATTAATTCTTTGTGTTTAGGATATATTACTGGATGCAAGGTTAGTCTACTGTTTTAAAATAGGGTATCAGATAGGTAGAATCTTTAAAAAGTTGTGATAATGGTAATACAAGGGAGGAAAAACTAACACATATAAGATAATTATATGTTTAGTGTGGTTTATTTCAAGGTAAATAAGAGTATTCTGACTTTCAAATACGTTAATATATTTTAAAGCTTTTCTTTAAATGTCCAATCATATAATCTAACTGGCAAGTCAGCAGCAAACAATCTGCTTCATGTTTTAATAGTTGTATTAGAAAGCAGATGCATCAGTTTCAATTGCTGTGAATGGATGATACACATAGATGATGGTATCAAAAGTAAATAATTGTAGAAGTTTTGTATATGTCCCAATTTATTTTTCTTTATGACTGTGTGACTAATCATCCAAATTGTAAATGAGGAGGTTTTTGCTAGTCTTTTCTTATCAAAACCCATTAGTACTCCAGCTAGGGTTAATAAAAACGCTGTGATGCATCAAACAGCTAAATGTAATGCATAAAAAGGGTTCTAAGAAAGTAGTACATAAACAAGCAAAATCTAAGGAAAATAGAGACAACAGTAAAAATAGGTAGGGAAGCAAATTAATTGCATTTCTTTATACATGGTGAACCTGTTAGATCAGATTTATGTTAATAAGATTTTCTTATGCATATTTATGATGACAAAGTTAATCTTGGTGCTTTAGATATTGTGTTCTGAATAGGAAAGTGCAGACAAGCATGCACAAAAATATTACACTAGTTTTTTCTGAATCAGGGAACTCACAGAATTGTTGATATCTTTTAGAAGGAGGTCCTTAGACCTACCGACACATAAAGATACTGCAATGTGTCTTGACGATGGTGTTCTGAAAAATCATCGTTAACTGTAAAGGAGTTAGTTGAAAACAATGGCAACTTTACTTTAAATTGCTGAATAGAAAAGAAAACACAGGGAAGGGTCTCCATAACTGCATGCAAAGTCAAAGATATTCAGCTGAACAACTCTTGCTGCACACTATGAATGGTGTTGGACCAGTGGTGGGTAGCAGACGTTTATGAGTCATGATGACTGAGCGCACAAGCACCTACAGAGAGAACTTCAGGCATTGTTTCTTCTGTTATGTCCCATTGATTTAAAGCCAATGACACAATCCATTAAAGAGAAAATAATATAACAGGACCTTACTGGTGCTTTGCACCACTAATTCCATAGTCAATGACAACTGGTTATTATTTTCTCAATGTATTTCTCTGAGTGAGACTCCTGACTCCATGTGCCATCACGTCAGAGATCCATTCATTTAATATAATCATAGAATCATAGAATATCTCATGTTGGAAGGGACCCATGAGGGTCATTGAATCCAACACCCTGCTCCTTGCAGGACTACCTTAAACTAAACCATATGACTAAAAGCGTTGTCCAGACGATCCTTGTACTCTGACAGGCTTAGTGCCGTGACCACTTCCATGGGGAACCTGTTCTAGTGACCGACCACCCTCTCAGTGAAGAGGCCCCTTTCAGGCCTATAATCAATGCAACCGGAATCAGAACAAGTGTGACACCCTTTCTAAAACTTTCACTTACATTTCTACCTGGAAACACAGCATAGAGGACTCTTACTAACAGTCAGCTCAAAAAGAATAGGTATGGTAATCAAAGCTGATTTTACCAGTGGTAAAACAGTTTGGCAAAATTATCTTAACTTGACTCATATTCCTGTTCAACAACTATGTAGTCAAAGATTCAACTTAATTATTTTGGTAACTCAACAATATCTATTCCATTGATTTTTACTTTTTTGAATAACCTCCAAAAGAGTATAACATATTATTGGGGTAACTCGTTAAGTCTGCAAACATCTTCCATCTATCAGTGACATGAATAAAATGGCTGGTTATGATGAGTTACATTTGGATTTAAGGTCTCCAACATGGAATAAAAAAAAACAACTGAGAAGAGATACTTTTTAATATTTAATCCATCTGTTGTACATGGAAATTCTTCTGTCTGCCCTTGAGAACTCTTGGGAATAGGAAAATTTCCCCAATATTACTTATACAAAATTATTGATTAATTTTACAAAAGTAGCTCAGTGCTGTGTATCAGTGGTGAATTTAGGAGACTTAAAATAAAGTGGATAATAATGATAATACTAAATGATAAGGGAATTCCTTTACTTTCGTGCATTTAAGTGAGAGAGAAAAATTCAAAACTTGTATCTATCCCAACATTAAGCCTCAAATCTATAAAAAAATTACATGTTTAAGTTTGGATGTATGGAATTTGGTGGAGCTTCTTAAAATATACAGAGATAAATATTTATATAGAATTGGAAATGTTAAATGTAGCACAATTAAACAGAATATAAGCTCAAATCTGCCGATAGCCTGTTTTTGATTGATTTCACATGACATTTTATTACATGACAGTCTGTTCAGACTTATATTACATTTATCACATTGATTTTTGAGTAAACGATACTGTGAGTAGAAGCAATACAGATCACATATTTCTTTATAAATATCCATATAAAAATCAACCAATTTGTATATGGTATCATAGCCATAAAGTATCAAATCTTTATGCAGTTACAGGAACTGGGGCATTTTTTTTTCCACAGTGAGACACTGAAATACCTTTTGCTAGGAAGAAAGTTTTTCACATAGAAACTTTACAACAGAAATGACAGTTCCCTTGCACTTCACAAATTCTTGAATATGAGTACTCAAATAAAATGCAGAAGAGGACTGTCTGGGTTCAACAATAGTGGTTCCTATACAACAGCAGCACTTCGTAAAGCATGAAAGGCTGATTTTTCACTTGCTCAGCTACAGCTCTACATAACAAAATGAAAAGCAACCTCATCCCCTGCGTAACTGCATGAAGGTTGTTCTAATCTGGAGTGAAAAGTCCCTTCAAAAACACAAGCCCTGCACATTATCTGCATGAAACATCCAAGGCAGAGGTGGGAAAGGGACAGACAAGCAGGAAGCTTGGCACTTCTCTCCCCAGGCCCAGACAAGGGTGCTGACTTGGCTAAGGTGTGGTAAGCTATACGCTTCTTCTGGATACACTCTTGGCATGAAAGGATCATCGTCTGTAAGCTTTGCAGATTCCATTTCATGAATTATTGTTTTGTTTTCTGCATTCTCCTTCCATTTAATCTGTCTGGTGCTTTGGCATTTCTTTCATATCTTTGGAATGTGTTTGCTTCTAAAACAAACACAAATATGCCTTGAGGGGGGGAAAAAATCAGTCTGTCCTTTGACCTGCCCATTGCATCCAGAAATCCTTTGATCTTCTTCACTCCCATATACATGTATTAATGTAAAAAAGAGATATGTGAAAGACATAGATGACAATCAGAAGAAATGTGTCTCAGTGTACAGGAGGCTGGAGGCCACAGTGTCACCTTTCTTTCTGTTTTTATGAGGCTATTCTTCTCCTGACACATATTAATACTGAGTGCCTAGCTTGCTCTTCAACCTGGGCTGGTGACAAAAGGCCCAGTCTAACTCTATACTCCAACAGACTGATAAAAGATGGTTAAGATCTGTGGCTTTGGTGGATAGTATCAGTGCTTCCTGTGTGTATATGGGTTGATTATCCTGGCTGTTGATCAGGACAGAAATCCCATTTTCCAGTTACCCTGCAGGAGTCTAGCTGCATGTGGTCCTTTACTAAACACACACATCCCCCCCAAAAAAAACCCAAACAACCCTGCCCTCTTCTGCATTGTAAGCATCATATCCGAGGCTCCACATATCCTTTGTTTCACTTACTTGCATGTCATCCCGGTCTTTCTTTTCCTCACACCAACACTTTTGTATCAAAGCCACATTATTATCTTCCTTATGTCTCATTACATTTGCCTTGGCCTTTTTTCAGTTCAGATTTGTGCACCTCACACTCTATCTTACATTCCTGAAACCATGTCATTATCCAGTTTCCCATTTGCATCCTCTTATTGCCTGCATTTCTACTCCAGCTAAGCAGAGTAGTAGACAAGGTTCTTGGAGCACTTAAATTGCCAACCTAAGAGGGTATTCCAAAGTAACATGAACAAACAGCATCCAGAAACCAGTGTACATGAAAGGAAAACCCCTGACCTTTCCAAACAAAAGGCTAAATTGCAGTTCTGAACTATGAGACGATTATAGTTTTTGCCTATTATGTATCTGCAAGTCTTTGAAAGAGGAGAGAAGAGAGGGTCTCAGATCTCATTGACACAGAATGCACAAGCAAAATAATTTTGCCCTAAAAACTTGGTCAAAGTCTATTTTTTTAGCAAGGTATCACATTTGACAGCAAAATGCTAACAATGACACATCACTGCTAACACGTGACAACCACCAGAGTTTTTTCTATTCAGACTAAAATGTCATACTGTCTCTTCAATATCTTTCTGTGGATGTCTCCCTCAGTTGAGGGGAAATGTGGCTAAAATAACTTAATCTTTCTTCCTTATGTTTCCTTTTATGACTTATGAACAGCCCCACAATCTGCATGCCACTCAAGCTTTTAAGTTCATCAGTGCTAAAATCCTTCTAAATTCTTATGTGGTCTGCATTAATACTTTGTAAACTCTTTCCGCATAACATCAGGGGACTGGATCATCTCTCTTATGAGGAAAGGCTGAGAGGATTGGCTTGTTCAGCCTGGAGAAAAGACTGAGGGGGGATCAATGCTTATAAATATCTGAAGGGTGGGTGTCAGGAGGATGGGACTGGACTCTTCAGTGGTGCCCAATGACAGGGCAAGGGTCAATGGGCACAAGTTGGAACACAGGAAGTTCCACCTAAACATGAGAAAAAAAGCTTCTTTCCTGTGAGGGTGTCAGCGCAGTGGAACAGGCTGCCCAGGGAGGTTGTGGAGTCTCCTTCCCTGGAGACATTCAAAACCCACCTGGATGTGTTCCTGTGCCCCCTGCTCTAGATGTGCTTGCTAAAGCAGGGGGGTTGGACAAGATGATCTCAGAGGTCCCCTCCAACCCCTACCATTCTGTGATTCTGTGGTTCTGTGATAAAAAAGAATACTGTAAATTAAAATTCAGAAGTTATAGGTTGAGGACTGCTAAAGCCTTCATCCAACTATTGCTTTATTATCTAAACGGTCCATTCTCCAGACTATTTTGCTGTTCTAATTCATGATACAGGAATCCACTGCCCATTTATTACCTATTCAAATGTACATGTTTCCTCCTGAGCCCCATCCCTATTCTGGGAAAAGGACTCTCTAAATATTTCTCCTTCCTTTGCAAATGAAGTCTAGAAAAGAAATCTTGCCAACAGGCTTAACTGTGGGTGCACTTTCAGCCATGACCTATAACATTTCATAGCTTTTTTCAAAACCCAGTGAGTCAGTGTGTCCTTTCAAAAGTTCGTCTTTGTATGTGTGTACATCTGTCAATATTTCTGTTGCAATACCTAACACACTGTTAGCACTTAAATAACGAGTATTTCATGGGACAACAGTAGAGCACTGAGTTATCAATAGAAGTATTATAAACAATTTGTTCTTGGAATCTTATGTTTCCCTTGCACAAATACACTAGTGCAAAAACACTAGAACTTCTTAGAAGGAAAAGAGGTGCAGAACATCATCAGAAGAGCAGGCAGACACAATCATAACAGCCAGCATAGTCTAAATGTTTCTATGGATCAAAAATGAAACAGCCGTATTGCCCAGTTATACCTCCTGACAGACAAAGAGTTAATTTGGTATCAAACAAGTTAACCTGGTAATATAGCTTTACCTATAGAAGAAAAGGGAGAAATTTAGTGTGATTTATCAATAGTGTCCTCATCATAGGTCCAGACTGCAATAAGCTTATTTGATCCATCCCAGAACAGTAGTAAGGGAAGGACCCAGCAGTCTCAATAGCCTTAATGATCACCTAATCTTGTAACAGACAAAAAAAGTTAAAGATTATTTGTTGGTCATACCCATAAGCTTTACAGGGCAAGTAGGTGATGGGCTACAATAGAACACCTGCCAGCTTATCACATGTATTCTACTTTGGACTTATTTATTCATGCCACATGGTCCACTCTTTATTAGTGTAGAATATTGCTGGGCAATGCCTCTGGAAATTTCCTCAGAACATAATTTTTACCACATATCAACTTGCTTTGTAATTCTGTACTTTATAATCCCCTAAACTCAACCTGAGAAATTCTGAAAGTCCAATGTTATTGACAGATCAGCTAACAAAATTTAATCTCTTCCCAAAAACACACACCAAGACCCATGAAACCAGATGTGGAAAAGAGTGTTTTCATTTAAGGCTCTGAAAGGTTATTATTAATTGCATGTCACTGCCCTCTATGGGTTGAACATAGTGGAAGGGCAAGCTGAGGTGATGAGCCACCATTATGGGAAACTTAAAAGTAAAAGGCAGGTTTTTCCATTGACTTGCAGCAGTGGGTCCTGGTCTCCACTGTCCCACAATGCCGAGCAATAAACACTCTTAGAAAATGGCAGAATTACTTTTAAGAAGACCATAACCTCTTTAGATCTGTAGGTCTATATGCCTACCCATATTGGAAAATTCCTATTCATATTCAGAGATTTTTAAATCTACTTTCTGACAGTCTGAGAGGAATTATTTCTTAATTACTTCATTACATTGAAATTCAGAATCATCTTCATGCTTGTTTTCATCTGAAGAATGATATAAAGTGTTTATAACTTCTCTTCGGAGGACTTAAGGGGAAAGTATATCTTACTGGGCTCAATATCCTCATTAATTCACCTGGGGATACTAAGAATAAAAGAGATGGAAGGATTTCTTTCTGTCTGAGAATACCTTTTATTTTGTGGCCAAGTTTGATATTTTTCCTACGCAGCATTATTCGCAAGGCTACATTTCTAATACAGTGAGAATATTAGGAACTGAATCCAAAGCATGCAAGAGCAGTATGTAATTTTCCAGTACAAGATGTTGCAAAGAAACTTCTTATGAATACACGCTTTGTCAGAAGAATACACTAAGTATTCCAGATGCAATTATAAAGGTTCCGCAGTGAGACAATCTGCCTTGTTACATCTGCAGTGAAACAGCAACGAAGCACATATTTTGGTCTTGATCTGCACCTTCTATTCATGTTCTGAGCTGGGTTCAAAATATTTCCCTGGTTCATCTGCATCTGATGTTTATTCCAGCAGAGCCACAGGAAATGAAGCTAAGCTTACCAAATGGATGGAGGCAATAAAAAAATTTGCTAAATATTTCTGGACTCTTCAAACCAAATATACTTGAGGGCTTTTTAATCAGCGACAGAATATTTTCAAATGATTCACCAAAAACCTTAACTGTTTATTATTAATAACATAAAAAGACTTTCCAGATTCACTGTATGAAAAGGCTTCCTTTTCTGCAGCAGCCTTTAGACTTTTGAGAGAAGTCAAACTCTTTTAAAATACTTTTTTAAACTGTTAGGAAAAAGATTTTCTCCTACAATAAGGTATGTTCCTTCCCCTCTTCCTCCTTTTGCCTAAGAAGGAGTGGAGTGTGGTCCTGCACATTTACATGTACATCAAAGTAGCAGAGATGGAAGGAAGAAAAATCCCAGCTTCTACTCATTTGCCCATATTTTTAAGGTTTTTCTATGACACTGTATTTCTCCAAATCACAGACCAGTGAATATCTTCACTGACATTGCTAATATCATCTATCTACTTACTTAGGTTTCATTGCTTGAGAGAGTCCTATTTCCAGAAGGTTCTGAGCACGTTCCTTATAGATTTGAGCTGTTGCTCCCTCAACACTGCAGTACACAGAATGCTTGCTTATTTTTAGAGAACTTGGTCCCTAGGATTAAGTCTTTCATATGTAGCTTGAAAACAAAACACGTTAAAATGCAGTAAAACTGAAAGCTGATGCTGTATAGCAGAATCTCTTATCTTAAAACAAAAAGATGTGATTATTGTGTATTCTTCACCTAAAGTAATTTTCAAAGCTCATGACAGATTCTATCTCTTTTTTCATTTCTCACTGATTTTCTCTTAAAACTTAACTTCCTAAAAGAATATGGCTTAGATTATCTGAAAACAGTAACCTAACCCTAAAGAGTTTGATGTTATGTTTCATTCAAGCAAAAAAATCTCTACATCAGATAAATCCATTTAGAGTATCAGATTATTAAGATTACTTAAATGGGTCAAAGCATGAACTCAAGGCAGGATTTGTTCACTCAAGTTTTGAATTTTAAGTTCAGTTTTTTTTTCCTCTTTTTGTTTTCCTTTTTTCTTCTTTTGTTCTTTTCTCTCTTTTCTTCATGGTGACATGAAGAACAATGAGATCAGACAATAAGTTCATGACAATGTGATTTATGAATGAGCATGTATGTCCTCTGGCACACTGTCAATCACCAGGCTGATAGCAATCCAATACAAACAGTTCAGGGCCACTTTATAACAGCACTAGTTACAATAATTCATCCAAGTTTTGACAGGGTCCTTTGTTTTAGAGAAAGGCACATACTCTGTATGTTAAGTGAAAAGTTGGTAAGTGTATGCAAACAAACCAAATAAAATATTTGTACATGTTGTTAATTATGTAGGAAAATCTGGGTGCAGAAGTAGTTATTTACTAATCTGCCCTTAGCTACTGCTTTGAAAATTTGTCTCCTATTAAATAACCCACAGAGGCTTGTGGTTAAGATTACTGTTACTTTTAGAAAATTGCTGCTAATTATCTGAATGTTGAAGCTCTGCATTAAGCATATGATTCCAAAATTATTAAATCCACCTAGAATAATTCTGAGAGAAAAATATAGAAACAATTTCAATGTAGGGAGAAATTTTAAAGTAGAAATTTACACTGTCATTAAACTGTGGGATGCTGAGGGATGCATGCTATGGGATTCTGAAACATTCAGCAAATCAAGGTAGCAAAAAAAGGAAAAAAAAAAAAACCCAACCAGAAAAAGGCAGGTAACAGAACTGCAACAATCTACAGAGTAATGGTCCCAAAAGATAGGAAAATGTTAGTCATGGGTGTGCAACAGGGTGAGTTTTATTTTGGTGATATGCTGCTGAAAGTGACAAGCTTAGTCAAGTTCCAGTGACCAATGAAGATTCATGATTCTCAGCATTGAAGAGAATACATTGAAAGTAAATTTCTCTCTAATTTTTCAGAGTTATGTTTTGACAGGAACAAGAAACACTATTTAGTATGTCTCTGCCTTCTGTAAAAACGCTTGAAAAAGAAAAATCAAGGTGATGAAATGGTATCTTTAAGAAATTATTTGATCCAGGCAAAATGTATACTGACTAAGTACATTAATATGCATGAAAAATTGGCTTCAGTTTTAAGGATAACTTACAAAATCACATAACTGCATTTTCACAGTGGAAAGAAAGAAGGAAAACAACAAGATGAAACTCCAATATTTCAGCCTTCAGGCCTTTTATTAGAGTCTGCCTGTATTAGTCTCAGCAGATTTTCATAATAAGAGTTAATGACAAAGCCCACCCATCCATCCATCCCTTTCATTTCTTCCTTTGTGCAAAGCATTAAGATGATTTTCACTTTCTGAAATATCTTTTCCCCAATTTTAATTTCCAAAATTATCATCACTGTAATGAAGGAATATGCATTTCAGCAAGGAGCATGCACTATAATGAACAAATTCAGTAAATAAATTTATACCACTGAAGAAATTACTTTTTTAAAATGCACCAGTTTTGGAATTCTGGAGTCTCATAGTGAATTCCTTCAGAGCATCAGAAGGCATTAACAGCTCACCCTGTCATGAGTGCCAGAACTTGCAATATTTCTGGGAGCTAAATGGTAAGATTCTTGGTTCTTAATTGCTCTAAGTGCTGAGTTGAGAAAAGCCAGTTTCAAAAACACTTTGATAAAAAGTGACTGGTAATTCATCTGGAGACAGGATTTTGTTTCAGTCAGGTAGGCATTTCAAGGAATGACAATTAAGTTGCTCATTAGTGAAGTTGAAGTTATACTTTTTTATGGAAAAGAAAGCTAAACCATGACAACTAGGAAGGCAAGAATAATTTATGGATTTTCTTTGAATTATTCCATGAGTATCACCTTCTTAAAAATTATTTGTCCTGTCAGCACTATTAAATCTATTATATATGGTTACAGCCAGCTTTCATGTATAACTCTTCTGTTTCTTGTTTGCATCTTTCTACATTCCCATGATACTCTTTCCATCAAATATACTTTCATGTGCTTAGGCTCTTAAAATACATCTTCATTCTGTATGTAATCCTTACCAATTAGAACAGAGAAATAAAACAACTCCTCTTTGTAAAAGAGGATTCATTAGGTACCTTGTACTACTTCATCCTGCCTTCATTCCTAGCTCTCCCTGCCCTCCTTTCTCTTCAAATGCAAAAATTTCTTCATTTCCGAACATAATCCACCTTTGTTTGATTTTGGTTTTTTGGTTAGCTTAAGGGATACAATTGCGGTTGCTTGAAATTCATTTTTTTCCTTCAATTCTACCACTAAGACTGAGTAACAATAAGCATCAAAGCCATTTTACAAGACCATTAACATTTCAAGCAACTTAGTTCCATTTTGCCTCAAACCTTGTCACGCCTTTGTTTTAATCACACTTTACAGGTCTCCTCAGATTGTTCCCATCTTAGAGTTGAGGCAACTGTAACTCTCTGGAAAACCAAACCTTGAAAGGGAAATACAGTTACAAAAACTCTAGGAAGACTCTGGAAAACTGTTACAACCCTCCATAGTACCAAACATAAGGACAGTGTGCTAAACATTGTGCAGTGCTAGATCCCTCAGATTATAAAATAAAAGTCAAACCTTTACTTATACTGACTGCCTAAAAAATGTAGAACATATACAGTAAGAGATGTAACAAAAGATTTCATGAATCAAGACATTTGCAGAAATGAGATAACCTCAAATCTCTCATGTTTTTCCTCCTATGAAGAATACTCTGAATACCATATTTGAAGATGTGAGGCAAAATAACATATCAAATTTCAGCTTTTTATTAAGCAGCTTTAACTCTTCAACTCATATTCTAGACATCTGAAGTGCAAAATCAAGGAACTTCAGAATAGTGCTGATAACTCTTACCATTTCTTGTCCTTTAAGAACCATATTTTAGATGATAATTTTTATTGTTTATTTTCTTCTTCCCCCACCCCCTCTCCCCCCCCATCCCCCTTAACGTTCTCCTTTATCAGCTGGGATATGGAATGAGAGAAGGAATACAAACTTCTTGTCCAACTAGAAGGAATACAAAGTTCTTGTCCAACAAGGAGGTGCATGCATGTCCCTAATAACTCTAGAACCAGTGGTGACATCCATGTTGCATCCTGACCTCAGAGCACCAGTCAGGGAGGGAGCTGACAGGGCACAGCCCCTGAGTGCCTTGGAAGGTCTGTGCATGCGACCAGCCATGGTGAAACTGGGACATGAGAAAATTCACATCTCAGGACCACAGATCACACCAGATACTGCCAATGTGCATTTGTCCAGGATATCTTTTAGGAGGATGGTGAAGCACCTTACTTTTCATGTATGTCTATGGCAATCTATTTGTGTATGCTGCCTGAAATAGGTCAGATGGTGTAGAGCTGTTTGGCGCTTTCATTGCCTTTATTGAATGTTGACTAAAACTTTCACCTAGGACAGAAAGTATTGCTGAGCTTCATCAAAAAAGTCATTTTTTTCTGTGGCCACTGAAAGAGAAAGTATGTACATCTCTCTCTACAAAAAACAAAAAAAAAATCTGGTATGGATGTTCTTACACTGAATTTGCGTTTAATACAAACTAAATGGAAAGATGGCTCAACTGAAATAAGTACCTACCAGTTTGGATACTTAATCAATAATAGATTGAATTTCAAACTTTTCAAGCGGTGGGATCAAACTTCACTTACTCGTTGGCATGTCTTATCTTGGAGCAATTTATCACTTTATGTGGCCAATCCTGGGCAAAGATGTGCTTGGAAGTGGAGCACCTTACTGTAGCCAAAAATAAAAGCCCCAAGGCAAAGCCAATTCAGCTAAACAAAACATCTGGAATCTTTTAGAGATTTTGTTTGTTTTAATCAATATTTCAATTTAGCAATTCACCTCTGATACCACCTTGATTCTGTATATAAAACTGAATGTAAGGAGCAGGAAAACATCTTTACAGGGATTCTGCTGAGAAAAAAAAATAATTAAAAAAAGGGAAAACAAGTCGGTATATCTTCTGTAAACTAAACTTTCTTTATTTAAATGTAAGATTCTTTTAGGGCAGTATGATAAAATCATTAGACTAATAATAATTCTTAAGACTATCAATAGTAACTTTTAATTCTTGTACAATTGCATTAAAACATTCAAAGTTTTACTAAATATTTCATCTGTCATTTCTTCAAAGTGACAAGTCTGCAGGACAAGGATTGACATGAATATTCTCCACTAATTGTCAAAGAGTATCTTATGCTTTTTCAGATGTATAAGAGAGTGATTACTGTCAGTCAGGTGTCAACCTTACTTTGATGTAGCGGGAGGTTCACTGGGATATAACTGTACTTCTTTCTTTGTGACATTTACTTTTACAGCCTATTTGTATTCTATTAGAATATTATTTTCAATTAGATTGTTGCTTTTAGGCTTGTAGAAACACAGAACAAATCCTTTGGGGTATTTTATATGAACTGGACAGGCTCAGGGGAATCAAAACACTAAGGCTGAAAAAAATAGTAAGCTCTTTATACAGTCAAAGCTCAATTAAGTATTTTTAATCTTCGCTGAATTGATCCTGATCAGAGAGACATCTTTAAGAGGAATGCTCAGGTCCTGTCTCTATAATATCTGATGGATAAAACTATTTATGTCTTAGAGAATGCCAAGGAAACAGATATCTGATTTAAATTTTTAATCTGTAGTTATGAAATATATTCTCTACAAATTGAGGGCTCTCATAACTGACAGATCTTATTATATTCAAACATTTCAGTGAGATTCCCTCTCTTTCCCTAATTCTCTCTCCAGTGGCCATCACCTTCTATGTTCAAGGACATATAAGGTTATAAGTGTAAATATATATATATAGTATGGTAGGGAACTAGAAGATGAAAGTTTGCAAACAGAATCATGAGCTCTTGGTGTCAGCATAGATATGAAATATCTACATAAGTATCCCAAAATATTTACTGAAATATCCAAAATTCAAATATTTTTCCAGTGACATTCCTGAATGTACCCAATATTGTTTATTGGATGTTACTATATACAGTCACATGTCTACACAAAGCTATATGGAAAGCAATCACCACCTTTCCTCTTATAGATGTTTACTTTAGAATGAGATAAATCATACTGAAGACTCCCTTTGACATAGTGAGTAAAACTCCACCCTCAACAAAGAGAGGTTAGGGTGACTGCTGCAGTGGCTGCACTGGAGGCATCTATGACTTTAAGTAATAAGAATCCCATCCACACTGAGACAACTTACAATTTAACAGCAGGTCCTGTGGTCTTAACATATTTCTTAGAAGAGAAATCTACATGCCAGAGTAAGTGCATGTTTTTGGTTTTCAATGAAAATCCCTCAGATACCTTTCCATTTCTTCCCAATGCATCAACTATTGCATAATCCACTTCTGGCTTAGAGTTTCAGTAGCTGTGATTACCTCAATTCCCTGTTTCCACCTCTTCAGTTTTTCTCTGGATGTTGCAGAGAGTGCAGAAGTTCTGCCTGTGTTTTCTAAATGGATTTATTCCCTGCAGCAAATAAGCACAGAGCTAATTATCAAAAGAATATAAATCTTCTTGTGTGAACAAAGGAAACGTTGCAACATTAAAAAGGGAAAATCAAAGGAAAAATATAACCACTGAGTGACAAAACAAACAAAAATAAAAGAACTCCAAGAAGTTCATTCTTCCAAGTGGAAGAATGTACCTTCCCCACCCCTCCTACAGCAGAAATTCAGTCTGATAATATCTATATGGGAAGGGATATTTTAAAATGAAGTCCAAGAAGTTTGTATAGCAATGGCATCTTGTATGCACCACTGTAAGATTTGTAGTCATTAGATTAGCATACTTAGAAAATATGAACTAGATAGTATGCTATAAGGTGTTTTGGTATCATTTACCACAATGTGCCTTTTGTCTTGCTACATGGTCTTCTGTACTTTTCTTTCTTTTATGACCACACCTTATTTGGATACTTTTTGTAAGACCATTCAGGTTCTTCAGCTACACACAGTAAAATTTTCTTTTCAAGATGAAAATATTAACTCTTTAAGATTGGTCTTTTCAAGACAGCTGGTGTCTTTAGAATGGTCTTACTGTATCTCTATTCTCAAGAGATTTCAAATCTTACCTGAAGACACATTTCATTTCTCTGTACAACAAATCTTGTTACAACTTGGAAGCATGATATTGCAATTTTTATAGACATTAAATTCTAGAGGTACTGACTTAAACTGACTATACTATTGACTATGGCAAAGTCTAAGGTTAAAAATGTGCAGCTAGTGAGTCAGGGCAGGATTTTCATTAGCTGTTAATTCCTTTCCATAGCCCACATCCTCTTAAAACAGCTAGGCTGGAAAAAAACCCTCATTCTTTTAGTAACACTTGAAGAACACAGCTGGTATATAAAGTGTTAAAAGGATGGAAATCCACCTAAATAATTTTTTGACTACTAATAAACTTTCTGATAACATACTCCCTCTGAACTACCATCGAACACAATTCTCAACTGAATCACACTGTTAAAATGCTCAGAATAATGTTGTATACAGCAGAGTCCTTCATATCTAATGAGTACTTCCATGTCAAAAATAACAAGAGTCGTCTTCTGTTCACTGATCAGTGAAATTAATTAGATGGTTCATGTACCAAAATTTAAATAGTACCTCTTCTGGATCACATTGGAAACTCTTATTTAAAGAACCTTTTCTCTCATATAGATCAAACTATATTAAACTAGAAAACAGTAAGATACTAAGTTGTGCTATTCAGAGGAAGGAGTGGAAGGCAAGAGTGAGCAGCTGAGGGGAAGACCAAATAACATCTAAATATAGGCTGCAGATTTCCTTTGGATATACGGCAGAGCAGCTTTATCATATAGACACTTAATAGAACTAGTAATACTTTTAGCCACCTAAATGAGACAGTATAAATGTACAGAAAACAAGTCTAAGCAAATTATTTAAAATCTGAAAGACGCTTCATGTTTGTGCCTTGATTAATTGATTCAGCCAAATATAGATTGAGGGTATTTTTTTGTTTCATAGGTGTCATGGCTTTAGCTGGGATAGAGTTAATTTTCTTCACTGCAGCTGGCACAGTGCTGTGCTTTGGACTTAGTATGAAAATAATGTTGAGATAACACACAGATGTGTTAGTTGTTGCTGGGTAGTGCTTACAGTAGTCAAGGACTTTTCTAACTTCCCATGCTCTGCCGGGTGCACAAGAAGCCGGGAGGGGAGGGGGCACAGTCAAGAGAATGGACTTAAACTGGCCAAAGGGATATTCCATATCATGTAATGTCATGCCCAGTATGTTACCTGGGAGGGGCTGGCCGGGGAGGGGAGGCAGCAATCGCGGCTCGGGGACGGGCAGCGTCGGTCAGCAGGTGGTGAGCAACTGTATCATTTGTGTTTCTGGTGTTTTCCCTTTTCCTTTTTATTATATCATAATTATTGTTATTACTATAATAACCATCATTATCATCATTATTTTAATTATTAAACTGTTCTTTACTCAACCCACAACTTTTTATTTTGTTTTTGCTCTTCTAATTCTCTCCCCCATCCCAGAGGGGTGGGGGGAGTGAGCGAGTGGCTGAGTGGAGTTTAGATGCTGACTGAGGCTGAACCACGACAAGGTTGTAGAGCTTTTTGGCGTCCTCACTCTCTTTAGAAAACAAGACCCCAAATCTTCTAAGAAAATCCTCATATTTTGAGCATACCCTGTTATTCCTGGTCCATGTTAGAACCCAACATTACAGCTAAAGATTATATATTTCTCCTTACTCGTCAATTCCATAAGATTCACACTTATAACAAAGCTAATTTTTTTTCATTTGCATTAGCCTTTGAAAAATTTCCATGTCATCTAAAACTCCTAGAGCTAAAGAAAAATTAGTGTCACAGATAGATTAAGAGCCTTAACTAATCTGATAAGTGGGAGATAAGAAATGCAATTTTTGGTGTTCATTTCTTTCTTTTAGTCCTCCTGCTGAAGGAAAAATCAAATATACTCTGCAAACCACACAGTTACACCCACATTTTCCAGGGACATTTCCAAATGGCCTATCTGATTCCTGATTTTAGTAATACTACTGTATCATGTCTCATTATTTCATTAATTCATATTAGTATGCTCTCTTCAGTCTTAAGAGTAGTACTAAAATTCCTTATATGAGCTCCTTGATTCTTTTAATTTTGCAGATATGGTCTGGCAAAGCTTGCAGGAACAAGCTGCAAAAGAATGAGGCAAGGTAGGATGTGCTGAGGGTAGCTAGACAACCTGAGATGTGTGAGGGAACATAAAGGCCTGTTGAAAGTATTTGAGTCTAAAAACCTAGATAAGAAACTCCTATGAATGGACTATGGGGTTTCTATGAGTCTGCAGGCATTTCATCTCTGAGCTGCAATGACCCTCTCATAGGCAAGCAAAACAAAGTTACTAGGTCACGGAAATGCTTGTCGCCATGGTAAGTAAGGTAGTGGGAAGACACTGAAGTGTCTCAAAGGTCCCTTTACATTGACACTATTAGTCTCTGCTGCAAATGATAACTGCTCTCTACCACCATGTTCAATGTCAATGCATGCAATGATAAGACAATTCTACTTAAAGCAGCATTTCATCTTTCACTTAATTCATCATTGCAGAATGCAATGTGGTCAACCTACAAACAAATACTCCTACAGGTTATTACAGTCATAAGTATAGGTACGAAAAAAAACCTAGTCTGATTTTTGCATGAAATGAAGTGGAATCAGATAGTTCCATCTTTGTGAAATAAATTACAGGAAATACAGAAACACAGCTGGTTTTTGTTTTTGTTTTGCTGGGTTTTTTTTGTGTTTTTTTGTTGTTGTGGTGGTGTGTGGTTTTTTTTGGGTTTTTGTTTTTTTTTTTTTTCCTGAAGCTACTGTGGATTCAAAGTTGAAGGCTAGAAATGGAAAAAAATTCTGGAGGCATAAAAATTAGACTTTTCACGCTAAGACTCTTTATTGATTCATCAAAGTAATTTTAAACACACTAAAGCTTGATACTGCAAGCCCGGCAAAGATCAAAGACTACCAGAAACTAGAACATCTCCAAGACACTAAAAATGAACTGCGAATTAAAAATAAAAGTTGCATTAAAATAAGATAAAACTGGAAACAAATTAACGTTCTACAGTGAGCACTTCTGCTACATCGGTGCTGAAGTTTTGCTAGTATAACATCTGTTCAGTTCAGTCTGTGAGTTTTTGATGAAAGATTTTTTTTTCAGTGGAAGACCAAGGGGCCTTGGGGTGTAAAAAGAGATGAGAAAGGAAAAAGGAAAAAAGAAAGATCTCCCACCTTTTCTGAAGTGCAATGAAACTTTTAGAAATGTTCAGTGTGGATTTTTGATTGAGGAAATTAGATGCTGTCTTGGAATTCAAGGTCTGATCAATGCTATATGCTTTCTAAAAGCTATCAGCAGGCACCAGGTTGCATGTTGCATTATTTATTTTTCTTTTGAAAAAAATAAGTTAATTAAATTTCTGAATTTACCTATTTAGAAGAAAAGATATGAAAACCTAATAAAAATGCTGAAAGCTCAAGGCTACACCTCTATCATTTAGAAAAAGTCCTTTTGTCTTCATAAAAATATGTCTCTGTTTCACAGCTGCTATATAAAAAAGACCTGATTTTGATGTCTGTTGCTTCAGTAAAAATCATTAAACAGCAGCTGTATGGTCCTTAGAAGAGTTCTGCCCTGAGACACACTTAAATCACAACTTTCACTCATGAATATCTACTCTGAAAAGTGTTAGAAAAGAGCAAAAGAAGTCTGCCCTGCAAAGATCCCAGAGATGTTTCAAAGCCTCAAATGATAAAAAGCAGCAGTGTAATCACCATCTGTCTGTGAGATTATGAGCCGACAAATCAATAAAAGAAATCACTCCCAGAGATCTCTGATTTGGAGAATGGGTTCAGCGATACAACACTGCAGAACCGTGCAGTGTGGCGGAGACTGAAAGTGCACTTTTCGTCTATGTCACGTCGTACAATATAGTGCCAGGCTCGGATAGAAAATAGGGTAGTGGTATTAGCCCTGAAAGGCAGGGCTTGTGATTCCAGGTGTAACATTACAAGACATTGTGGTGTTGTTTTGATGACTTGGTATGCATCATGCTGTCTAAATCTGTCAGCCTGCTCAGTTTTCTAACCAGGTACTGCCCTGCCTGACAGAGACATGCCCTTAGTCATGCTAATCCTTTACTACTCATCATCCTCATCTCCCTAGGGAGAAAAGGGCAAGTTATCAAGTAATTTAAACAAAAAAAATGCTGAATAATTCACAGATAAACAATTTCTGTTATACGTGTTTCTACAAACCCAATTATTTTAAATTACAAATCCTTCAATGAACCTCTTGTCTTCACAAGCAAGACTCCAAAATACAAGGGTGATTCTTTAACCACTCCTCAAACTATTTTTTTCCTTCAAAGCATAGCCAAATGTGTCATTCCAGCTCACCAGCTCTTTGGAACGGATGCTTACTTCTGGTTGCAGTATAAGAATACAATGAATTATACGCTTCCGATAATTTACAGTTAAGAAGAGTGAAAAGACTTCCTAATGTATTCATCTGAGAAAGTAAAATGCACTGAATGGTGTCTGCCCTTATCTACGATTGTGCACATTTGTTTGTCCCTTCTACACAAACTGCTTTTCAAAAATTATGCTTCCACTGAAAACTGGTTTATTTCTTTTTAATCATTGTCTCAGTCTCAATTTACTTGGAGATATGCTTGTGTCATGGGGCCAAAATCAGACCTACAACAACCCTGTTTGAAACAATGCCTAAAAAGGTGGAAAGTGCTGTTTCAGATTCTGCCTTCAATTCAGGAAGTACAAATATAAAACTATCTTGCTCTGGGAAGTAAAGCTACCATAAGTTAACCTTCCTTTCTTTTGTGACAGTAATACTGAATTTCACAGTATCCCCTCCAATTCCCTTTAAAGCTCCTGGGACTAAGTTAGTACTCCCTTACTCTTACTCATTAGTCAGATCAGACATTTCATTGACTCAAATAGAACTTTTAATAACAGTTCATAAGTCAACAGTGGGAGTAAAGAGTTTAAAACTGTGTCCCTTTTGAGAGCTATAGATACTCACTAAATAAAGGCCATTACCCCTGTGCTATGTGGAACTAAATTCTCCTGAATATGTATTTTGCTGGATTTAATAAAGAGAAACTATTGGAAATAAACAAAAAACTTGGTTTCAAAGGAAAAAAAGTTAAATGTTAAGTTATTGAACATACAGCTAGGTATGTTCATATATCTATTTCACCCACATACAAGTGCTAGAAAACTTTACACTTCTGCATTAGATTTAGTTTCTTCCTCTACCTGCATGGAGGTCAGATAGTCTGCTTTGAGGCTACCTGAACCCAATAAAATCTATAACTTCTCCATTAATGTGAGGAGTTGATTGTTTTTCATGCAGCTAGTGAGAGGAATCAATGCAGAAATACACAGTCCATTTTAAGCTGTGAAGAATAAGTTGTTTCCTCAGACTTTATTCTTGAATGACTTCCCATAGAAGTAGGGTCAATGATATTGAGTTGTGACAATTTAATTTTAAACTACTCAGTGCTAGAAATACAAATGTCCAGAAGATATCAGCTGACATCTGCAGCATCTCTGCTGCAGGTTTTCCTGTCAGCAGCTTGGGACATTAAGCTGCTCCACTAAAAATAACAAGGGAATTACAAAAACCATCATGAGTCATCTAATCCTGAGCTGTGGCACCTTCTAAGCTATACATTTCTACAGTACTAGCCCTCTCCTCTCCTCTTTACCTTAGGCTAGCTAAAAATGATAGCAATATTAAGGGAACAACTGTGACAGCTTCCAGCTTTTGCTGAAAAGCTACAGTCACCAGGTGACAGGGTCTGTGCAGCATCAGCCCTGAGCAGCTGGAGGATGCTGGCTGCTGTTTCCAGCTGCCTGTTGCCCTGGCCAGGTAAGTCTGTTGCTGAGAAGGTGTCAATGAGGCCATGTTTCACTTGCCATGATCTGGTCAGAACTTCCTGTCCTCCTAAATACCATTATGTCTAAATATCATTAAGTCTTTGCTCATTTGTAACCGGATAGAATTAATTAAATGTCTGGATAAGGTTCACTGGAACTTCCTAATGAGATCCTGTGTATATTGGCCTCGTCACAGTCCATGGAGGTAGTTACTAATGGCAGATTTCACCTTCCTTACACATATGCGTATTTCTTTTTAGAGGCTTGTTTCAAATCCTTGAAAGAGGTCCCCCGGCTGTATTAAATCCTAAATTATCTTTTTTTAATGACGATGTCTATAGGTAGGGCAATTAACATTGATCCCACAAAAATTATCCTCAACAAATGCTTTTATCCTTTGATTATTGTTCCTTTCCCACCATGACACCCAAGACTTGCTTCTTTTTTATGACAGAAACAACTTAAGCGGCAGTAGGAAAGTTATGTTCTGATCAGTAGAACAATAAAATATTTCACTCCTTTCACCTAGGAATTCTTGTTTGCATCTTTAGAAGCGTGATTGAAAATTACAGTCTCTTGTGACTTATAAAATAAACCAGTATTGAGTGCCAGTGAGGAACACCACCATCACTGCTAAAACAGGCATAGTGAATATGCTGCACTTCAGCTTCAGAATATCTCCTACAATGTATTGTCTTACAGCTGGCACAGAGATTAGAAGTACCTCGAATCCTACTGCAGTAGCAAAATTATGACTAGTTACATCCAGATCTCTTCTGGTAATACTCTCTTTGCCTGGTAAGCTTTTGCGCTGCTCTTAAACATTTTGTAATTTCAATTTAGATGGATGGTGATGTGGATATTGAAGTCTCCATAAATAGCTGTAATGTCAACATCTTTCATTTGCACAAATGTTGAGGGGGTTGATTTGAAGAATATTGTATTTTTGCAACTAGTTCAATGGCTCATCATTGGATTATTATTCCATATACAGAGAGGTTTATATGTAGTACAATTCAGGGAAAAAAAAACAAACCAGTAACTACACAGAAATTCCCCTAGAAAAGGAATTTGTTTTCTCTAACTTCAAACTGTAACATGAAAGTTCATGCTTAGCTACAGTATCCCTTTTATGTTTCTGCAGTTTTATTGGTTATATCATAATCTGAGACACTACTTTGGTAGTGTGATAGATTATATTCTTAAGATTCCTGAATGTGGACAAGCAATGCTAATATTAAGGGAAGACACCAATAGATACCATGAACTATGATTTTAAAAAAAATGGCTTTTTACTCTTGATTACCATTTTTCTTCCACTGTGGTATTCAGGAGGAGAAATGCCTTCCTCATTCTGTCTCCATACAGTATTTCCCCATCATATTGTTCATCATTGTGCCATTGGTATGTATGATTTTCACTCTCAGTTCAACTTTTAAGGGACATCATGACTTTAGCCAGAGACAGTTTGCTAAGCTGTCAAACTTGAGATGGTAAATGCCTTCCCAGGTCATCTCTTCCTTGCATTTTCAACTAATCACAATCTACTGATCTGCTTTCACTGACATTAACTAAACTTTAAATCAAGAGATACTTAAACTGGATGGAAATGTATTGGTATTGTAGTTTGTACTAGCAGGAGAAGCTTCAGTATGACTTCCCATGACTGTATTTAATTAGATTTTATTCATACAGACACTGCTAAATAGAAACTCTAATTCAATATTGACTACAAATCCATATAAGCAATGTAACAGATAAAGTAGGTTGATCTGCAAAACAATCTGGGATACTATAAATAACGAGAATAATTTTTCATATCTTCGTGTATAATTCTTGCCTTCATTAAAAAAAAAATGAATAAGAATAATAAGTGGTTACTCAAATGTCTTATATTTACACTGCCTTTAAGCTCACTGGAGACAAGAGTTTAAAATAACATAAAAATAATGTCTGAAAATTTTATTAGAATAGTAAAATTACATGAAATAAGAAGAGGGGAATGTATCACTGTAATAAGAATAAAAGAGCATACCCAATGCTCCAGAAACCTACAGAAAGGAAATCTTGCGGACTGTGATGTAGAAAATTCCACAAAAGTCATCTATCTGAACATTATATTTCAAATAAATATTAAAGAGTACAACAGAAAAGAATCTCTACAAGCTCTTATCAATAGGGGTAACTATGTCGTAAAACTCTGATCAGATTAATTTTGTAAAAAATAAAAAAATGTACATCCTTTTGTCCATCCTGAGGGTAAGAAAAATAATTAAGAATTTTAACTACTGGACTTGAAGCCTTTAGAGACAATATCCCAAAGGAGAATAAATGTTTCTTTTAACTCATTTTAGGTGGTGTGGTTTGTTTGATTTTCTTTTATTTCAGTTCTTTTGTCTCCTGTTTATCTGAAGTATTTGCATGTGTATTATTAATTTCACTGCAAGTAATAAAATGAATTATAATTATTTTTCTGTTTTTAAGGCAACTGTCCATGCTGCAACATACTTAATGTGATAATTACTGTACATAATCAACAGTGATAATTTAAGTGCAGGCTACTCACACATACCTATTGCAGCTGCTATTTATTTTCCACCAAAGTTAGTTTGCAATTAAAATTAAGCAATCCTAAGATGCTCATAGTTACAATATTTGGGTGCTACAAGATACACCTTTGATTAATGTGAAGGGAATATGATTTGAACTTTGAGTTAAAATAAATGTTTATTTTTGTACCTTATTCATCGTAAGTAACGTGACCTATTTTTTATTTCATTTTTGAATACATTACTAAAAAAAAGTTATTTTCAAACAACAAGTGTATTGTTTTTTAACCAACTTGCCTCCTTTATGAATTTGAGCTTTTCTAGGAAAAATAGCTATATAAACACATCTCATTAGCTGTACAGCTACTTGATGAGTGGTCTGTTGTCATTTGTAGGTGTTTGGACTAATCCATGAAAAAATCTCCTAATGGCTGTCAAAGGGCTCATTGTGTTTATATTTCAGACAGACTTAGCCTAGGTTGTGTCTTTAGATGTTAAAGACTATTGAAGTGTTTTATCTTCCAGGCTTTTTAATTATTTGTATAACATCCAGAATATTTGAAAAATTATTTTTAGCAATTTCTTTTCAAGGACAAAATATGTTTTATCATTAAAAATTAAGGCAGTCAATGTGTTTATTGGAAATAAAACAGAAATCTTAATGCAGTTCACCAAAATAATTTCTATCCCAAGATCTTATTAGAGATATTGAAGGAAGGTAAATTAACAGACATGTGGCAAATAAATTGCACTGTGCTTTATACTTAAATAGCCAGAACTCCCTGCACAGATACAGGTAAGCACAAATACACAAACATTTATTTGCAAAGGTTTCTAATACATCTAGAAGTAGTACATTTGGTTATTGCGTTGAAACACCATTAAAATGCCCAATAGCATTAAAATGCATAGCATGCACAGACAGGTGAAATATATAGTTTTGCTACACTGATCATTAATTTCTATATTTTACTTAGAATCATATGATTTAAAACTTGCTTTTACAAACATTTCATCCTTTTTCTTTGAAATGAATGAATGAAACAAATGATACAGCCAATTTTCAAGGAACGCATCAAGTTTCACTTGTAATTGAATAACTAGCTTTTTTCACTTTTTAAATAATTTTTTAATCATCCCACATTTAGTGAAAAAAGCCACATTTCTAAAGAAAATTGATTATGTATTCTGTACCTGTCTACATAAAAAGATAAATAATTTAATACAGTCTTATTTTTCCATTTTATTCTCACTTTGTGCAAGTTACTGATTAAATTTTTTTGGTGACTGTCATCCCATCAGAATGATAGGTTTGTATATTGATAGCTACCAATAGGGATAGCAGCAAAATATGAAAATACTTCTCATGTGGAGAATACCAAAGGTAAAGGTACCATATGTGAAGAGGGAAAATGGAAAGAGGTTTTAAAAGCTTTTCAGAGAAACGTCTTTTGGAACAGAAATGGTAAAAACGGTTTTAGGAGACTAGAATAATAAAAATGAGTGCTGAACTAGGAGGCACGTGGGAGCTCTTCTAGTCTACAAGCTGACCAATGAACATCAGAGTGCCGAAGCACTCTTCTGGAGCACGTACACCCTTATAGATATTAGATATTCAAAAGGAAAAGGTTGGAGTATTTTATTACCTTAATCAGAACCTGAATATGTCCCATGGCTTTTGATGACTTGAAGTACCAGAAGCTCATCACACAAGCCGCACTTGATTCTTTCCATCTGGAGCTCTTCACATGGGCTTTTTAATTTTTTAGGCCTATTGCAGTGGCCTCAAGATACAGGAATTGTCCTGAAATTAAATGGTGTTTTACTGAAAAATTGTTTTGGACTTTCACATTAGGTTCCAAAACCCAGCAAAGTAAATCCAGAGACAGTTGAAGTATACTTCCTATACAGGTCTATACTAATGAATCCCAACTTAGGGTAGAAAAATGACCAGATTGCACTCCTTATGTACTTGTGAAATCAGGAATAAACTGGGAGCAGCTTAAGATTTCGATAGGCCTATGAAGAACAGTGAGAATACTTCCATGTTTCCACCTGCTCTGATTACATGTCCTTGCCCAACAGCATTAGCTGCTATTTTGACAGTACATTGTACAATAGCCACATCATGATAAATTTCAGGATGAAGTTTTCTGAAAGATAACCTTCAAAATAGCAAGTTGCACTTGTGAAACAGGCAAAAACACATCATGCGTTTATAAATCATTAGGTATCCCTAATGATGCATATTACCTTTGGCCATCTGTTCTCTTTAATGTGTGAATATTTACTCACATTTAACTATTTAGTCAGAGGAAATTGCAAAAACAGATGCCTACAGTTAAAATTTTTCAACACTGATATGGCCCTTGAGTTTTCCATTTTTATTTTTAATCAGAAGTATAATAAATTCTGCAAGTTTTCAAATTCACTTTTTGCCATTCTGCAAAAACCAAATGTGTAGCTCACATAAACATAAATGTAGTATAAACAATACACAGTTAAATTGTAATTACACATCTACGAAAGTTTGTAGATGGATCAGAGAAAAAAAAATTTACCTCATTAGACATGAAGTAATGGATTCATTCTAACTTTGACACTTCACTGCCTAATTTACAAATGTAGATGCTTGCCATAATGTTATGGGATAAGAAATTTGCTTTTTCCCTGAGGTCAAGAATATATTTAAAAAGTGTAGTGCCATATTCATTACAATGTTTAAAATATATATATAATTAGAAAATCCTAATGAACTTATTTTTTCTACATCTGCTATTTTGTGTGTTTAAAAAGCTGTGTATATAAATACAACAAGACATCAAAAGCATGCCATATCATGGCATCAATGTCTGCTAGATTGGGTAGAGTGCTGGACTTATTGATGTTTGTTAATGCCTGTTTAATATTAGGCAAATGACTTCTGTTTAGAGGAAAACAAACCAAAGCAAACCAACCCAACCTAAAAAACTTTCAGAGTCTTCTTTGGAAGGAAACTTGACTGACTGAGGTGGCAGACAAGGGACACTCTGGAAGGCTCCTTGATCTGAATGACTGGGTCCAGCACTGTGGAACAGTAGACTGATCATAGCTAGTTAAGCTTGGCTAGGAGATATCAATCAATTTTTCCTAACTTACAGTCATTTTACAACAGTAATTAATATTTTGATATTGTTGCACACTTAATTCATTAAAATGACACCCTGATTAGACAGGTTAGAACCCAGCTGCTGCCTGTGAAGGGAGGTATGAGAAGCTCAATGAAGACAATTACATCTCATTTGTGAACTGACGACATACCAGTTGTATTTCCAAGCGTGTGGTCCCTAGGAGGTCTAAGACTTTGAGGCGAGCTGACACCTAGCACCCAGTTAAAATTGTCCGCCAGGGAATTTTGCCAGCCACATCTGCCGTTCTCAAAGGTGCAGGAAGTGCCGCATTCGCTCTCATCTGTATTATCCCCGCAGTTGTCTTCAAAATCACAGCTTTGTTCTGGTCTGTAACAGTTGCCATTCTGACATTGCCAATAGCCATGTGAGCAGGAACCTGAAAAGAGAAGAATGGGGGTGTCCTGGTGAATCGCATTGCCATGCATCCCAGTAAGGTTACTGAAAGGTTACATCTCAGAGATTTTGATATTTAGGAGGAGGAGGGTGGTCCAGAGAAGTTTTATTAAAAGCCTTTGGTTCCCCTGAAGTGCCAATCCATTATCAGTTTTTCTTTTGTATTTTGACAAGAGATTGCCTAAATAAATGACTGTTTCCCTTGTAAAGCCTTTGAGTGCAAGTTATAGCCAGGCATTCCTTCACTAACAAAGCTTTCTAGTCTGACTTAATTGCTGACATTCTCCTTTCATGTGGTGTAGGATTAAACCATTTCATTCTAGCTGCAAAGTTGAGCTTAGTTTAGCAGCCCCAATTTGGAAGAAAAAGCTTTTCTATTTTAACTGCAGAGGTTTGCCTTTTAATGGGGTGGTTTTTTTGTGGGTTTTTTTGAGATGACTTCAGTGGGGTAATGCTGTCCTTTTTGTGATGTATTCCTGGCATTATTGAGGGATAATTCTGCTATTGTACAGCCCCAAAATTGTAGGATTCATTTCACAGGATCCATTTCCAAGCTTCATGTTTTCATTTCAGATCAGTTTCTGCAGGGCTCTGGATAAAATGCAGCCCCTTCAGTTAATTCTTTAATCAGGAAGGGAGACACAAAATTCTGAAATGGACACTCCATATTTCTTTCTTCTATTCTGTTCTGCCAGAAATAAATACACAAGTGTAATTTAGTTTGAAAATAGGAGTATATATTAGCTCATCAGACATAAAATTAAAATATACACATATACGAAAGTTGTACAAGTATGGGAAGAATCTGCGTTAACTGATACTGAAAAACACATTGTGCTAAAAATATGTTTCCATTACCACTACCTTAATGTAAAGGAGGACCTGATGGAGCTAAATAAAATTCACACAAGTCTGGATTTTATTAAGAGGACTGAATAACAGATTTGTTCACAAAAAGAAAATAAAAGATGGGGTATTTGGCGGGTGACTTGGCAACCTCCATCCCTAGGACCTTGTTTATGCCAGACTCTAAATTACAACTGCCCCAAACTAAGTGAAAAAGCATTGCCACTTGCCTATGCTGTAGGCTTTGGGTAAAGCGAAAGCAAGCCTTGAATCTTTAGATGTTAGCTACAGAAAATAAGCATTGACCCCTCTTTTTTAAGTAAAAAATTCCTTCTAACACATATTTATTAAAAATTTTAAAAAAATATTGGAATACCATAGAAATAAATAGCAAGTTTTCCAGGGAAGTTATTAATTTTTAATTCCTGATTTCTTAGTAACATAAAGGTATGTATCATGTTTGCTCTAGAAGACTGTGTATGATTTGGCTTTTAACAGTTGCTCAGAGAAAGGAGGAAAAAGACCTGAATGAAAAGAAGCAAGCCAGAATAAAAGTCTGATAATGACTTAAGAAGTCAAGAACATCAAGCAAAGGTCTCCAGAGCTGGAGACAGGGAGAATGGGTAGGCTCTGACTAGAAGAAAAAGACCTGCTTGAAGTTCACAGTTACAAGTTTATAAAAGCATCAGTGTGATTTTTATTAGTACACAGTCTCTGAAAATGGTCCTGGCCAAAAGAATGGAGTAATTGTATTGATGTAATAGTCAATGTCTAATTATTACAACCTGTAAACAGTTGGAGTCCATCAGAAACTTCTACTCTCTATCAATCTGCTTCAGAATTTCAATCATCTGTGTTGTTTCCCAAAGTGACAGAGAATTTTTATAAAATTGCTGCCTAATTTAAATGGCATCTATTTTTAGGAGTCAGTTATTATAACCCTACATTCCTTTTCTGTGATTGCACTAAGAATTTAAGCAAAAAAAATATTTTTTTCAACAAACTAGGAATTTAAATTTTAGGGTGCAGTCCATGCTTGGAAATACTTTTCCTTGCTGGTCATTGTGATCAGTAATTGCAATAACTATTTCATTTTGAGGTCCCTTTGTAGTATTGCTTCCAATTTCAGATTGAAAAAAGAAAGTTGAAAAGTGGAAGTCTTTGTTTTCTGAGGAAAAACAAAATAATCCATCTTGAATGCTGGCATGAATGAATATTTTCAAGCATGTGTAATGAATGATATTACACTAACTGAGTCTGTAATGTGACTTGTTTCTGGATGTACTTTCATAGTATGTTTTCTCTTTAAGTGACATATTTCTAAGGCTTTATAACTGTAAAAAAAACCCCAAACCCTATAACAAAAGGGGTTTTTTGAGCTCTCTTCCTTTCCTCCCTACTTTTTCTCAATCCTAACGATCCAAACACTCTGTTGTATAGATACTTGTGGGTATAATAGGGATATTTAATTGAAAGGAACTTCTCCTCAGCAAGGTTCAGTAACTTTTTCTTCCAAGCAGTCTTTCTTGAAGATTATTAGCAGGTAGACTTTTTGGCCTGTGTGGTAACTGCATCAACATTTTAGGCTGCAGTGGACTCAAAGGAGCTGTTAGTGTCTTTCAGATCAATAATCTCTGAATTGAGGAGGATTTACACAACAAAGGAAAACGGCTGCACCAGTCAATAATCCCCTTGTTTTATACACTCTGAGCAAAATCAACAGATGGAACATTTATATTTTAAAATATGTAATTAGGACAAGGATTAATCACCTGTACTTTATGAAGGTATTTCGCTTAAATGTATTTTTTTTTAACTCTTGCAAACGTCAAGAGAGGAAATAATCTTACTAGCAGAACTGAAATGTGTTTTATCTTCTACATCAATGAATTTCAAATAGTAATAAAGATAACATGTTATACAGGTTGCAGCACTGAGGCAGAACAGCAATAAAACACAGAAATGACATTCATATTAAGAAACAGCATTTACATGTGTTATTCATGTAAATTTCAAATTCTGTCAAGAATGGTTGTGTTCTAAAAGAAGTAATTCTCGAGTGGAAAATATTACTCTTTAATCTTTGAAACCATAACCTGTGTCACAACAGGACTTTTCTACGAGGTAGCTGATTTTTATATCACTCTATATCATAGTAATAACTTTATTGCTTGTCTAGCTCCTCTCTGAAAACAAATTAAAATAAAATTTTAAATCCTCTAAAATAAATTACCTCCATTAATGTATGACAAGCTGATGCACAAACACACTTTTATTTATTCTTTTCTTTTGCTTTAGCAGATGGAGATATCTGAGGACTTGGGGTTTTTTCTGCTATTACTTAAAAGTTCTTAAGATCTTCAGATGATCTTCCTATATCTCTGTTCAGAAACACCTTATACTGGAAGCTAGTATTTTAATCACCCAAATTCTTTATCAGTGTTTAGGTTGCATTTTATTTCAGAAATTTTTTATTTTTTATCCTGCATCCTTCCATTTATGCAGGTAATAGATATTCTTCTTTTTTTTTTTTTTTTAATACCATTCATCACTTTACCATTAAAATCCATTACAAGTTCTCACAAAGTGTTTGCACTCATATCTGAGTACGTAATAATTTAATTTTCACTCAATATTGATGAAAACAAATTGTCTCATATTTGCTTGGAATGACCATGAAAGATTCCTAAAGGAACTATCTGATTACATTGAATGACCAAATGGAGCTTAATTAGTGTGATTTGTCAGAGACAAGCTTAAGAAATAGTTTGATCATATTCTGTAATTACATGTAAGAAGACAAACACTGATAGCAGAAAACTCTAATCTAGTAGAAAAACGCCCACCATTACAAGATCCAGTGCTGGAAAATTGAAGTTAGTGAAGTTCAAATTAAAATAAAATTATTGACTAATTAAGCATTGAACAGATAACCAAGGACTGTGATAAATTCTCCATCAGCTAATGGCTTTAAATAAAGACTGAATTTTGTCCCAAGAGATAGGCTACAGTTTAACTAAAAATTATTTGATAAATCAAGAAAAAGTTTAAATTAAAACTGCATAAGTGTTATAGAATAGATTAAACTACATGTTAATAGTAGAGCCTTTTGGTTTTAAAAATCAAAATGCAGTTAATTTGCTTATATAATCATGAGAATTTAATACAGATAAACTAAGTGTTTATCCACGCCACAAAACAGAGATTAAAATCTCAGATTTCTCCATGACATTCCAATCTTCTTGAAGCTAGTCCTTTAAATATCTTTGCTTATTGGAAATATAAGTATGATAATTAAACGGATAAAGATAAAAAAGGTCAGAACTCCTAGAAAACTGCAGAACTATGATCGTATGTGGGATTACACTAGTTATGACTCTACTCATAAGCATTTAACACCTCATTCTCAGAATTTAAACTTGTTTCTTTTTCAGCTCTTATTTTATATCAGCAGTGCTTTAAAATCACCAGCAAACTAATTCATGTTTTAGAACCACAGGAAACAGACTGGGGATAAAGATATTCCAAAAATTGTTAAACTTGTGCTTTTTAAAATTGAATGGTTAAACTCAAACTATTTAATGATATCATCTGTTTTCCAAACCATAATCCAAATCAAATGAATGGGATAGTTTAAAATTCTCAGAAGTGTAAACAGACTGGTGTCAAAGGACCTGGGGGTGCTGGTTGACAGCCGGCTGCACATAAGCAGTGTGCTCAGGCAACCAACAAGGCCAACAGCATCCTGGCTTGTATCAGGAATAGTGTGGTCAGCAGGAGCAGGGAGGTGATTGTGCCCCTGTACTCGGCACTGGTGAGGCCACACCTTGAATATTGTGTTCAGTTTTGGGACCCTCAGTACAAGAAGGACACTGAGCTGCTGGTGTGTGTCCAGAGAAGGGCAATGATGAGGACGCTGAGGGGAGACCATATTGATTTTTACAACTACCTGAAAGGAGGTTGTAGTGAGGTGGGTGTTGGTCTCTTCTCCCAAGTTACCAGTGATAGGATGAGAGGAAACGGCCTCAAGTTGTGGCAGGAGAGGTTTAGACTGGATATTTGAAAGAATTTCTTTACTGAAAGAGTGGTCAGGCACTGGAACAGGCTGCCCAAAGAGGTGGTGGAGTCAACATCTCTGAAGGTGTTCAAAAAACATGGAGATGTGGCACTTCGGGACGTGGTTTAGGAGGCATGGTGGTGTTGGGTTGATTGTTGGACTGGATGATCTTAGAGGTCTTTTCAAACCTTAATGATTCTAAGTATCAGAATAACACATCAGTAGGCTTGCAAAGCTAGATCTGCTTCCAAATATTTTTACAAGATTTTATTTACATGCACATAGGTATAAGTCTACCCGTTCCTAAATCAAAGCTAGAGCTCCTGTAGAACCATAAGCTGGTATGGAGGCCAGAGTAATTAATCAGCAGGTTAGGTGTTTGACACCCCAGGGATAGAGGCTCTCTAAATAATATAGATCTCTGTGTTTTTCCCTGTGACAATTACTGCATTATCACCCTTGCTCTGAGTTGACATTACTGTATGATTGAATTGTATGTGTCATTAAAAAAAAAATTGTTAACAGAATATCTTTCCTCTAATGTCTCACCAGTATAACCCAAGGACACAGAGTAAAGCACTTTCATCACAGTTGATGATGCATAGTAATAATGACTTGTCAGTACAGGAATGTGAACAATGCAAGAATTTTTAAAGATTTTCAGAAGTTGAAGTGCTGGGGAAAAAAGAAGGCTTGAAAACTACTACATATTATCGGGCTCTCTCTTTGTAAATGGTTTGGTTTTTTTCTAGGATTGACTGCAAACATTTGAATTTTTGGTTTTGTAAGACTCTCAAGTACCTTGACATATTGATTTGCATTCTGAGCAACCTAAAGTTTAAAAAACAATAGCTTGAGTTCATTTGCATAGACACTTTGAGAAGAAACTGTTCAGCTTCTAAGTTTCTGCAGGACAAAGGACTGATGAGGCTTCTCCGACAACCAAAACTTCCTCAATTTGTTTCTTACCCATTTCTACATACAGACACAAGAGAATAATTTTCCAGTAATCAGATCCAGTAACATTCGTCCTCAGAACCATTAAGAATCAAAAACATAAACAGCATGGTAGCCTATAACTGCTCAACATTATCATGTCTATCCATAACAGAGCCCTGAAGTATCTTTGTGCCTTTTGGTGGTGCTTTATTATTTTTCATTAGAAAAGAATGGTCATTTATCAGTCACTCAATACACTTTAAAGCATACCCCATCTGTGACACATTCAGTGTGCCCTAACATCGTGCTTTGCTGTATTTAAGGTTAACAAAAATTCTCAAGAATAAGAGAAGCTGAAGGCAAGATGGGCACTCAGGACCCCTTCATACTGATTTTACGGGCTATACTATAGGCAGGGCAGGAGAAGTCTAAAAACAGTATTATAAAGAATAAAAGCTTCAGTCTCAAGTGCTTAGGTTTATGTGAATGTGCATTCACTCAAGAAACGAAAAAGCAAATTTTGACTAAAAAAGATCTTACTAGGTCTTTTTAACTCTTCTGCTATTACAGTACAGGTATACTAATACTGTCAGTAATAAAATTAGTGCATACTTTCCATGTTGCTTGAGTAATTCTACATCTATTTAGTCTATAAAATTGCTAGCAGGTCAGCTTAAAAGGAAATTTTCAGTTAATCTCTTCAGGTGGGAAATCCCCATCGTAAATAAGGAGGGATCTAGACCTTGATTCCTTGACAGATACTCCTTCTATTGCAATAGCATTAAGACTGTTTTGTTCCCTGTCAGAAAATCAAAACAAGATACATGTCATAATGATTATTCCAGTACTAATCAGATTGTTTAAGTCTCCAACCCAAAGAAATGAACAGACAAGCAAAACTGCTGTAACAGGACAAATGGATATATTAATTCTTACATACAACCTTCCCTTTCCAAAGCCGAGGTGAAATTTAGAACCTATCTTCTTGAGGGTGGATGAAGAAATACTAAGACAAAAAGCAATCCACTTCTAGTTTTTAAGCACAGCTTTTTCAGAAACCATAGTACTCATCGTCTGCATCTACTACAGTGAGAAAGATTAAATACTAACTAACCTGAAAAGCTTAACTCACTCACCTGAGTTTACTCTGAGTAAATAAAATGAAATGAAATGAAATTAAACAAAATCTTGGTTTGCCTTATTCCAGCTCAAAACTACCCCCCCAAAACGTTCATTGCCTGAACTCCTTAGCAAAAGAAGAAATGTTACTTAGTTATGAAATCCACAATCCTAAATATATGCCAAACTTTTTTTAAAAAAACCTCTTTTTTTTGACTTTTAGTATTAGTATGCATTTTTAGTTCAAAAAGTTTAAACTCTTGCACCTCCAGCTTTCTCCACCATGATAGGCAGTCATACAGACCCTGTGCCAATTGAGAATATCTTGGTGCAGCAGATCTGGAAGGAAGCCAGTCAATCTGCCTTCTGAAGATCTCTAAGCTTGATTCCAAGTTGCAGCATGCCCTTTAGAAGTAGAATTCAACAGCTCACCTAAAATGCGTTGTGTAACTGAACACTGAAACCTTGCCTGAGCATCTAAATATTTAAGTGCTTTTATCAAAGCCTGGGCTGACGCACAGCTGATGTCACCTCTACGTCAAAGCCCAAAGTGGTTAGTTGTGACCTCTAGTTTAATGATGCAATTGTTATCTGATTGTTCGAAGGGTGGAAGAAGGTATAGCATTTGCATTTCCTGGTGCCTAGTGCAGACTCTGGTCAGTGGTTTCGCTGCCTGTGTTTCTGATGGGAGAAATATCTGCAGACTGAATCTAAAAGAAACCTATAAATCAAGAGTTTGGATGGGGCTGTTAGAAAACTTGTCTAGTGGAAGGTGTTCCTGCCCATGGCAGGGGACTTGGAACCAGATGATCTTTAAGGTCCCTCCAACCCACACCATTCTATGATTCTACGAATAATTTTCAGGATTACTGCATTTACCATATGATATTACAAAACTTTCTATCTATATTACACAGAATGCTATAGTGAGCTGAAGAGGACATGATGACTAAAAGATTTTATTGATGTCTTGAAAAGCCTTCCTCGCACCTTTGAGCCTCCACTGGAAAGGTCAATAACAAAATGAAAAATGTGTTATGCTTGATGGAGAAGAAAGATATCAACAAACTCTTTAATCACTCAGTATCTCAAAGAAACATAGCTTCTAATATGGTCAGCTTTTCCCTTTCCTCTGTGTATCAGTCATGTTTGTTCTCAGACAAGGAAAGAAAAAGATGAAAAATATACCTATAAAGTTAGCATAAGTGCTAAACTTTAAGGTTTGAGGTGAGATTCTGCAAGTAACAACAACTGCATTTGGAACCTCTACTCTCTAATGTCACTTATACTGTTAACATCTCCTAATGTGATCAAGTATTTCTGTTCCTTTTTAATTTTTTCCAGCCAGTATGAACAGTTAAGACAAAAGCATTTTTTTTAATTGATTATCCTCACTTAATGTTAGTCCAATCCACCACAATCATTTATTCCCAAAAGCAATAATAGCTTTATTAACTGTACCTCAATTCAGTATGCATCCACACTTAGCCGCACTCTTTCAGGTAAGCAAATAGAAGCACATAAGCTTAACAAGTGACTGAACAGGAAACAGCAGAAAAGTTTATGGTTGGAAAGAGAGGCCTAATGAAATTGTTTTATCCCACTTCATAGGAACTTGGGTTTTAAATGAAATTGCTCAAATCACTAGGTCTAGTTCACTTTTATGAAAGGCAACAACCTCCAGCAATTCCTCTGCCTTCAATATAATCAGTAACTTCCTCCATTGCTGCTACTGCAAGACTATTTTTTGCTTTTCAGCTAAGGGAACCTTTTAGCATCTAGCCTAAATTTATTCATGACCAGTTCAGATACACTGATTTGTATGCAAGCTCTGCCATTCAGCTTTCCTCCACTCGGAAAGGAAGGTAAGGGAAACACAGAAGAAAGTACAAACAGATCTGAAACCCCAAACCCAATACTACTCAAAATCCTCATATTTACCTGGCCCAAACCTTCATCTGAAAGCTCAACATAAGCTGAATACTTTCTTACACCAATCTTTTGAAGCCTAGCCGCACAGCACTAGACAACTTCAAAATACGGAAGAATAATTTTACATCTATTGCTGTGACTAAATAATCAGAAAGACTTTTCCTGTGACATTTCTGCTTTGTGACAAACTGGGACTCACTAATTAGAAGCTCAGCATCCAAATTCAAGATATTTTTAAAAATCTAAAATACATCTCTGAGTCTTTCCAAGTCCATAAATCAGTAGATCATGCTTTGTGTGCACCAGAATACTGAATATTGGCCTGGTTAACCAAGCCCTCAAATCAGCAATTTCAGCTCTTAGAACTCTTTATCTCCACTAAGAGGCAAATCATCTCTGAAAACTCAGAGACTCAATCCTGGGTTATGCTTCAGGGACAGGAGGAAAGAATTGTAGTAAGGCTGGGTTATAGCAGCCATACTACTTTAGCTTCATGACTGGAATAGCTTTTTGACCAATGTATAGCATCTACTTGGAAGTCATCCTCTTGGGCATTTACATTTGGATGCATCTATACATCTCCTAAAAGTCACTACATAGAATCACATAAGCATCCATCACAGAAATTGATTCCAAAGGGAGTAAGCTGTAGGATGTGTATGAATCCATCTCTGTCCCTGCCTGGCACAACAGAACAGCAATATCTCTGCTATAGAAAGGTTTTTTTCCACCTTGTATGAAAAGAGAGGCAAGATTTTTGCTTAAGATAGTATTTCTGAAGGATTTGTTATCCTATTGCAAAAAAAGGTAAGCATAACAATAAAGTTTCTCTTGGATAGTGAATCTTTATTTGCTGTGTCAGCTGCTGTTCATTCCTGATCACTGGAGAAAGTAACTTGTTATCTATCTCCCTAATTACCTTTTATATGACCCACTAAAACATTTGTGTTAAGAATTATGAATAAGAAAGAAGTAGGCTTAAAAGCCTGTGATCAAAATCATACCTGAGTTTATCATCATGGAATAATTATAACTTGCTATTGATATTGTCACTTAAAAGGGGACTAGTGTAGCTGTTATGCACATTCTCAGTAGGGAAAGACTTTCTTGAGAACAGAAGTTCTGCTCACACAGACCCCTTAGGTAAATGTTGCTTTTTTGCAGAAGCATGAAGATGTCAAAATACCACAAAGAGAGATATTTCAGCCATGTTTCCCAAGCGTACAGTCTCAAACAGTTTGAGAATTAGAAGTCAGTATTTGGTCTAGGACTGTGCAAGTGATTCTATATATAGATACCTAGGGAAGAAGCAAAAGTATGTGCTCCATTGGGAGGGACAGAATAGATATAACTCCTGGTCTGGTGGACAGACCATGTTCCTTTTAACCCTAAGAAATAGATAGTTCATTTTTACTTGCTAATTGGCTATTAAATAGCCTCAGTTCTTTTCTGTTGATGAATGTCACTGTTGGTCTTAAAAAATAAAAATAGAAATTTGCTAAATGAAAACCTATTCAGTGAAATTTAGACACAAAGAGTTGTTCTAGATAAGCATTTGCTTTTTTCTTTCATCTGAAACTGAATTATATAACATTTTAAAGATTTATTTTTTACCCCGTCTACTGTCCCCCCCCAAGATAACATATCTTGTTATTTCCTTTATGATCTCCAGTACACATGAAAAGAAAACCAACTAATGCTTACAATTAATCTGTTTTAATTAACTAGTTAATTATAGGAAGTATGCATAGCAATAATAATTTGAGTCTCAAAATATTTTAGCTAAACAACCTCCATTAATTAAGATTCAAATAATAAGAAGTTACATTAATAAGATTCAAATAACATTAATAAGATTCAAAACCTAATCTTTCAATCATTTTTGTTGATCTTCATTCTATGATCTATTAGCACAGTATAAAACTGGAGTTTTCAGCTCCCAGTTTCACTCAGTTCTCTATCTAGCTAGCTATTATATACTTAGCATGGAAGTATGTTATTAGAACTCTTCAGAAAAATAGGATTGCTCTTATAAAAAATTACATTGACATTCTGGGTCTCATTCACTGAAATTGTTATCAGTTTTATTCTGATGGAACAACTTGTCTTACAACATCAAACCCAAATTCATCACATACAATAGGTTGTTTTTTGTAGAAAATAATTTCTCAAGTCAGTTTTCATCATGCCAATTAAAGAGTTTTTGATATTGCATCCTTAAATGTTTATGCATTCTCTATGTAGTTACACAAAGTGCTCCAAATGATGCTCAACAAAATATGTGCTATATTGTTCTACAAATGTAAACACACATTCAACTAGTAAACAGATCCAGAATCAAAATACCAGCAGAATTTGAGCAGTAGAGTTATGGAAACTATTTCAAACTGCTTTGTCTTTGGGAAAATATGTAAATGATGTTTTACATATCCTCAGGCTGACCTGTAATAGCATCAAAGTAAGGATGTCATATATAAAGTTTTATGCCGCCAATCCTTAAACACCTTTAGTGAGATAAAAATCTTGTACTAGGGTCTATAAAAAACTAGAGTGCTGGATAAAACACCCAGAATATTAAATTCTATCACTAGTTCAGTTACACTAAAGTCCTTAAAAAAATAAAAGATCCTCAGAGTAAACACAGACTAAACAAGAAAGCATATATGAAGGCCTTCTCCCACAAAAGCTATGAATTATTTCTAATCTCTTAATTTCTAGTATTTTGAAGGCAATATTCTGACCTTTTAAATTTTCCTCTGAAGCAGACCTGTTATCAGCCATCATCTTCTATCTCTGCTGTGAAACCTTTGCACAGTAATACTGGAAGCATTAGTTTCCATAGTATTACCTGTCAGAGACCATTTGGTGTGAGGTTAATGTCTTGAATCTAAATTTCTGTCTCCTTAATGCCTCAGTCTTGAATACCTGCAGTATCCAGGTGTGGGATAGTTTTACTGCAGTTCCGTATACAAAATGGCAGTGACCTGGTCTGAGTAGAGGCAAGAAAAGGAGAGGCTGAGGGCCTGAGGTGACGCCTTGTGAAATCAGATGAAAGAGGCAAGAGGATTTCAAAGGTGGGGCGTGGGACACACACTTAGAATAGAACAGAAGTATCTAATGAAGACAAAAATCTCATCTCTGTGAAGTGCATGCAAAAGGGAAATGCTAATCGAGCTAAACTCAGAGTGGCTGGTTGCAGCCACTGAACACGACCAGAAGCAGACGTCATGGGGAGAAGACATCAAGCACCACCATCCCACAGCTGCTTAGCTTATAGGAGTGTGTGTCACATCCCATAGATAAGATACTGCACCAGTATTATGGGAAACACTCCGTATCTTCCGGCACTCTGGGGCTGTCAACCTAACTGCTCATCACTTGACAGTCATTTCTGCTTAAGCTAGCAGCAAGGCAACTCAAAAATGTGTCTGATAAAGCAAATCTAAACTAACCTAGGAAAAGAAAGAGACCTGTAAGGGATGATGAAAATAAAACTATGTCAAAAACAGTTCTGAAATAAAAACTTCGGCATTCAGCTCACACAGAGACCTTTATGCTTTTGTAGGCAAGCTAAGTGTCTAAGTTGCCATTAAAACTGATGGGGATCTGATAGGTACAATCGTTGGACTTCAAAGAATAATCATGCTAAAATAGAACCTAGAGTTTTATTTGGTTGCCCACACACAGAGCATCTCAAAATGTGTAAGACATCCTTCCTTGTCACCAGCTGTCACCCCTGAAGGGCATACACTTTCTATACTTCCTGTGTTATATATATGTGAACACCAGCGTTTTCTTAGATACCCTACTGCATCACAAACAACAATAGATGCCTTTATGTCTTCAATTCAGTTGTGCCGAGAGGCTAGGCAGCAAAAGAACGATATAGTACATTAAGCGTCATTGAAATTTAGATACTTGACACATCCTGAGTACACTTACATGTACATGAAATCTGATTTGAGTCTTAACTTGGAGCTGAATCCCACTCTAAATATTCCAGGTCTTAGATAAGTCTGATAAAATTCTGATTTATTTTACTTAAAGGTTCATTATGTGCATTAGGCTGGTTTTATTTATCTATCCCCTAGCCCCTAACTTTATTTTTCACTCAGACGTCTAAAAAAGCAGCACAGAAATATTAAGGGCTTTCCTCAAAAAAAGAATTATTTACTAAAATAAAAAGGTGGAGAAAAGAATTTTTGCTCACCAACATATTCCCTCTGTGGTCTAGAAAAAGAAGAACATCTGCAAGGCTATTTTCCCTCTATGCTTGGTGAAAACCATGCAGCCTTAATCAATAACCTCCCATCATTTTTTCTTGAGGACAAATTCTGTAAGTATTGGTGACATGGTGACACAACCTTTGCTTGTATTCTGTGTAGTTGGAAGTTTCCAGAGATCAAGAAACCATACTTTTTTGAATTTCCATTTCCTCAGTTTTTTCTCCCTGTGTGAGGTGATCTGACTTTTGAGCATAAACTGAGTGTGGTCCTTCAACACTCAGGAATGTTTTGTACTTTTTAGACAGTTAACAGTCTTTTTACCACTTATTTGTTTGTTAACTTCACTTATCCTACCACTAAGCAGGAATTCAGGCACATCTTGTGATAGTTAGCTTCTTGTGAGAGCTGCAATATCATTCTACTTGGAAGGCATATTCTGTTGAAAAGTTTGAGAACAAAATAAATCACAGAACGAAAGTGAGGTTGTGCAGTGAATTGCCTCAAATCTTCCTTGATAGGAAGCACAAAATATAAACTGAACTTTCAAAAAAATTTAGATCTGACGCAAAAAATAGTTTTTCTTTGTCTAATGTATTCCATATTGCAAATGTAAACACTGTAACTAGAAAAGTAAAATACAGGCCAAAGTTACTGTTGATAAGTATTGCTGAAAAGCCACTTCAAGTTCAGCTTGTTTCCGGCAGATAGAGAGGGAGAGGAAAGAAGCACACACACACCTGCAGTCTCACCACATATGGAAATTTTGTTCCAGAAAGTCTAAAAAATTAAAAAACCTAGCAAATGTGTACTGCACTAGAGGTAAAGGTAGAACTAGATACTGTGAAATGCAACTTTTTTTTTTTCAGATCACCTGTGCCGGTCCAAGACTTTACTTAATAGTAAAGTAAAACCACTTGATGTTTCTAAGGATGCCCTGTACTGCTGCATTATTTCTCTACTTTTAGATGTGTGAAAGAAAAGTAATAATTACACTCAGGTAAGAGTAATTTGTTAGCCAGTTCTTGGAATGCAAAGTAGGGTAAATCTTTCATGTTCTCAGTTCACTCAGGCAGAGGCAGGCTTTATGTATGGAACATGTAACGCTATAGGGAAAGGTCTGAGCTAATAATGCCAGTATCACTAATAGTCCTAGGAAAGCTCAGATTTGGTAAAAGTCTTCTTACTTAGTTCTCCCAGGTGGGAGAAAATAAAAGAGCAGGACTCTTTAACAGGGTTCTTCTCTATAAATCTAGTATGGGGAATTCCTCTTGCACATTTAGGAACAGTTTGCCTTTGGTTAGAAAAGCTGCCTCTATACCCCAGCTACCTATTGCCTAAAGGAATCACCGGTTCATATCATGAATGTAGAGAAAAATACCTGCCCTCACCTGCTGCTCAGAGACTCACTTCAAACTGCTAGCACTGAAAATTCGTTTCTCCTGACCTGATACTTATTTGGATGTCTGCCCTGTGACATGTTTCTCAGAAACCTGTCTAGGTAGGTCCAAGAGCTAAGGAAAGTTTTTGGAGATGTTAAACTGTTTTGCAAAACAGAAAAAACAAGTGCTGACAGTGCCCTGTCTCCAAGGACCTTAGATGAAATTAATCATGTTCTGTTGTCCAATTTCCAGAACAGTAATCGGTTATGGGCCCAATCCAGGCTCTGCAATGACTGCTGATTCAAATAGTCTGAGCTTTATTTCACAATTAAGGTATTAGGTCTTGGAACAACTAGCAGAAGCATTTTATTGCTTTGAGATAAAATCATAACAAATTATGAGAAACTTCTGCAAATTATCTATGTTTTATTGTATGTACAAATATTGTGATCAGTTATGGACAGAATTATATCCTAAATCCACAGAGAATTTTGAAAAAAAAAATATTTATAACTCTAATCTATCCTTAAAATTACAACTGATTCTAAATTTTTGGAATTATCTTGCAAATTAGACTAGTATAATTAAATGGGAAAATTTTTTAGTTTATCAAATGAGTACACAGTTTCACTCTTTAAATCCATCATACAATCTGGTAAGGCTAAAGCTCACAGCCAAAGGAGGTAAATCAAAGTCCTAGCTACCAACAAACAAAAAGAAGCAACTGTAGAATGAAGTAGGTGGACAAATGGCAGATATTTTCAACTAAGTTGATGAAGTACAGTGATTATAATTACACTGACTTGGAATTTAGCTTGGAAAAGCTTCATAGGATCAGAAAATACAACACGAAAATCTAGGCAGTATATTTTGTCTCCTTCACTCTCAATAAAGAGATAATTTTCTTCATAACAGCTGGACAATATATGTAGAAGTTGAATTTAAGCCACCTGTCCACATGACCACTATTAGCTTTGTGATCAGCTACTAAATCAATCTACTTATTCTACAGTTTTTCCACCATTTTTCTGAAAAGTATGGAGTAATTGTATCTTCTTCCAGAAAGAAGAGAGAATTACACATGTTAATTTATTATTTTAAAAACTCTAGCCTATAACCATGAACTTTCTTTTTCCATACTATTATGTAGGTGAAAATAAAAATTGCCATTTGCATGGAATTTCATCCCAGATACATGTGAGAGTCTGTTTCTGTTCAGGTACTAATTAAGAATAAAAGAAAGCTTCACAAGATGCTGTATGTGATTAGGGCAATTATATAGGTATATTCTATCTTCCAAAAGCCAAGCGTCATTATGAGTACTCTTTATAGGCTTGGTTTTCTGTTTTATTGTTTGCTTGGTTTTTGTTTGGGGTTTTTGGGGGGGTCTTTTTGTTGGTTTTTGTTGGTTTGGTTTTTTTTGTTTAGGTTTTCTTTTTGTTGTTGGTCAGTGAGTTGTTTTTCTCCCAGCACTGGTTTTTAAGTGCTTTAGAAATTCTGCATTATTTGTTTCACATCTTGTTCTCCCAGACAATGGTCAATGCTGGTTGCTTCAAAGGAAGATGTAAATGGTTTGTTATTCAATTAGTTGTGCATAAAGAGATATTTCTTCCTCTTTTCAGTAGGAGACCACATTATGCACTGAAGCATAAAACTTGATTGTTCTTGTAATTATATATTAGTTAGAATAACTGCCAATGGTATTTCTATTTATGCGTCTGTAAATTTTTATAAATCTAATTATATCTGTGAAAGACTGATATAAGCAATATCCTTTGGTCTTTAGAGCCTGCTGTAAAGTTTTGGGTAATATTTAAAATGAAAAGATTTTGGCAAATATGTTTCCCTGACTGTTCTCTTTCTTTGCCTTTATTTATTTTAATTTTAGCTGGGTTGTTTTTTTTTGTTTGTTTGTTTGTTTTTTGTGAATTAGACATTTGTGCTAAAGTGATTCAAAAACTAGTCTGGAAAAAACCAAACCAAAACAAAACAAACGAAAACCCAACTAATGAAGCAAAAAAATGAAGCAAAGCTGTATTCTTTAATGCTTACTCATAAAAAACCAGGAAAGTGCATGAGTAACAAGGTAAGAAATTCTGCTAGTGATATGAAGTTAGTCTGGGTGACATGAGCTAGGAATAACTATGAATAATAGGAAAAGTATTTCATTAAAATGAAGTTGCTTAAAGAGTATTCAGCATTTGTTATGCACTTAGCCTTACTGGTAACAGCCACCATGGGAGGGCAGGGGACTTTCCTACAATCCCTGTAACATAGCTGCCAGCCCCAAGCAAGTGTGGCAGGTATTTTATACAACTACAATGGAGCTTAACAGTGACAGTTAAGCAAATGAATTGCATCCTGAGTGACTGGCAATGAAATGCAATGTTAATTGAGTTACAGAGACCGACACAACTGTCTTCACATAGGGGTGATGAGCTACAATCACTACCACTGCTAAGGAGTGAGAGCAGAATACTGCAGAAAGCTCCAGGAACATATCAGCCCCATGACCAAAAAAGGGCAAAGCAAATAAAATTTTAGGATTTAACAGGAAAGAGAGTAAAGAGAAAAAGAATCCTTTTGCTACAGTATCATTCTGCTGTTCACTCATTTCCTACATAGTCTACAGAGACCTGATCTTAAAATCTCAAAAGATTATAGCAGATATTTTAAAAAGTCAGAGAAAGGAAAACACACAGAATAGTGTCCATGTAAGAAATAAGTTGGAGGTCCTTCAGTGTATAATGTTTGTTAAGGATGAATTAATAGAAAGCAATACAGAGTAGGTGGGTTTGTCTGTTGTTCACCACCCTTTTTCAGTAAAAGACATTATCAAAGAGGAGACAGGCTGAAAACAGAGTTGCAGTCTCAGCAAGTGGCAGACCTGTACAACTTGGTGCCAAAAATGAGGGGAGGCCTCAACTTTTGACTGTGTTCCCAGGGAAACTAGACTCTATACAGAAGGTGAATACATTAAGGTTTACTACATATGCAAAACCACATTTGGTTCAAAAGGTCTCCTAAAAAGAAAATATTAGGAACGTTAGGAGGAAGTATCGTATATGCCTGTCCTTTTTTGGTTCTTGCTCAGCATCTCATTGACAGCATTGGAGACAGGATATCAGGTGAAATGGACCTTTATATGATCTCCTGTGAATATTCCTATGTTCTTAAAGGCACGGGTAACACTACACTGAATCTCTTTTAATTTGTTGGAAAAAACAACTGTCTTCTCTACAGAACTGAAGTCAACAGCCACCAGTTCTCATCTCTGGGAATAAGTTTTCTCCACTGTAGCCTGCTAATCTGATCAGGCAGTCCTTGGCAGCTGTTATATTCCCAGACAAGTGGTGTGGAGACATGAGCAGAAACTCTGATGGAGGGATCTGCCATTTTTATATTCAGTAACAACACTTCAGGAAGGAAGTGAGGGAAAGAAGAGAAAGGACAAGCAAATTTGGAGATCATGGAAGTTGTTGTCAAATCCATGATGTCTCTTTGGCAAAAAAAAATATAATTATAAAATATGACTCATGCCAATGGTCTCACATTTTGTGGGCATAGTCAGACAGTATCTTAATCTGTGAGCTGATAAATGCCAGCCTAAAATTATGTTTATTGTTTCTCAGACACAGCATTTTAAGTGGCTTTCCACTTCAGCATTGCTGTTGCTAAGCAGCATCATGAGGACAGTCTACAGCACGGTGTCAGCCTACAGAAAATGGCAATGTTAACTTTCAAAATTATTTTTTCTAGTTGTCCAGTGCTTGTTTTCAACCTTTAAGTATTACTGCATGTTTTCCCAGAAGAAAAACACCCCCCTAGAATGTATTTTTGTAATGTTTAGAACTTCAAAGAGTTTACATATAGTCAGAGTACAATTCTTCTGACCAGTGAGAGTCTGTGTCACACATAGGAACATTTAATAACTGTCCTCTATTTACTGTCATAAAAATTACAAAGTAAGCTCTTCAAAGTGTGAGAAAGAACACTGAGTAACCAAACCTCATTTGGCTGAAGAGAAGGGGAGGAAAATATTATGACAGTTACTATTCACTATTTTGAGTATCTAAAATGAAGAAAATACTCCTTGCAAGCCCTGAGAAAAGGAAATGTGTCCAAATATAGTGGAGGAAGCATATTAACCAGCTAGAAAAATATGTATATGTATCAGTTCTGCATTGTCATATTATGAGAATAAACCTCAAAAGCTATGAATCTCTCTCTTAGAGAGAAAACATTTCAACTTTCTTAGCAAATATTCTCTCTAGCTGGAGACAAGAAAGGAGCAGATCTCTGCTGCATGATGTTCTTCATCCTCAGAAACTTTAAAAAAAAAGTGAGCAATGGATATAAGTGTTTCACTTTTGGTTAAACTCTCCTTCGTCTCTGCATATAAGCAGAGATGTCTAGGAGCCCAAACCTTTGTAGGTGATCATCACAGTCATTGTAACTGGCTCTAGTTATAAAGTTACATCACAGAGCACTTTCCGCAGCCTCCAGCATAAATTTTGCCACCGTTCAGAACATTTCTGTAGGCAGGAATAGATTTCATACTCAGGTTTCTAAGCCCACATTTCAAGCAATGATCCAAACAGATATCACTGCTAAATAATAGCTGTAAGTTGGAACCCCTGAATGGCTAAAGTAAATGCTTATCTGGGACAAGTTAAAATTGTTGATATAGAAAAGATGTTACACTATAAGGGTTAATTTAGACCATTATCTCAAAGTGGTGTGAATCTACAAAGTTCACAAAGTACATCTTAGATGAGCTACACCAAGAACTCCATCTCTGGTGGCTTTTGCCTGAGATTTTAGTAGCTTTTTTATTATATACAGCATAAAAATGTTTTGGAACATCATTTACTATCAAAACCAAAGCTTTTAAACTTTCTAATGTTGCCACAGGGACTTGCATCTACCATTAAGAGGATAGAGTTTGAAAACATAAAAAATAAAGAATCAGAAATCTCAGCTAGTGTTCCTCTTGGGGTAACATTCATATAAAGCTGAATTTTAAAATACCAATCTCATTTGCAATAAATTTCTGTGACTGTTCTGACCGAAGTAGGAAGCCAATACTACATCCCGTAACTGGCAACTTACCAGAGATATATCTGGCAAATGTTGCCCATATCTTTCCTGCTTATCTTGTGCACAAAGTACAGTGTAATTTCTTAGGTTTGATGTAGTCTCATCAGTGTTATTTCCCAGTGCCTGAGCAGTGCTTAATTATATCCTAAAGGGGAAGGCTACTCATTAGCAGCAGTAACAAAGCAAAGCAGCTCACATAAATTAAAGATCCATCCTCCCGGTAGTCCTTGACATTGGGAAATATTAACTTTGTTTTATTGATCAGAAAGAGGGAGAAGTGAGATAAAATGACTTGCCACAGCCATGCAGGAGATTTGTAATAGGCCCAGGAACAAAATGCATCTCCTAAACTCCACTTTGGGGGTTTACATTTCAGTAGCTCTGGTGATAAATATGGAAGGAGGGAAGAGATTTGTCCTGTTCTATCAGAAAGAGTTCCTCCTTCATCATTTGTGTCCAAGGAAATACTAGTAATGCACAACATTGGTGCTTTCAGGAGCAGCTCTTACCTTGGGGTTATTGGGATCTGTCCCCATCAGAACTTTATTATTTTTGGTAAAATTTTCCTGAGTCTTATTTCCCTTGTGCAGTGAGGATGGTGCAAATAATTGCACCAATGCTGGCACCACACCACACGGGAAGAAGATGGCTGTGGTGTCTAAACATTACCAGTGGGAATTCCCACTAATCGAGAAGCATTAAAGCCTGCTGGCCTCATTGCAGTCTATCCATATTGGCCCTGTCCCCCTCCAAGTTCTTTATTTTACAGTAACTATATTTTACAACTATTGATAAATAAATCCCACTGAATTAAGCAGGATATTGTCTAAGTATACATGGCTGGACCATAAGTCTTGTAGATTCAGAAGTGTTGACTCAGTACCGAAAAAATTATTTCATAAAATAATTTTATTAGAATTTCAAAGAGCTGCTTAAAAGCACGTTAGTTTCAACAAGTCTGTAGCAAGTTATGTATTCTATTTCTCTTTTGAAGGAGAGACAAAGAAATTAAATCAATGCTGCTATTCATTCATTCCAGGCTTAGACCGTTTGTCTACAGCAGGAACATACCTGTTGGAGGCACCATTGTGGGCTCTGCTGGTAAAAACTCCTGGGATGGTAAGCACTCCCTGGAAAATGTGAGGTCATCAAGTGCTATGCCATCTTTGGGACCTTTTCCAGCTATCCCTTCAAAGACAACTTGGAAATCTTCATCTCCACCTCCAGCCAGGGTCAGTGCCTTGCGCTGCCAGGAATTTTCCTGGTTTCCAGTAAGATTAAGGAGAATTTTTTCATTTTTCACCATAGTCCTCTGGTAGACAGTCAGTGATCCAATGTGAGCTCCATACATATGGTAATAGAAAAATATCTGTGAGCAAGAACAGTAGCATCAAGTACACAATAGGTGACTCCAGATGCAGTCTGCTATTGTATTTACCCTAATTACTAAATTGAGCATCATTAGTAACATTCAGAATAGCCCTTAGTTTTACTGATTCAAAACCAATTTAATTAAAAAGCACTCAGAAAGACTTATTAGTGGAAGTTTTTGAACTATTCCATAAGTGAGACTTTACAGAAGCTACTGTTACAATACTACAACAGCTGATCTTGCATCCTTTTGAATAACTCTTGCATGTAAATGTAAAAGAATGAAAATACTTGATAAGGAAACAGAAGAATGGAGCAGTGCCATTCACAATATGGGAAGTAACTTCAGTTTACTGAACACTTTTCTGGTTATAGATGTGTTTGTGCTAGATTATAGAGTGTGTAATTAGAAAATAATCTAATATAGGAGCAAGTTTCTACATGAACTGCAAAAATGCAAAACAATAGCTAAAATAAAAGGTAAGAGGTCCTTGGATTAGAATACAGTGATTTTCTTTTTTTTCTGTAAAAATGGGGGAAACACATTATAAAGTATAAAAGTAAGATCAAGTACATACAGAACATTTAAAAAAATCACTCTGAAGAGTTGTCACTATTAACTGCTCTCTCAGATATTTTCAGTTTAAGAGCAAGAAAGGAATACTTGTATTTGATCAAATTAATACTTAATCTAGTTCAGTATCTTGTTTCTGACAAAGATCAGAACATTTCCAAGAATTATGTAGGACCCTGAAAGAATGCAATTCATGATATAACATGCAAGAGCTTGTCTATAGCTCAAATTTCTTCTTAGTCTAATATAGCACAAACCCTAAGGAATGAAAACTCTTATTTGTTATAGCTATAAAAACATATTAGCAAATATTATTATAAACATGTATTATAAAGTCACATCCATTTGTGTAACCTGGTGCTATAGGACTTCATAGGCTTCTGCAGTCTATTGTATTGCATAAATATATATATTTTTTAAGAAAAACACATTTGTATTTAATTGATTTTCTCTAATTATTGACTAGTAAAGACACCAAGTGGCTTGTGTTATAATTCTTTTGAAAGTTTTATTGTGTTCATTTTCAGAATGTCTCCTGTGCAGTGAAGTAGTCAAATATATTTTTTATAAGTCAGTTTTCTTATATGGAAATTTTTCTTTTCACCTGCCCATTTCCTGTCCTGCAACTACTCTGTTTCTCTTAAAATCCTTCTTTAAATGAGGTTTGTCTATTCCATATATGTGAATATATATTCAAACCATACAATGATTTTCACATTTTTTAGGGTTAATCTCTATTTCTTTTTACTAGTGTTGAATTTTGTTTGATTTTCTGAATGTCCTTAAATTCTGAACGGACGTTGTCATACAGGTACCCACCAGACTGCTCCTGATTGTCTACAGTTATTTTCAGAACTACCAGACTGTATATTGTAGTTTTCCTTTCTTTTATGATCATTGAATTCACATCCCTCCCCACCCCGGCCCCCAACATTACTTTCTGGACTTCACATTTATTTGCAATACTCTTATCTCAATTACACTGAACAATTGTATATATTGGAGTGAACGTGCTGGTCTTCTGTTCTATTACATCATTTCTAGAAATATCATATATTAATAATGTCATCTTGATAATAGCTATGCAAAAATTTAATTTTAAGCATGTATCCAAGTCCTTTCAGGGCTGAGGCCTCACATTACTCGGGCTTGAATTATACTGCATGTGAAATATTCATTCCCGTACTTAATTTTCTTTGCATTAGAACATAGGCTAGCTCTCTAGTCTTAGTTCTCCAAAGTTCTCTAGATGTTGTCCAGAAATATACAGAAAATACAATACTTGCAAAAACAAACACCTCCCTGCCCTTGTACCGTGCGTATTGTAAAGAAATTGCTGGTAATAATGATATTTTTCATATTTTTTTATTATAACTCTTTGACTTCATTCTTAAATTCCCTCAGAATCACTATGTATGCCATAATTCTGATTAGTTATTACAACTAAATTTAAGACTTTGTTCCAACACCACCTCTTTTGGCATCATAGTCTGCAGCAATGCTGCTTCAGTATTGGTTCTAAGGAGCAGCTCTCAGGCTGGTATCTCTACACAATGCACTGCAGTGAATCCTAATCCACAGAAGGTATTTAACATTTTTTAAAGTATTTTCAACACAATTCCTTTGTTATTCAACAATAGTATATATAGATTTCCTCATTTTCTTATGGGTTGACAATTCCAGATATTATAATTATTTATCACTGATGCCTTGATGCAGAATAATCCCTTTTCTTTCCCAGATTTATTTTGGCATCATCTCACTTTCTTTCTACTTAGACTGTTTCCCTTGGATTTCTATTATTTTTGAAGATGCAGCTTGGTTTGTGAAAGTCTTGTGTACAAACCAACCAAATTTTTTCATGTATGTCCCTTTATACTTGCTGATGTATATGTGTTTTCTCTGCATAAAGCTCTTGCCCACCGATGCAAATGTATATTTTCCATTTATCTGAACAGATCCCAAACTAAGTCTGTTGTAATACACGATGTAGCGTTTGCTTCTCTAATAGCTCATAGAAAGGAGTAAAATACTTTAAGGGACTCTCTGGTCTGCTAAGATGAAGCTCTGGGTCTTGAAATAATTTTCTCATTCATACAATTTCCTTTACCAGAAATTTCACTTCCCTTGGTCAGTTGCCTAAATGAAAGTTTCAGAACTGGTCAGAACCTTCAAAAAGCACTGTAAAATGTCATAAATATGACTGACTGTTTCAGGCCATATGTGGATGTAGAAGTTTTGTCTGTAGAAAGTGCATAGACTGCTGTTACTTTGTAAATAATTTTCTGTATGACAAAAGTAATAGTTTCCAATAGTTATGTTTCAAGCACTTCATTGCATTTAATGTATGATACATCATAAATATTCAGATGTGAACTTCCCATTCTCAGTTATTCTGCACTTCTTTGAATATATGTTTTATTCTTCATAGACAGAAGTTAAATAGCAGAAAATTTATTTTTAAAGCATAAAACCAGATAAGGTTAAGAAAGACATGTGTTCAAATACTATGCTAGAGGAAGAAGAAAACGTCTCCAAGCTCATGTGATCATAAATTTTTAAAAATATATATATTTTAGACAATATATAGAAAAACAACTTAGAAAACATGAAACAGAGGCTGAAATTTTGAAGATATTTTATAATGGCTAGATAAAGTTTTGCTACTGACATATTGAAATCAGTCAAGTTTTGCTTGAATCATAAAAGCAAGCCACTTATGTTTAATACTTCCTGAATTTCTCATCTGTAAAGAGTTTTGGGAGTTTTCAAACAGCCAGAAGAATTTCAATTAAATGAACTGCTTAGAAATCTCAAGCATAGGCAGAACTCTTTCAAGTTTCAATCTCTTTACAGGTTTTTATGTTCCTCATGAGTAGTGAGTATAAGACAAATGAAACAAGAGGCAAATGACTGGGCATTTTGAACAGAGATGTCATCTGCATATACAGTAAAACCATTTAGAACTGTTTCCGTCTGACAACTTTTATTTGATGAGCATAGTGCCATGGTCACACAATCAGTTCAATTCAAAGACTTTTTTAAAAATGACTGCTCTTCACCAGGATTATCCTCTTGAGAGAGCTAGTTAACAGATAGACGTATAAAGGTGAACTTGCAAAATGAGAGCACAGAGGACAAAAATCTAATGTAAAATTATTACATACCCTATGTTACAGGAAGAAACTCAATAAAATTTTCCATCTTCCATAAATATAAAGACACTGGTATAATTTCTCAGTCAAGTTACTAGACCAGTATCTCCAACAAATGGATGGAATAAGAATTCCAAGTGTAGCATCAGAAGTGGAGATGCTCCAAATGCTGGAGAGCAAAGCAGCTATTTTATTGTCAGATCAATAAAGAGCTCTTGAGCTTATTTAACTGGGTAAAGTTAGATAGCCAACAAATATTCCTGTTGCCAAGTTAGACAGATCTTCATGTATTAATAGCAAAATGATTAGCAAAATGATAGCCTGAATGTTGTTTTTATTCACAGTAGTTCCAAAATTCTTTACTCTAGATTCTAGGCTGGCATGTAACTTAGACCACTCTGCATTTTTTCATACTTCCTTTCAACTTTAATCTCACAGAAGGGAGTACAATAGTTTTAGGGACTGTCTGATCTGTTAGGATGAAGTGCTGGGTCCTAATTAGCTATTTGAGAGATTAATTGCTTCATGTGCCTGTTTTGGCTGCGGTAGAGTTAATTTTCTTTGTAGTAGCTAGTATGGGGTTATGTCTGGGATTTATGCTGGAAACAGTGGTGATAACACAGAGATGTTTTTGTTACTGCTATGCAAGGCTCACACAGGGTCAAGGCCTTTTCTGCTTCTCACCCACCCCACCAGCGAGCAGGCTGGGGGTGCACAAGATGATGGGAGGGGACACAGCTGGGACAGCTGACCCCAGCTGAACAAAGGGATACGTTATACCATATGACATCATGCTCAGCACATAAAGCTGGGGTAAGAAGAAGGAAGGGGAGGCGCCATTTGGAGTTAGGACATTTAATCTTCCCTAGTAACCGTTAAGTGCGATGGAGCCCTGCTTTCCTGGAGATGGCTGAACACCTGCCTGCTGATCGGAAGTAGCGAATGAATGCCTTGTTTTCTTTGCTTGTGTGCATGGCTTTTGCTTTACCTATTAAACTGTCTTTATCTTAACCCATGAGTTTTCTCACTGTTACTCTTCTGATTCTCTCCCCCATCCCACCTCGGGGAGTGAGTGATGCTTAGTTGTCGGCTGGGATTAAACCATGACACTTCCTCTCAAATCAAACGTTGAATCAATTTTATATAATACTACCTCCTTTTTCTCCTCACAAGGTCTTCTCACCCCTGGATCAATTCCTCAATTCTGGAAATCCATTCCCAAATTTACCCTGAAAACATGAAGCCATTCCTGCTTTGCTAATTTTCTGAAGTATTTATAAATTTTCCTTTGCTAATTTTCCAAAGGCTAAAAGCAGCACTTTCCCTCCCTCAGCAGCTTCATTTATGCACAATATTCCTCTCCATGTAAATAATATATATAGATATTTCATTAACTCTGTTTCTAACTACTATTTTTAAACTATGACTAATTTTATTAGTAATTAGAATTATTGGCAACTATTAATGTTTAAACTTCCATTTTGTGTTTGACATGGATGCTAGAGACTGAGACAGTGCTTATTTTTGCCTTGCACTAAAAGACTATGAAATTTTGGACAAATACCATTTTAATGTAATGCATAGTTCAAATTTCTGGAAAATTCACTTTTCCAGCATATTGTTCCTGTAGCCAATTCTGATAGACGTGTTCTGAAAGATGTCATATGAAACTACACATTACCATTTTAACAAAGACTGTAAAAGATGTATCAGAACTAGAAAACTTTTAAATCTAGGTTTGCAGAGAAATGTTCAGGCTCAAATCACTACAATGTGCTGTAGTGTTTTGGAAAATAAAGGCTTACTTTTCTCCATCCTCTAGAGGAGAGTTGGTGACAAATCCTTCTGTCACGCCTCCTTCCATTTGCAGCTGTACTCTTTGAAATCCAATTGTTACTGTATTTATACACATTTTCTCCATAAAATCACAAACCATTACATGGTTGTATGTGACTTAGGGTGACTGTCACATAAGACATATTCTAAATCAGACACCACATTCACTCTCAACTTCATCTGAATCTCTCAGAATACTTATTTACTTATAGAAGTCATTCTTCTCCTGCAACAAGGTTTGCAGGGTTTCTAATGATTTCAAGGAAATAAGATCAGGCCCTGACTCTTCTACAACATGCTTGTTTTTTTCTCAAGAAATATTTCAGTGATCATCTTTATTCATTTTATGAGTATTATCTCAGTGCAATCCAAAAATCAAATTCTTCATTCCTGCTAGTACCACACCCTCACATACCTTGCAGTTTTTACTCCTTCTGCTTAAGACAGGACTAGAAATCCTAGCTTTCTGTCCTGGCAGCTGAAGAAATGAACTCTTTATAAATATATAATGACCAGATGGTTCTCGCAGTGTATGATCAGTAGCCGGTCCAGTGCCCATTTTTGTAGTACTGCTAGTTCTTAGGTTCCAGTCAAAATCATCATTTTCATCTTGCTTCCATCCACAAAGATCAAATTCAAAATTACAATGCCCAATAGATGTACCTGAAAGACATTTGCAGATTCATGAAAAGAGATCTTTTTTCAATAATTTGATTAGGTACATATACTGCAACCTAGTACTCAAATCCACAAAAGAAAAAAGAAAAAGATTCAATATAAAAAATAATATCCATATATCTTATTAAATAATGAATTTTTAATGTTCTAGGATATAATAATAAGATAGGATAAAACTGTATATATATGATGTAGGTCTCTACTCTCGTTATTATAGTGAACAGAGTCCTTGGTATAAAAGTAACTGTATATAGCGATATCTTTTAGGTCAAGCTGAATGGCTCTTCAGGGTCTTGCAGGCAGAGGTCAATTGGTGCCCTCCATTGGTCATCCAAGACATCTGCAGAAAATAAGCTCTTTTTGGAGGAACATGTTATGGTCATGTGAAAATGATAACAAATGCCTATATTTAGGGAACAGAAACCCATCCAAATGAATGTGCTGAACACCATAAAGACACAGCCTCCATACAGACACAGCCTCCATACAGACACAGCCTCCATACAGACACATATGGGTAAAACATAAATGTAGGTGTGCTAACTTTGAGTTGAATGACACCCATAGTTAGTTTACTTTTGCATGTTTCCAGAAGAGTTCGCACATGTATTTTCTTAGTCAATATGCAAACATAGATGATTTTCTACATTTATCCTTAAATCGTATTTAATGCCTGGAAAAAGAGAAAGCTGTCATAATTTTGGTTGATTTTTATATGAAACAACATGCATGCTCTTTACCGATTTTCCAATCTTGAATGTCAAAACAGCCAGCATGGTGAGTCAACTGTCCACATAAATTAAGCTTAAGTCAATTGCTCCACTCCAGAAGTTTAAGCTGTGTATATTTTTTCCTCTATGCATCTATAAGTTCATTATAATGATTACCAAGTAAGACTAAACTTGCTGAAATAAGATGGAATCTTGGCAGAGCCTTCAAGAGACTTTTGACTGTGCCCTGAATATTCTTACTATTATTGCTGGAAAAAAGAGTGCTTTGAAGGTAAATTTGGAAACCATATGCATCACTTGGTCTGATAATATAAGAAATGACAAAAGCACTTTCGTAAAATGTAGACAGAACCTGAGCCTCTTTCTGGGGTCTGATAAAGTTCAGCCACTTAGAAGTAGCTTTACTTAATTGGCAGCTGGTCAGGAGGCTCAGTAATGAGGCCAAGAAGCTAAAATCCGTAGAGTCTCACATGGACCAAAACAGTACAAACAGCTACCTCTAAAATTTCAGGCTGAGATCAGATGAAAGATTTCTTCCTTGTATTTTCCTTTGTGGAGGTCATAAGGGAGAAAAAGAAGCTAGAAATTTTGTCTTAAAAATATGGACTATTTAGCAAAAATATCTTCACTGTCTTTTACCTTTGTCTGCAAATATGATGCCATCTGGAATAACGATTTAAAAACCCCAGACCCCAAGTGCTAGATGATATGATTATTATTGATGCAAAACATAGACTGTAGTTTACCTCAAGTGAATGTAACGGCCCATAAAATTTGCCACTCCTCACCTTTTGCCGTATGATCATTTAGTTACCTAATATTTCAGGATCCTAGTTAAAGAAATCCCTTCAATTACAAATTCTGTCTCTAATCAATAAAATTCATGCATGCAGCTGACCATTTTAAGGCATGTTTTCAAGAATCGAGACCTTGAGGCATCATCATTGAACATCCCTACTAATGCTGTATATATTGTGTGTTACCTAAGCTGAATTTAGATGTCCTTCATCACTATGACACCAGTCATTTCACTGATGAAAAAAAGAACTTAGGCAGCCTGTTTAGAAACTCAAGTTACAGCAGATGACTGTGCACTTCCATATTAAATCTTTGGTAGTAGACACTCCTGTGAAGAACTGTGAACTCTTAGTAACGAAGTACAAAAGCAAAGCTAATCCTTTTGTCTGTGGAGCAGTGACACAGGGCTGCTGAATTAGTCTACTGGATGAGAGCTTAATAATTTAAGAAAACCACTTAACAGTAGGTATATGAATCGTATCATATTGATCACAAAAAATCTAATGAATCTTTGTAAGAAAGTAAGTCATTAAATGGAGCAAAATTTAAACTATTTTAAGTCATATTGTTCCCAAAAGCTATGCCTAAATGAACAAGAATTACAGTGCTAAAGGAGCAGACCTGTACAGCAAAAGACCTGACGTGGAGGACCTGATGACATTTATGGGGGTAGCGGAGGAAAGAGGACTGAGGTGGTACAGACTGATCCTGTGGGCTGAATGACCACTAGTGGTTAGAATACCTTAGGTGCCCCCCTGAAGCTCATCTTTCAATTTGTTTTGTAATGAAAGACACCTAGTTCATATGCTTGAGCATACTCTACAATGCAAACCAAATCACAATGAAATAGGAATTTGCTTCAGAAGCACACTGATGAGCTAAACCAAACATTAACAAGGCTCAGACAAAAACAAACATCTACCAAGTACAGCCACCTGCACTGGCACTAATCCATATTTCAGACTGGAAAAATACTATTGGCCCACAGCCTTTTTCACAAAATTTAGTTTACTTGATCTCATAAAACACCCTATCGGCTGCAAGGAGTCATGCCCAACTCAGTCTAGCCAGAACTGCCTCAGATACCTTCCTCTGATACACTGATAATCTCGAGCAGCATAAGGCAAACCCCAGCAGTTTCTGAACAAGGTTGAAGGAATGCTAACACTCATTACCTCCCCAGCACTGTTGTGGTTTATTTTGTTCTCATATATTTTAGTAAGAAAATAGTACTAGTGACATTATACTTAAACTCTGAGCGTGGATCACTCATTCAGCATCTAATGGGGCAATTTCTAAACATTTGACAAATCAGTATATCTGTTAAAATGTGTACTTGACTTATTTTACAGCACTGACATTATGCAGCAAGCTAAAAAGAGCCCTCTACAAAGCAAACAAAACCAAGGCACAAATCATTCAATAGTAATTTAACAGCTTCATGAGGCATAATTCATGTGTCAGCATTTATATCATCCGATTAACATTCTGGAGTTTCAGGAATATAACAGAAATTAGGGGCTAGTTTCTTTCAACATGGTGCAGAAAAGCTTCATGGGCTAAGATATGATGACTCTGTGCACACAGCAAACCAAATAATCTACAGTTAGAGCTAGCGATCCAGGACAGCTACTGCTAAAAGGTACTTTGGAGACGCCTGGAAGCTGCCCAGTTTTCATGGTTTTTAAATGCAAATGCCATGCCTGGGCAAACCTGCCCATTACTTGTTTCCTGTGATTTGATATATTATGCTTTGCCCTCCTAAAGCTTTCCCCAGGCTTCTGAGTTTGAGGTTTTCAAGCTACAGTTCAATGGTTCAGCAGTGAGGAAACAACTCTTCTCTGATGGCTGCAAGGAACGGAAAAAATTTCACAAAGAGTGGGAATATGTGTTTCCTATCATTATGTTCTCTTTAGAGGCAGCCTGCCTCATGAAAAAGCTGGGAAGACAGAACTAACATTTTTCTGTTAGGTATATTCTCAGCAAGTGCTATCTTATATATTTCTACTTTATTAAATATATAAGGCAGAGGCAACATCAACAAAAGAAACCCCAGTCCAACACATAGTGGAAATTTAAAGTAACATACCTATTTCAAAACTAAAAAAATAAAAGGAAAAAAAGGAGAGCAAAAATTAGTCTAATTCCTGACACTGTTATTGAAAATGCTACTGAATAAAGCACTCCTGGACCTAACAAAGAAAGTCATAGTTGGTCACCAAGCACTTTCCAGCACAATTAGACACTATGAAATGGGATAATTTTTTTATCTGAGGCAAAAGCCATGTTGATACAGAAGTTTCACCCCAGTAATGACCTCTGTGCTCTTAAGGCTCTGTAATACTTCATTGTAAAACTTCCTGTTAAAATGCAGTTAGGAAAGTTCTTTTATTATGTTTTTATTCACAAATTCTTACTTTTTTTTTTTAAAAAAAGCTTAAAAATAATAAGTAAAAAAAGCATTTACAGGAAAGCACTTTCTTTGTGGGACAGTTTCGGCGCTTCTCTTTTCCAATGGGGAATCAGAATGAAATACTTTAGGGGGTTGCAAAACTAAATCCCATCAGCCCGTTTGAAACATCTTGCCCCTAATGCTTCAGTCTTTACATGGCTGATGCTGTTTTGTGGGAAATACCGACAATCCGGGAAACTCAGAAAAGTCGTGGGTAAACAGCTTTTAAATATTTCAGAAAATAAAAGCTAAAATATGAGAATCTTTTTCAACAGAGTAATTCCAACTTGATACACTTCTCATTTTCAGTTGCAGAAGATCTGAATTGGTCCCCATATAGCTTAGAAACATGATATTCCTGGTTTGGAAATCCTTGAGAAGTTTAATAGTATGAAAATAATTAGCAAAACACAGTCCCTTTGATGTGTACCTTAACTTCATAGGATATCAGCATACCATTGCTTCATAGAATTTTATTCACCAAGAATTTTATAAACTGTATTCATAATCTCAATAAAAATGAAGCAACAGTTTATATAATACCAAACAACGCAGAATTGATTGTGTGAGCATTTCCCATGACTGTAGTAGGAAAAAGAAAGTGTTAGTACTATATATTGTGATCCATGTCTCCAGAGGAGAACCCATTTGATATGAAACATCATTCTTTGAATCTGATACTACAGATGCTGTTTCTTGCTATCTCTTGTAAAACTGAAAGTGTACAGTATTCACATTAAAATGGTTTTCTAAGAGACCTGATAATCCTTGAAATACCAAAGGAGGTAGGTCCCTCATATCCCAAAGGTATTATGCTTGAAGTATTTTTTTTTCAGCTTTAATACATTCTTTTCATATGGAAAGCAGGAGATTTTTATTCTGCTTTTAAGGACAGCTGCTTTCTGAGTTATTTTAAGAAATCCACTAACAGCTCTTTTTATTTTCTATCATATGATTTCAAATTAAATAATAGTAATTCAAAATCCTTAAAAGCCAAGGAATAGAATTAAATTATTACCTTTGTGTTTGCTTTCTTAGCTGATGAACTGTCAAAAGTATTCAAGAAATAACAATTTAGAGCAGGCACAGTTATTTATGATAATTATATTAAAAAAACACCATACTTACTGCAAATAGTAGGGCTCTCATCTGAGTTATCTGCACAGTCATTTACAAAATCACACAGATTATCCTTTGGGATGCAGTACTTGTTGGCACATGTGAATTCCTCTGACGTGCAAGGTCTGCCTGTGATGAGCAAAGGGGAACAATCTTCAAAGGTGATATCATCCACTGCCACATCTCCCATGTAACTGACACCATGTTTTGCCCTGAAAACAACCTAATAAAAATTACAGAGCTATTAAAACAAGATACTGTTAAAATATATAAAAGTTTATACATGTAACATGAATAGAACAGAGACTATGATGGTCCTTGCAAATCTTGGAATATGAAGTAGTCAGCTTTTACTGTCAAAGCGCGGTCCTATGACATCCTGTACTACTGCTTGCACAGATATGTCACTGTAGTTATTGAAGGACCATCTTCTAACATCAACCAAGTACAAAAAAGAAAAACCCAAAAGGGAAAGAAAATGAACAACACAAACAGATACTAGTCCCCACTCATTCTGAATTAATAGCAAGGGTTCGACCTACTTCTGCAAAGTAAGGATGAAAAAGACTAGTCTGAGTCATTCATCAGTTAATCCCATGAATGTAAAAAGAATCTTAAATTTCATTAAAAGCCATCCAAGACAGAAATACCAGGGAATGTAACATATTTTTAAGCATGTTCCTGATTTTAAGCATTGGTTGGTTTTTTTTAGGGATACAATTATGCAGGGCATACCCATGACTAAGTAACTCTAAGAAATTTAGGAATCACCTCATATTTCAAAGCAAACATGATGCTTAGGACTCTTTTTTTTTAAAAAAACCACATGTAATGTTACTACACACTAAGGAGAAGGAAATGGAATAGTTTAACCTGACTCGGATTCAAGGACAGAAGGGATCCTGGATCTTAAAAATTGATATTAATCTGATATTGAAGGGGAGTGAGAAATTTACAAAAGCTTGTGTCCAGCTCAGATAACCAATCAGACAGCCAAAAAGATGACTTTTGCTCTTAAGAAGGGGAGATGCAGTATGTGTATGGGGCAAAAAGGGAAATTAGGAGGTGAAGAATGCATAATATAGAAGTACCTAAAGCCAGCTGTCTAGGAAGCACATAGTATAGGAATACACACCTGAAAATTTGAACGAATTCCTAAGAACAATTCTGCTCTGTTCCACTGGGGACCTTGGCTGCCACTCTGCGTCCATAGTTTAGAAATCCTGTTACCGGTTTTACAGAGTACCTAAAAAAATAAATAATTCTAGGTCACAAAAAAAATCTTTCCTTTATGAACTCATTTTAGGTCCCTTAGTTGTATACAAGAGTACAAGAGTACTTTGTACAACCTATCTCTATACCACCATTAAATATCACAGAATCACAGAATCATAGAATCATAGAATATCTGGAGTTGGAAGAGACCCGAAAGGATCACAAGTCCAAATCCCTGTTCCCTGCAGGACTACTTAAAACTGAACCATATAACTAAAAGCATTATCCAGGGGCTCCTTGAGCTCTGACAGGCTTGGTGCCATGACCACTTCTCTGGGCACCCTGTTCCAGTGACCGACCACCCTCTCAGTGAAGAACCTTTTCCTAATGTCCTGAAGCAAAGGGATTTGCCAGTATAAATGACTATTCTAAGAAAATAAAGCTTTAAGGTTTTCTGTTGTCCTTGTAAAAATACTCAGTCCAGAGCCTTACCTGGACTAACTTATCTCATTAATTTATCCGGAGTAGCTAGCCACAGACAAAATTGCTCATTAATTGTTCAGGATCCATTTGTAAAATAGGGAAACATCATTAACAGCAAGAGTTCCTGAAAAATATATTCATTCATGCATACATTAGATTGCTCCATTCTGGGATAGATTTTCTTGTCCTGATTCTTATGAAATGTGTTTTCTTCTACAAATAAAAACTTGTTCTTTTCTTCTAAAGACCAAATTTCATCTCTTTGGGCAATGGAAGACTCGTAAATAGCCTTTTCCCTGTAAATAGTCATTGAATTGGGGAAAGCTGACACTTTTTGACATGAGCACAAAGTCCTAAATATGTTTTGCTCCAACCTCTTGGGCATCCAAATTCAACTGAGCTGACAATAACAACAAGATGGGTGTTTGATGAAGTGTGTCAAGCTGTGTCTCCAGCCAGTACTCGCAGAGCTAAACATCAGTTCAGGAGTTGCCTGAACCACTTCTGCTTTCAAGGATTTATTGCTACTGTGTCTAATCTTCTTAGGGCAGCCTAGGCATTTTTCATCTTAATGAAAGAAATAAAGGTATTTTTTGAAAATGTATGCAGTCCCATGAGTGCATATGATATTGCATAACAGGTAAGTTCTGCCAAGCAAACAGCAGGTTCTCACACTGAACAGCATTCATTCCAGGGCAACAAAAGAAACAGGTGTAATATGTTAAATTGAACAGAAAAACAAAGCAACACCTGGCTTTATATACAAGAAAAACTGCCTGCAGAAGACATGAATATTAAGGAAAAAAAATTGAAGAGAAAAGGGATTACAGATATTATTTGAGAGAATAAGGGGTGCTGAATAAAAAAAGGTTTCTCTTACGCTCACATACAACCTATATATTTATACAAATATATGTATGTGAGTGACTATATAGACACATACAAACATGCTTTTACATATACTGTAAATTACCTACTAATTATAAATCCAAGTCCTTAATCAGAAATTCATATTTTCTATCATATAATGCTACAGGTTATAATTTTAGAGTTAAATATGGCCATAAATCTATGTGCTATTAAAATCCAGGGCTTTCCTGTACCCTCATGCATCTGAAGTCTATGCATTTTGGTTACATTGCAAGTTATTGAAAAAGCACATGTAATACTTTGGTAGAGTTACCCATGCCAAGTCAGAGGGCAGAAATCAGAAAAAAATGTTTCCAACAAATATTCAAACCCAGGTTGCACAATAAAGTGACAGCTAATCAATATTTAAGAAAGTCATAGAAACAGGAAAACAGCCATTCATGCAAATAGCAGGAAAGTTTTCAGTGTGTCCTACATGACATTTGGTGGCATGGATGCAGACTAACATGCAGAACTCCAGACTTGTGAATTAAATAAAAATGTGGTAGTTTTGGGGGAAGATATGGATAAAAGACGTTTAGTGACCTTTTCTAAGAACAGAAAAGATTCACATTTATATAATACTTAGCACTTTTAGAAGAAAATAATGAGAAATTACCTAAATAATTTCACAGTCTGAGTTATTCTTACATTTGTTATTAATTGCATAAATAAGCAATTGAAACCAGGTAATTATTTATAATGTTTAAAATGCAATGGTTTTGTGATTTTCCTTTGGTACATCTTAAAATCAATTAAGTTATGGCGGGGAGGGGAATCAGTTAAGGAATAGAAGGAAATTGTAGTCTCCTGTGGTGAAACCGAGAAAAAAAATCTATATACATTTGCCTTTTGTGGTGGTAGTACTGGGCATGGCTCCATAGAATTTGCTGTTAATTTCTACAAAACACTGTGTGGACCTGATTCCAGCTAATGTGGGTTCCTACACCACAAAGAAACCTTGGACACCAGAGTAAACGTGAAGTCTCAAAGCAAATTGATCTGTCCCAAGTCTTAAAACTGGGGACAAACCATCTTTAAACTCTGATTTTCCACTAATTCTGATGAATTAAAATTTGACTACTTGTCAAGCAGCCGAGCAAGATCTTTACTTACTTGGGAGAAGTTCAGTGACATCTTTAAAAGTTGTTTAAGAAAAAATCAAGAAAATACTGAACATGCTTCCTCTGAACATCCAGCAAGTCATATGCATGGGGTGAAGGACACCACATCTCAGATTTCTGCTCTAATGTCAATATACATTTTAATTTCATCTTCAAAACAGTTGCATTTTGCCAGATTTTTGTTATAATTTGTTATTTATATTAACCGAGCTAGTGAGAATTTATTTGTACAATTAAATCCACATGCACTGGCTGTACCCAATTTGATACTGAGTGCACAGGTGACTGGGTAACTTATCCTGAGTATTTTTTTCAATCCATTACATAGTTATGTGTAACATCAATGGGAAATCCCATTATAGTTACTCAGATGTGTAGCAAAAAATTTGTTGAGAACAACGTTGCTGTTTTATTCATTTACTTTGTAGTGACTCATTTGATATACAAGCTGTTGAATGAGTTACAATTCATTTACAGAAGTGCTTTTATTTCAACTGGAGTGAAGAAAAGGATATGGGTAAGAAAGTGTTACTGTTATGTCCTGGAAATAGTTCAATGCTGTTTAAATGAATATAATTAAACTCTGAAAGATATATGTTAAACTTTCTGAGGAATAAGCTGTTTCTATAAAATTTTACAGCAAATTTTAATACAATTACTTCTTTTTTTCATGCTCCCATATTCAGCCAAAGACTTCGATGTCCAAATACCTATTGATGCCCTTTCAAAGGGTATTGTGCAGTACAAGGCTTTTTCTTGTATGGAAGTTCCAAGCATAGTAAGTCTATAAAGGTCATAATTTTAGATTCCCCAGCTTACTCGAGTTAATGCTTCCTTCAGATTGTAACATATTGAGAGCAGTGGAGTGTTAATAATTGTTTGTTTTCATTTATTAGCAGCCTAGGCTTTAATGAAACTAAATGACAAGGCATGAATCTTCTCACAGCAATTTCAGGCAGTAAAATAAAACCCAACCCAAAACAAAGAACATCACCATACCTCCAGAGAACCTATTGTTGAACCATTCATGTGGTTCCAGAATATGAGTTTGCATTTGGGCCCTGTAAGGGAGATGACTGGGGTAGCAATGTCAGCTGTGTGACCAAATTCTCCATTTGAGCTGACTGCGAACAGATACCAGCCTTCTTCAGTACACCTGCTCAGAGAGAAAGGTTTTTCTTTATTAAAACAAAACATTTACTCATAACTAAGTTCTAGTTAAAGTTAAAATGGTAAAATTTCCATATACAGATATAACATCTTCTGTCTGGGTATCTGGATGCGTTTTAGTTTATCAGTGTGTAGCCAGAATCCCAAGAAGCCCTTCGAAAGGCAGCTAGTGTTTTTATATCAGAGATTGGCAAAACAAAATACAGAGCTGAAGTCAGCCTTTACCCACAGGGTCATACAGATGAGGGCTCAGGGTTTACCCCTCGCTCTCTTTCCTCACAGAAATCAAGAAAAATCGAGATATGGGTGAAATTCTTTCTCCTGAGCTGCTGGGGAAGATGATGCTGGCTTTGCAGTAAACAGACGCTAAGTGTACAGAGACACCAGAAGTGCAGCTTTAGTGTTCGGGGTATCTAAGATTTGGCTCCCAAGAACCTTGCTTTTCAAAATAAAAGGCAGCTGTTGATCAGATAAATTCCGTTCTCTTCAGTGGAGTTGCTACACACTCAGTGCTTATCAAAAGAAAGAACCTTTCCAACAAGCTTGCAAACTTGACGATGGGACCTACAGTTTTATAAAGGTCCTGGTATTAGGCTTTCCTTGTTTTTCAGTTTTCCTGCTTGACCAAGCTCTGAGCAACTGCTCCATAAAGTTGTGCCACTGCAACTGTACGAGGGCAGTGACTGTGCCCAGCAAGCACTGCCGAGAGAAATGCGGGGTGCCCAGAGGGTGTTCACAGACTGAAAGTCCTGCTGAATGGGAAGAGTCAGGAATTCAATGGTACGGGCTGAAGAACTTTGGGGTTTTTTTCACCAGTCCTCTCTAAGGTTTTTATACTTAGAGCAGTCTAAAGGACTAAAAGACTTTGGTGCCTGTGGTAAGAATTCAGTTTGATGCAGTCTTTGCTGCAGTGGCCCTGCAATATTAAACAAATATAAAAACTACTTTATTAATAACCTAGTAAAGTTTCTTTGAAATCTTGTAAGAAAATTGTTTCTTTAAAATATGTTATAAAATACTTAAAAATATCTTCACTATTTTTCTAGACACAGTTTACCTCAGATTTCAATGCCTATATTGAACTCAATGTGTCCTGATCTGTGTGATAAAAGAACTATGAATTTAGAACATACAGGTTTATGAATGCAAAGTTACAACAAAGCTAATAGATTGTTTACTCTGTAGAATAATTTACACTCAATAATCACAAAATACTTTAACACATATTAATTAAGGCCTGTCATATACTCTGGAGGTCAAGGAGAGACTGAATTCCCCTGTATATTCAGTCCCTTTAGCAACAGTACATTTTATCTACTATAGTACGTAATATAAAGTAGGTTACAAACAGGCAAATTTTATCTCTGTACTGACACAGCAATTTCCTCTGAGGATCTGAAGTCCGTTAATTAATTTGCTCATCCTTAGAATCATGTATGCCATAACTTGCTTCTAATATAACCAGTGACAGATTGATAGACTGCAAACAGCCTGATCTTTCTTTTGCCCAGGGCAAAGAAATTCGTAGAGTATCTAAAAATCCCTCCTGTAGCCCGTGGTTGATCTTAAGGCTATATTTAAATGAAAATAATTTTCCATCTCTTTCTTGCTATTTAAGACCATTAAATTTTTGCTTCATAGGAAAATTAAAGCCTATTAATAGCCATTGACACAAAACAGCCTTCAAAAATCCTTGCAAATGAGGGGCTGGTTCGTTGTTTATTATGCAGAGTACTGCTTTTGTCTGCTGCTGTCACACCAGAAAAAAATTATTAAAAAGACAACTGCTATAGCCATGGGAAACTACAGAAATTATTTTGGTAGATGAAAATAAGAGACAATTCTGATAGTTATAAAACATTTTGGTACAAAAATCTCAGACTATTTCTTTCAGCAGTGCAAAATGGAGTTCTAACAGTTCCATGGGTCAGAAGTGGGGGGAGCACTTTTACTAGTTAATCAGCCAGAGTTCATTTCTGTAATCATTACACACTTCTCAGAGGTTTCCCAAAACCTTATCTAGCATCCAAGAATGAGAGAATAATTGTATCTGTAGATATTGGTAAGGATTTGTATGTAAAATCTGTCTGCAAATGTCAAAAGGCACAGAAGTGAATTATTCCCATGATTTCTCTTTAGCTAGGAAAGAGGACTCTTAGCTCTAACTATTAATAACATTTGTTTTATTTAAAGTCAAGTGCTAAAAGATCCCATAAAATGAAGGCACTTATGCAGGAGAAGATAACACTTTCCAAATAATTTCTTACATGTTATTTGGGGAACATGAAGTACCTATGATTTGTAACTGAAAAATGAAGACTTTTATATAAAAAATCAGTAGTGTGTGGGATGGATTGCCTATGGACATAGTTTTAGGTAGAAATCAAATACATGCAGGAAAGCAGTGGTCATGATCAGAGTTAACATTTCTACTGCCACCCATAAGATAGAAATAACTACTCAGCAGAATTATAATCTTCCTTTTTTATAAAAGAAACGCCCAGTAGTTTATAGCAAAATTTTCTCTTTCTCAGCGACAACAAGTAGATACTTTTGAAGGAGGAATGATATGCTTCAAAAACACTTCTTAAAATGTCATACAGATTTCTTTTGGTGTAGGTCAGATACGTTACAGGTGAAATCACTGATAAAGCCAACAGGGCCCAAAGTCAGTCTGGTGGGATTCTAGGCGGAAGAGTAATGATCTGGGGAAATCTGGATCTTCTCCACAATCTTATATTTCTTTTCATTCAGAAGCAGATGAAAGAAGTTTTCCTCAGCTTTTCTTTTATCACTGTAGCCTAGTAATTCAGACATGTTTATAATTACTTAAAAATGTAATAATATATTATTATTTATAAAATATATTATATATTATATTAAATATAATATTATATTATATTATTAAATATAATTACCTAAAAATGTAAATTGTATTTACATCATCCTTGAGACAGTAGCATAGATATTTGGAAGTGAACTATTGCAGAAAATAAGCACAAAAAAGAGTAACATGTATGCAACGCTTAGGGCAATTATCCCAAAATTAAAAGTAATTTTTATTAAAACAGCTTCTCCTAATAAACTGCATGTACTGTAAATGATCATTGAATACTTTGAAACTATGTAGTTACAGATCTTTCAAGCAAGCCTGCATTTGGAATGTTCATTTATTTCCCTCCTTTCTGCTGAAGAAAGCTGTTACTTCAGTGTAGCAGTTTTTTGTTTCTTTTTCCCTTGGTGCTGAGTATTCTACCAGGGTCTTGCCTGGAGGTAGGAGAATATCCAGTTCTCTTAAGGTTTGCAAAAACATTTAAAAATTCAGAATTTACTCTGCTACTGGGAGGTCATACCTTCAGTGGCCCAAGAACGTCAGCACTGTATTTGCAATAGCATTCAAGAGGGCTGTAAGGTGCAGAATGATAAAGAGCTTTGAAAAGCAACAGCACTTAACAGCCCTCACACTTCCCACAGTATCCAGCATTACGTCCGGGCCTCTCAGTGAGATTAGCTTGAAGCAGCGGCAGGGTACAAGCAGTGCTATGATGAAATTCAAACATCCATCTCTTATTTGGTGTGTTCTGTCAGATATGTCTTTGCTCTGAAGGCAGACTGAAATCACATCTCTGCCTAGATGCTGCTGGTCCCATAGCGCATTTTAAGAGGGCAGGCATCACTGCAAATTTTTTGGCCTTTTTTCATTGTTTGCTATAATGTTACATTTAAAACTAGTAAGCCATACAGTGCTAGCCATTAAACATGGCGGCAGTATGTGATTACAAGAATATTAAAGATGTGTGGGAAAGGGAAATGGAAGGGTCAGAAGGGGCTGAATAAGTGTGTGTAGAGCATCCTTGTTCACTTTCACTCCTATAATGGAAAATTTTACACTTAGGACTACAAGACTGATACACTTGTGACCTATCCATGTTCCAGTTTAAAAGAAAAGCTTTCTTTTAGTGTCTGTAGCTGACATTAACTTGCACTGTGGTGGTTCACAGAGCAAAGCAATCTTTCTGTCTTGACTTCTTTAAGCAGTCTGATATAGCAACCTGCATGGAATTTACAGGGAGATGCACATTCAATAAGAGGAATAGTTTGAAGAAAGTAATACACAATTATTCTGTTTGCATACAGCTACATGTTAGAGGACCTGCACCTTCTATGGATACATCTTTAGTAGCAGAGCCAGTTAACATACCTGCAATCATCTGTCCAGTTTATCGAGCTGTGACTTTTAACGTAAAAGATTTCTTAGCTAGCCTACATGTATTTTAAACCAGTAAGTAGTATACAGTCACAAGGCATTCAAAAAACTTTCCATAAACCTAAATTATCTGTCTCTTACTCTGCTCAGAAGTTGTTCCCCTCCTCAGCCCACACCTTTATTCTTTGAGTGATCTTCAGCCAAGCTAGTAGTTCTTTGTTGTGCAATTTAATCATCTGATCCCTCCTTAAATTCCTTTATTTCCTATTCCATAAGAGTACTCCCATTGTTTTTTTTCTTTTTTTTTTTTCCTATGGTAACAAGTGTAAAACAAGATATTGTTCAACATGTATGAAAATGAATAAATCTGACTTTCAAAGTAGATCTTATGTAAGTGCTGAAATTCAGCAGAACACCTGCAGGCTCCCCTGCCAGTAGCTGCAAGGTCTCAGGCTCATTTGGAAAATTATTCCATGGAAAACCTCTTAATTGGTAGCTACAATATGTGTCACTAAAGTCTTGATATTTACCCTTTGAAAATAATTAATTTTACCTCTCTACTGCAAGCATTCTCTATACAGACACATTCCTGTGCTAGTGCAATAATCCTAATTAATTTCAGAGGGAAATTCACAATATTTTAATGGATATAAAAAATTCAACATAAGCAACTGAGCTACATTTCCATACTTGACTTTCTTAATAGCTTAATATTTCAAGTATCTTATAAACTGTAGTTAGCAAAGAGTGGTCATACAAAAAAGAATCTTCACTGTATTTCCCCCTTCAAAGCATTCAGAAGAACACAAGGAACTGAATATACTAAATGGGAATTAGTATTTAGGGAAAGATTAGGTGTGTTAAAAAATATTTGGAAGTCTATCTAAAAAATCAGCCCCAGATTAAATCTGGTAGTGTTATCAAGTAAAGTCTCATGCTGTGAATCACTCATTTCACAGTAGTAACTTTCTATTGTTTTAATGTCTGAAAGTGGATCAAAAATCAGTCAGCTGAACTTTCCTGTACAGAAAGTTCAAGCTCTGATTTAATTAATCGTTGGACATCTCTCAGTTTTTAAAGTGTTAATTCATCTATGTATCTTCTACAAATTTTTTGAGAATCCCTGATTAAGCACTTAGATGGACTTATAAAATACCCTTTACTCTTTATTTTTCACTTAGCGTAAAAACAAGATCTAATTAGAAAACTAACAGCTCCATTTCATTAAAGAGTTCCGATTTCCTTCCAAATCTCAGCAATAATGAGAAAAACAAAACAAATAAAAAACCCAAAACAAAATAGGTAAACCAGAGAGAGGAATTTCAGTTCCCTCAGAGGGATATGCATGCCAATGATTAGTATGCCACGCTAACATTTGAAATTTAAAAAGCAGCAGCTTCTACATTCCTTTCCATTTTTCCTGGATATTTAAGTCCATAAACACTTTGCAGCATCTATAGAGCAAGTCAGAGCCTGGTAGACATGTTGGACCTATTACACGTCTAAAGCATTATTATTCAGTTCTCCAACACCATCTGTCCAGCATCTGCCAATTCAGTGACCTGCTATTAGTCTAGATGGGTTTCTGTACAGAGAGAAATCCCAAAGTAGTGGTCAAAAAAACCAGTAGGGCACTAGATGACATCCAAAAGAAGCACTCTTGACCAAAGGGGAAGGATTGTGGGATACTAGACATATCAGGAAAATGTGGGCCATCAAAGCTCTAGTTGATGGTTTGAATTGGAAAAGGCAGTGGTTTCAGTTTGCATTTATCACGTCCTATGCATCCTTTATGAGGGTAGTGGGGCTGGGGGAGACCAGTCTTTTCTCTATCTACTGTATAAATCACAAAAAGATGCTAAAAAACTTCAGAAGTGAAAGACACCTTAATAGTCAAGTACTCATTCAAGAAGAAATTTATCACCTCCGTTATACTCTGGGTAACAGCTACTTGATACACTGCCCATTATGCCCATTATTTCAACCAGAAGGCAACACTTGAGCTATGAAGGAGAGAGCAGTCTGTGGACAGTCGCCAAGGTTTTACCTAAGATGTATAATGACTGTGAATCTGAAAGAAATGTGGCAGAGCACACTTCTTCAGGAAGCATGAGAGGTTTTATGAGGAGAAAGAAGGAGAACGAGAAAACATGACCTTGTTTCATTAGTATCTGCATTTGCTAGATATTCAGTGTCTGCACCAGAAGTAGTTTGACTACTTATCCTTCTGTAGATAATGTAGGATGGCCTATTATAGATCATAACATATGAACAGATCTTTTACAGCCCCTGTCTTGCTGTGTCTTACACATAACATATTCAATGGCTTCAACGGGGTTCTTTCCTGAATAAAGGATTGCAGCTGTGAGGTTATTATTGAAGAAAAAGAATCTATATGCAAAATTAAAATGTCATAAAATGTGTAACTTTCAGTAATCTTAAAGGACAATAAGAACTCAAATAACCTAATTAATTTTACTATCTATCAGAGAAAGATTTTACCCACTGAACAATTCTGACCACTTAACTATTAATAGGTTTTAAATACTCAGTAACTCAAATCTGTACTTAACAACTACAAAGAAAAAAAATAAGGAAGGCTTTTCTTCAATTAAATTTAAGCATATCTGTAAGCATTTCAAAAAATTAAAAAGGAATTGAAAGCAAACAGTGGTCAGGAATGCAGACCTTCACATACAGCAATATGTGATAAATTTAATTTCAAACAGTGGTTATTCTGAAAAGAATAAGTTCTTTTGCCATGATTTAAAACATTTTTCTATGTAGTAACCTCCCGTCTCCCTTAACATTTAACATCAATGCATAGTAAACTCAGAATCAAAAAACTAATATGATTGTCATGCCATAACAAAGTAGATAAAAATTTTTTGGAAGACTGCTTTCTGAAAGGATATAATAGAGCTATTTCCTATTGCAGAAACCACCCTTTAGCTGTGTTTACAGACAACTGTCTGTAAATTGCTGGATGCCAACACCCCTGGGTTCTTTGTACAGTGGTAGACACAAAATTCTCTACCTTCAGCACCCGAACTTTGCACACAAATACAGGATTGAGCTTCAATGGCTAATTCAAACTGAACAGAAACAAAGGTGTTTAACGCACCAAAGCACTAGCTACATACTGAGACCTGTAATTGGGCACTGAGGTTAGAAAGGTTCTCCAGAGAAAATCGCCACAAATGTGAGAAGGAATTCTTGCACTAAATTGAAGTGCATTATATTTATTATCAGACTCCAGGAGTCAAAATTCCAGAAGAAAGTTGCTTTCTTTGACCATGATACAAGCGTAGCACATAAGGCTTTGAGTACAACTTTGATGCTTTGTTTTACATAAAAGATATGAATTCCAGAAGCAAAATGCACTGGTAAAGTTTTACCCACACACAATGATTAAATTCTTCACAGTTTAATCTATTTTCATTATGAGATTAATCCCATGCTCTGGCATCCTAATATACAGAGCTAAAAAATACTTTGAGTACATGCTTCATACAAAATTAGGTTTGATTAAATTACAGTTACTTGAAATGGACTAGTTATTCGACATCATCTTGCAAATAATGTCTGACCATTAGCTTAGTCTTAAAAGTAATTAGTATTTAATAACATATATTCATAACATAACATATTAAAGTTGGACCCACAAGTAATATGAATAATTTTGTTCCCCAAATAGCTGGTGCAAAACTTAGTATTACTTTTTCAGCACTTTTCAACCCCAAACTTTTTTTTTCCTAAAAAAGAATTATTATATTTGCTACAGTTTCATTAAACACAGAGTACAGAGATGTCTCTTATAAAAATATTAAATGTACAGTTTTTAGTGTTTAGTTTTTAAACAACATATTGCTTCAGGTGATACTAGTGTATATTATATACATCGTGTTTTTCCACACACATTCATCTGAACTTTGCCACTAATGACGTAAGCAGACACTAACAAATGGACTATGACAATGTGAAAAGATAATATCAACCTGAAGTGTGACAAGACTCCAGATTTCATTACTGAAGGTGGATCATTTCTTATAAGTGCTGGTGGAGTCACCTGATAATCAAAGTTGAATTTACAGTCCCAGTTCTAAAGGGCAAGAGGAGGGTGGAGAAACCTTATGCACAGTGTCTCAGAGGGATTCTTCTCAGACTGCACTGCAGCCACATGTAACTTTCACTTTTCTTACTGGGTGTAACAAGGGGAAATATTAGATATTCTCAGAAAGTGTTTTTGAAGTTTGGTGGGGGGCGGGGGGTGGGGGAATGAAAGTATGTGAATTAACAAGTCTATAAATATATGAAAAAATAGATCATGATTAATGTTACCTTATTTCTCTAGATGCCCTCAAGCCTTTGTTCTGATGAAATCTACACTTGTTCAAATTGAGAATCACAAGAATTGCATATATTGAAGCACAATACCCATCAGAGCTTGTGACAGATACATTGTAACATGCTACATAAGCTCCCCTTTACAAGACTGAAGTATCCCCTTCCTTTCATTTTCCATTGTCTTTAAGAGTACTATAAACATCTTCTTAGAAACAACTGTGGAGCCTACAGGGCTTAATGCTATGTGTTTCACTTCACTGTGAATAAAGTTCTCAAGCAAGTTCAATAGATACACACAGACATTTTCCTAAAGTAAATAATACTAGTGATAACAGATCTATGGAGTGTAAAAACATCCCATAAAGCTCACACTTTTCCTTCACTTCTACATAAGTGTAACTAACTTTAGTACTCTCAGGTATCATTTATACTCCCTATGTCTAAAAGGCTCATTTAAAAGCATCATCGTTGATTTCAGTGTCTTCAAGAAATTCCTGCTTAAAGAATAGTAGTTAGCACAGCCTAAACGGAATGAGACAGCAAATCCTACATAAATATACTATAGTGAAATATGTTGAACCTTCAGACACCCATAAATATAAAATGGCAAATACAGAATTGGTGTATTAAGCATTTCTTGTGGTGTATTGCAGTAAGGCTTGGTTTGTGCCTTCAGGAAGGTATTTTGTCTCAGGAGCTTTGTTTTTATTGTTTTGGTTGGAATAATGCAGACAGCATTCCATCAGTCCTTTGAAAATCATTCCATATATTATACACACTTTTAATCTGCTTTTGGGATTACCTCTACAAAGTAAAGGTTCTGATTGCATAATAAAAACTGAGAGATTTGTTCTTAAAGAAATTAATGGGAAAATAAGGTATATGGTAATTTCATTGCTCTGGTAATTAATATATCACTTGTAGAAAGTTCAAGAGAAGACGAAATCTCCATTATAAGAGTTTTGATAACAAAATTTAAAACAGAAAGCTATAAACTGTCCAGAGTATATTCTGAACAAGGCTTTACAGGAGAAACTGGAATTTTATAAACTAATCTTAATTACTTCTTGTAGATTCATCTGGCAGTATTATTCAGCTATGGGGAAAAGAATACAAATGGGTATGCAGACATGGCCGGAGAACAGACTGGAAAATTGGTGCACTTCAAAATAAATCCAGTGCTTCAGAGATATAGTGTAATCACAGAAGAATAGAGATGAGTGAGGTGTAACCACCCAAGTCTTTGTTTAGCACTGCAGGACAGTTTTGTGCACCTTGCTGAGTGCCACACTACCATACTACAGCAATCGGAACTGGTGGTAGCTAAAATTGGGCTGGAGCAGGGGTACCTACATCAGCTCTAATCATTCCTGAACTGCAACGCTGACACACAGTTTATAATCAGAGGAAAGTGCATAATACTAATGAACTACAAATCTGATGAAGCATTTCAAATCCCATTTTCCTTCTCTCACTAACCGAGCAGAGCAACACTTTGGAAGTAGCAACAACTGTTTAAAAAAACATATTTCTTGCTCAGACAATATATGATCACTGCATACTCCTGTAAATAAGTTGTGCCTTTCTGTATTGATCGTGCATTTGCAAATTTTGCAAATCTCTAAACCTCTGAGCTGTAGCTGTGTCATTTAAAATTGCACAGATGTGTCTTTAGAACTGCAGAAAGTGCTGGGTCCTTTAAAAGCAGAAACTATCATTGGTTTGAGGACACCTTAAATTAGCAGAAGGCTAAAATAACAGAGCAGCTGATACTGAAAACTAAAGCCTAATAAACTTAACTGCCACCAAATAAACCTTTATAGTTGAACAGTACAGCACAGATTAGTATATTATGAACCATTAACCCTTTTCTTTTTTTCCTTTGTTTTGTCAGAATCATTGTTCTCACAGAATCTCTGTTCAAACTCTCTCAAGATTTACCAATAGCACTTAAAAGCATTGCAGCGTAACAACCACCACATAAAGCAAATGGCATCAGAGAAGAAAGATTCCATGTTTTGATCATGACACAACAGTCAGTGGCTGTTGGTTGGATTTTCTCCATCGGAGATTTTAGTCTGATGGCTTATGATTGGCACAAGGCTGAGATTATTTCATGGTGTTTCCATGGATCATCTGAACCTGCCACATCTCATTAGCATTCTGTCATATCTCCATAAATTCTGTGAGGTTGAAGGCAAAAGGAAACAAGAGGAATGAGTTTCCTTCTCAAATAACCAAGCTTGAGGTAAAAAGCCACCAAAATTTCAATCACAATGGACGTTAGTTTTAATTAAGAATTTTCTGCATTACAGCTTAGTATAAAATTGTATTTTACTGTAGAAAACTCCTCAGTAACTACATGTTTACTTATCATCAAATGTTTAATATTTATGGTCTTGTTTCTTGCCTTATCACCACCCTGGATATTTACTAATGTGCAGAGTAAAACATTTGATTACCTGTGATGCTTTGTTAATACTTTAATGAAGTACTAACACAAATTAGTTCATATTTCACAACAAGCATATACTAAGCTGCACCTTGTTCCAAAAAAAGACTGAAGAGGAAAATTTGTTTTCTGAACCTTTATTATCTGAATTCTCATCCTCTGAAAAATTCCTAATGAAATAAAAAAGGATTATAGAATAAATTGTCACAGACATTTTTACTTTTTTGTGAATGACCTTGCCAAGACTTTCAACAAGTCTTTAATTTTTTGTAGTAATAGAAATATAATAATAGATCTAAAAATAACAATACATTACTTTGGGCTTCCTGGGTAGATAGAAAGCCTAAATTTCTGTTTTTAGAAAAATATTTGGCTGAATCACTTTCATAAGAGAATATGTGTTTTATAGGTTGGATATTAGGAAAAGGTTCTTCACCCAGAGGGTGGTGGAGCACTGGAACAGGCTCCCCAGGGAGGCAGTCATGACACCAAGCCTGATGTTATTCAAGAAGCACTTAGACAACACCCTCAGACACATGTATAATGGTTTTAAACTAAAGGAGAATGCCATTTAGACTGGATATAAGGAAGAAATTTTTTAGAGTGAGGGTGGTGAAGCACTGGAACGAGTTGCCCAGAGAGGTTGTGGAGGCCCCATCCCTGGAAACATTCAAGGTCAGGCTGGATGGGGCTCTGAGCAACCTGATCTAGTTGAAGATGTCCCTGCTCACTGCAAGGGGGTGGACTAGATGACCTTTAAAGGTCCCTTCCAACCCAAAGTATTCTATGATTCTGTGAAATATCTGCTGGGCTAACTGTAAGCATCTTCCTGTAACTTCTGCATTGCAAATCACTCTAGAGAAGATATTGTCTCTATATGAAAGTATGTGCGCTTTTGAGAATGTAGAATAATTCAAGTGAAGAATTCACCTTATAGCCTTTGAATGAGATTTCTGCATACAGAACACATGTCTCAAGGGCTATGTCTAAACATCATGTGGACAAAGCTATCTCAATATCGGAAAAGGATTTTAAAAGGTTTGCTTTTGGATATAAAGCACTCCTTGAATCAAGAAGTTGGCTGGAATGAAGAATGAAGCACTGGCATGAAGCTAGCAGGGAGACAAGGCAACTTGAAAAAAGCTCTCCTAAAATGGTCAAGGAAGCAGCTGCCTGTGCTGAGAGTGTCAGGAGGACTGAGAGCTCCAGCTGCCTTTTTGGTAGCACAAGGCAGCTACTGCAGTGACTGGAGGAGGGCTGGCCTTGGCTCCTCTCATCGTCCCATTTGCAACTCTACAGTTTGCCTTTGACTTACAACTTTGCACCCTTCCACCTAGGCACCAGGAGGCTACTGCAGCAATGATTTTCCCGTTGTTGTTCTTATGGGTTGTTTCATGCCCTAGCACCTTAAAAATCCTGAGACAGTTCAGTCCTGATGAAAACTATATAGCTACTATGGCAAAAGAGTTACAGAGGGAAATATGCTATACTGGAGAGGATCCTCATCTGTGACACACCCTGTTACTTATTTTCCCGTCTGGCCACTGAAGACGGTTTAACCTCTATCTCCTTTGACTTTTCACAGAGCATGAATCTTACCTTTAGAATCAATGCATTCAGCTATGGATGCTCCAAATACAGCTTTGTGCATATAAGGCTGTCTCAACATTCCTTGCACAACCCTTTCCAGGTCATAGCTGATGCGGTCTCTGACCCCTCGCACAAGCTATTCCTTAACTGGACATAACTATTTTGGAGACTACCCAGTCTCCAAATTTTGCACTGAAATGCAAAAATGCATTTCAATGTAGATTTCAGTGCTCCTTTTATTGTCTCTTCTATGTCAGGCTCAGTGGCACAGAACAAGGGCCATTTGTACGTGCAATATAATAGAAATGTTTTGGCATTTTGGTTATATCAGCTAATTGAAATGCAGTATGAAAAAAAGAAATGCCTTCAGGTAGTTAAATTCAGCTTTCTTCTTTCCAATATTTCATGAGTAATGTCCTGTGGGATTATAATTTTTTTGACCTATTTTGAAGTTCTTAGGCTAAACTTTAAAACATTTCTTGACCACTAAAAAAACCTCCTGGGCTTATGTATATTACTTAAAGTCCTTAATTTTTCCTGTTTTTTCCTGTGCTAAATTCTGATGATGGTTGTCTGAAAAGGAGACACAAAAGCAAGACAGATGTATTAAACATATGGTTATCAAGGGAGCTATTTACACAGCAATAATTATCATGTGAGCTTAGAATTTTAGTTCCCCATCCTTTTTTGTGTTGATTTATTAGTTTTGATGACAGATTTGAGTACGAATTATCATATAAATTAAGAGCCTACAAAGTTTTCAAATAACATTTGTACCCAAATATCATCAATAACGTCAGAGAATTTGCTACATAACTAACCAGTTTCTCTAAAATAGAAATAAATTTATAGAGTTATCCATTTGCTGGTGTCTATTCTATACACTTGTTTAAGCCTACACAAATTGATAATTTCATTATTATAGCATTTAGAAACCTAACTGCAATAGATAATTCCCATTTGCTAAGTGTAGAAACATGCCATAAGAGGTCTACATTCATATACGCATAATGGTCTTTTCAGTGCATAATGCCAATGTCACCTAGTTCTTTGCAAAACACGTGCCATCCTTTCTCCAGCTCAAGCCAAGGACTGTCAGGCTGCCATAGCAGATTCCCATAACAGCTTCTATTCCTCCAGCCTTGGGCTTATATACACACATACAAGCTGTTCTGTCCTCCATTTCTGAAGGCATTACTTTCACTTAATTAATGTAACGACAGCTTCAAAGACCCTCACCTCCACCTTACAATTCATCTGCCTACATGTGGCTAGCCCAAATACATATTCTATGGAAGCAGATGGTTTGAATCTCCAACTATTCACAGGCCTGTCTGCTGAAAGAGCTCATTGTAAGCTGCACTGTCTGCCACTCTTGTGCCAGGATGAATGTAAACATTTCTATACATAATCCTGCACGGTTTATTTTAATAACCAAACACACAGGATTACAGTAGTTCAGCTTCTCCCATGTAACTCCATGGAAATTTGGGGGAAATGGATGAGAAAATAAAACAAAATGTTGCAGGGTTTTTATTCAACAAAACTGCTGCTCTGCATCTCCTGCGGTAGTTTGGAAGCATCATGCTCTGTTCTCTTCTGTAGGCCAATAAACAAAGGGAATGGGGAAACAGTAAAACAAAATTACATCTCATGTGAAACATCACAACAGCAATACATTTCAGTGTTGCCTGAAAACTACAATCTCTATGGATCATTTACTTTCTCTTTTCATCAATCCTTTTCAATATACTGTGAGTTGCATTAAACCCAGAAAATATGTTGAAAAACAGTAATATGATTTCATGTATCACTGTGCCAATGCAAATCTATAGTGGAAAGGCTGTGAGAGGATTTACTAAGTACACATACAGTGCTGATTATCGACTAATATATAACAATTAAATAGCAGTCAATTAAAGATTTGACAGCCAGTTTATCATAAATAGTTGTGCTTTTTTACAGGATCCACTTTTTTATATACATATAATGTAGAGACCTTAAAATATTTAGGTAGCACTGTAATTCTTTTCTGCTATTGTTGAATGAGGATTTGGGGTGGGGGGGGTTGGGTATATATATTTTTTTAAAAAAAATATACAGTGATTTAATGAAGCACACAGTGAAACTAATATATTGAGCTGATTCTTTTATAGTGATAGAAGTACTCTCAGGCTGAGTAAATGCATTATGATCTCATTTTAAACTTGTAGCAATATAGCAAACACTCTGTTGGAGTGGTTTTAATTTAAAGTCCATTTTTGCACTCTGTGGACTATTGCCACAGAAAGTAAATATGCTTGTCATTAGAACTAGGCAAGAGTTTTTCTGTACAGAGGAATGATGCTGTACAGAAATTCCTTTATTAGGTGAATTAAAGTTGGATGACATTGAAACTTGTTTGTACTCAATACATTTGCTAGTCACCTGTAGGGATTTTGTTTCAATAAATCTTAACGGTTACTTTTAAATGGAATATAAATTGCATTAATGCATTTTTATATCACACTTCTTACTTTTTTTTTTAAAAAAAGTAACCCCAAATTTCCATGGAAAAAGGCTAATTTTTGCTCCTTGAGACAAGTCAAAAGAATGTCTTTGGGAAGATTTAGTAATTAGCTAAACAACCTACCTAGAATCCAAAATTAATTTAGAAATCTTCAATGAGGGAACAGAAATATTTTTCATTTTACTGTGAAGTGATATAATTTGTCAGAAAAATGGTAAAATATCAACTAAACTGAATTTGACTCTAACTACAGTGGTTTTGAACTTCATTAGTTAATTATTAATTAACAGCATAATTCACAGGACCCACTGTTGGGGTAACTTGTACTGCCCATCCTTGGCCAAAACCACCAGGATAATGATAGCTAGCAAGGTAGAAAAGTGAGTGTGCACTGTCTGTGTGAACAAAAACTGTCTGAGAAGGTATTTGCCCAAAATTGATCAAGACGATCACCACTATCAACTAAATTAAACAGTAGCCAGGAAATTGTACAGCCAGCTTTCAAAGGAGAAGTCAGCTTGGAAAGAGGTATAAAAGTAGGATGAAAATTTGTAATAGTGGGGAGAGATTATGGAGTGGGAGCAGCAGCAGCCAAAACCTGTTTCTGACATGCCAGAGGTCATCTTGCTGGTGCCACAATCACTGCATAGACCAGACAAGAGCATCGTCCCCACTGGAAGCTGCAAATAGCCTGCATCTAGCTGCTGCGCTGACAATTTTGGGGGCTGCAAGGAGGGTTGATTTCTCATGGCATATGTATTAACAGTCTGTAGCCAGCAGCACACAAATAAACCTGGAGCATCCATGTCTCCAAACTTGCTTTCCCATAAGGGGGAAAATGCTTGTTCCCCACATGTTCTCTGGGAGAGGGAATGAACATGTTTCTCTGGGTGGTGAGATACCGAAACTTTGGGGAACTGCTTATAGAAGGAAGTTTTGTACCTGTTTATTGACATTTTTTATTTTGATTCATCTGTTGGATTGATACTATTGGTCCTGCATGTCTACTTCATTGATTGTCAGTTAATTACATGCCATTAATAAATCAGTAAACTGCTTCAATACTGTGAACTGAGCAGTTTTTCCTCCTGACAATCCATATATGGCTAAACTTACACAGTCCAATTAAGATTCAAGTACCTGAAAAATTATACTCACGTAATATGATCAATTAATGGGCAGTGGTTTTCTTGTCCAGGGTAGAGATTTGCCCCTCTTCCAAGTTCCCACTTGAATATGTTTGTGGTATGGATGGAATAATTTTGTGGCATCTGCTCCAAGGCTGGTTGATACCATCCACACTGGGTCTTATCTTCAAAGTCACAGACTTCCATAACTTTAGAGAAGAAGAGTGAATATCTCATGTTTATATAAAAATTGGAAATCGTTAATTGATGTTATGATAAACAACATGTCAATAAAAAATGATTCAATTTATAGTATCCATGAATATTTACACAATACTAGCATGCATAGTTTTTCTTCTATAGATAAAATATCAATTATATTTTCTATGTTTTTTTATTACACAGATTTTAATTTGGAGGTTTTAGCAACTCTTTTGCATCTCAGTATCTACCTTCATATGTGTTCTGACCAGCTTTGAGATCATTGTAATAATTTGTGGTGTGATATACATTAAAATGCATGTAAAATTCAGCAGCTATGAATCTGCCATCTCCTGCATAGTATTTCCTTCAGTCCTGTAGACTGATGACATTAGCAACTCATTGCACAGTGTGTACAAAGTCCATGACCAAAACTCTAAAAAAACAAATCAATATTTCAAACAGTCCCCAGGATACCTGAAAGCCACATAATAATGCAGCTATTTGGAATTGGTGTCAAATACTGAATTGTTATCTTACTAAATAAATATGCAGCAGCCTGTGCAACTGGACAAGAAAACTGAGCTCACTACCATCCCTCGCTCACGATACATCTCCCTGTAAGAATATTTAGGGGAAAGAAACCCACTTATTTTCCATTTCTGTTATGAATATTTATTCTCCAGTATTCCTGAAATCCTGAATTCCAGTTTTCCTGAATATTTTGCAAAAACTTTGTCTAGGTGATGCAAGATGAGTCCTGTCACTCTCCAGAACTTTGAAACAGATTATTACAGTCAAGATTACTATTACAACTGCTGTGAGAATTGTGTAGGGAAACAAGAATTTATTTTAACCACAAAGCTCAAATGCTATTGTAGCTGAGGTAACTTCTACATCAGAAATCATAGTGCATTAGGAGAATGTGCCTGATCCTTCCTTCTTTGGAGGCTAAAAATGGTAGACTAAGGAGGGAGTGAGTTTTGATTTATAGTTTGTATATCTCCAGTAAGGAAGCAAACTGCAGCCAGCGTGATCTCAGGAGTTACCAATATAAAGATTTGTGATGTTTCCTGAGAATGAGTGGCATAGTATTAAGTGTTTATTCCCCTTTTTTAACATGCTTTATAAATGTTATGTTTCAAATGCCTCTGAGAAGTGTAACACCTCCCTGAGAACATATTTCTGCCCTTAGTCAGGACATACTTAACTCCTATTCCAGCACTGTCATTTGAGTGATAAATTGCCCTCATTGCTGTAGTGATGGGAGACTTCAGACAGAACAAATATGTAAAGGTGTATTCTCCACAGTATTTATCTCTCTCAGAAGGAAAGGATATTTTACAGGACAATGTAAATTTCTGAGGGGAAAAAGAAAAGTTCTATACAAAGGACCCTGCAATTATTTTTCAGGGCAGAATTTCAATGGTTGGTGTTTTTTCACGCTACAGGAAATTACCCAGTGATATTGAACATATCAGATTCATTTCTTCCAGGGTTCTTCCCCCACATAAGAAATAGACAGAGGGGGTCTCATGTTATTTTTCATCATTGAGCCCTCAGCCCTGAGAGAAGTGATTGAGTTCCCTAAACAATGTGTAATGAATGCAGAGTTTTGACCTTGAGTGAGAATAGTTTGGCTTGCAAAGGCTGATGAGGTCACTATCTCTAGATGTCAGTCTTGCTCATTAATCAGATTTGGTACAGCAGTATTTTGAGGTACTGTACTTTAAGGCAAAACAAAGTCATTGACAGTTTCTTCTAAAATACTATAGTGTGAACTGCTGCAACTCAGAAGCAACCAACAAATATCTTAGTCTTCTACGGACAACATGTGGTAACCCTGTCCGTTGTCCCAGTTCCAGTGTTCCTACCTCACTATCAGAGGTTTAGGAATTTACAGGCCAGAACTCACTTTTGTGTGGAGTAGTCTGAACTTCACAGTCATTGCTGATGATGAAAATACTTTGTATTAAAAAAAATACCCAAACCCCATATTCATTTAAGTAGGTAAGATGTGAACCCAAATCTCCCTGATGTGCACCCCAGACATGAGACTGTAAAGTAATTCTCTCTTCCACTCTGGACTAGTGAACATTTGAAAAATGTAAATATGTCATAGGTCATTTAATTTGAGAAACTATGCTTCCTTAAAAAAAATTGTCATCTATAGCTACCAACCACTGGGGAACTGAGGATTCCTCCCCCCTCCCATTTCAGTAGTAAGGTGAATTGGAATGTCAAGTCTGAATCAGCCCATTAGAAGGCAGAAAGTGCATAACATCTCAGATTCCCACATTAAGAGAAAAACGTTATTATTTTTTTCTGGGGAAAATCACAATAAAAAGAACATCTAGGGGCTGATACGAAATTGCAAAGGTAAATACAGAGTAGTTAAAGCAATGTGTCTAACAGCTGCAAGCTAATAAGGTAGCAAAGTACAAGATTTAGTACACTCACCACAAGCTGATTCATCAGACTTATCAGAACAGTCAGGTCTAAAATCACATTTCTGGATCATCTGGATGCAATGGCCAGAGGCTGTACAGACAAACTCCTTCTCTGTGCAGTTGTTAATGGGGAGTGTGGCAGGAACTGAGGTTCCTGAAGTAGTTGTAGAGATTGTTGGTAAGTTTGCTTTGAAAAACAAACCAACAAAATGTTGAGCGATGGAACCAAGGCATTCTAATTTTGTAATGATTTCTCCCCTTGCTACTCCCACCCTTTGTCAAGGATATGGCTTTACATGCCTGGGTGGCCAAGCTGAATGACTTACATGCTGCCCAGCAGGAACTGAATTGGACATTTCCTCAGTGGAAAGCACGAGGCTGGTCATGCTAACCAACGACCATTCATACAATCTTCGACACTTGCAGGAATTTATTTACATGTCTTACCTGTCATTAAGTGAGACTTTTCAACAACCTAATGCCATGGAGACTGACAATCACAAAACTTAATTTCCCTGTGAACTAAGGCTAACATTATTCCAATGATAATGTCTCTGTTTTTAACACGTCGATTACTGCAAATGACTGGAAATTACTAAGTAACCTTCTTACCTTGTAATTTCATAAGTGAAAAAATATTTTTTTCTCATTAGAAAAATTATTCTGAGGTCACCATCTTGTTCCACCTCTTCCTTTATGTTTCATCCAAACTCATTACCTCTTCTTTCAAAGCAATTGTCTTTGCCTTTCCTCCTATTCTTTGCTATGCACCTTTCTTCAGGCACATTCTCATTTCTTGAAAATCCGTGCTATTATTGTCCATAAAAGGAATTTTCATTATATAATCGCCTCTTTAAATTGAATTGTTAGTGAAATTATTAGCTGTAGTGCACAATGCACCTGAGCAATACACCTGAGTTAATTAAAAAGTACATGTGAAGACTTTGTATGGAAAAAGTGTCTGGGACAGCAAGGAATTTTTTTCCCCTGAGGCCTGGAGCACTAAGACTGATACTAAATTCTCCACAAGTAGAACCCATTCCTGTTTCATAAGGTAGAAAGCACATCTATAACATAAAATAAATTATACTCCAATCGAATGATACTCCCATAATATCTTAAGGATCAAACAAAAGACTTAGGGGAAGGAACATTTGAGGGATTAATTGCATGCTACAATAAATGTATCTAGAACTCATAATAATAGCAAAGACCTTATTGGTCAGAAATTTTTAAATATAAATGCCACATTTAAGTCTCTGCTCCTAATCCACTGGAACAGGAGAAGAAGTTTTGAAGTAACATAACCTTCATGACACCTGAAAAGAAAGGAAAAACTGCTCCTTTCTCCCTTATGAAATAATTCATTTTCTATAATTGATGAAATACCATTTTGTCCAGAGCAAGCATCATTGAATAGCCTTTGGCTAGGGTGTTCAAAGCATGCATCAAAGCAACATGTTCGACATCTTTACTATTACCTATGAGGGACTTTACCACCAAACTATCAAGCCCATCTCTCCCTGGTCAGTATCCAGTTATCTGAAGTGGAACAAGAGCAACTGGGCAGCTAGTGCTTAATTCTAGGGTGCAGGGACGTAAGAACCCTGCTTTTTTCCACTGATCCAACTTGCGTTAAATATGGTGGAATATGCCATAGCTGTTGACTATTTTGCAGGGTATTCCCACAGTCTCTGACTCTTTTTTGGCTGTTGGGATTTTTTTATGGTGTGGAGGAAACAAAACAGAGGCAGGACCCTGGGGTGTCTCAAAAATTGCTCTCAACACTAAAAGCCTTTTTAAAATGTTCAGAACGCAAAAAAAACCCTGTTTCCTATTCAGCTCTGTCCACCATTATACTTGAGTATTTTTGTTTATCTTTCCACACAAAATGAGCTTTTTTTTTTTCTATTTATGGACTTTGAAACTCTGTCCATCTGTACTTTCCAACTTTCTTCTTGTTTATTTTTAAAGCTTTTTTCATATCTCATGTGTAAACATGTACGGATTTTCTGATTAGTTCTTTTAAGGTTATCTTCCTTGGATATAAGGCACTGTACATTAACTGAGTATTTACAAAGTCTTTATAATCAAAATGTTAGAATAAATGTTGTACACTGTATAAACTTGTTAAAATGTGAGATAATTATCTGCAGGAAAAACATGCCATATTGCCATATACACTTGATATTCCTATTAGACCTTATTATATCTACAAGAAATCTTTGGAGTAGCAGAATAAAATGTATCTGCACTAGGGTGTTTTAGAGTTAGTGCTACGGTACTAGTATTCAGTCACTGTTCTAAATTTTTTGCTGTTCTACAGCCCTATTATGTACATCAAGTATATATAACATTGTAATGTCTGCTGCAGCTAACACTAGTCCTCTTAAAATCCCTTCTGTGATGAAGTGGCAGGTCTGGAATCTGGTGTCTTGATGTACATTTATTTTGTGGTATATTATTTTACAATTCTGTAGACATTGTACTATCCTTGGTAGCAATGGCTTTTGAGGACAAGCTGCTCTGTCATCTCAACTGTTTTTGTGCTGTAATGTGAGAGCAATTGGCACAGTAAACACATTAAGAATTATTGGGGGAGAGGCAGAAGGCTCTAATAAAACTGAGTTTGCTGAATGAAAGGTCAGTTTATTAACACACAGTTAAGTGTCTTTTTCCTTCTAGGAATCAAGGTCTCAAAGAGTTTGGAAGCTACACGCTTCTTACTGAGGGTCTCTTTTGGACCTTAGGTGAACAGGAGAAACTATTTTGTGCTGAAGGCTGGATATGAGGGTCTGAGGAGCAGGGAAACAAGTCTGGATTTCCTTGTCAGGCAAGAGTTACAGTTTGGCCTGGATTTTGGTTTTCCAATCACAACATTTCCTAAGGTGAGCGAAGAATCAGCTCACAGCTAGGAGATGTATACTTTAACTGTGTTCTTACCATTATAAAGAGTACAGCCAAGAAAAGACATATCATCAAGTCCAATGTCTCCAGTGAAACCATCTCCTACGGTACCTTTCACCAAGATCTAAGAAAACAAGAATTACAAAAACATTTTTCAGTGTATAGTAGACTTCCACTTCTCATTAAATATTTCATATCAACTGATAGAGGAGCCATTTACCATGTTTCACATTTAAAATGAGATAATGAGATTAAATTTGTTCTAGGGGATATATTCTATATAGTGACACTTTACGAAAGAGACTAATTATTATCAGCTTTCACTGGTGGTCACATTAATCACAGTGAACCATAACAGAATGGTCGACTTCACAACCATCTAAATCCACTGAAATATCATTGTGATATAAAATGATGGCAAGACATTGTCATAAGTGGCATATTATGATTAGCTCCTTTAGTACTTGTTGTAATAACATTAACCATGATTAATTATAATAACATTTGAGTGAATAAATTATATACCCTACCCTTATACAAATCCCACTGTGGTGAAAAAAATTAAGCAGGTTAGAGATGTGCTATGGAACCTTTGAAAGAAAAATATTCTACTATTTCATTATAGCTGCCAATGCTGTATACGCTTACTTTCTCCTTATTGTCTACAGCCAAGGAATGGGAGAGGTCAGTATTTGTGAAATACTCTCCAGATGACTGAATAAGCCTCTTTAATTATGACTGTTGCTGAATAGTAGAAATCCATACAGGTTATTAGAAAAAGATTTAGTAAGAATTTTCTTAATGTACCTAATTCATAAATCCCTCAATAAAACAAAGCTTCCTCAAATCATACATTTTTAAAAAAAAAAGATAAATGCTTTTGCTGATCCAATGGAGTTCAAATGTTAAAGGTATTTTTTTGCCCTTTTTTTTTTTTTAATACTTATGCCACATCTTACACACATACACACGCACATATTCAACCTTCCAGGTTATTCTGGAACGTTGCATAAAATTTCAAATGTATTTTTCACCATTTGTTCCTCAGTTCAACAGACAACTCCTACAAAGGAATAAAGTATAGATAGTGGCAAAGATACTGCAACAGTGCTTCACAGTACTGTTAGTTCTAATATTTTTATTGTAATTTACTTGCAATTTTATTTGCAAAGAAAGCTTATTTTCAACAAGTAATGAAGCACTGCTCGAAGATGCAAGGCACTTCTGGGTAGAGAGGTGTCTCAATTCTTTTGGTCAGACAACATTGATATTTTGGAAATATCCTCACATCAAATGTAATTTAAAAAAAATGCTTTCATTTTACATATCAATATTTCTTTTATTCTATAGTAAATGAAGTCCTGTAAAGAATTTCCAGTTTCAGAAATCAGCACTGTGTATTAAACAAGCTTCTCAGTAACTTGAGGGAAATAAGAGAATTCATCCAGACAGTAAGAACTGTTGTCAACCTGGTACATACATGGAGCTTTTAGAAGTTACACTTTAAATTTATTATCTTGTAACAGGAGCAAAACGTATTTAGGAGGTGCAAGGAATGGCCTTAACATTGTAAAAGTAAGAGAATAATATCAGTATTAACAGGTTAACACTGACAAATTTGCTTCTGCTATTCTAGTGCATGTGAATAGCAGATTTATGACTGATGCTGACATCACCAGAGCAAATAAAAATTATTACGTTTCATTTATAGATTATGTCCATTAGACAAAATAAATGAGCATGCTAAAAGGAGATGGATATATGTCCTTATTATGGATATGCTGACGATGGGCTATTTTAGCATGTGTCTAATGTGAGTGAAAACAGTAAATGACAGCATTGTTTCTTACTGCTTTCATCTCAGTATGGGATTCTTATTTTTCCCTCAGAATGTCCACAGATATTCTTTATAGTATTACCCCAGTCTTTTATTGCCTGGTTACATTAAAATGGGGGCAACGGTACGGTTTCGGTACCAAGAGCATAAAAATGCTTAGGAACAGAACAAATCAAGATGTCTATTATTTTGAAATGTCATGCAAGAAAACTTATTATTCCGAAATTATAAAATTCTTTTCAGTGTAATTTTGAGCAGGAAACACACAGCAGTTTAAATAAAATGTGGACTTAGTTTTCAAAGCATGAATGATTAACTACTCAAAATTAATTACTCATAAATGAGCTAAAATTCAGACAGAGGCATACTGTTAACTCAACTTACACAATTACTAAAATAAACCCAAACCCCCTCAAAACTACACTATTTTTCTGTGGGATTGTGCTGTGCTCCGATGGATATTAACCAGTGGGTCGAGCGGCTTCTTTCTCTGTAACTCCCTGTGCCCATTTCTCCAGCCACGACATTCACACACTCTGAGGCTATCCTTATGTACTATCTTCCACCAACCTTTCCTTGGAGGTGCACTCCTACAACTTAAGAAGGAATACTTTTATTAAGGGCATAAAAGTATCCAGAGATAGAAGTGGCAGGACACAGATCTGCAGAGGCAATTCAATTTAGAATGTCTTTTTATTGTTATGATGATGATTATGATTGTATGACTTTAAATCTCCCCACCCAAATTATTATTTTTTAAATTTATTTATGTAGTTACTTGGAGTGTCTGACACTTTGGTATGTAGCATGAATTCAGTAACACAGAAAATGTAACAGAGGTGTAGGTATATGTTCTGATATACTTAAAACTGAAAACAGGATGAATTTATGAGTTAGTGCTGCAGTATAAAACTTAGTCTTTCTGCAGCTGTGGTTAAACATTGACCACTTTAATTAATTTGCCAGCTGAAATTCTGCAAACTTCATAAGCTATTATTAAACAACCTCTAGGGAACTCATCTACCATGAAGCTCATTTCACATCTCATTTATTATTTGAATGAGGATAAATAGTTCCCAATTTCTCCAGTTTTCAGAACTCTAGAGATCAAGTCTGAATGAAATGTGTAAACGTAGCAAAGGTTATGCTACATAAAAAAAAGAGGGAAACCTCCATGAAAAGCAAAATGTATTAGAATGACACTATATATACAGAAAAGGACGGATCCCTTAAGATTTTAAGCAAAATAGGCTTTTGAAGGGTGAAGGAACATTATGACAAATGTTAATAGAGGAATTACAATGGGTAATACTGCTCCATACAAATGTTCCATTTTTACAGTACTGCTCATTTCTGTCACTAGCCAGTTCCCACTGAAAGCCAGCAGAATAAAATCTTAATTTCCATACAAGCATAGTTTAAGCTAGAATGGAATTTATTCCAAAAACTGTGAGGTATTCAAAATTCTGAAGATTTCTGAATGTCTAGGAAATAGTGATATTTGTTCTAATTTAGTTACCTAGTAATATAGCCAAACAATATCTCAGATTTGTCACAGGAAGTGTCAACTGTGTTATTAGCATTTTCATTAGCAGTTAGAACATGTTAACTTTGACTAGGTTTGCTGTGAGTATTTCTGGCAAGAAACCATGTGATTTGGTTTGAAGAGGAAGCAACAAGCACACTAGTGGATAATAGTACAAATAACTGACAGAACACTTTGTCATAAAAAGTTTTTGTCATAACTTACTGGAAGCAAATGCAGGATTGAAAGTCATATACATTTCAATGCATATCTCTGAAATAAACTTCTCCTATGTTTCAATGCTATGTATAAAGAAAAATGTCTCATTACTTTTCATCAAGAAAAGTAACCAATTTCTTATGAAATGATGGAACTTTTGTAATTGCAGATAAAGGACAAGCCACAGAACCATGAATTTCATGAAATCTGTATCAAAATTCCTTGCTTCAAAACTCCTTTTTATCAAGATATCTTCATCTACGAATCTTGTCACAATAAGTCTTCACTGTAGGATGATTTTTTTTCAAGAACCTATGAATACTTTCTTGTAATGATATCTCAAGAACTACATCAAAAAATGAAACTATTTACCAAGCAAACGCATTTCTTTTTTTCAGAAAAAAAAACAGTTATTTAAAAAAAATCCAAGAAATTTAGATTTAATTTTGACTGATTGAGTTATTAGTTCATGTCAATGAAGACTTATTGGCTTTTTTGGTAAGTGAGTCCAAACATAGTGATTTATTCCTCCCTGGTTTTGTTTCTCTGCTTCCTCAGCTGCCATCAAAGGAGCAGGCACTCTGGGACCAAAGACCATTTCCCAAAACTCTCGTCTAGGCATCCAGTAGTTGCATCCTGACTACATGGCACTGAACATTTCCTCTGTACCTTCCACACCATAGTTTCTCTTGGGGAAAAAAAACTGGGTTCACTGGCAGAAGGGGTGCCACAGCATGATCTAGCTTTACCCCTCATTGCAGAAATGACTAGGCAATCAGGGCTGCTACACATAGCGTGGAGCCCTTCTGCCCCCAAAAGCAAGCACCAGTGGAGATGGCACATCAGCTTCTGGCAATATTATCAACATTAGGTCACTACAACATTTTAACAATGCACATAGAAAAGCTCGAGATTCCACTGCCCCTTCCTTTTGTGTCCACCAAAAAAGCATCAGAAGTTAATGTCTCAAGACTTCAAAAGTTGAAATAAAGTCCTTTCACACAGGCGTCCAAATGAAATCTTACCAGTGATCGTAAGGATATACACATCAGATGTGAAAAATATTGTGTCAAATGTTTAATGTTTTTACAGTGCTTGGTTTTACAAGATACTGAAAAACACTAGTTCTAGTTCAGTAAAACACTTGATCATACTTCACTATAAGCTTGTGAACCCTCATGCTGATTTATGATGTTTTTCCAGGCGTTTCTCTGAAGTGCAGGGAAAAATCACATTTTTATCCTGTTTCAGACTCTTCGTTGATGTTGGTGGGACTGCTGACAAGCATAGTATTAATAACTGTTTACATATTCTGGGAGTCACTACTTTGCTGTATTAAGGCCACAAAAATTCACTTAAGAGAAAAGATCTTGTTTTCATTCTGTAATATTAACATTGGAAGAATTATTGCGGAAGTAGTATATAGTCAGTGCCTAAAATTTTGGAGATTGTAGCTTTATAAAACAACATGGTTAACCCACCTGCTTGGGAAACTTCTGTCTAGTAATTATTATGATAAAGCTGTATTTAATCCAACTTAAGGTCATGGTTAGTTTTAACTTCATCTACAAAGATTTACAGAAGTCTCTTCTATTGCACAAGATTATGGCAGAATGAGATTATTTTCAAAAGCAGTCCAGATTGTAAATATGACGTGTTAAAAAAAACCCACACCCAAACCCACAGAAAAATGACAAAATGCCCCTTAAATCTGAAGATATTTTTCAGTCTCAAAATTAATTTAATTTCTATTCAGTTGGCTACAGGGGCCCCAAAATGGATAGGTATCCTTTAGCAAGTCTACTTTTTGTATTATTAAAAAAGTAAATGTTTTCTTTGCCTAAAGAGGATGGATAATGGTGGTTTTTAAAATTACTTAAAAGACACTGAGTAATGAAAATACTTGACAGAGAAGTATATACTCACAGACAATAATAAAACATATATGGTTAACTGGGCAAGGCCAAATCTAGTCTAAAACAAGCCTGCAAAAGATACTGTAATTTTTCTCCCACATTTAAAGTACAAGTACCTTTAGTGTTCCTGTATAAATTTAGGTGTTTTCTTTAGAGCATCAATCATTTCTATATAGCGTTGTGGTTAGTTATGCAGGCAATTTAAGGATCCAAAGGCTGAATCTAACTGATCGGCTATTTTGACAAGGATAGATAAAAGTGAAAGTAGGTGAGTTGTATATGGGAATAGCAAAGCAATGGGAAGGCTAAGAATGTTCTTCCATAATCAGACTGACTCTAATCATATTACAGTACTCTGAACTACTTTCAGATGGAATCTCATCACCACTCCTTTACCATAAGCGTTTTTTTTTCTGCTGAGGTGATCTTCCATGACAGGTGTCTTCAGGTTCAGCAACTTACACACATATTCACTAATACACTACATAGACTCTTTCATTCTCCCAACCACCATTTCCCCAGAATTTAAAAATAAATAAATAAATAAATAATACATTACAGGATTTTGCCTGAGCTACTATGTCAAATTCCTGGGATTTATGGTCCTAAAAGATGTGTCTCACGTTGAGCAGGATGGCTTGTTATGACCTGTGTTCTTTCGTCCCTCCCTCTTACATTCTGGAGCATGTAAAGATGTCAAGAGCTGCATAAAGACATCTCCACACCTCTGTCCAGAGAAGCCTGAATAGGCCCTTCATGGACATGGACAGACCTGTCTCTGATCTATGCAATGCTTACTGATAAGGCAATTCTTCCATGCTGAGCTAAGGAGTGTCCTGAAAGAAGACATGCATTGTTTTCTTTTCAATTTTTATGAAAACATTTGTGTCAGCAACAGAGTCAATTATCTGTTTAGCAGCAAATGTTAGTGAGCAAGGGGATCACGGTTACATCTTTTGCCTAAAGGTGTGGACCTTTCCTTATCCAAAGGATTTTGCCTAAGTTATACAGAATTGCTTCTCCTACATCCACACATACGGCCTTAAGCTCCCAAAGTAAGAAACCAGTAACAAAGGGATATCAACAGGACATATGACTTGCCATGAAATCCTGTCTTCATTAAAGATAACAAGAGTTTTGCTACATACCTAAATGGAAGTGGAATTTCCGCATTGTTTCTTAATTCTGCTTTAAACATACCCAACAAACATAGAAAGATTATAAAAAATAATATATTAAAAAAATCTGTGTTTGATGTAAAGCATAGAACTATTGAAGGAGACTTAAAAATTCAATAAAGTATTGCTTTCCTGTGATGATCTTGTTAGGTTTTCAAAGATGGCTTCTAGATCCAGTAAAGGGATGAGAAAAAAGTCACTACCATTTTCCTTCTATTTGCAAAGCTATCCAAGTCTCATATTACTGTTCAGAAATTCCTCATAAGTAACACAGTAATATCAATAGCAAATTTAATACATTAGTCTGAATTTTCAGGAAAGCAAAATTCCTGCTTTACATGATTCCCCTTAAATTCAAACAACCCACTCAGTCTCGTGGTGGGTTGTGGGTTGTAAATGGTAGTAAAAACCTTTCATTCCTTCAGGTTTTCCATATATAAAACATGGGCAGTTCTTGACAGTTTATTGGCATATAGAAAGGTTATTTTTACCTTGCATGATTTCCTTTGAGCTTCCTGTATGTAAACAGGGAACAAAGGTAAAACACATCCACTCCTGCCTTTGTCGCACCCCCACCCCCTCACCCCCCCCAAAAAAAAAAAAAAAACAAAAAAAAAATGCAGGGAAATGACAGACGTGAAGTTAAGAATACAATTTTGACTGAAAAAGGAATTGTTAAGATGGCTTAGAAATTCTTATTCTTGGTCCCCTTTGTGCATACGTTGTGACTTTATGACATCATGACAAGTCTCCCACTACATACCAATAAAAGAATAACCCAAAGAATACATTATCTCTATTGCCACAGTGTGGAGTATAGTTTCATAATATTAAGTATTGTACTAGCATTGAACAAAAGAGGAATTTCTTTCACAAAGAACAGAACAAAAAACAAGCAATTAGCCCTGAAGGTTTGCACAATGGACAATATATCTTCCTGGATTCTCATGTGATTTCCTTGTTTTCTATGCTCTGAAATCCACTTGTCAAAAATGGAAATACTGATGCTCAGAAATGACTTTAAAAAAAAAAACAACCCACAGCAATTTTTGCCTTTCAAACATATTGAATTGCACTACACACATTTTCAAGACACAAGTTCTCTGCATTTCACTGAACAGACTTCACTATCAACACAAAGTTCACCACCAACCACAAAGTCCTATGGCTGTTTTTCGCTCATTCCCACAAGTGTCCCAGTTTCCTCATTGTCCACTCTACATGCAAATTTTTTCTCACCTAGATTGTGGACTGGTGGAGAAACATGAGCATGAATTTTCTGAACTAGAGTCTACACAAGATCTGCATGAAATATGGACATAAGATGGACATGCCGTGTGTCAGCTTTGGCTCCTGGCCCACTATAGTGGGCAGGCCTTGACCCTGTTTATGAGGACAGGGCATGGTGGAGAAGTCTAGGTCATACAAATGTGAATATTAAAGCTTTTATACCTGGAGTATTGCATCTGTATGTGGGGTCCACAGCATAAGAAATACATGGACCTGTTGGAGCAGGTCCAGAGGAGGGCCACAAAAATTATTTGAGTGCTGGAACACCTTCCTACGAAGAAACACTGAGAGCGCTAGGGGTGGTTAGCCTGGAGGTTTAAACTGAAAGAGGGTAGATTTAGATTGGAAATAAGGAAGAAACTTTTTACCATGAGGATAGTAAGACATTGCAACTGTTTGCCCTGTGCCCTGCAGGTGCCCTGCCACAATAGAGAAGTTTTGGATGCCTCATCATTGGAAGTGTTCAAGGTCAGGTTGGACAGGGCTTTGAGCAACCTGATCCAGTGCAAGATGCCCCTGCCCATGTCAATGGAGTCGGACTGGACGATCTCTAAAGGTCCCTTCCAATCCAAACCATTCTGTGATTCTGTGATTCTATTGAATCAATTGATCATTGAAGAATTGAAGAATGTGGGTAGCACTTCCTTGCCAAAATGAATCTATTAGCCAATTAATAATCAAATGCTCCAGAGGCAACTACATACCAAACTGTATAGGTCAGCCAGCAACCACAGGCTTTACATTGCCACAGTGAAAACAAAACTGAGAATGATGACTATAAACAGATCAGAAACAAACTGCTCAATGTAAATCTCAGAACTGAAGAGTAGCATGCCACATGCAAGCAGGCATCAGGGGTGAAAGAAGCCAACACTCAGTTTAGACATGAAGAAAAATAGTCATTTATTGGGAGCAGAATTGGAGGAGCAAGAAGCAACAGAAGTATGTAGTAACTGTTAGAGGGACCCCCCCCCAAAAAAAAAAAATTTAAGAAAAGAATTAATGAATACTGATGTCAGCAGACTATTGAGAAAAGTGCAAAGGAAAAGAGTAGGAGAAGAAAGATGGGGAATGACAAATTGAAAGCTGAAATTGAAGCTGTTGCTAGAGTGGAAATCCATGATGACTTAATCCTTGTGTGAAAATCACTACCAGGGAATGGATCAAAAGCAGTAATGGAAAAAATGATCACAAGTGGGTATTAACTGTGTAACATACATCTTAGGGAAGTCCTTGAAAAAATTCAGAGCTGCTTTCAACCTCAGGTTTTAATGAAAGATATATATCTGACCAACAGAACATTAACAAACTCCTACTGGTATGTCAGCACACACTCAAAATGAGACCCTGAAGAAGGAAACAAGCAGACAATCAAATCAAGGCAGAAGGCTAACAACACTTGACAACAATAAACCTGGTTCAATAGAGGCAAAAGCAATTCCAGAAAATCTGGATTCATAGATAGAATATCAAAAAGGGTGAGCGTCTCAATGTACCGAAAGCTGTCCACAGCAGAATGCCTCACAGCTTGAGGAGAGTTATACCTGAGGTTAGGTCAGCTGCCCAGCTAACTGCAGTGTGTTTGTCCCAGTGGACTGCAGCCACATCCACAATGAGAACAAAACAGGCATGCAGTGGTAGCTCTCAAACTCTTGCCAGTATATCACAGGTGCGAGGTTACAGCCTCATTGTGCTAGTAGACCTTAACAGACTTTTCTTTCAAAAATTTGCAAAGTTACTTATTGATCCCATTCATACCTCTTTGTACCCAAAACATCCCTCGGCCATGAATTGTACAACAGACCATCCTAAAATAGTATTTCCTTTTGTTTTGATTGTGTTGTCTAAAAATTCCTCATAGTACCTCTCATTCTGTCTAGTCAGAGAAATCATTAATGATCACTCTCTATGCAGCTTCTCAATTGATTGGCAGATTATTGATTGATGATCTCCCTGTTGATCTGATTTCTCTGTTACCTCTCAACCACCTCTCTTTCCAAGAGGAACACTCTTTATCCAAGTATTGTAGAAAGGGTCAAACTTTTCTACTTTAATTTTTTTTTCAGCTTAATGTTCCTATGAGAAGGGCAAATTACTTTGTTTTGTTTTCTTAGGACATACAGAAGAAAGAGGAAAAACTGTTCAGAACCAGTTTCCTTCTAACAACACTGAGCGGTAAGGGTAAGTCCCACTGCACGTGCTGATACGCAACTGTAACAGGCTGAAACATGGTCTCTTCATACTTCTTTTGACACTAGGAAATAGTAATTCTCTTTGGGACAATAAAAAGTTATGCACACTCTTCCAGGGAAGCTGCATGCAAGAAGTAGAAAATGGCTATGTTTGATCAGCTCCATTTTCTGGCATACACCAGTGTAAGTCCAGAATTTCAACTTGACACTTTTCAATTAACAGTTAGAGAAGACTGAAAAACTCCTACACTTAAGTCGATCTACAAAAGTATTGACATTACAAAGCCCACTGAAAATTTCTCTGAGCTGCTGTGAAATGTGATATGAGATCTAGAACCTGTAATTTCAATAGTTCTGATATTTGTTATGCAGGAAAGGAAATTTGAAGTTTTCTTTCTTCAAGGATATTATATCTGACAAGGAAGCCTAGCCAGTCCTTAGCTTTTCTTAAATTGATACAAAGTATATTTAGTCTGCTATAACAAGTCTTGCTATATTATTCATGTATAAAATATAATTATCACCACTAAAGATGCATTAATTAAAACATTACATTCTGAAACATAGCCATTTGCCATAGCACAAGCTTTTTGCTTGAAACAGAACTAAAAACCACTTTAAAAATAGGTTGTAAAGTAGAACTATGCCAAAAAGTCCATTTTCCACTAGAACCCCAAGTTTTTCATTACAGAAATGGTTGGGGGGCGTGGGGGGGGTTTGATCAATCTGGTCTCTTCTCCGAAAAATAATTGCAAGAAGCAGCAAGAATTGCAGAAATGACTGAAGACTGAACTTTCTGATCCTATTTCACTTATTACAGATGAATGTTATTGCAGACTGTCAGAATCCTACCCCAAAAATTGCTATCTCATCTCACTGAGGAATGGAAAGGGAGCGAGTAGAGGGTGAGAAAGTAGATAATACCTATATGATTATGACCAGCTACCTGATAGCACCTTAAATATATTTTTCATCCCTTCCTATCTCTTTTTTTAGATTAATGGTAAGAGTCTGGATGCAAACAGTGTATGTTTACTACACGTGTATTTGATGCCAAACTCACGTCAAGGGCATACCAAAACCATAATACAAGAAGTAGCTGGGAATAATTAAGAAAAACCTAACACAACTCTATAATCAAGTTAAAAACTCAGCTGTCGCTAGGGGCCTCCATAACTAATTCTATGGCTAAAAGGTAAGAGTAACAGAAAATAAAATGTGTTTGGGTGAGATAACTTGCCTTTGAATTTGAAAGTCTTTGTAAGAAAAGGTATAATATGTCTTGTATTTCCATAACAGAAATTAAAAGATGAAAAATAAAGATTTAAATTAATGTATTAAAAGACAAAACAATCACTTTAGTGTCTCATAAATAAAGAAATCTTCCTTTAGAGTCTAATCTATCTTTAGCCAAATTCTGCTGCTAAAAAATAAAGTTGGTCCTTGATTTAGCACCATTCAAGAAGTATAGTTGAGGATTTATGTATTGGAAACTAATTAGGAATAACATGTCACTCTTCCCATTTGACCCACCATAAAACTGATGTCATATTTGATTATATTGTCACAGAACACAAATAATACAGTAACTTAGAAAATAATATCAGAACTAAATGTCTCTTTCATCCAAAGTATTGTGAAATATATTAATGTTATTAAGGATTTCTTTGGCAGTGACCCAAGGTTTCCTCTTCGAGAGACAACTGGCAGCTGCTAGGGGTAAAACTTCCAAGGTGTCTGTCTGAGTTGGGACTGATGACACTTGTAATGTTTCACTCATTGAGTATCCTGCTGTAGCAAAGTAAAACAAAGCCTTCCTGAAGCCTGGCTTTCATTCCTTCATGTCTGCAAGGGTAAGGGGACCCTAGTGATTCTCAGAGACATTTTGCACTATGATCTAGAAATGGTGCTCAGTGATTGTGACAGGGACTGTCTCCCAGTTAAACACAGGGTGGCTGTATCATCAGATCCTTTGAGCTGAGGAACTTAAAAGGAAGATGACATGTGGGAAACCCTAGGGGTTCTAAGATTTACAACAACAACAAAAATGTCAACAAAAAGAAAATCTGTAACTACAGTCAGATTAAATAGGTCTTCCTTGCAGAAGCTAAAGTGACAACTCAGATCCTATTATGTAACACCAAATGAGACAAAAAGATTTTACAAGACAACTAAGTTAATTCTTTTTGATATATTTACAACCCACAGTAAAATGCCAACATCAAAGTCCTTTATGTGAGAAATGTCTGAAGTAGGACTGGTCAGCACTTATGCTTTGATAGCTCAGTCTGAATAAGAGATTGGAGTATTCAGAACATCAGAAGAACGCAGACACAAGTTACATTTTGCTTTAACAAAACAGAGGTCCATTTCAGGACAGAAAGTATCTTTGCCCAAACTGAAAAAACTTTGAATATACAAAATTGTCTTGTTTTAAATCATGAGCAGTGAATGGTGCAACTACTCTACCTGAAAACAGCACGTTAGTGTCAAAGGCAATGTAGAAAAAAAAGGGAAAGGGATCCACTGTGCTTCAGCCATCTGTTTTCCCATTTTAGATAATGTTCCAAACCATTATATCTGGTTTAAAATGCTGCTCAGGAGCTTGCAAAATCTAATCTCTGTCATTATCAATATACCCACGCTTACATATTTCAGAATCAGGCCCTTAAAATACAAACTGTTTGGATTCTGAGAAAAACATAAAAATAGCACAACAGGGACTAAAAGTTGTAACTGGAGAAAGAAGGTTGGATTCTATTTGTGCTTGTAGAACATAGTGCTATTCTATATCCATAGCAAATATACCGTACTAATTTTCAGTCAATATTCCATTACTTTCTAAGCTTATAACTAATTGATAATATGAGTAAAATTATTACAGTGGATTTGGTTGTTTACTTTTCTTAACCACTTGTAAAACAGGAAAATACGAAAAGCATTTTATATTTACTAAATTGCAATTTCATTTTTTATATAAACTTCCATAAGCTAGTATTTTCCAATAAATATTCATTATTTATTTTCTCCTGATTTTGATCTTTGTTTTTACACTTAAAGGGATAAAATTTTGTATTTGAGAGGAGATGTAAGGTTTTATATGTGACACTCAAAATACTAAAAGTTTGAGTAATTATACTCAATATAGCATTAATAGTTAATCAAGTACTTAGACTGTATTTACATATTTAAGTTTCATAACAGCCAACTTAAAAAACGCTGGACTGATCATTATAAGATCATCCCAGAATATTAGACTCCTTTACATATTACTTTTGCTTTGGAGTATCAAAGTTCTATACTCATCTTTGTTTATAGAGATAAACATACATATTGCAAGTGAGCAAAAGGTGAATTATTTTGGGGTAAATGTCTGGAGTAAAGGTAATTTTTTTTTTTAAAATAGTTTGATTTGCAATCTAGTAAAGTTGCGCTAGATATCTTATGATGGACACAGCAGAGATGTGATTTACATAATGACGAAAAGGAGACTACACTGACCAAAAATACTGAGGTACAGAATTTTGCTATCATTCACATAATATCACCATTTCCTTTTGTTGCATTCATAGAAGAAATGAATGAATAGAGCAAGCTAAGACAGCTACATTTTTCTAAGGTTTTAAAATAGAATCTTTGCTTTTCTAAGCAGTAACTGTTTCAGATATCATGATTATTGAAGGAAGATAAAAGCAAACACTATTCACCATCAACATAAGTAGGCTTCCATGGACAGATTCTTATTTTACTACTTTTTCAAATATACTTTAAGGAAAAGTCATGTAGGTAAACTTCTCAGGGAGATTAAAATAAGTGTAGATTAAGTAAAGAGACAAGTATACTCAACAGCCTATTCTTTTTCATGTTGAAACAAGTGTCCCATCTAATAAAAAGGAATAGTTTGAAAAGGAATATATTTTTAACTTGAAATTAAAAAAAACTCATCAGTATAATTTCTTGCAGAATATTAAATCCTCTGTAGATTTCTGTGTCACACCAGTACTGAATTCAAAGGGTAACTCTAGATCACTAAAGCTGCAAAAGCATGTGTATTTTGGACCAGTTTTGTTACTTGTCACTATTAGTATTGAGAGAGATACATAATTTTGACTCAGAAAACTGCATTCCTTTCATTTAAATAAGTTACCTCTAAATTTCCCTTTCACTCATCCAGCTACTCCTGTTCTGCTCACTGATGTCACATTTAATACTCTGATGTAAAACATCTGATGGAACAGCAACAAACTTCAGCCAGAGTTTGATGGCAGCTAGAACAAATGTTTCCTGGGAAATTTAATATTCTAATGTTTAGTGAGAACTGGTGTGAGCAAAGGAAGTCTTCATGTGCTGTTCCCTTTGGGTTTCTGCCAGAGCATTCAGTTAAAGGCCCTACAGTTTTATATATAGAGAGTTCCAAACTTTCAAAAGGCGATCTGGCTTCCCAGAGGTCCTCAAGTATCTTTCTTTGCTGCTTTGAATTTTTGGCTGAGAACGCCTCCGTTTCCTAACAGTTAGTACATAGGCATAATCGTTTATATGCTCCCAAAGTTGGCTTCCCATGCTAGTAAATAAACTGAAAATGTGGATTTGAGGGATTTTGTATTCATAGTGTTTCTTTCTTGGAATGTGGTAAACAAATGACAGAATTACATAGGGAGGGAAGATGAAGAGGTACTATCAGTTGTCTCAGATATATGATCACCTCTTACATTTAGAAGAGAAAAGGCAAAATGAAGGTCTGTGTTACAAAGATTTAGGCCACCTTTGGTCCTAGAATCTAATGCTTTCTATTCACTAGGAATCTCCGAAAACCCTGAAACAGCTGACTAGAGGCAGAGCAGATTAGGAAGTCAAGATGTATCTTGACCAGAAAACTATTTAAAAGTTCTATCTTACTTATAGACTTTCAAGAAAAAAAAAATCCATTCTCAAGTGAATCTAATCTAGACATTTCCTTTGAAGCATGGAGGTGACATACAAGACTTTTAGCATATGGTGTGCAAACACTGAACCACCAACTTTATAGGGTGTGGGGAACACAAAGAGTAAACATAGAGGCTACAACTTCAATACTGTTACCCAGCCAGTAGACAGCCCAAAACTAACGGAGAGGCTGTTCTTGTACATATCTCAGTAGAAATACTTGAAAGTAAAAGTGGTAACAGAGTGTGAAGACCTTTCTCCCCACAGATCTTTAGCCATGGAAGTATCCAAACATTATGCACTTAAAAGGAAGGTTGGAAAGAGGTCAATGCTTGGCAACTTGTTAGCAACAGAATAACAACTTGTTCTCTTAAAAATTTCTGAATTTTGAAGGGTCATAGGTTGTGACACAGCAAGCTCCACCATATGAAACGCAGTCCACAATAATGAACATCAGATCTTGATCTCTTTCTTCAAAACAAACTACCAAATTATGCCATACACTTCATGCCCCTCAAAAATGACTATGAAAAACAAAACTACAGCAAAAGAATATAAGATCTTTACATCCCTTGCACAGAACTAGGCAAATACAATAGAAAGCCCTACAACACTAATGCATTAAAAATATATTCAGTTACTTAGAAGACCTTCCTAACCCTCAGGAGGTCAAATATATGACACATGGGTTTATAGATCCTTAGACAAACTACCAGACATAGGATATGTTTTCTTAGCAAAAAAAAAAAAAAAGTGGGCCAATCTAAAGAAAATATTGCATTATATCAGATTTAAAATGAATATGTTTCTTTTTATAATATGTTTTATTTTATGACCAGTTGGCAGTTAAGTGAACTAGTGCTTCCTCTCATAAACCTGCAGGTTCATTAACCTGACCAGAATAAACAGATCACACATAGTGAAAGGTAAATAACATATACAATTTTATAAAGTAAGAAAATAAATCAAGATTTGTCACTGTAACTTACTATCATCATATCTTTCTCCAAAAGATCTTTCATGGTTGACCTGGCCTTGCACCCAAATATTTTTAACTGGTATTTCTTTTAGCTTTATATAATTAAAGATTAACATGTAACACTGGAAAAGGTAAAGCAGAGAAGAAGATACTCTTTTTAACCATCCTTTTTTTCATGAATGAATCAAAATTTTTGCCAAGCTGTTCTGTAGCAGATTCAGATAAGTTTGTTTCACCAAATGCTTGAAAAACAAAAATAGCATCTACTTTAAATAACACATGTTCCTGTTCAAAATAGTAAAATCTAGTGTTTTAGGAGGAAAAGTAAGTTCAACAAAAAATATTTCAGACATTTTTTGTCAAAAAAATAGAAACCAACCCTACAAATGCAATTCAAAGTAAAATTGATCAGACAGTTACAAATAGCTTTGAGATTGCACAGACATTTATATATTCACAGTATTTTACGATGCAGCAAATAAGCACTTTGCAACCTAAAAGGATCATACCTGAAATGGCTTAGAGATGTTGATGTAGAGTGTCTGTCTGATCCACCTGTTTTCTTGATTTCCAAACTTGTACCACAACAGCCGTCCCTTGGTATTACTCACAGTTCTCTGGAAGACAGACAGCTTGTAAACTTGCTTTCCAAACATATGATAATAAAAGCGGAAAATGCATGTTCCATTTCCAGAAGGGTTAAAGAGGGGACTAAGTAAAACTGCTTTATCTTGGAATTGGCATGGCTCAGAGGATTCCATGTAGAGGTAGTGTCCCCTGGCTGTGCCAGTCGTGTGATCCTTTAATGGGCCTGTATTAACCGTGGGGGTTGGACCCTGTATTCTGATCCAGTCAAAGTCATCCTCAATGTCCTGCTCCCAATTGCACAGCCCATTTTCAAAGTTACACTGTAGGTCAGGGTCTGAAATGTGAACAGAACAGACTGTCAAGTGAAAACAGTATCAAAAAGTGATTATGCTTTAATATCTTTTTGTCCTTGCAAAAATTTATTTCTAATATAGAGAAAAACCTGTATCTTCTTCTCCTTGCAAAAATTGCCCTCTGAAGAATAAATATACACTTGCCTTGACAAAGAAAGAAAAATAAATCTTTACTTCATTACCTCCTCTTTCAACATATATCTGGCACACTGTATATAATTAACTTATTGAATAAACAGACCTGTGAATAACATTTTATTATTCATATTATTAAATTTATGTAGCTTTATAATTAAAACATGCAAAGTTTTTAACTGAAATGTAAATGAGTAAAGGAGTTAAAACTGAGGTTAATTGGATGAAACAAACCACAGGATACAGCTTTGTAGGTATGTGCAGTAAGTGACCTAATATGTTTTTGCATGGCAGTAGTCCTAAAAATGGGTTGTATTTTAGATAATTTTTATCCTCAATAATAGTAGTGTGATAGCTTTATCAAAGCTAAATTGAAGAGAGGCATTTATAACACAACTACACTTCAATATTTGACACCAAGGTGAAATATATTGATTAGACCAATTACTTCTAACATAAAAAAATAAAATGTATGTCAGAGGTGGAGAACTTGCATCTCATCTTTGCATCTGCCTTTCATAAACAGTAAGTGACACAATAGCCAATTCTTTTGTTTTTTAATTAAGCTGTTATTTTTCATGATGTTCAAAACTGCAAGTCTTGTAGTAATTTCTTACTATAGACCTCAAAATGGTTTATAAAGATAGAAATTTTAGAAGTGGGAAAACTGAGATAGGCAGGAAAGCCTTCATTTTCTTTTACATTCAGATCAGTTTTAGGTTGATATTCAGCAAATATCAGTGCAGACCGGTGTCTTTTCAAGCATGTAAGGTGTTCCCTGTTTCTCAAACTCTTCATGATTTGCACAATTTCATTATCTCAGGATGCGATAAAGCAACTGCTAGTTGATTTTACTTTATATTAATGTTCTTGAGTTCTCAGACTTGCTGAATGCATGCTTTGGGGAGAAAATCATCAACAGCACCCTTCAGCACTGCAAGGTGAATGTCAAAAATCTGAATGACCCATAGCTTTCCCCAGTACTTACAAATTCTTTCTCTGAAAGGGACAATTATGACCAGCATTACTAGTATCTTCTAGCACAGATTTTTTAACGTTTTCTAGGTAGAAAGAGTATAGGTCATAAAAAGAGATAGGACATACATTCCTCTCAGTCTGTATATGTCTTCCATTGTAGTTCCATTAGTATAATCAAAGCCAGCATGTTAACCCTAATCAACTGGCAGACTGGGAATCCTCTCTTAAAATAAACTTTTAATGCACGTGTGTGTTTTACAAGTTAAAGAAATATGGCTCATTTGGATAAAGGAGATTGAATTCCATTTACCCTCAGTTGTAACTCATCGTATGCATTTAAGTTAAAAATTTTCAATCTGTTTCATCAGTAACTATATTCAGTTGACTCATCACTGGCTGTGACACCGATCGACTGTAACAGTACTGTGCTTTCTTACTCCAGGGATGAATCTGGCAAGTAAATTTTGGTTTGATATAAAGTAAGCAATAATGGAAAGTGCTTACTACAGTTGTCTTCATCCGATCCGTCCCCACAGTTATCCACAAGATCACAGACCAATAAACTGTCAATACATGCTTTTGTGTCTCTGCACCAAAAACGATTAGGACCTTCACAGCCTAATGCTGGAGGTGGAAGAGCACAATTTTCAAATGTAATATCATCAATTGCTGTGACGCCGTCATAAAAACCCAGACTGCTTTTACTGAGTGATAAATGGAAAGGATGGGGAAGGCGTCCAAGCTGAATGACTGCCTTCAACCACTGATTTCCCTCATTGTAATATGCCCTCCAAAGGAGAGTAGGCTGTTTCAGCCCATCCACAAGCAACTGCATCTCTGCTGTCCCAACTGACGGTCCATAATTTTAGTACCTAAAATGATAAAAAAAAAGTTTAGGGTGCAAATGTTGAGAATGGACTACATCATGTAAAATGGCGAGTATCTTTTCTGTCATAGCTCCATGAAATATAGGAAGTTCACAGTGCCTATTTCCCGTTTACCTGTAATTCAATCCACTTTCTGTATGATGGTAGGGTAGGCTGCTGTATCAGTCCAGGGCTCATTTCAAGAACAGAAGATTGTGAGAAGAAGCAAGCTTCATTAAATTAAAGCCCATAACTGAAGAGACACATTTGCTTTCATATTAAGCAATGAACACTACTCACTCAGATGCATAATATGTTTTATATAAATTTAATTCAATACATAATTGTAAAGTTTCAAGAAGGAAAAACAGAACGCTTACTGAATGTAACAATACACCTTCTATGTTAGTTATTGTTAACATGTTGCATTTTACAGCATTTTTGGAGGATCTTAAAGCATTTTAAAATCATAAACGCTTAGGTGAGCAATCGTACAACAAAACTGGGAGCAGAACCAGGAATAGAACCAACGACTTGTAATTTCCAGACCTATTCGCCAACTTCAAATCTTGAGTCTTTGATAAGAAGACATTTCCTCTTTCTATGGCAAATGTATTTGATATTACTAAGAAAAACTGCACTTAATATCTAAGTCAGGCCAAACATTTATTTAAACAGTAACACCACTTTTGACCTTAGTAAACAAATTATCATTTTACTTTTTCTGTCCCTTTTCGACAAGATTGCACAAAGACTGAGGCAAGGCAATAACTGAAAGGGTTTTTTTTTTCCCCCCTATGTATATAAAGAAAGGATTGGAAGTAAAGCTCCAAATCTTGCACTGGAGCTTTCACTTAAGGATGATACAATCTAAATCTGGATACTGTAGGTGACTCCAAGAACTACTAGATTTTTGGATGGTTTCCTGCTCTTGGACAAAATTCCACAACATTTTAAAATTTACTTCACCAAAGTAGAAATGTTAGCAAAATGACTGTGGTATTTGTCTATGTATATGCAGACACAGTCCTTTATTATAATTTTGCTCAAAGCATGACAGCAAAGTCATCCCATTTTTCAGTTCTTTTCTCCAAGTGCTTCATCTTATTTCTACATAAAGTTCACAACTAAGACTATGTGAGTAACAGAGATAAATACTGCAGAAGAATGTGTGTCTGTTGCAAACTATAACCTCAATTTCCATCCAAGAGAATCAATTTGAGATGATCTATGAATTTTAAACATAAATTATTTCATACCAAAAGGACAATGTGCAATTTGATCCAGTTTGCGTGAACTTTGGGCTTTGTAGCCGAGCTACTTGTGAACTGCTGCTGCTGTTTTTCAGAATGAACATAAAATGACCTATCAAAATAAAACAGAAAACAACTTTTCAGGCTGAGGAAAGAAAGTATTTCTAAAGGTCTTTAAAGCATTCATGGCCTTCACTTAAAAGCTTGTTAAAAAGCAGTTATATCTATTCCAGTTCTCTGTTTCTAGGCCTGGGTTGTCTTACCTTCAGATTTGTTGCAGGTGTGATCCCACGGAGGCGCTTGCTTCTGAAAAGCAGGTGCAAGAGCACTACTGGAACTTCTTACCCAGTCAAATTCATCTGCATTTGCAGTTTCAATCCAACCACAGCTCTCTCTTTCAAAGTCACATACAGCAGCTGACATGAAGAAAGAGACATTTTGCTCTATCTCTGTACATGACATTACTAAACAAGCTTTGCAGTATGAAAAGAAAAACAAAATGTTTCTAATATGTCACTGATATTCTAGAAAGATGTCTAGGAAAGGGACGTGGAAAGACAGAGTGCAAGATGGGGTATTTGTTTTATAACTGTTGGGTAAACAGCAGTCCCACAGGAAGAAACCAAGCCATCATTATATGAAGCATATTCAGTAAAACGAGTCCTTCCCTCTAAAGACACCGCAGCCAAAGCACTCAAAGCAGGTGAGGAGGCACTGAAAATGGACATCACAATCCTCCTGAGCAAGAACACAGAGCACACAAAGCAATAAAAAGCCTTCTGCAAGATCTTTTAGGTAGTTGATATTGGAGCCAGAATTCAAATCCCTTATTTCCTGAATCTCAGCAAGTATGCTAATGACAACAAAACCCTTCCTCTTATTATAACAGGAATTAAATTAAATATCAGTCATTACTGAGACACTATGATATTGTTAGAAGGAGGAAATCTCTGAAATACAAACTACTGCAGTGAAAAAGTTTTGGAAAACATATTCAGCTACATTCTTCAATGAATTTAAGAGAGCAGTAATATTTTAGAAAATGTGTATAATATGAAAAAAGGGAAGAAAGGTGTATAAGAGTGTTAGATATTAATGAATTTAAATTTATGAATATTTAGTATGTTAAAATGAATAACCAACAGGTTTTCCTTTTCTGCACTTTAAAAAAGTCTTCATTAAACTACAAAATGTTATGAGTCCTGTAATTATAAAAGGCTTTTAATGGAAAACATTGAGAAAATTATTTCAAGATTTTTAAAGCAATAATTTATTAATTATACAGGTAGAATACATTAAAAAAAATCAGACATGACTGTCAGAATTCTACCATTATTTTATAATGTCTTATCACAAATTCTAATGGCCACATCATTAGGATGTAGAAAATGCACATTTCAGAATCAAATGAAGTCTCTTGGAGAACAGTATTCCATAAATGTTTATTTATAGAGGATACAGGAGTTTTTTTGATTTGGGTATTTGGTTTGGTTTAGATTTTTTTTTAAGAGCTGTGTCACATTAAGTTATACATCATTTATTAGAAAGAATGAAAAATTTACTAACCAGGCAAGTTAGTATTATTGTTGGTTGGGGCTTCTAAAAAGACAAGATTCTGTGGATTATTAAGCAAAGCACATAGAAATCTGCAGTTATTAATGCTGCTTAAAAAAAATAATCTACAATTATGGAAGACCATAAAGCATTTAAGAGATCAAAGAAAATATGAGTTTGCTATAGAAACAGCGTATGTGGGTCAGAAATGCCAAACATAAAGTGATGTAGATCAAATGTGACAAAAAAACCAGAAACAAGAAATTTTTTGATAGAATGTTTTGATAGCATAAAATGAAGACAAAAATATTTTTAAATAATCAAGGACCTAGGCATGACAGAAATGATCGAAAACCCACAAACAGAACATGACGATAAGGGAATATGGAGAGCTATCTCTGATTTGCTTGTTGCTCGATAGAAGAAACTGTTCCATATACCCAGGAGAACAGCAACAAAGAATATGACAAACCTTGGACACAGATGGTTACACCAAAAGAGGAAAATAAACAAGATAAAACTGTTAAGTCTGAGCCCAGACTTCTTGCATCTGTAACTTGTAACAGAGACAAAACATGAAAGAAAGGATGCACCAGACCATACATTTAACTTAAATATGGATGAATATATTGAGATAAAGTAACCCTGAAACCTTCAACTAAATCTCAAACCAATTATTTAACACCTAGGGAAGATATAAAAATAGAGCAAGCTGGTGGAGCCTGGGTGCAATGCACTAGGTTCTTGATGCTTGATAACACTTCAATTACCTAATTGTCCCATAACCTCTTTGGCACTTCTGTTTCAGACAGATTATCCAGAAAGAAAGGCTGTTGGTTGGGTACCTCTGTAGTTTCTTTCGCAGCGAGCACACACAAACTAATCTGCCTTCTCTCCTAGTACTTTATTTTCTGCTTTTCTCTTATTTCTTATTTTCTTACACGCTCTCTATGTACTCTAATCATCAAGTGGCCCTATGGACTCTGCCAGGCTGTCTTCTCCTCATGTGTTTGTGGAGTTTATTACTAGTTTTTCTTAAATGTATTTTGTCATCCTTACTGTGTTCTGACATTTAACCCACCAAAATTTGTCAACTTTTCTAACTTTTTCATTTGGGCATTATTTCAGTAATTTTTTGATGCTTTTTTACTTCTCCATGCCACCTGTATGGATATATTTTACTTTGCTGCCCCTTTTAGCATCATTTTTGATAAGCTCCCTCAATAATCATGAAGGAATCAGACTGATACTGTTAGCATAACATTTGAGAGTAGTTGGCTTTATTGATGTTTTGAGAAAGCTGCCTTACATCTTCAGCAGACTGTTTTCTCTGAGCTATTACCACAAAAATGTAGATTTCTTTCTGATTTTGGGTTTTTATGCAAAGTGCTTTACCCTTTTCTGTTTTGAGGAGCTTCATTCAAAGGCCTTCACAAGTCAGATGTGTAACTTCTCTGTAAGATGAACAATGCCTAACAAGAATTTAAGAAAAAGTCCTGTAGAAAATGGTATTTAAAAACAAATGTTTAAGACATTAGCATTTCTGCAGGACTGCAAGTTCATCAATCTTTATATCCCCCCAAAAATCTCTGTCTTTTGGTCTATGTATATTTATGCAGAATACACCATTAAAAAATTCAGATGAAGAGATATCATCAACATTACTGGCTTGCAACTGTTACTTAAAAGCTGTTTAAAAAGGCTCTAATATACCAATAAACTTTGAACTTTTTGTTTGTAAATGAGTAATTTTAAGATAAACTTAGGAACTTACAGCTAGATGTCATGAAATTTTCAAATCTAGGAACAAAACCAATTTAACTCTGGATGTAGTTATCCTAATAAGTTATTTTAACCCACTTTATAATAAAAACAAACTGAAGTGTGTTACATCTATCTTTCTATATTTATGTTTTCTATCACAGATACTATTTCCTTATGTCATGGTGTATACACACTCAAATAACACTGTACTTTGTAGGTGCATTGGCCTAATTCCTACAGAAAAAAACATGAATATTGGTCAATTTAAAAAAAAATGCAGAAGTTAATCAGTAATAAGTAATGCTAACCAGAAAAAAGACAAAACCCAAGTCATTAATTGAAGATCAAACCAGTTTGTTCTTTACAAAATCCCAGAGTTCCCCCTTCCCTCACTTTCCATCCCCAAATATTATCTGTGGCAGGTTTTTTGGTTGTTTTTTTTTTTTTTGTTGGTTTTTTTTTTTTGGGGGGGGGGGGACAGGACAAAAGTACTTCTACATAAAGATTTTAGAGTAAAAAATTGAATACTAACCTAATCTGTATAAAGATATTCTCATATATAGAAAATCATAGTTTAAATCTAACAGTTGCTTAGGAAGGACAGATATGGTAGTCTCCTCTACAGATGACTACAGGGAAAAAAGCACTCCAGAACATCTTCTTCTGCTAATTTCTGTTATGAATTCATTTTAATAACCATGAAATTGCAACAGACCTACTTGCAATTTCAGTCAGGTGGGCTGTTAGTAATAGACAAACATGACTTGTACATAACACATAGGTATATATCTCTTGTGAAATGAGAAAGAGTTTTGCTTATAAGACAGGCAAAATTTGCAGAGGGAAAATATTTTGTTGTAAATAAATCTAGTGATTTCACTGTGCACCTACATTTTAACAACCCAGCTGTAGTACATGTCTTCTGACACTAACTTAGCTGTAGGATTTGCAAAGACCAAGATTTTTACAGTGGGAAAATAAAATTCTGTGGGTGCACACACAGCACTAATCAACCATGCATCTCACCTAAACATTGCCTACAAAAAATAACTGTGCTGTCACATGTAATAGTTAAAATTTGATTTTCTAAATAATCATATGAAAATAATCTTCACTACACAACTCTGATGGCAGTCCATTCTGTGCAGTAAGGCAGATATGCAATCATCTAACTGAAGGCAGTTTCATAACAGCATTTTAAAGTGAAATAGCATCCAAAAACACTATTTTATTAAATCTGATATTTTCTGGAACTTCATATGATACTGTCATTTGCAAATGCTTCCCAGGTTCTGAATGTTAGTGATTACAGTGTATTGGTATGGGAAATAGTCCCAAAATAAGAAAAACCTCCAAAGTAATCAAATTACGTTTGATTGACATTTTCATTGGAAAAATAGCTAATTAGGTCCAAATCTCTCCTCCATTCAAAAATGTTACTGGAGTCTGAAGAGAATTAAATTTCTTAAACAATACAATAGTCTGGTGATTTAGGCTGTTGTATACCCAGGTCCAGGTCATATAAAGAGTACATAAATTTCTCATATCTTAACAGCCAATTCCTTGGCTTTCTACATCCATTAGAATGTTCCTTCTATATAACTGAAGGGGAACATTCCTATTTTTATTGAACTAAACAAAAATGAGATCTGATTGTCATTATTCAGGCCATCTTGTTATTTGCTCTATGCATAATTTGCAATAAACTAATTAGGGAGAACTGTACAAAAATGAGATATATTTTTTGCCCCAAAATATTACATAGACATTTGCTGACAGAAATAGAAAAGTTAGATTCCTGACTTCTGGGTTCTACAGAAATTCTAAGAGTGTGTGTGATCTCTGGCAGAAAAACACCCTTGTTGTTTACTCAGTGCTCCTCCTTACCACAGCCTTTTATCTATTCCACAACTGGTTTTCTCTGACCTCTTATCTCAGTCCTAGTCTTACTGGAAAGGTGGAAATCCTCACTGTCTTTCCTTATTTCCTGAGACAGCTCCTTGCTCCAGGTCCACTCATGTGGTCTCAGTTCTCTGCCACTTACTGCCACTGTTTACGCTGATCCCTCCCAAAGCATCACTGTTCCACACCTGTATTCTTCCTTCCTATTCTCGTTTTATTCTCTGTTACCAAACTTTCAATCTTTCATTATTGTTATCTCTTCTGACACTGAATCACTGGCTCTTTAACCAGCTGGTCCTAATCATTCCCCCACAGCAGCCTGGGTCCTTTCTGCCCTGGCTTCCTCCAGCTCCCTTGTTACTTCTCTGCCACACCAGCAAGCTCAAGCAATGCAGCATTTGCAGCCATTCCTTGTTCACAGCTGAAGGTGGTTTCCTGCCTCTGTAGATGGCATTTTAAGTCCCATCCCTTCCCCATTTAACTTCCACAATTTGACAGTCTTGTATATGAAGAGAAGTGACAAAGATAGTTTCTTGCAAGAACCAGGAGCTCAGAAATCTAGACCGAGACAAGGAAGAGAGTCAGAGAGGTGGAGATCTTCAACGGAATTCTTCTGGTCCTGACAGAAAGAACAACTCATTTGAGTGGCAATGAAAATCAGGAGATGACTCAAGGATTTATGCTGTGAGATGAGAAAATTGCATGGAACCCTGCTTGCTCAGTGGAGTTGGTGGGCCCAACCATCTAATGAAATCATCTTGCTGGAATTTAAGATAAAAATATTTAATTAAAAAATAATTCAAGAGATATTTTAGCCAATATAATATCCTTGCCTGGTCCTCATATCAAGAGAAGAAACTTACAGAAACAAGGTCAAGGAGCCTACAATGACCATCAGATGGAATATCACGGCAAAAAATGTTAATATCAATGACAGGAACAATGTAGTTGTAGGTGGTGAAGGCCATAAAACATCTGCGCTTAGCCAAACCAAGCTAAGAAATTAGGAAAACTGACTGAGAAAAATTAAATCCTTGCATCCAACTGCAAGAATATACACAACCATGTAGAAAGTAATGGTACACCACATAAGCACAAAGGTGGTGAAATACCATTTGAGAAGAATTATAAGAACTATTCTAGTGCTGTAGACTACCAGGCTAACAGGCTGAAAGGCAAATTTATTGCTTGGAAATAGTCAGCTTGCCAAACTACTTGCACAGGTATTTGTGTACCTACATTCTGCTTCCCGCATTAAAAGAAGCAGTGCTAGCACACACTGAGCCAAACTCAGCAGTACAATAATGATTTATAAGTAAGCAGTATATTTAGAGCAAAGATCACCATAAATATACTTATAACGTCTCCATAGTTTAACCTTTAGCATGACATTGTTAATGTATCGTCTGTGCAAGCGAGACAGGGGTATAATAAAATTTTCTTCAGTCATACAATTAGAGGAGGAAAAAAAAGAAGAGAAAATCAGTAGCAATAGAGGAAGTTTGCGATTAAGGATAATTTAGGACTGGTTAAACACCTAACCACTAACTGGTCATTTGTCTTCTCTTTTAGGTATAACATTGAAATGAAAATACAGGCTGAATAGCTAAAAGAAAGGGTGTTTTGAAATACAAATGACCGTATTTGAGGTGAAAACAGTAGATTTTAGTTTTCTTGAATAAAAGCTACCAGTTATCTGCTATCCCAGAGCAGTGAAAGAGGTGTTGCATGCAACTAAATCTATTTAGAATGTTTTTAATTAAAAACTATTGATTTAGAAGTGTTATTATTTGGTCAGAGAACAAAATCCCAGTACCCAAGTATAAGAAGGGTAATGAGAGAGCAATCCAGACCAGCATAACCCAATAATATGTAAGATGTATAAGTATATTTTGAAGAAAAGTATAAAAAATGTGAAGTAAGTCAAAAAGCAATAGAGTGTAATAAGGGTTTTAATAGAAGTAACATGGGCAAAAAGGAAGCAAAGAAGTAAAAACTCTTCTCAGTGGTGTCCAGTGAAATGAGCAGAAGCAATAGGCACTTGTACTGTAAGGGTGATCAAACATTGGAAAAGGTCCCCTGAGCAGCTGTGTAGTCTCCATCCTCAGAGATACTCAGAACCCAGCTGTGTAGGGTCCTGAGTATCCTGTGCCAGTGGACCTTGCTTTTAGCAGGGGGGTTTAACTGGATGATCTTCAGCGATTCCATCCAACCTCAACTATTCTGTGGTAACAGCGTACTTTTTTTCCTCTTCACTCTGGCCCACAAAAGGAAAGATATTCTGCCTATTGAACATTTAGTAGTTATTTCTGGGTTTGACTGATCAAACAGTTACCTAATAAAACAGAATGTATTTTTCCTAACTTCAAGCTCTGTATATTTTGGATACAAATCTTTCTAAACAACTAAAACATTGGACACCAGTACTCTAGCCAAGAAAGATTGGATACTAACACTGTAGAGAAGTTCCATGAATACAAATAGAAACTGTAGTTATTTCTTTTATCTGCTAAAAGTCAAATACATTTTTGTTTAGCTGAGCAACACCTCTCAAATTTCCTAATAAAACCTGTAAAGTATAAGCATGGATTTGGGATTCTATTAGCACCTGTGAAGAAGTTTATGCTTTGTGATACATAATAGCACAGTCAGAAAATACTGTAAGGAACTTGTCTATGATATTTCTGTTATTTGTGGGAATGCCAGAAACCATCATGCTCTATTTAAAAAAAAACACCAACCCTGTACTAAATGTTATTCACACCAACTCCCTCTGAAAATACATCACAACTTTTATAGCATAGTTCATAGTTCAAGGCAAAAGCAAGAGACTAATTTTCAAAGATGGAAAGTATAACCACGATTTCTTACCAAGAGCAGGTAACTGAACGAATCAAAAAGACTTTTGAAGCTACCTATTAGAGGTCCTGAAATATTTCTGAGCTCCCTTCTGACTATACAGTGGAAAGGGACTCTGAGACACGTTACCTCCCTTTACTTTCCAACGTGTTAGTTTCCATGCAGAGAAAACACAGGGACATAGCTGAGACCAGAGTCACAATGCATCCGAATGGAAAATGTTGACACAGCCTAAATTATATCTGTGACCATGTCTGTGCACAGATGCTTTATTTACCAGTCCATCTGTGGTACCTTCACATCAGAATTAAGTATACAAAACATATGAACTGAATATGCATCTGTGACCACTGTATTTTTCATGTTTCCTATCTCAGTCTTTCTCAGGTCTAACTGCAGGACCATCTACCATTTAAGAAGAGGCGTCTCACACAGTGGTGCCACAGAATTTCCAAATTTGTACAAGTGCAACATATTTTCATCACAATTTTTTATCGAAATCTTGTAGGTATGAGAACAAGCGTGCAAAAGTGTGTCCACAATTTCTGTTTGGTTTATTTTACAATGGCTTCTGGAATCAGCTTCCAGTATCTTACAGATTGAGATTTTATTCAGTATAACACTGTACCTGATATTTAGCATCTTAAGATTTATAAAATGAAATACTGCATTTTAAATGCTTTCTACTAAATAATTAATCAAAGACCTTTTTTCTGTTTTTAATGCTAAGAGGGAAGTAGATACAGAAAATAAAAGGGAAACAATTCTGAATAGAATCAAAATAAAGTAACTATTTCTCAAAAGTTTCTACTTTTAATTAAATTACAACATTTATGAAATCATGAAAGCCTGGCAAATTGGACAAACAAACATAGTCACAGGAGCCTTAAAACCAGGATTTTTAAGTTTTCACTTACGGCACTTGGCTTCATCACGGTTATTTGAACAGTCAGGTGTAAAATCACAGTATTTGTCAGATGAAATACATTGTCCATCCCCACATGAAAAAAGTCCCAGTGGACAGTAAAAATATGAATAATTAGCATCTGTAAATTCTGTTTCCCCTTAAAAATCAGAAAAGAAAGCATAAGTAAAAACACACATATATATATATAAAACTCTAAGAAGTGCTTTTTATCATCTTTGAATATAGTAATGTACTCAGCATAAGGGACAGCATCACCTTTGAAGTGATTATATCACAACTGATAAGAAACAAATTGAAAAAGAAAAAAATTGAAGTCTGATGCTCTTAAACTGTACATGATTCTCCACAATATTAAAAATTTTTCTGTGAAAAACTATCAAAACCTCCTTAAAGTTACACGGCCATGCTCCAGTTCAGAGGCAAGGTGCTGTGTACAGCAGCCTCCTGTTTCCCCCCCAGTTGGGAGTATGTCTTTCACAAAACCTTTCTGCTGTAGCAGTGGTTTCTCTGCATTAGCTCGCAATGAAAGTTCCGAGAAGCCAAAAGTTTGATGTTGCACCACTACTAGCTTGCACCTCAATCTACACATTAGAAAACACCCCAGATTTCAATGAATAGGGAAACAAAAAGTCAAGGACTACTGGTTTTATTTCAGTAGATTTCCAGAAAGAGAGCAAGTGGGAGCAATGACATGCAGCTTTTCAGCTTTTTTGTTTAACTTAGCTTTTTTAGATACTCATATTGCTATCCAGACAGAGCTTTTTAAAAAAACACTCACTTCTAAACATAATATCTTTGTGACTGATGGGTTAATAGGGGAGTTGTAGGGCAAATAATTAAAGGAAGTTAATGTTTCTCCAAATACCTAGCTACCATCAATCAGACTGTATATAGGGATCAGAGAAGCCTTAAAAACACAACGCTGAAGTTTTCTACTATTCCTTTAAATTTTCCAATAAAGAAGAATTTCAGAGATCTTCTTGGTAGAAACCATCAGCATTACCACTGACTGCATATGTTCCCATGCCATTTTAGAAAAGTAGTCATTAATAGTCAAAAAGACCAGAAGCAGCAGTCTGACAGAAGGTTACATTTTGTACTTCCTTGCATTGGCACTTCAAGATTACAGAGTGTGAGTACACAGGCAAGCTTGGTGGGCACTTACTGTATGTTAGGTATTTGACAGTAATGATGGGAGAACCCTCTTGCCCTAAAGATAATGCAGTGGAATTTACTCTTCAGTGGAAGATATAAGATGTTTGCTTCTGTCTGCACCCAACTGTGAATGTGGGCAGGTACTATGTAGTAAGCGGTATCTGGAATTTTCCACCTGGTGCACACTACTTATAGCATATAGTGTATAACACTGGATGAGATGATTGATTACAGCATACAGACTTTTTCCTCAGATTATCCCCTACTTTCTTAAAGATGTCTTGAAGTTACACATAAGAGATATTGGGGAAAAATGAAAACCACAGAACTTGCCTTCACTTTCTTGTCTGACACCTGGAAGTGATCTATTCACAACTCCACATTCCTCTGTTATACTGATGTCGTCAACAGCAACAGTAGCATTTGTTGTTAGAATAGTAGCTCGTAAAAGAATCTGTAAAGACAAATAAGTAATTTAGCTCATTAAAGGTGACATGATAAAAAGACATATATATTCCATCATAATTTACAACATCTGCACAGGAAGTAAATACCACCTACAACCAACTCCGAATACCAGCCAGCAAAAACTGAGATTTGATCAAAGTCAGAAATTTACTCCTCAACTGTCAAAGCCACAACTACCTTTACTTATGGAAAGTTATGCAACCCAGATGACCTTGCTTCAATCTAAACTGGTAAAAGCCATCACTACTTGAATGAACTGACTTCCTGCTAGAACCTTTAAGTTACACATCTTTTTAAATGAGTGATTCAGGGTTACCAAATAAGATGCTTTACAACTCTATTTGTGTTCATCTATACTATGCCTGCTGAAGTCAACAACGTGTGGTAAAGTAATTGTAGGGATTGTAAGGATGAATTTGTAAATACAAGGAAATATTCAGGAGATCATAAGAGGAAGTAAAGCTCAGTTATAACTTACCAATAATGAGAACTGAGTGCCCTTTGCTTTAGACCATTTTATAGATGAAACATAAAATGAAGAGACCAAAATTGGAATTCTGATTTGCTGAATCCTTATATTTGAGTTGCTGATTCCCCTAACAGTTCCTTTCTAAGTTTTACTAAAAGTGTAGCAGTCTGAGAGTATGTAAAAATAAAATTAAACTCAAAAACTACTAATTGTTTCTGTGATCAATGCTGTAAATCGAAGTATCTGCACTTATCCTGCCTTTAGCCATCATAATTAGGCCCTCACTCTGATCAGCAGTATTTATAGCAAGTTCATTTTTTAAAAGCTCCTGCACTATTGCTACTCAACTTTTATTACAAAAAGAGATTCTAATGCATACAATACTGAAACAATGGTGATGTTCTTTAATAGCTGCGTCTATTGAAAGAGCTGAATAGAATTCTTTTTTATAGGAACATTAAAGAACAGAAATTTTCTTTTCATATTGAATTATAAAAGTAAATGAATTCTAAAGGCCAAATGACAGTAACTTTTTGAAAGCAATGTAAATATAATTTCTAATTACCTGAAAAGGTAAGTTCTCAGCCACACTTTCTACAGGTATATTCGCTTTTGTCCATTGCATCTCAGGCAATCCTGAAATGTCACGCAATTTTTCCAAACTTCCATGAAATGCAGTTCTTTTAAAGACAGAAAGCTGGGTGTCCTGAGATAACCGGTACCAAAATCTTACCTGTTGACAGTTTTTAATGAAAGAGTTTAAAAGATATATCATCAATCTGCAATAAATTCAGTGCCAACTCATATACGTACATTATAACACAGAATGACATGACAGGTCTAAACACAGGCTTGGCATAAAAGAAAGAGATGTATGAAACTATGGCATGCTGAGGAGCAGTATTATGTCTAAAGATAAAACCATAATTAAAAATAAAGCTTAGTTTTAAAACTTACTTTTAACTTGTGTCTATCAACTGATGCAGACCAACTAATGTGACCTCCCTTGACTATTTTTAGCTTAGTAGGGACTTAGAAACTTCTCAAAGATTATTTTTCTTTGTAAATGCTGAATATAGGACAGCTTCATATGTATGCTAATCTCAGAAGTGCAACAGTTGAGATACTTATATGAAAGAAACCTTATGATCTTCTATTTCCACAATCAACACAAATGAAAATTATCTGAAGACAGATATTTAAAATAATCTATTGGTCTCCTGAAACAAGTGGATTGACCAATATATGGGAAGAACAAAGAATGTAGGTGGATGAGGCTACAAAAAACTGCTTGCCAAGCAGAAGAGGTCAGAAAACAGTGAGAATCGCAGTTCACTATGCCTCCCTTACAATACAGAATGAACCTGATGCATTTAAAGTTTTTTGGTTTTTGCTTGTTATTTTTTTGGTTTTCAAATACTACCTAGTCAAAAATTCAGCTGAGAACTGCAGGGAAGAAACAGAATTTTCAAAGACTAATGTTTTTTTCCTTCCCTGTGAGTCCCTCCTGATTCTTCACATAGTGAAAGGCTAAAATTTCTTCAGCTGCAGACTCTTTACTTCCCTGCACAAGCCTTGATAATACTTGAATCTTCATGAAGGTAAAACAAGAGCTGTAAAAATATCTCTTCCCAACCAGTTCTCCACCCATCTTCACACGATCTTACGCAATAAATCTTGGATTATCACAATACAGAGAGAAAGTTTCCTTTTATTTTTTCATGCTATATCAACTTTTAAAGAGAATTAAAAAGTACAGACCATTTTGGGCTAATAGCCGAATGAAACCTAGGTGTTTTTTTGCAAGCCAATAATAAATATGAGAAAACCCGTCTTTAGCCCCAGGACAAACACAGATGCATGTGTTAGCCAGCCTTCAGTTAGACATGAGACAATTAAAGTCTTTTATTTGAGCAAGACAGCTGACACAATAGGCTGTACAGGTCATGGAAAAGCATTATATTAGGGACTGTAACAGGCAAAACAGCCTTAGGGTAGTAGTGTAATTTTTACTTAATTTAATTTATTGTGAATTAATGTAAATTTTTAATCACTGGTTGGGCTACTGAGGAAAAAGAAAAAAGAAAACAAACACTAAAACACAAGCCTGATCAAACACCTTTCCTCTCCCTTCCCCAGGCCAGTTTAACACAAACACTTAGCCTGCCCCCTTCCTAGACTTAATTTCCCTAATTTTTGCTGCAGGTTACACTCAGTCTGGCCCAATTCTGTTGGTGAAGAAACAGGTGGAGAGGGAAGTTGGGCACGTGAGTAATGGTTTCTTTCTGGTGCTCCCTATGTGTTCCCCTCCTCTGCTCCTTGCTTCTTTCTTTTCTTCTCCTGCTTCAGCTCAGGGCTTTGACAGGCCACAGTCCCTCTGGGGTGTCCCTACCCCAGCATGTGTTGCCCTGACCACAGTCCCTTGGGGGGTGTTCCTGTCCCAGCATGGGTCACCCACAGCAGCAGTCCCCTCAGAGACATACCTGCTCAGCATGGACCACTTCCTTCCATGGGTACATCTCCAGATGTGTCCCCAACAATATCCCCTTCCACAACTCTCTTCCTTGTTTGTCCCCAAGAGATATTTTTTTCTCTTTTCTTTTTTCTTTTCTTTTTTCTTTCCTCTTTTTTCTTTTTTCTTTTTTATTTTTCATTTTTAAGGGAACCAGACTCTCTGAGAGAAGTCTTTTCTTCAAAAAATTATCACATTAGCATCTCTGTTTAAGCTGTAGACCCTTAGTATGCCGAGAAAATTGAAGAACAGGACTGATGAATTTGAGAACTCCTTACATTCAAATAATTGACTAATAATCTGAACATCATCATACATGTGGATTCACTACCTTTCACCTCTGGCCCTGAATTTCATTCATAAAATTGGCAAATACTCCAAAAACATGACATCTGCTATGTATGAAGGAAAAGTTTCTTTTTGTTTGTGGTTATGAAATATTATTGTTACAACCCACTGCTACTTTTTAGTGTCTTCTGGCTTCACAGCTGATAGACTTGGTCTCTCAATTTGCCATAGTGTTTCTTTTTTACCCATTCCTGTAAATCATGCATTATATAAAATAATCTCAGGACTTATTAATAAATTGAAAACCTTTCATGTAACTTTTTTCCCCACTGGACAGCTTAAGGAATACAAAGCAGCAGGTATGCAAACACTTTTCATAACGAGCCAAAACAATCTAGATGTAAGATTTATGTTTATCAAACAGTTTTTTAAGCAAATTTGTGTTCTCATTGCGTAAGAAATAAAATTACCCTCCTCCTCTATGTCTACATGTTCTACTTTACAATGACTCCTGTGTCCATTAAAAAGCCATAAGCAGAGAGGTAGGACTGGAAATTTGCTTCTGCAACTCCAAAACCTTGAGCTAAATGAAGATATTTCATAGCTGACATCTACAGCAAGATTCAGAAAGAAGAAATTGCAGAAAGAAGTTACTTCTAAGCTTCAATTAACCAGTAAGGGACAATATAAAACTGTTATCCCTTTTTTCCATTTTTCTTTCTTTCTTTTTTTCTTTTTTAAACAACTGGAGCCAAAGAACTTGTAAAGCTATTAATAAACATAGATCTCTTTATGTAGATCCTTTTATCCTCTCAGTGGGACATCCAACAGAGGGCAACATCTCACATTTATACGCAGAGAGCATAACACACCAATACACATCCTAATGAGCAACCCCTACTCCTTGTTCTTTCCCAGAAATAAAAGTCTGTAGGGAAAATGTGGCAGAAAGCCAGGCTTCCAGTCTTCAAAAACACTCTCTTTTTAAACATTTATAGCTGGATAAGAATTCGCTGTAGTTTTTGTTGAATCTGGGAACTTTAAATACTTTCAATATGTGCTTACTCAATATTAAAATTGGTTTATTTTCTGACTTTGAACTAGAGAAATGTATGTGCATCCCTGCTGCATTTGTATTTATTTTGAATGCAGGCCAAACTGCAATAGATCTAACCAGAATGATTCATTGATTCACATACAGTTGTGCCCAGTATGCCTTAAGGGGTTCTAAGACAAATTAATCTGAACCTGAAAGGTGCTTATCTACTCAGTATCAAAGTCTACAAAAGAGATATGAAACTGCCTGAATGAATGCACTGCTCCCAGGAATAATGCAACACACAGGGCTCCGGTGGGATGCTGCGAGGCCTTCTGTGTTCCCTGCAGCAGCATTCTGCTTGATTTCATTCTGCATCCAGTTCATTTCTGATTCTTTACAACACTAAGATGCCATGTGACGATTAAGAACTGAGAAAGTGCATCACATGCCAGCAAGGCATTGTTCTTAAATTGTTTAAGAGGTTTCTACGCCTCAGCTGCAAGTTGCAACTATTCAGATGAGATCTGGTAACTCATTAATGTGCATAGTCCAAGTCAGCTACAGTCTCCCCTAAACAGGTTTATCTAAGCTAACACCTGTTTCAGGTCCCTTACACAAGAAGAAACCTAAGAAGCCAAGGTTCTGCTGGAATAAAATTCTGCTATTCGTTGGGCCTTCTAAGTGCAGTACCTCCACACATTGTTTTCTGACATTTTTATTTTTGAAAAAATGTGTTCCTAAGTAAAATTACAGTCGCTGTTCTACCCTGAGTCTGAAAAATTAAGCATCAGTCTAAATTTTATTTTGTTCCTCTAAAGCCTCTTTTTGCCTGAACACAATAAAATTATTTTGGCAAGCTTTCCCTATCTTTTCTTTTTCTTCTCTAAACCAGGAGGAACTATACAGTAGCAGAAAAAACCAACATCATAATGACACAACTTAGCTTCTCCCCCATATGGTTTAAGCTTTGAAAAGTTATGGAACAGAAGACAAAAAAAGCCTCAGAAAAAAAGAAAAAATATTTTAAAACTGTACGGCATCTATTCACTTTATTCAGTGACCAAAAGGATAAACAAAAATACACTTGGTAATGTTTCATTGTATGTATATTTCTTTAATAATTTAATTATATATTTAATATATTTCTTCAAATTCTGTTTTAAAAGTGTATATATTGTTGAAAATTTCAACATTCTAGTTATAAAACTGTATTTTCATTTTTCATCTAAGACTTTTCTGGTTTTTCACCTTCCTGACCCATTTTTTCCAGGTAGCTTTCTGGTTTCTCAGATCAACAACCATGCTGGCTGGTTGCTTTTGCATTCCTCTGCAGAGCCACAAGACATTTGACAAAATAATAATTTCAAGGTAAACTCTCAAGTACAGCACTGATTAACTTAAAAAGTGTCCTCCTCAAACCATCAATTAAACTTTAGTACCTGTCTGGAGCATGGTAGCTAATTCTCTCCAGTCACACCAACATAGTTAATCTATATAGCAAATTCAAAACACAGGTCTCCTGTTCCCGCACATGGGACATGTTCGTCTTTCCTGCCTAACGATGACAGTGTGACTCTCTGCCAGCATTTGCTTGAAAGGCAGGCTGCTTTGACTGTGAGTCGATATGGCCCTGATATTGTTATCCAGCTAGGTTTGCCACAGCATACAGAAACCTGAAGCATAGCCTTAATTCTGAGTCACCTGGTGGATGCTTTAGAAAGAATAATAATCAGATATAACAAAATGGCAGCAAAGCAGTAAAAAGACTGTTGCACCTCACTCTCCCCAAAGAATTGGTCTGTAACTCTTTCCACTGTTATTGAAATGGTGCCAGTTTTTCAGCAGCAACATTTACAGCATGAAGAATACCATATCTGCACACCAGATGAATGATAGCTTAAAAAGGTGGGGAGAGTTAATATCAAACTGTTACCTGACAGCAGGAAAGCCCAGGGGACAACTTGACGAGGAAAGGGCTCCCCAGATGAGACACGGCCGTCTTTGTGTTCATCTGATGTGATCCACTGAAGTAAATGAATGCTCCTGCAAACAAAAGTCAAAGAAATATGAGAAATATGTCACACTCCAATGGCAAATAGCTACCTCAGAGAGATAACTATGTGCTCCATGAAGCACCTAAAGCTTATCCATAAATGTAAACAAATGAAACAGATTTGCCATCGGTTCAGTCTCTGTGGATCATGAGGAGAGACTTGTAACAGGCTGTGACAACCAGTGTCTACGTAGGCAAAGACAAAATAGAATTGCTAAATGCTCCTGCCTCTTTCCTCTGCAGTAAAATTAACATGACTGAGTCCAAAGCTGAGGAAAAAAGGAGAAGGAAAAAAGGATATTTGGGCAGCCATTGCTAAGGCTACCCTGTCATGGTGCCTGCAAGCACTTAAACGTGAGGAAGTATATACAGAGCCCTGCAAAGGGAGTTCAGATGTTGCTTCTGTGAGGGCTTTACTGTGCAGACCCACTGGATACTTTTTTTTATCTGTCATTTTCAGGCAAAACCTTTAAGACCTCCATCCTCCAAACACTACAGCTACTTCCCATCACCTTCACATGGTGTCCTTCTGCTCACTGCACAGGCTAGGGAGAGCAAAGGGATTGCAGTAGCTGCAATACAGAGCACCCTGGAGATCAAACAGCATAGACCTCAGCTGGGATCCCTAAAGGACACATTTTAATTGGCTTAAATAATGTTTCAAACAGAATTTAGAACAAAAATTAATTTGCTTTAGGGTACAGTATTCACTCTCAACGCAGCCCAGCCAGTTTTAAGCATGCTAACAATGTTGCAGACCATGGGAGCCAATGGAATAAGCTATATTTTCTCATGGGGTCCACAGACTTGACATTGTTGTCTGCGCTAGTGGGGATGAAAGCTTAATTAAAGATCTAATCTGAACTCTGGCAAACGAACTGCCTTTGGATTTGAACTACAGCAGATGTGCTTCAGACAAAGGTAGGGAAGGATAAACATCTTCAAGGGGCCCTAAAGCAGCATATTCTGAATGCCGTCAGTGCTGCCTTCACTGAATACTGAGACTTTTTCATGAAAGTCTATGCAAAACAACACTAAAGGCTCAGTCTTGTTTGCGCATTGATATTACACATATTGCCTTACATCTTGGAAAATCAGCTATTGTGCTGCCACAGTCATACTCCTTAGCCATTTATTTCCCATGGATACATAATGAAGCAGAGGGTTAAGTCCAGCCCCACGTGAATAATCGCATCGCTTTAGCAAGGCTGGCACAAAGAGTTGACCGTTACAGCTCCTTGTACAAACAGGCATGCTCTGCTCTGCAGCGCAAGGGAAGCTCTCCTCATTGGAATGCAAGGGCACTTCAAAGCATCCTCTTTTAATTTGCAGCTGAGGCTTTACAGTAGTCTTGTTAAGATCTTCATTAATCAAAATTTGCTGCTGCCCTCCCCAGGAGAGAAGAGAGACAAACACTCTGTGGTATCACAAGCAACTGTTGCAACATGTAGGACCTTTATTTAAAGTTGGCAAAAATTTGCACAAATTCTGGAAGACCAGTTCTAGAGCTGTGATGTGGCTTTAGCAGGCACAGAGATAGGTGGGTACAAAACCACCTCAGAAAGACCTTTGCACTAACTTATATGGGGAATGCACCATTACTGGACTTGAGAGGTGTTGCATAGTAACCTCAAGATCTGCTTGAGGCTTCAACCTATACAACATATAAAGATGTGAACCTAACTTGTAATAATTCAGGTATCGAAGCAGCGTAAGTGCAGCAGCACACAGTTCCATATGGGCTAATTTAACATGCTGCTTAGGTTGCAGAGCAGATGTTTCTACCAGCAGCCTTCATTATGACAACATTACACCTCAGTTCTCACCAGCACCTAGAATAACCCACATAGGAAAGACACAGGCATATCTGTGTCCTTCTCTGGAGTTGTGAGAGATCAGAAGCTGTGACACAGTAGCGTTTACAGACAGGGCAGTAACGGACATCCAGTGCCACTCCAGAGATACAATAAAATGAAAAATCAAATAGCTTCTGTGAAAGTGAAAAGCAACTTTGGTGCATTTCATCACTTGGGGACCAATGGAAAAAAGGCATATGACTGTGTAGTTACAGTTATACAGCGTGCACACACATACTCGCATCCCACTAGGGTTTGCTCAGGTGAATTTTAATCCTGGAGTTCCTCTACCTCTGAATGCTCAAGGTGGAATATTTAATATTTCACAATCCTTTAACATGAACATGGGAGAGAAGTGTGGAGGTCTGGCTGTAAGATGATATACATCATTAAAAAAGTTTAACTTAAAGAAGTATTAGTCTATAACCCAGATTTTGAAGTAATCTAATCTCCACTGGAAGCAGTGTAACAGATAAATTTTAATGAAATTAAAGTAACAGAAGATTTGCCAGTATTATTTGACAATGACAAACATGCTAGGCAGTTTTAGTTTTATACAGATGCTGTAATAACATTTTCATCTTGGAAAAATACTATAAAACAGCCCTCTACTGGAATAAACTTTTTCCAGCTGAATGCATTGTACAGCAACTATGGGCTGAAGGAAGAACAAAGGTTCAAAGGATATTACACTCATCCTGTTTTTCCCAGACAAAACTGATTAATTTACATGCACTCTACAAAAAGCTACAGTGATATTTTGTGCAAATAATATTTTCAAGAATGGCCCCTGTGTGAATATTGGGTACAAAGTTGTTTTCGATATGTGAGAACAGAGTTAGCTGTGTCAGTTCAAAGGTTGAAAATGAACGTTACAAAGGCACAGTAACCAAATCACATTTAAGAAAGAGCATCCCTGAAAGACTAGCTTTCTGTAATGTTACCTATGTCATATACATACTATGTAGCATCCATTTCAAATCAGTTTTTATTATCAGTCTGTCACCATTTACAAGTACAAATACTCATCACATAAGGAGGATAATAATAATAATAATAGAAAAAGAAGTCTCACCATGTCCAGTATTAGTTGTATGACCTCTGTCAGGGAGATTCCTGTCAAGGGGAGCCTGTTCTTTCATTATGTTCCAGTCAGCATCACCTATGCTTAGTGACTTCCACCCACAGAGGTCAGTCTCAAAATCACATATAGTGTAATTAGCTGTTGTAAGAACAACAATAAGAGACCATTAAGTTGAATTTACAGCAAGAGTTTAACACCAGAACTGTGACTGTTTTGTATTTGGGTGTACAAGGCGTCTTAAAGAAGCACTGGCATGTTTCACTGAAATCTGGATTATTCAGGTAGATAAAAAGTTCTACAATACAGGTACCAGATCAGACAGGCCCTTCTTTTCTTAATCAAACTCAGAACCATGAAGGTTCTGAGAGAATAAACTATAAGAGAATAAACTATATTGTATGAATGATGAGACCTGTACATAGGTTGCTGATAGATTGTGAAAGCTATATTATATATTTTTAAAAGATGAATTTTACTGGAAAGTTAATTATGAATGTCTGGGAAAAAATCAAAAGTACTTAGTACTTTAAATACACTGAAAGTAAAGATAAATTAAGCTTCCACTTTATTTTTGAAAATGAGATTTAAATTTATGAATTATTTAAGTCTCCTATAAATTTTTATTGCTAAGTGAAATACTATTTTCTCAGTTGGAATAGATTAGATCAACTTAAACTGTGTAACAATCTCACACACTTTTCGATCGCTTGAGCAAAATTAGTTATTTTGATAAGGAAATCACAGAATGGCAGGGGTTGGAAGGGACCTCTGGAGATCATCTCGTCCAACTCCCCTGCTTGAGCAGGGACACCTAGAGCAGGGGGCACAGGAACACATCCAGGTGGGTTTTGAATGTCTCCAGGGAAGGAGACTCCACAACCTCCCTGGGCAGCCTGTTCCACTGCTCTGTCACCCTCATAGGAAAGAAGTTTTTTTCTCATATTGAGGTGGAACTTCCTGTGTTCCAACTTGTGTCCATTGCCCCTTGTCCTGTCATTGGGCACCACTGAAAAGAGTCTAGTCCCATCCTCCTGACACCCACCCTCAAGATATTTATAAGCATTAATAAGATCCCCCCTCAGTCTGCTCTTGTCCAGGCTGAAGAAACCCAAGTCTCTCAGCCTTTCCTCATAAGGGAGATGCTCCTGTCCCCTGATCATCTTGGTAGCTCTTCGCTGGACTCTCTCCAGTAGTTCCCTGTCCTTAAACTGGAGACCCCAAAACTGGACACAACACTCCTAGTACAGTCTCACTAGAGCGGAGTAGAGGGGGAGGATAACCTCTCTTGATCTGCTGGCCGCACTCCTTTTAATGGAGCCCAGGATATTGTTGGCCTTCTTGGCCACAAGGGCACAGTGCTGGCTCAGGGTCAGCTTGCTGTCCACCAGCAGAGCAAGATCATTCTCAACAGAGCCGCTTTCCAGTAGTTCAGCCCCCAGCCCGTACTGGTGCATGGGGTTGTTCCTCCCCAGGTGCAAGATCTTGCACTTGCTTTGTTGAATTTGATGAGGTTCCCCTTGGCCCAGACCTCCAGCCTGTCCATGTCAAAACAGTGTAATCTAAGATTTTTCTTTCCTCATCCAGAACAGCTTCGCAATGCTACACTTAACTCTTTGGTTGACTTATCATAATTGTAAAAATTGCTTTTGAACTTCTTCTAGCCTTCATGGCACATTTATCCTATCATATCAGCCTCAGATGTGATTATACATATTGCTCCAATCTTCACATTGTACAAAACCAAAATTAAATGCATGTTTGTTGAAGCACCGTGGCAGTAAAGCTCCATAGTAAAGGTCTTCCTGGTACAAAAAGGTTATTTGAGCAGCTAAATCTTAAGGTACAAAATGAATAAAAATTATCTGTATCTCTTATCTGGATTCACTTTATACGTTAAAATTCAGTGGAGCATGCTTTTCTGTTTAGTGCAGTGTATTAGTTAAACATGAAATGGTTAACTTATTGAATTACAAAATTCTCATGCTTTTTACAAGGTACCTTCTTAATTAGACTCCAGCTGCTAATACAATAAGGTAGAATATGCAAATTGATATCCAGGACTAAACTGTTTTTTTGCACAGTAATTAATACTATGTCTAGTAATTGTGCTTTCCTTAGCTAAGTGGTCCTGAGAGAACCAATGTGACACAAAGAAGCAAAAATTCTTTGCTTAAACATCTCTTTCCTCTGGCCTCCCTAAACCCTGCAAAAGGTCTTCTGCTTAAGAAGCTGACTGCAGTGGCTGCATAGTAATATCCAAAGAGACATCAATAAACGACCACATAGACACAAAGAACTTACTGTTGTATACGAAGCAACAAAAACCTGTTCATGGAAGGAAAATGCCAGCCCAAAGTTAAAATAATGGTTTAAATATGGAAGAGAAATCAAGATGGTACTAATGATCAATATTTTACAGCTCAATAAGGTATATAGCATGGGAATTTTTTTATTCTTTTAACTAGAGGTACTTAGGGCCACAAGAAGAGATGGCAATATGAAGATCAACAGTTTTTGTGCGCTGATGACACCAGATGTGTTGTCACTTAATGTGCTCGACACCAGGTTCAGGGTTTTTCACTGGCTCATAGTGAAAAGCTGACTGTTGAAGCTACGTTTGGAAATGAGATACTAAAAGAATTGGTGAAGCATCAAGGCTGTGATCAGAGGAAGCTCATCACTGCCCTTGTTGATCAACAGGAAGAGAGAATTCTGGTGAAATCATAATTTCTTACATTGGTAGCCACCAGTACAATTTCTTCTTAAACTATGGGTTTAGAAAGAAATGTATAAACATCATCTCTTTGGTTGAATATACAAGCAGCGGCCAAAAAAAAAGGCACACAAAAAAAGACACAGTTCCAAATCGAATTATTTTCCCAGTTAATTTTTTCAAACTTTATTCAAGTCTGAACACAGTTATAAAGGTGGGAAGAACATTCATGGTCTTGTGCTTTTGGGGTTAGTTTTTTTTGGGGGGAGGGGGGTGGGGGGAGTGGGACAGGGAATAATAAAATGCTGCTTCAGATCACCATATATGATAATGTTGACCACATTCTAGATGCTACTCTTTTTTCATTATACCTGTCATTTAAAATGACAAGCTCTATACCAACACCCAGCCATGCAGAAACACTGGGCCAAAGTCACTTACCAAGCCCGTGTTCCACTATATGCAGTTCCTGGAAGTGATACTTTGTTTTTAAAAGTATTGATATGTTAGGAAACAGCTAGGCTACAAATGTGAGTGAAACCCAATTGTCTGAGTTAACAGTTTGACTTAAATTTTATCCCTACATAATTCTAAAAATTTAAGGGGTGCATGTAGATGTTTAATCAAGTTTGAAAAAAAAAATAATGTTCTGTGCTTTGTCTGAAACACAAATCCAAGTAAGGCAGTTTCTCAGTGTATTTTTTCATTGCTCAAACATGAGTAAACTTTGAGAAAAGCTCCTTTCCCATCAAAGCAGTGTACAATTCATTACTAACAGCCTTTTTTCTACATTTTTATTTGAACCTTTAAGTGATTGTAGGGAATGTTTCACTAGACATAGTTGGAAAATAAGTGACTGCACAACCTATATTTTTTGAGGAGTCAGTTTTGTAAGATAAACAGACATAAAACATATTTCTGGTATATTATGTCTTTTCCTGTGGAACCTTTTACCATTAGAGCTTATGTTTTCTATTTCACTGGGAAGATTTCACTGGATTCAAACTGCAGAAAGATTTTCCACATTCTGAAAGCAAAACCAGTTAATACTCATTTTGGGACATTCGTCTATTTTTAATTCAGAAAAACGGAAAGGAAATTAGAAAGGAAACAACAACTTACATTCATTTTAATAACAAGTCAATTTTGAAAGTTTGTTGTTTTGGGTTTGGGTTTGGTTTTGTTTGTTTGTTTTTTTTGTTACGTGGGTATATCAGTACATCTCAACTAGTCAAGGAGTAAATTATTACACTGGTTCTGCAAAGACAATTACTCCAGGAGGTGATCAGGAAAAGAAGTGTTCCCCAACACAACTATTTGAATTTCAAGAAATAAGTGGAGCTTACTAAAGCCATAAAATATGCTGGAGAGATTTTTCAATTAATGTGAACCATTTTTCCACATACTTTTTTAAAAAAAGAAACAGGAAACAAAGCACATATTCCAAGAGCACTACGAAGTTAAATGGAAATGTTTCTTTCTTTGACTAGCTTACTCTACCTATCCCAACTCCTCTTGAGGGAAAAACAAAGCAATCCTGTTAGCTAGGCTGGGTTACCAGCCAATTAACATTGCTTCAAATTTGCTAGTCTGCAAATGGATGAAGCTCTTCAATCCTACTCTGGCAGCTCAATCAAATGAACACAGCTGGGGATGCACAGCTTGTCTCTCCATCAGACTGGTGTTTCCCTGACTAATAGCATTGAACAGGGAGGGTTGCTACCCTCGCTCAGTGTGGTAACGCCCAAGCTCCTGTGGAGTTCGGGGTATAAACTATCTGTATGATCAGTGACCAAAGTACAGCTGTGTGATTACTTTGTCATTACTATTTTGTCATTTCTAGCTAACATTTAATGTCATTTTGGGAAAGGGAAGGGTTATGCATATACCTCCTTACAGACTACCTGTGCACATTCCCTACCAGTCTGTGGTTAGTATTATTTATCTAGATTTTGTTAAAGGATTCATGGAGAAAGTTTGCAGATGGCCATAGGTCATCTAGCCTGAAATTCCATACGTCATAAGTCATTAGACAGATCTCTCATAACACCCTAGTCTCTTAGGTGAAATGGCCTCATTTCCTCCTGAAATGACTCAGTTACCTTGCTTAGGGTTAAGAGACTGGTGCTGTTAAGAGAATCTCATGTCAACTCTGGGTCTGTCGAGGGTATGCTTACTTTGAGTTAACTGTTCCAGTGAAACACAAAGGTAATGCTACACAGTGTTTATAAGCAATTAAGAAGTCTGTGAAAATAATGTGGGTGTAGCTTTTCTCCAATGTACACACAAGATTGATGGATAGGCAATTAATGTGTCACAGGAAACACATAAATGTGTAGTAAAATTAATATTTGAGACAAAAAAAATGCTCTTTCTACTCTAAAGTTGAATGGTAATAAAAGGATTTGCATAATGTGTTTATCTGCTCTAGAAGATTTCAAGGATTTGCAATTGTAAATTGCTATACTGTAAGTGAAATGCAGTAAAAAGTACATGGCTTTAAAATTATACAAGTTTCCTTCGTTAAATGTCTTCATTTTCTAATAATAAATTATTATTCTATTAGTAATTTTTATTAATAAGTTAATTTTCTATTAACAAATCCTATGAAAGGCTGAGAATATTTAAGCTAATACTAGAGATGCAAAATTAAAACCAGAACAGCTAAAGACAGGTGTTTTAAGGAAGCTTCAAATAAGGCTAAATGGGAGGTGATATTCTTTCAGAAACAGCTGTAGGGTGTCCCACCCCACAATCATTTTGAATCTACACAAATGCTGATGAGAATGCTACTGTATCAAAGTGTAATAACACTTGAAAACAGCAAGTGCTTCCTAGACTTCTTGCCAAGTTGTTAGGATTCCTACCTCTTGATTCATTTGTGATGTTATTATATATAGTTTTTATGTTACACATATGTAATGTATAATAATAGTAAGTATAGTGCTTAAAATATTTGTTATTTGGTATGTCATTTAGTGCAAAGCTTCCTTTATATTAGGTAGGAAATATAGTAAAGACATCAGCATGAAAGGGATCTTTTTGATCCTTCAAATGATCTAAGTACTGTATCTGACTTTCTGTTTTGAATATATTAACTAGGTTTTGACTATTTATTATCAGCCAATGTAAAATAAGGAATTTAGAAGTGATGTCAAGTGTTGTCAAAGACAACAATGAAAATGTAGAATTTAATACTAAAAGCATTAATTTAATAATTTGTCACTTCATTAGATTCATTGATTTCAATAAAACTACTTAAATAATTGTGGTTATTCATGTGCATAAGAGTTTTCTAGACAAGTTCCTAATTTTTTGAGACTTTAAAATACTTAAATATTTATATAAATAAATATAAATTTATTTATACAGAGATTAAACAGAAAATTTAAGAAGCTTTATAAAACATATATTTGTTCTTGTAATAAATTGCATTATTGTAAGACCATTCATGCCAATTTACCAGGAGCAAAGGGAAACATTACTTTTCTTTCCCCATTATAATGAAGCAAAGAAAATCCTCAAAGAAGAGAGAAATCCATCACATTGCTAAGTAACAGGTGTCTGCCTTTGTTTTCATTCAGTATGGAGATCTGTCAGCTCTTTCAGTACATGCGAGTACTTCATCAAAGGAAACTACTGAGGATGTGTCCAAGCATAGATGCTAAAATACCCAAAAGAATACAGGTTAAAGTATGCACTATTGTACCAGACAGGAATTTTTACTGAATATCATGGAGGACAATTTCAAGATCATGTGGAAAATGTACATAATGGGAGGAAAAGAACAAAGGACAGAAATAAAACGTGATTTTTCCTTCAAGTCTCTTTTGTTTAAGACTGCAGAAAGTGTCAGAAATATGAATTTTCTAAGCTGACCGAACTGCTGAAGAGCTAAATTCCATGTTTAGTGTCCTCGTTCCTGAAAATGAGTGTGCGAAGTATCCAAGACAGTACTAGCCATTAAAATAGGCCAAATTTAAAAACATATATTGTTATTTTAAAGATGGTTGTTTTTTCTTTTCTTTCTTCTCAGCCAGTAGTCAAAGCAACATGCAACTGTTATCAATTACTTATATTTTAGGAATGCACCTTTTTTCACCCTTTTTTGAGAGGATGAATATCACTTTGTACATTACTCCAACAAAATGATACATCTTTAACCTTTGAATGACTCAACACAGAGTGAAGTGCACAATCCCTACGTCTCAGGTTCAACTGGGTGTGACATTTTCTTTAAATTAAAATACACCAGGAGTTAGTGGAGAATCAGTGCCATGTGGTAACCAAAGGTAACTGCAGAGGCAGCAGCAGACAGTGGAGCACTAGGGACAGCTATTGAAGAGGGTTTTGCATCGGCTGGGCCTCCCATCAGTCCTTGTCCCAGCACCCTAATTCTGGAGGTGCCACAAAGGACAGTGTTGAGATCCCCAGGCCATTCTGACCTCTCTTTCTTCTGCCCACTCTCTAGTTTTTCTGACCTATCCACATGAGCATGATGGAAACAATATCCTCAAGAGTGAGTCTCACTGTGATCTTTCTTTAACTATAAAATACTGACTATGTCTAGGTTATTTCATCTTTCAGTTACACAACGCCAATGTCCAGTGTCTGAGGTACAGGGGTAAAAATAAAATAAGAAAGTGTAATGCACTGCATGCAAAATATAAATGCCTGTAAGTCTTTAGATTTATCTTTATTTTCACTTTGTGTAGTACTAATAACACCTACCCTTCAGCTGGGACAATTATTTTTAATCCTCCTTTTAAATCTTAAAGTTATTCTTCTGTATTCCCTGTCATTAGTCACCACAATTCTCTCACATTGTTACCAAAGTGGGAACACTAAATAGCTGAGAAATAAAGTCCAATTTGTAAAGTACTATTCACTTTCATTCCATCCTTCTGCCGAAAGAGCACAAGAGGACTCTCTGCACTCATACTAATACACACTAAGAACTAGCAGTGTAGGGTCAAGTCTTGTAAAAAAGGAAAACAGATGTCTAAGAGGGATGCCCTGTAGACTTTAATGTTGGTTTAGACTCCACCCAGAGATAGAACAGTATAAATCTTCCTATTTAAAATGTAATTTAGACATATGCACATATTACTCATTTCAAAGATGGCTCCTGCATGGCTATTTAAGTGACTGAAAAGATTAAAGGTTCAGACTGTGAGTTGAAAAAATCCTCATAGTCACAAATAGTTCCTGAAGTCTTCTCATGAAATTTGAATATAAAACATTATCAGTGTCCTTCATCTTGCTATACTGAGTGACAATTAAAATTTTAAATTCCATGTTCCAGCAGCAATATATGTCATTACCAATATCTGAAATATGTGCACAATTTTAATCTATTACACACATTTAAGTGTTACTATCACAGGGAATCATATATATAGATACACATTGTATAATATTAATTTTAGAAGGAATAGGGTCTCTAAAGCTACTTTCACACGGAACTCTAAAATGTTTCAGAATTATTAGAGACATCTTCCAGTAATTTTAGTTATTTTTTCTCTTGACTGTACAGTAGAAACTGGTTTCTAAGCAAAGTTACCTTCGATTGAAAATATCATAACAAAGATATAGCTTCTGAACTGTAGCTGATTTGTGTGTTGATTTGAATCACCATGCAAATATCATGTCACCTAATGAATTTTCTGACAATAACTCATAACCAATCTAAATTAGAAAAGTGTTTAAACAACAAACCCCAAGGCAGGTTTCAGTCCCTCTCAAATTAGGGAAGTAGAGGTTATAAATGTTGTATTCCTGCAGACACTTAAAGAATTATTATCTGGGTACAAAACATATTGATGAGGCCAGACAGAAAAGGCTATTAACACTGTCACTATCCTGTACATCATTAAATATTCTGGTAAAAAGAAGCCATATAAATAACTAAGGTTTTTAGCCATTTCTTGGATAGACCTGTTTAGGTTTCACAATACTTTTCAGCAGAGGGTCCTTCTAAAGCAGTGCAGTTCACTTACAACAGGCTGCTGGATCCTCATCACTGTGGTCAGAACAATCTGGGTGAGAGTCACAGGCTGATCCAGGCTCTGTGGACTGCCCATCTGTGCAGGTGAATTCTTCTAAGGAGCAGAAACCTGGTGGCTCTGATGCTGTAGTATTCAAGAGTTGGATGCTATTCAGACAGATAAAACCTGCCCTGCTCTGGAGTGTTCCTTTAAACATAAGCTGTGGATTGTTACAGATAAAATATTTGTGTTAACATACAACAGAAACTTATTTTTATTTCCGTAAAACAGTAATGACTTATGTGTAAAAAGAACTGGATACATTCCATTACAAAACCACATCAAGTTTCAAAACAGAAGCTGAAATTTTGTATGACTACCTCAGGTTGAATCTTCTGAAAATTTTCAGCTAAAATGGTTTGACAGATTCCAAGAATGGAGTTAAGTAGAAGCCTGCTTTAAAGAAAAAATCCTAATCTCATAACTATTTGACTAAAAAGTTGAAATGCCTTTGTGCTTTAGAAGAGTGACCTGACATATAATATCCTAAAGACTCAATCTTCTGCTCTGAAGTCTCTTCATAACCCCGTTTTGTAGATGCCCAAGATAAAAAATTTCAGTTATGCTCACAAGTGAATAAAATGGGTTAGGGACTGTCCTCAGACAGCAACTGCAACAGCATAGCTTAAGAACTGATATCTCTTCCACCACTAAAGATGGCTGCATCCAGTCTATACAGTGGGATTGGTCCCTGCCTCCTGGCAATGCTTGAACTGTTCCAGGCATTGTCTTGGAGATGGCCAATTTTCTTGAGTCAAAGACTTGCTAGGGACCATGCTAATGTTTTAATTATATGGGCTATCATGGCAAGCCTTGGGCCTGTGCCCTGGCCCTGTTTATTTTACTGCTATTGGCATAGACATAGAGATTCAAGGAGCATTGGTCTCTCCTACAGAGTTCCTTTTTGCTGACCAGATTTTACACAAGCTGATTTAGTGCAATGAAGTTTCAGAAGAACACTTCTTACCCCTCACCAATGCAGAGCCCATCAATACTGGGTCTCAAAGCAAGATTACCTGACTTGTGCTCTCCAAGTTTCTTTTACCCGAGCTAAATTAGCAAACAGGAGGAAGCAAGCTTGGATTCTTCAGAAAGATGAAGATGTCAATGAAAGAAAGCACTGAGATGCAGGAGTTAGAGGCACAAATCAAAAATGGAGTTGTGGGTTTTGGCAGGCTGGGACATGGCCAGGGTGAGAGTCTCAGAAAGTAGTCATGTGCAAGAGGCACAAAGTACAGTGGAAGGAAAGCTGGACAAGAGTTTCCAACAAAACAGAGGGAAACTAGAATAAACGTGATTTGGGGCATAAGCAGAAGGCGCTAACACGCTCCCGGAAGCCAGGGAATCAAGTTGGACTGAAACATCAAGAGCCATTATCCCTTCTAAGAAATAAGAATGATATACATCATTATCTTCCACTAGAGACAATTTCTTCAAAATTACAAAAGCCTTCTAATACCATCCATTCTGTACCAGTTCAAACAGCAGAATGCTATGCTGAAAACATTACATAGTCACACAATTAAAGACAGAATTTTTCCTTCCCTACGCACAAGTGATCCTTGCCGTCTTCGTACAAAGGCTGCTTAAGGTTGGCTTTCTATCTGTCTGTATATACACAACCTCAGCAGCCTTTAGTTTATTTATTTTTAGATACTATAGATAGTCTTATTACACACCTGGTTGTTTATTCACACTTGTCCTTGTAGGATAAGGAGAGACAGGCAACAACAGGTACTTATAACCTACTAGCTCGCTGAAATGCATTCATTGTAATATATGTCAAAACATCAATGCCTGCACCAGGCTTATTCTTTGTCCTTTCACAAAGATTACATTTTCAGCTGATTTTTGAGCCAGTAAAATATGATGGTTATTTACAGAATTATGAAAAATAATTGTAAATGTAAAATTACTTATAATAGAAACTTGTAAAATAATTTAAGAATTAAGTAGATGCAAATTTGCCACCTTCTCTATGCCTGCAAATCCAAGGGGAAGATATTCTCTCACAATTAATGGTTTGCACCATTCCACTGAAATCCCACAAACTTCATTCACATCATCTCACTTAAATGAGTTGGTAATACCCAAGATGGACTCAAATACCTGACTACCTAAAATATGGTGAGATGTGTATTCATTTTTTTGCATGTTATTAATGACAGATGCTTCAATCCGTGATGTTTGTGTAGATGTTTTGTTGAGCTGTAACCAGAGCTTTACCCACACTGAAGCAATGAAGAACAGCAAACTCTCCAGGATACAAATAATTTTAACAATTTTTTAAGTTTCCTAGACACTTTATAAACAATAAGGGAAAGCATTTTCAAAAATCAAACACATGCGTTTTTCTTTCATACCTTTAATTTTTGTAGCCCTGTTGGTAGCTGTACAGCCACTTTGACCCATTCCTTCTTAGTCATGATGTTGCTTTCCCACAAGGTACGCTCCTCCTGTAAAATGTAGAATACGATGATGTTATAAAGCTAATTTTTGGTCCTCTATAAATTACCAAAGCCAATTTTTTTCCTCAATCTTTTCATAACCTAGCCAAACAACCAACATATACAAACTTGCTCTTTGTGAGGAAATACAGCTTCACATATTCGTTCGCAATCTTTGCACTGAGCTTTATGGGAGAGAGGGGAAACGACATGTTTACTGTGATTAAACAGGTTAATCACATAATTATCAGGAGTCAGCTTGGCAGAATTAAAGTGAATTAATATGTAAATTAAGCCATGTTGTTGCTAAATTTAACAATATGTTTCCATGGTGCTCTCTACATTAGTTTCTTTTTCATAGATAACTGTTTATACTATTTTGTGTAATAATTAGATTTAGTTTCCTTCAAACTGAATTTGGGGTATGTCAAAATTACCCAATCAACTGTGCTAAAAACATGTTTGTTTGTTTGTTTGTTTGTTTGTTTGTTTAAATCTGTAAAGCAAGCAGGCAGAGTACTACCGAACAAGTTCTAGTCATGTTCTGAGTTACCTCAATGCCCATTTCCAGTGCAGTTCCTAAGGATAACAGCAAGATTGCCAAATTTGGTAAGGCTCCCTTTATGCAAGCACTCCAAGCCCTTTTGATTCAATACTCTGACAAAAATATCTCATGCTCATTCTGCTTCTGATCATGATCCTAACTGAAATATGCTGAGGCCAGTATAAAGAAAAGAAATGTTGCAATGCGAAGTTCATATCCCTAAATAAAATATTTTCAAGAATCAGTTCCAAAATAGAGCAAAACCAGAAAGACAGAAAAAAAAATGTAGAAAAAGTTTATACAGGCTATACATACAAACAGATTTACCATTACAAGAATCAATAGTGAGACCCTTTTTAGGATACTGTGCAAAGTACTTTTCCACAAAGGATATTACAGAATTAGAGGCAGTTCAGAGAAAGATGCAAAGCAGGGTAAGAGAAATAGGAAGTCTCTCATATGGAGAGAAATTGAAAGGATATAAAAAGTTTACCTTCCAGGAGATGAATAAAAGGGGATATGAGAGGTATGTGGAACGTTATCAATACTACAGACAATGACAGTTACCTTTTTTTCCTGTCTTGCAATATAAAAAAGAGGAGGAAGATGCTGTCTACTGCTTGATAGACCAAGAAGCTGAGCCAACAGAACAACATTGATATGATTTGTGACATGTAGTCAATTACTTACACTGTTTTCCTACCAAGGCTTGAACTGTTATATTAACGAAGCTAGAAGACTAAATTTCTATTGAATAAGTTTTCAAAGATCAGTTTTAGAAAACCACAAGACAGGACCAAGCCAATATCCTAATCCCAAACACTAAATGACATTAGAGATCAAATTTGGATAAACCACATGACACACACTTGATTTCAGAAATAAAAGTCAACTGTGAGTTTCCACATCAGTATAGTGTATAAGTATTTGTCAACTTGCTCGTGTGATAGATATTCAGCAAAGTCTTTTAAGGTCAAGGACACTTTATTCTGCATAAAACTTACTTCATTTTGCTAAATAAATCAACTTCCAAAGAAAATCTATTAACATTTTTTAGCCTATGATAGTTACATATAAGACACAGAAAAAGACGATGTACTAGGAACCAAACTGCATGGCAGGTTAAAACCATAGCCTGCACTTAAGTGTCTGCTTTCAGAAATGTTTTAGTTAATGTATCTGGGCATGCACACATTCCCCCACATGTACATGTACAAACTCTCCAAACACATTTGTATACCTTGTGGGAACATTCTACATCTGTTATTTATTTGACAGGATGCATCTGGATACTATAATCTTGTTCACATGCAATTAAGCGCTTAGATACCCATCCCCATAGCCATCTTTCTTCCCAATTCATTTTAATAAAAATAGCTTGTAGCAGTAAACTTGAGTTTTCTGTACATGTACCAGTATGCAGAGTTTCTAGGGCTGTTTTTCACACTGACAGCTGTAAATCACCTCAGACACAACAACTTTTTAAACTGGCTATTGTTCCGTGCAACAGACACTACCCTCTGATTTTATATAGCTCTATAAGCCAATAATATTATTTCCCTTCCTCACAATATTTTCTCAGTAGTGTTCATCCTGCTTGTGAGATTCTTCCACCCCTTTTGTACAAATGTGTTAACCCCTCTAGCACATTCCTTGTGTCTCTAGCTTTCTTTAAAATGTTGAATGTATTGCTTTTCCAGTACTTTCCCTCAAGATTTATTTTGGTGATGCAGGGGATCAGTTGTTCAAAACACCTTCACACTATTCCCCTAATTGTGATATATTATTATCTATAAACAGGTTTTTGTAAAGCTAAAATGGGCAAGAATTGTTTATTTTCCCTGCAATTTTTTTTTTGAGACAGTGCTACTTAGTTGAAGGATAGAAAAGACAATCATGAGTTTTACTTATAATTTATAAAATACTTTTTTTTTTAATTTTTGATGTTTCTTTGCAGATACGTTCACTGCTGTGCCACTGCACTCATCATTTTGTCCCTCCTTCTTTCATCTCAGAGAGTAATTTGGAACAAAAGGTTGTTTGTTCCCCCACAATGATTAATGCATCACCTTTAACTTCTGCGGAGGAGTGTACTTGCATGGTTTTTGCAAGTGTTGCTGAACACTTACAGAAAGGTTAGTGCACTAGGGTACAAATATGCTTGTACATATAAACATCAGTTGAAATTATCTTCTATTGTTTTATTTCCACCTGTTTTGTAAGCCATACGAGACGTAAAGATTAAGAAGATTAAAGGAAGAAAAATAAGCCCATTACTTAATGGGAGGAATGAGCAAGTAATGAATGGCAAATGGCAGACTAAAGTCAACATTATCTTCTTTGGCTTCAGTTTTCACAGAAAAGTTTAAAATTTATCAGATGGTCAATAGACATTTAATATTGTTAAAAATTTATTTTAGTAAAGACAGTTAATATTGCCAAATGTGAAGGCAAACACAGACCAGAAGTACTGAAACTGGAAGGGAACAGTGAAGTTTTAACTAAAGGTTCCATAATGGAAGAAATATCTTACTATCAATTGCTAACTCTGAGGACCTGCGGAGAATGTGTGGGAAAGTAGAGAACTGTGAGAACAAAAGATATATATTACAGTTAAGGGAAAAATACAGACTACGCAATTATAGCCAATCAGCTGAAAGTTGACAACTTCTAAGACACTGGAACAAATTGCTAACAATAATCTTATAAGCAGATAGAGAATTAGAAAGTGAGACAACTACATTAGCTGCTTCTGATGAGAAGCAAGTCACATTCAGTCAGTGTAATCTTTTTTTTTTTAATAGCAAACAGCCTCCAAAAAGTAAAAATTACTTTATTAAGGCTTTTAACATAACCTCATAGGGCATTCTTTAAGCAAATTGAGGAGATTTGGTGCAGATGGAATTACTGTAAAATGGGTGTACAAATAGGAGTGCAACCTTATTTAAAAGAGGAACTATTGATAGTTTTCTATCAAACTAAAAGAAAATTATAATAGGGCTCTGCAGAGGTCTGTTAGAAGGTCTGACATAATTACAGTGCTGACTACCTGTTTGGATAGTGGAATGAAAAATTAAATTTAAAAAAAATGTGAATAAGTCTAAATTGGGAGGAAATACAAGAACTCTGAATGACATAATTAGATTTTTAAATCATCTCAGTATATAAAAACCAGTTTCAAACCAATAATACAAAGTTCAAAGACATATGAATCACAGTTAGGAAAGAAAAATCAAATAATCAAATGCAGTAGTGTTGAATGAAGAGCAACTTTGCTAAGTCAGAAATAAAACAGGAAAAGCTGCAGATTATCATGGACTGCAAGTTAAATGTAAGTCAACAACAGATTACTTTTCACAAAAAGAGTCCATTTTCCCTATCCTTCTTCATACCCAAGAGCAGTTTAATTTCCCTGTCTTCCAATTGATGTCATAATGTCTATATTAGGAAATACATTCACTCAACTTTGTCCTCTCTGCTGAAAGGGTGAGGAAGGCTAGGGATACATTTGCAACACCTGTGGTGCTTGTCCTCTAAGAACAGTACTGAAACTGTACATGAAATGTAATCCAGTCTCCATTTGCATCAGACCTGTCAGTGCTGGGACATACCAAGAGTTATTCAGAGAAAAAGGGTTCTGACCAGTAAAAATAGTAAAAGAGGGTGGAGGAAAACCACATGGTACCAGACTGTGCAATTGAACAGTTATTTTGAATGGCATCCTCCAGGACAGCAGCTCTGTTTTCTTCCAGGGTCAGAACCAGCACCCGACTCTCGCTTCTGTTTCTCTGTATTTGGCTAGTTTTGAAGATTAATTTGTTTTTCATAAACAACCTAACAGTTCAGTAGCAAAATGTGTAAAAGCTACCCCTCCCTTCATTTCAGTTTAAGTAGTCTTAATTATGAGCCTGTAGGGCTTTGGATTTGAAGCTACCAGCAGAAGCTTATGTTTCTGAAGGTTTTTCTGGCAAATTGTGCAGTATGTGTAACTCATATCAGCTGTAAATAAGTCTATGTGAAATAAATACACTCCTAACTGAAGGAGAAATTCAATAACTAAAACATCAAAGGGCTAAGAGAAGTTGTGGAAACAGAGAGGACTGAACTAATGTAATGACTGCCAAATATGTTCTTCTAATGCATTGTAAGAAACTGCTTATCGATTAATTCAATTTAGGCTCCAAATTTATGGGAACTCAAATGCCAGTTTTCTCATGTTTTTGGCTCACATAATTTGCTATATTTTCAGGGAAAGAAAACTCTTAAATTGGGTCCATTGATGATACTTAAGTGAACCACTGAAATCAGCATTCCTATTCTGTCTCAAGGTTGCCATGGGTGTCATACCTGGGAATTTATTGGCAAGTACTAAGGCACAAATCTCCATGCACGCTGACCAGAACACTGATTATGTTACAATACCCTGATACAGTAATGGGTCGTAGAAAAATACAGCTACTTCCTTTTAGAAATGAAAAATGAGCAAGGGCCTGGAGTTGTATTTATGAATACTTGAAGACACAGTGGGAAAGAAATAAAGTATTTCCATTATCTTTTCCTATATTTAGACCCCTTGGTAGTGTTACACTTCAGGGTTTTTTGCATCTTATCTTTGTTAATGAAATGGATCTGCCTTTTTAAATACTTGTATTGTTAGGTGATAATAATTCAACTCCAACATCAAGATATGAGAGCCATTAACATAATGGGACCAGCTGTACTGCTCTTGCTTTCATTAAGTAGCAGTACAATAGCATCAATATTAAGTTATTAGACAATATTTTCAAAAGGGAACATTCTAACACCAGAAAGCCTCCACAAGGCAAGGGAGGTAAGAAAGATGGAAATAGTTATCATTGCTCAACTGGCATTTGTGCTTCAGTTTGACACGGCTATTTTATCTACTAATAAGTAGAAGAATAGGAAAATTACTGCTCTAAAACATGAACAAAGAAAATAAGGTGGCTAAGCAAGAACTTTCCAGCACCCTGAGCCAACAACTTTCCTTGTTTTTCTGTGTCACCATAGAGAAAAACACCTTTTTGCCCATTTCTAGAAAGGGAAGAAGGCTAGAAAAACTGTTACTATAGATTTTTCCCCTGAAATCCCCAAATTATTTAATTCTGTAACAGCTAGGATTTGACCTTGAAGTCTTATTGCAGAACATTCATCCATCAAATTAGTATATAGCTGAGACAGCCAATATCCAGGTTATACTATTGCATGGATCAGTGGAACGATATCAAGTCACTGTTTTGCATAAACTAACTTAGGGGACAGGCATGTGCTAGTAGGCTTATTTCTTTGTTTTTTGGCTGGTAAGACCTGTGCTGACATATCTTTACACTTTGAAAATGAATGCATGTTTCTTCTTACCTGATTTGTAAACAGTACCGCCTTGAGAACACTGCTATCTGCCATGGAGTAATGAAACTGAAAATGGCAATTCTTGCTGGAGCAGTGGCACATGGAGCTGTTAAGATAAGCCCTTTTATATAATGCATTGTCATTAGCTTCTAACCACTCAGAATGGCCTGAAAAAAAAAAAAAGGTGTACTTTTTCACAAAACATATTTTTTTTCCTGTCTATGAAAATAAGGACTGCTTTCCTGCAGTTAAACCATGGACTCATCCTGGCAACAATGGAATCTGATCAACATGCTGATGATGTGAATTGGATGTAATGTAAGTGTTTGCTATTAAAAAGATAGATATATATCTTCATTTGACTCACAGACAGCCCTAGCAACCAAGAATTACATCAGCTGATAGTATCTTGAAGTTATTACTTTGCATGTTAAAAGCTGTAAGCAGTCGCACATTCAGCTCAGCCTCCTTATATTTACAACCATTCAATACCTAACCACAAATATATTTAGAAACTGGCTTTCTTCCTTCTTCCACCATGATTTCCAGAAAACACTCTTTTTACAGTAACACTTCAGTAACAGACTCTTCAAAAAATTTAAAAAAAAAAAAGGAAGGTGGCAGGGGGAAGTGTTCTGCCTTACTGCTGAGGCAGTAGCATCTCCACCATGTAATTGCGGTCTTTACTTCTCAAGCCAGAATTTCTGTAACAAAATGTTGAAGGCATATTGTCTTTCCATCTGAAGCAGGAAAGCAATTTGTGCTCTTCTTGACCTACTGCCCCTTATAAAAGCATTCCTACAGAGATCTAAAAGAGTACTCGATCCTCTCAACAGTGTCTTTTGTTTGTCAGAAATAAAAAGGCTAAATACTTTTACTAAATATATCAGGTGTTTTTTTCCCTTTCCAGAGCCACTGAATATTTTGCTGTCTTTGGAAGCAGTTATTAAAATAATAAACAAGGACTGATTAAAGGTCTTAAGTCCACTGTTTCTGTGTTCATGTCTGTAAATACAGCTTATGTCAAATGCAGATATTACAGTTTATTTCAAGCTGAAGGGAGAAAGTGTCATTTCACAAGGAAAACGTTGGGGTTTTTTTGTAAGGGACCACATGCTTTTCCTTTTGTTGTCAGTTTACTCTTTGTGTTATGTAACATTTTACACTGAAATATGTGGTTACAATTTCATTGAAATTAGGTTTGGAATGTCATGCCACAGTGGCTAATCTTGGTATAAGGAAATATTACAAATTTAACTGAGATTCTGTTTGACAGAGATCAACAAAGCAGCTACAGTTCTATGACTACTGCCTTGCAGAGGAGAGAAGTATGCATCAACATTACAATTTACTCTACCAGTTCTTTATGTAAATTCAGAATTCTCTGATGCCATTATAAAACCAACTAATTTTATTTTCTGAGCCTAATGATAATTAACATTCTTTTCCCTCTTGCAGTATAAGTTCCTGAATCTTTAAAAATAGGCCAAAGCAGAGTTCACATGTTTTTAGATAAGACAGCAAGTGAACAGCACTAGATAAAAGTTCTATGAAACATCCAGAATGATCATGTGTCCACAAGGGATACAGACTGTTCTTCAGGGAGTATGTTTTATGTAAGTACTGTAAATGCTTCTGAGACAAATTGAGGCTTACTTTCAGAAATGAAGACTCCAAAAACTACTGTCCTGAAAATACTGATTTTTAGTTATTATTTAATTATTATTTTTCCCACCTCTTCTCTACAGTCTATAAAAATAGAACCATGTCACTTTAACAGGACAGAAAGTACTCTTTTTTTTCCCCTTGTCTAGGGAATTTTTTCTTTTTCTTATTACCTTTAGACAATATTTACCAGGTAGCTTTCTAAAGATTAACAGTTTGGGGAACATTTTTCTTTCATTTGTTACAAACTTTGCAACTCTTCTTTAAGGTCTGTATATCCCTCAGTCCAGTACACTGCATAGCATATTACTGTGTTTATGCTCTGACCTTCTTACATCTTGTTCTCTTGAATTTTCACATTTTCTGTGCCAAACTTCCTCATGTTTTTAGAAGTAGAACAAGAATACCAGAAAAGTCACTTCATTCCTGCCAATGTGGTATTTGGGCTATATGTGTGTGTTTCTGGCAAGAGATGCTGGAATGGTTGCCAGGATAAAGACTGTAGACTTTAATATCGCACAGAATACACACAGAATTGTATAGATTGGAAAAGACCTTTAAGATCAGTGAGTCCAACTGTAAACCTAACGTTGCAGTTCACCACTAAACCATGTCCCTAAGCACCACATCCAAACATCCTTTGAATACCTCCAGGGGTGGTGAGTTCACCACTTCCCTGGGCAGCTTGCTCCAATACTTGACAACCCTTTCAGTGAAGTAATATTTCCTAATATGCCATCTAAACATCCCCTGACACAGCTTGAGGATGTTTCTTCTCATCCTATCACTTGTTACCTGGGAGAAGAGACCAACACTCACCTCACTACAACCTCCTTTCAGGTAGCTGTAGAGAGCAATAAGGTCTCCCCTCAGCCTCCTTTTCTCTAGACTAAATCACCCCAGTTCCTTTGGCAGCTCCTCAGAAGACTTGTGCTCTAGACCCTTCATCATCTTCGTTGCTCTTTGCACATACTTCAGCAGCTCAGTGTCTTTCTTGTAGTAGAGGAGACCAAAACTGCACACAATATTCAACAATCACTTCCCTCCTTCTGCTGGTCACACTATTCCTGATACAAGCAAGGATGCTGTTGCCCTTCTTGGCCACCAGGGCACACTGCTGGCTCATGTTCAGCTGGCTGTCAACCAACACCCCCAGGTCCTTTTTGACCAGGCAGCTCTCCAGCCATTCCTCCCCAAGCCTTTAGCGTTGCATGGGGTTGTTGTGGCCCAAGTGCAGGACCCAGTACTTAACCTTGTTGAAGCACATATGGCTGGCATCAGCCCATCAATCCAGCCTGTCCAGATCTCTCTGTAGGGCCTTCCTTCCCTCAAGCAGGTCAACATTCCCACCCAATTTGGTGTCACCTGCAAACTTACTGAGGGTGCACTTGATCCCCTTGTACAGATCACTGATAAAGATATTAAACAGAATGGGCCCCAACACTGAGCCCTGGAGAACACCACTTGAAACCAGCCACCAACTAGATTTAACTCCATTCACCACCACTCTTTGGGTCCAGCTATCCAGACAGGTTTTACCCACTAGAAAGCAGACCTGTCCAGGCCATGAGCAGACAGTTTTTCCAGGAGAATGTTGTGGGAAATGGTTTCAACCGCTTCACTAAAGTCCAGGTAAACAAGCCTTTCCTTCATCCGCTAAGTGGGTCACCTTGTCTTAGAAGGAGATCAGGTTAGTTAAGCAGGACCTGCCTTTCCTAAACCCACACTGACTGGGCCTGACCACCTGGTTATCCTGTTTGTATCAAATGATGGCACTCAAGATTATCCATAACCTTCCCCAGTACCAAGGTCAGACTGACAAACCTGTAGTTGCCCAGATCTTCCTTCCAGCCCTTCTTGTAGATGGGCATCACATTTGCTAATGACCACTTAACTGGGATCTCCCCAGTTAGCCAGGACCGCTGATAAATAATTGAAAGCAGCTTGGTGAGCACTTCCCCCAGTTCCTTCAGTACTCTTGGGTGGATCTCATGGGGCCCCATAGACTTTTGTGTGTCTAGGTTGTGTAGTAGATCGCTAACCATTTCCCCTTGCATTATGGGGGCTCCATTCTGCTCCCCACCCCTGTCTTCCAGTTCAGGGTTCTGGGGTACCCCGAGAACAACTGATATTGCTATTAAAGACTGAGGCAAAGAAAACATGAAGTACCTTAGCCTTTTCCTCATCCTTTGTCACTGTGCTTCCTCCCACACCTAATAAAGGCTGGAGATTCTCCTTAGCCCTCCTTTTTCTGCTAATGTATTTTTAAAGTATTTTTATTGTCTTTTATGGATGTAGCCAGATTAAGCTCTAGCTGCGCTTTGGCCCTTCTAATTTTCTCCCTGCATAACCTTGCTACACCTTTGTAGTCCTCCTGACTTGCCTGCCCTTTCTTCCAAAAGTCATAAACTCCTTTTTTTAATGAGTTCCAGCCAAAGCTCTCTGTTCAGCCAAGCCAGTCTTCTTCCCCATCGAATCATCTTTTGGCACATGGGGACGGCCTGCTCCTGCACCTTTAAGACTTCCTCCTTGAAGAATGTCCAGCCTTCCTGGACTCCTTCACCTTTCAGGGCTGTGTCCCAGGGGACTCTGTCAACCATTCCCCTATACAGGCCAAAGTCTGCTCTCCAGAAGTCCAAAGTGACAGTTCTGCTAACCCCTTCCTTACTTCTCCAAGAATAGAAAACTCTATCATTTCATGATCACTGTGCCCAAGATGACCTCCAACCATCACATCACCCACAAGTCCTTCTCTGTTCATGAACAACAGGTCCAACAGGGTGCCTTCCATAGTTAGCTCTCTCACCAGCTGTGTCAGGAAGTTATCTTCTACGCACTCCAGAAACCTCCTAGTCTGTTTCCTCTCTGCTGTATTGTATTTCCAGCATACATCTGGTAGACTGAAGTCCCCCTTGAGGACAAGCACTAATGATTGTGAGGCTTCTCCCAGCTGCTTGTAGAATAATTCCTCTGCCTCTTCATCCTGGTTGGGTGGTCTGTAACAGACTCCCACCATGATATCTGTCTTGTTGGCCTTCCCTGATTCCTACCTATAATCACTCAACCCTGTCATTACCATCATTAAACTCTAGACAATCCAATCACTCCCCACCATACAGAGCTACCCCACTGCCTTTCCTGCCTTGCCTTTCCCTTCTGAAGAGTTCATAGCCATCCATTGCAGCACTCCAGTTGCACGAGTCATCCCACCATGCTTCCCTGATGGCAACCATATCATAGTTTTCCTGCTGCACAATGGCTTCTGGCTCCTCCTGTTTATTGCCCATGCTTCATACATTTGTGTAGAGGCACTTCAGCTGGGCTGTCATCTGTGTCACCTTCTTAGAGGAACGCCCCTTAATTCTTTTGAGGTATTTCACTGATGTTCCCCTTTTGGCTCCTGTTACCTCAGCAGCCCCTAGCTCGTCACCATACAGCTTCAGCTGTGCTCCAGTGAACTCAGCCCATCTCAGAGACACCGGCTGAGTGTCCTTGCTAGCACCCCGTCCCTCTAATCTTGCTGTGTTGTCCCTCAGCTTGTCTCAGGCAAGCCTGATATTAACCCCCTTTCCCCTTCAAGTCTAGTTTAAAGCTCTGTCAATGAGCCCTGCAAGCTCACGAGCAAAGACTCTCTTTCCCCTTTGAGAAAAGCAAATCCCATCAGACGCTGGGAAGCCTGGTGCTGTGTAGGCCACCCCATTATCACAAAAAACAAAATTGTGGCAACGGCACCAGCCACAGAGCCATGTGTTAATAGACTGGTTGCATCTGTTCCTTCCGCTGTTGTTGCCCACAACTGGAAGGAGAGAAGAGAAGATAATCTGTGCTCCAGAGTCCCTTACTAGCCATCACAAGGTCATGAAGTCTCTTGATTGCCCTTGGACTCTGTGTTGCAGCTTTAGCACCTTCCACATGGAAAAGTAGTAATGGGTAATAGTCCGAGGCCCATACCAAGCTAGAAAAACTCCTAGCAATGACTTTAACCCAGGCCCCAGGGAGGCAGTAGACTTCCCTAACAGGAGGGTCTGTCCAGCATATTTGACCCTCTGTTCCCCGCAGAAGGGAGTCACTTACAACTATAACCTGTCTTCTCTTCCATATGGAGGTGGTTTTGATACTGGGGGATAGGCCTTTCTGAGCCTGGCAACACCAGAGGTGTAGATGGGCTGTTATCCACATCTTCTCTTGACTGGTCTTCCACCTGCAGACCCTCATACCTGTTATACAGAGGCACCCAGGAAGGTGAGCTGGGCAAGGAGGGTGTTTGTCTGCCACACAAGCATGGACTTGCCTCCATTCACTCTTTTCCTTTGAGCTACTGCCTTCAGCCTGGTGGGGGAGGGATACTGGTATGCCTTGATCTTGTTTTTTTTCTGGTGGGTGCTCCTGTTTCTGTTTCAGGGAGGGCAGATCATGGCACCACAAGTCTATCTCTTTCTTGGCCTCCCTGATGCTTTTTAACTTTTCTACCTCCCCACATAGCTCTGCCACCATGCTGAGCAAATCATCCACCTAGTCACACCTCACACAGCTGTTCTCACAGTTGCCATCCATTACCAGTGAAAGGCTCTGGCACTCCCTGTGGCCTGAGACCTGAATGGCTGCATGGTTTTTTGGAGCTTTGTCTGGGTTGCCACATCCATTCTGGTGAGTGCAGAGAGCATAGCTTCCCACTGGGTGGGTACTATAGCTGAGTTCCTACTGAAAGGATGATAAGTACCGAATGAACTCACCTCTTGGTCTGATAGGTTGACTATGCCCTACCTGCATGCCCTTCAGTGTGAACTGACATGTATTGCCCTTGTTGATGCACTATGCTCTGCAGCACTTGTGGTTGCTAGTGCTTCCTAGGCTGCTTTTTGTAGGCATGAGAGGGGCACTCCATTGCTTTGGCAATGCCCTCACCTCATCAGTGTCTCCCATGAGAGCTGCCAGATCCTGGTGGGTCCCTCTGCTGCCCTGGTGCTTCTTGCCTCAGGAAAACCCCTGTGCACCAAGATCTGCTGATCCACTGCAGATTGGGCTGGCTCTGGAGCAGCTCCCCTCAGTGAATTTCTTTCCATAAAGCCTTTTATTTTCCCCACATGGCTGCTTAATCAGGTTTTAGATAGATGGTCTGATTTAAGTTTTGAAGAAAAATTTTGTCTATTGTAAGCAAAATCCTGGATTCCATCAGAAAGATCAACCACTGACTGCAATGACGTCCAACTAGAAGCAAAGCTTACAACTTACTGCTGAGGTGGCTAGTGTCTTCTTAGGGCTGGGGTGGGCTAATGAACCTGCCTGTATTCTGCTATGATGAAAACTCAAAGCCTATAAAATATTTAACTTCTTTGCTCCATCTTAACCATTTTCTGACTCAAATCTTTTGTCACTCCTTCTGCTTTAACCTGTGATGTTTAAGTTAAACTACTTTGAATCTACACTGCTAGTTTTAGAGTAACAACTGACCCTTCAGTTAAAACTGGGCCACAGAGTGGGACCTTTCCCTTTCTGGCGAGTTGTCTTCCCCAGCAGAGAACTGATCAGTCTCTGAACCAATCCTCTGCAACCTTCCCACTCAACCATTTTGAGGAAAGAAGAGGTCAGATCTGAACTGTCATTGTTTCTACTCTTTGAAAGTGAATTTTCATGAATCCCCAAATCATGGATGAAATCTTGAAGAAAAAAAGAAAGAGAAGGAAGAGTAAGGTAATAGAATCCCACAATGTAATGGTTTGGCTGTTTTTTCATGTTTAAACTTGAAGGATTTTTATCATTAGTTATTGAAATGTTGGGTTTAAAAGCCATGGCACTTCCTTTGATTTCTTTTTGCATCTCAGAATCTTTATTTTTATTATGCAGAGAATCAGTTTCATTGATTTCTTGTTAAAGAAGTGTTACCCCAGATGTAGGAAACTAGATTAATCCAATGTAAGAAGAATGAACTATGGAAACTACATAGCATGCTGGAAATATCAGTAAAAAACACGACAAAAAAAGTATTTTCTGAACAGTATTGCATGAGAATGTAAAACCTCTGTAAGAACTTTTGGCACTAGAGAAATTAGGAGGAAAAGTTATGAAGTGCCTACAATACAACACTGGAGTAAAGAAGCAATAAAAGAACAAAGGAAAAAAGTCTGCCAAGGACAGAAAGTATTTTATTAAATTTAAGAATAGCAGGAAAGGAGGATTATTCAAAGCCTATAAGCAATCCTTTCTTTATAAATATAATTGTCTAGACCTCTGCTTTATAATTTAGTTTCTTACCTCTCTTCCATTTATAGTAGTGAAAGCTTTGATCAAAATCAGAAAGTAAAGCTTAGTCAAGCTCTATTTGCATTGTAAGTTTGGGCCCTCAAGCATGGCATTTTTGCAGTTTGCATACCATTTCTTTAGTTTTTAGAATTTTACTTAATATTCAACCTCTTCATTTATGTCTCATCAAATCCGCATGAATAGAAATACTGAATGTATTGAGAGGTGAGCATAGTTCATATTTTTCAATACTTTCCAATATTAATGATGAATTAAATTCTGTGTGTTGTTTTGACACTTATTTCTTCTCACATTTTCATTTTTCCTTTATGACATGGAAATACAGAGAATGTCCCAAGCAGTTGTTTGTGTTATATGTTCTGCCTCCTCAGCTACCTGTGCATACCTGTACAATAATACCCAAGTGCCTATACAACAGACATTTTTTAGTGTGTTCTCTTTCAACAGACATTGTTTGTGATCTGGTCCTGTAAAAGCCACTTACAGAATTTGAGTATATTTTCTGTTAGCACAATATTGCGATAAGGGGAAATCCATACCCATTACTAGCCCCTGAGATATCATCTTAAGGTATGGCACTGATACAGTACCTTTCAGGGAGGTGTTTAAAATAAAATCAAATTAAAAGACACTTTTTGTTAGATATCCCAGTGGAAACTGAAAGGTGGTGTGACTTCTTTCTTTCTGTTTGTTTTTTTTTTTTAAGACAAGAAAAAATTCTGCTTTACTAGTGTATATGCTTTCTGTTGTACATAAATGTTAAAATGCAAAAATTGTCTTAACTGAGTGTACACACTCAAGCACTTTTGCTTGCTATTCCGTTATAATTTGACGTATAGTTAAAGTGTGTTGAAATGTATGCTAAAAATCATTTTTTAAAACTTTTAAAAATGAAAACAACATCTAAGCATTCATTCTGCTGCTATCAGTGAGATGTTCTCCATTTCTGTGGGCTCAAAGTTCAAGCAGTAATCTCCACGCTACCAGTTCTTCAAAGCTACATCACAAATTTTACTGTTACAACTAGTGCTACTTAACCCCTTTGAAGGCAGTCTCAGCAGACAAGCCAAACACTTAGCTGGCAAGGTGATTCCATTGCACATTACAACACTTAGACATTTATATCCATTAAGCTTTCAAAAACCTTTCCCATAAACCCATAGACAAACACTAAACAGTGACTTCAAAAATGAGTGCTGCTCTTTACTTCTGAAAACTGCAACTGGATAAATTTTGTCGTGTTTAAGAGTAATAAACTATTTTGTATAATGAATGTTTCTCTACAGCTCCCCTAACTGAAGGTTTAAAGTGAAATTCCTGACTATATGCTCAAACATAGTAGTACTACACAAGTAAAACTACCAAGTGTCAAAACCAAAACAAAACAGAAAAAACCACACACAAGGGCTGTGAGCTTGGATGGATTTAATTTAACTTCACCAAATTGTTGCATAGATCTCATACAAAGAATCAACTGGAGAATAAATCAATTATTGGTTTGTATGGGAATTCTTACATTAAAATCTTTCGTACTTTATGTTTTCACAGTGCCCTTACTAAATGGTCAAAACAAAAGCTAATTTAAGTACAAAATACATGCAATTACTTTTCATGTTTTTGTTCTGTTTCTAAATTAGGTCACCACCTTGTCCTAAAAAGCACCATATTCTTAATGACAGCTAGTAATTTTGAATTAATTTAAATTTCCCACCTTCAGTATTGTTGCTCCAATCTTTCAGGAAGGAACAGGAGGCAATCTTCTGCCCACTTTGCAGTTGTGCCCACATAGCAGCCTCAGTTGGCTGATCTGAATGCCACTCACACATTGTAAGCTCAAAACTGTATGTCTGCAGTGCTGAAAGACAAAGAAAAGCAATCACTTAACTTCTTAAGAATTCATTATTTATGAGACTACTTCCCATTAGAAACATATGCTTATTAAACTACTTGACAGTATTTCTGCTTCTGGTTACTTCAAAAGCATTGTGTATCACTGAGTGCTGTCTAGTATTTCAGGCTGCCATCTTTAACGATACCATTCTAAAAAATCATTCCCTAAAGACAGATGCTTCTTTCAGAGCAATAGAGTGCTATTTATGTTAGCCAGTCATTGCAACCTTCATGAATTCACTTCCTCAGAGAGGGTTGCCAGGAAACATAAAAAATGACACGTCGTAACAAGAAATACCTATTTACTTTTCTAGATGATAGCTACAGAAAAATAATTTCTAACTGAGAGGTTAAACTCAGCAGCATCTCCATAATACTTGCAACACAATGCTTCTTTTTAGAACCAAAAAAGTTTCTGAATACATTGTGACACATTTTCAAGAACTTTTTAAGGACAAATCATGCCTGACTAAACTAGTGGCCTTTTACAATGGAGTGACTGCATCAGTAGACAAGGGAAGAGCTATGGATGTCATCTACCTGGACTTCTAGAAGGCCTTTGATATGGTCCTCCACAAGATTCTTATGTCTAGACTGGAGACAAATGGATGGACTGTGAGATGGATAAGGAATTGGCTGGACAGCTGTGTCCAAAGATTTACAGTCAATGGCTCAATGTCCATTTGGGAACCAATAACGAGTGGTATCCCTCAAGGGTCCGTACAGGGATCAATAATATTAAATACCTTCATTACGATGTAGATAATGAAATTGAGTGTACCCTTAGCAAGTTTGCAGACAACACCGAGCAGAGTGGTGCAGTTGATACACTAGAGGGAAGGGATGCTATCCAGAGGAACCTTAACAGGCTTGAGGACTGGGCCAATGTAAACCTCATGAAGTTCAACAAGGGCAAGTTCAAAATCTTGCACCTGGGTCAGGGCAATCACCACTCTTAGTACAGACTGGGAGATTAACTGATCAAGAACAGCCCTGCAGAGAAGGACTTGGGGATACAGGTAAATGAAAGGTTGGACATGAGCTGGCAATGTGCACTTGCAGTCCAGAAGGGCCATCACATCCTGGGCTGTATCAAAAGAAGCGTGACCAGCAGGTCTATGGAGATGATTCTGCCCCTCTACTCTGTTCTCGTGAGACCCCACCTGGAGTACTGCGTCCAGCCCTGGAGTCCTGGGAATAAGAAAGACATGGACCTATTAGAGCATGTCCAGAGGAGGGCCACAAAAATGACCAGAGGGATGGAACACCTCTCCTATGAAAAAAGGCTGAGAGAGTTGGAGTTGTTCAGCCTGGAGAAGTCTCTGGGGAGACCTTGCAGCCTTTCAATACTTTAAGGGGGCTTATAAGAAAGATGAAGAGAGATGTTTTACCAAGGTCTGTAGTGACAGGACAAGGGGCAATGGTTTTAAACTGAAAGAAAGTAGATTTAGATTTTATCTAAGGAAAAAATATTTTACGATGATGGTGGTGAGACACTGGAACAGGTTGCCCAGAGGAGTTGTGGATGCCCCATCACTGGAAGTGTTCAAGGTCAGGTCGGACAGGGCTTTGAGCAACCTGATCTAATGCAAGATGTCCCTGCCCATGCCAGTGGGATTGTACTGGATGATCTTTAACCCTTCAAACCCAAAACGTTCTATGATTCTAGGAAGTTTGAAATGCCAGATTGTAGCTGCCAAATGTTGTGTAATTAATAATGACTACAGAAAGAAAGTAATAATTTTAAGCAGGATTGTGCTATGATAATGGAAGTTCCATTTCTTAATATTATTGCAGGGGAAAGGCAATCTTCTTGTTAAGACAGGCTTTCAAATAGCAGTCAGGGTGTCTCAGAGAAAACATGAAGATTCCTAACTCTATGGAAGAAATAGTTTTATGTCAGTATACATAGACATCACTGCCTACTGCATCTCAGAGTTGTTGTGTGATTCACATGACTAACAGCTCAGTGACATGTCCTGTCCAGTTGGTGCTACAAACCTCTCATTTCTTCCTTGTTCCAGTGTTACATAAATGTGCATTTTTTTCAAACCACGTGTATTAAGTGAGAAGAGCTGCAGAAAATCTAATTCCTGTGGAAAATACAAAATTCTAGAATGGTCTAGAAAAGGATGGATTTTGTCAATTTTCATCATTTGAAAAAAAGTAACAGATACACTCAAAAGGAATCAAGCTCTTCTTTAAACAAAATATTTTTATTCAATCAGCATTTTTTAAGTTTTTTAAGATTGTTTATTTGGGTTTTTTTGACAATAACCTCAGTCTCTTGGGACAAAATACCCATTTTCCAGCTCCTAATTTTGCAGCATGTCAGACAATTGTAAGACTAGTATTTTTGATTTTCTGACTCCCATTCCTGTAGCAGTTCACCTGAAAGACCCTGCATCCAGTTCTGCATCCATGATATTAAAGGCTACATCTTTGCATGATTAGACCTAAGAAATTAAGTTTGAGAATTTCTTCAGCTGAAGTATTGATACTGGAATCTTGTCAAAATTTATACAAGTAATACATATATAATTACTCCAGTTTTCTAGAAAAAAAAAACCCTAATTTTGCAGAGGAGGTATACCACTTTTGCATTACAAGTGACTTAAGGACAAAAACCTCATTCTCCCTTACAGCATTCCACTTTCATGCCTTGGGGTTTTTTGCTTTCATCCTATGGCAAGATCAGAATGATAATCTTAATAGAGTTCTTCACATATATAATTCACCAGGCGTCAAGAGGGAGTTCTGCAGGGCAATCAGACACTTAGATAAGAATATGAACCCTTTGAATAATAGTTCTACTAGAGGTGTAATTAAAGGAGATTTTGTTACGTATGTTTTAAAGCATAACTTTAATATTTTCTATTTGACAGCTAAAATATTTTTCTGCAGTATATATGCAATTGTAAAATAAAAAACTGTGGGCTTTTTGAGTAATAAGGGGAACAGTTTGGCAATTGTTGGGAGAACTACAAACTGCAGAAAATCTTAAATGGCTATCCTGAAGGTAGGGATTTGGTTGTTTTTTTTAAATTCATGAAGTTTTCTGTCTAGCAGAACTGGACAAGAGACTGAAGGGGGGCAGTTTGGGAGACGGGAGGGAGAGAAGGAAAGAAAAAACTTAAAACTTAATGCAATTACATTTTCACTTAGCCATCACAGTTTGTATCAAGAAACTCCTGAAACCACAAATACTTAAGCTATTTTACTCATGACCCTAAAAGCATGGTCATACTAATGAATACAAATGCACAGGTCATTTCTTAGGTATGTTTACACTGCGATTGAAAATTATGAAGGGTACATTAAAAACGCAAATTTTAACTACAAGTTTCATGCAATTAAAGTAGTCTTTATTTAAAGTCTTCTTATCCAGACATTCCATAAAGACTAGAGAAAAAATTATTTCAAATTCAACAACCCTTAATCTGACCTTTTGTTTTAATTACTGGAAAATGTTCAGTAGTAAAACTCCTCTTTCAGAGAGAAAATTAAGATCCTTTTACCCTGTTTTTGGTTGCTGTAAGCAATTTAGATGTCACCTAATGAAACTGACTTTTCCTAATGGGGAAGCACAGGGTAAGAACTGTCTCTTAGAATATACCTAAGGTACTCGACAGTGCTGCAGCTCAATCTGTATGCCACACAATATACTTCTACAGATGCCATATAAGGTAAGTTTAACACCTAGATTTATAAGTTCTGGTGACTACACACTGTTATGTTTCAATTTTTGATTTTTTCATCTCTTTGAGGTAGTATTTCATCTCCATAGCTGATTTTTTTTCATTTTTGTTTGCTTTAGAAGCACTTTGTTTATGAAAAAAAGCCAATATATTTCTACAGAGAGATTTATATCCGCCTACAGGAACCGGTTAAGCAATTATATAGGTTGCTAGAATACAGCAATGCATTTTTTCCATTTCAAACCTGCCCTTTCATCTGCAGAAATCCTCCAAGGAACAGAAAGAAGTTGGGAGAATCACACATCTGTCTTCTTTTCATTGTCAGTTTCAAATTAATTTTTTCCAAAAAAGCACATTGTAAACTTACCTGAGCTCATGGACAAGTGTGTCCAAAGTTTTAAATTAACATCCCTGCTCATTTAAGCAGTACTGCTAGAAAACCTCTACAACACAGAAAAGCAAAATAAGCCCTGGCATAGAAATATTTACATAACATTTACTTCTATACATGTCTATTGTAGGAAAGTAGAGACATGGAGAGACTTACATGACCAAGTTTAGTTACCTGAAACTTCATTCCCCCAATATAAATCCCCTTTGAAATAAATATGTATGCCTGCCTGAATCATTACACAAGGATTTGTATCTTGCTTTTACTGTGCTCTGCCTACAATTGCTCAGCACTCTAATATGTTAATAACCATGTGCATCTATTTACAATAGTTTTTCCTACTGGAAAATCTAGAGAGCTTTATTTTAGACCACAGTGCACAAAACCTGTCATGTAACCTATGTTGGTCTGTGTCAAACACTGCATTTCATACCTCAAGTTAAATTTAAAGGTTGAAACCCTCAGTGCCTGTGCTACGACTCAGAGGCAGGAAAACAAAGGAGGTGCTTTGAATCAGGACTGTGCTTACCTAAGGATATGACATAGGTGTCACACTGCAATTTTCTTGTGTACCGCAGAGCAGCAAGCAATCTAATTTATGCTAGGATGGGTACTATTCCTTTCCACTGAAAATACATTGGGTTGAAAAGAGAAATAAGAAATGTTTTGCTGAAGAATCCGGATATGCAGGAATGGCCTGGCTGCAGAGCTGAGTAGCCTGACATTACAACTGTTGCACGCAGTAGAGCAGAAAAAAATAACCCCAATACACAGCTGAGGACCAGAACCCTCACGCATTTAAAGATATGCACAAGTGCCTTGGGAAGTGCCTTTGGAAAGTCAGCTCCAAAGCTTTTCCTGAGCTGGCTGAACACATCAAATTCTCTGGACAAAACCTGTAGATCTTTTCTGCCCATGAGGCTTTAGTGCTCTCCTGGCTGCAGGAAGCTACATTTGTACTGTACTAGATTTCTTAAGGTACTTATTATCATTCTTTGTAACTGTGTTTAGATGTGATAAGGCAGATGATGGTTTAGAGGAACGAAAATGAACCAGTTGAAAAAATATACGGCATTAAGAAAGCCTTTGAATACCAAAAGGCTTTGTTTTGTGTTTTCTCTTCTAATCCAAGGGAAAGACAAAGTAAAATTATCCATCTCCTGAAAAACAGGTATTCTTACCACATGCCAGAGAACATCCTTCACTGAAAGTAATATCATCAATGGCAACAGTTTCATCTTGTCTCTCAGCCTCCACCATCCCCCGAAAGATAACCTGCAGAGATTTACAGCAAATCAACAAGAAATGGCATTCACCAGTGTCACAGACAAGATAAAAAACCTTCCAGGCCATGCCAGTCTAGTCCATAGAGAGTTTCTATTAGAAATATGAGAACTAATCATGCATTTAATTCTGGAGTATTACCGTTCCCATTTTTCACATATCTGTGGCTTGTCAGCACAGACATATAGTCTAATCATCTAACTCAAGAGTGAAGTAGCATTTAATAGGAAGGATCTGAAAACCACAATAAAGTACATTAAAATCCAATCAAGGATCACAACAGTTAAGAAATACAAAAGATTTTATCAAGCCATTATTCCACCAGAGGCTGGAAATATGAACTTTTCTGGTTGTATTCAGAATTTATCAGAGACCTGGAGCAAAGTCAGAGCTGCAAACACCATTAGTCAGAGACCTTTCATCAAGTTTTTAGCCAAAACAAACCTTGAGGAGTACTTGGTCAACTATTATTCTGCTCTAATGTTACAACAGCAATTTTTTTTCCCTACCAAGTCTTCTATACACAAGAAGATACAAGTATTTTACATTTCCAACTTAAGGGCAGATTTCAATCTATATTTGCATGTATTTGTAAATATAGAGACTACCACAGTTTTTCTGCAGTGATGAAGGGACTGATCAATGGCAGTCTTTGGGAAAACTCAAAAAAACACACACCAATCAAAACAACCCAACAAATCAATCACACGAACAACATTCCTTAAATTATTTCCTAGCCGTATCTTGGGATGTTACAGTGCCAGGCTTTTCCAGAGTCCTGGAAGCACAATCTACCTACAGGTACATTCTAGTTCTTAATAGTGAATGTACAGTGTTAGCTACATAATAAGTTTT